>NC_091796.1:102455833-103061666 GCF_041296235.1 Equus asinus | reverse complement strand
TTCATAAATAAAGTTTTATTGAAACACACCATGCCAATTCATCGGCACAGAATCTAAAAAGTCTGCTGACTCTTGCTCCAGGCAGGAATTCAGAGACTCTGTCTCCTTCTGTTTGTGACTCCTCTCACCTCTTAGTTCTTGACATCTCTCCATTCTGCTGGCAGATGATGAGAGACAGCGTAGCTCGCCTGTGGGAGGTTTCTTTTTACAGTTTAGGTATGTAAGTGATGTGCAGGGCTTCCACTCTATTCTGTTAGCCAGAACTCATGCACAGTGGCCACATGGATCTCTCAGGGATGCTAGGAATGGAGTCTGTCTTTGTGCCCAGGAAGAAGGAAAACCAACATCTATGAATACCCACCATTTCTGTCCCATCTTTCTCTCTTGACTTCAACAGCTATACCAGTCGGTCACAAGTCCCATAATTTCTATCTCTGTAATACCTCTCACATCCTTCCCGTATCACTCACCACTTTGCCATTGCACTGGTTCAGGTCCGAGTGTTTTTCACATCTGTTGTTGGAACTGCATCCTCTCTGCATTCATAATTCCAGTCTCCATGTTTCTTTTTCTTGCCAGGTCAACGCTGTAATCTTCTGCCTGTTTGTGGAAACAACTTCAGAGACTCCTATTTATCCATCAGACAATTATCAGGCCCTTGGGATTGGCAGTCAAGTTCCTCCAAGGACTGAACAAAAGGTCTGAACAAAAGGTCTGAGTTCAGCCTGATCTCCTTTCATGCATGTTCCCAGAACTTTCTCTCCCACTTTCACTATTCTACCCATAGCCACTTTGCAGCTTGTGTGTACATTCTTCCCTCTGCCTGGAAAACACTCCTCTCCCCAAACCACAGCCATCTAGTCCATTTCAACATATCTACTGCTCATGCTTCCATCCTACTAATCTATAGACACCACAGGGGAGCAGGAACTGGGTCTTTTTTTTATCCATCCACTCTATCACTAGAGCTAGCACATTTCCTAGCACATGGTAGGTGACCAACACCATAGATGAATGCATGAATGAATGATAAATAAATACATGTTTGATTCCATAAACACTTGTATACTCAATGAGCTAGGATCTTTCCTTTCTCTGAACTCTTACAAATGTACTGTTTTTGGTAACTTATCACTTTTTATTTAGCATTAACTTTGTGAGTGCATTTGGAATTGGGTTTACTCGAGAGCACAATTCTGCCATGGAGAAGAAAATCATCCTTAGCATCTCAGTGTCTAGCGTATTGTAGATGCTCAATGAATGTACGATAAATAAGTAAATAGATGGATGAATGAAGCTAAGTTCTTTCTTGGTGATTCTGACCCATACACATGCTCTAAGCCTCGTATTACTTCGTTTAGGTGGGAATGGAGAGTGAGGATACTAATCTTAGAACGAGAAATGTCTTTCTTTCTTAAAAAGGCTTTGAAAGGTTTTAAATCAAGAGCCAAGAAGATTCAAGGTTAAGTAACAGCTTAAATCCTTGAGCAGTGTAGCTCTTCCTGTTCTTTTATGCATAGACAGGAATTAAGAGCCTAATACCAGGATGAATAACTTTGGACTTAGCTGTAATATGAAGAGACAAGAAAAAAAAAAGGACTGGACTCTGAATAGAGAATTGTTGGAATGTGATATCAAGTATCACACTAACTGTGTTCAATTGAGTGGAAATGACTAGCCTTGAATCATTTTTCCTATCCATACAATGGGTATCGCTTCATTAATCAAAGCTTAGCATTAGTGTAAAGAGGGTGGGTGTGATCACAAAGCCTCATTATGTGGCCGATTCAGATATGCAACTCCAAGAACCAGTTCATTGAAACCACAGGCTTTTCAACTCTGGAAACTCAGAAATAGATTCAAATAGGTAGGCATCTCTCCTTGTGTTCAGGATTTTAGGTAGGCTTATTGAACAGCTTGGATGTGACAGAGACAGTGGATACCAAATATCCCATGTGCACCTCTATATTTCTCACCTCCCTTGTATTTGGATGGTTTTGTGACATGGGTTCCCCCTGAAGCAGACCTCAAGACAAGGATTGGTGGGACAGTGGTATCTTGAGATAGATGGAAGGAACTGAAGGCAATAAAGACTGGTATTGAGCCAGCTTCCACTGTGGTCAACTGGAGCTTAATGCTACTGAAGAAATTTGGAAATCAGTGTAGAAGGAGCCTCAGAATTATCCTGAAAGAGGACTGAAGAAGCTAGGGCATTTATTCGCCACTGTTCCTTCCATTTTTGGCTGACAGTTGCTCTCAAAGATCTCCTCCCATGGCAGAGCAGAGCAAGCAATATTGAGAGCATAGAGATAAACTCCAAGGAGATGTGAACAGGGCACCAATATGGCTAACCGTGTGCCAAGCTCTGCCCAATTGACCTTGAGAGGAAGTAACCTGGACACTAAAGCCTGCTTTTACCACCCCTTCTCTCTCATCACCATGGTGATCACCCAGCTACATGCTTCAGATGGATCAACTGTGTGATGATGAATTCACCAGGCTGCATACCTGGATGACCATGGAATAATCTCCTCCATCCCCGATCTCCCACAATTGATGTTGAACTTGTAATGTGAGTGAGAATAAAAACCTTTGCTGTGTTAAGCCACTGAGATTTCAGGGCTGCTCTGTTGTGGAAACTACCATTAATTACCCTGATGAATATCCTAGGCACTATAAATTCAGTTCCCAATTCATCCATATTCAGCCATCATCAGGTTTCTACTAAACCTTGGGCATGATCCTAGAGGCTTTCATCATTGCTGACTCATTTAATTCTTAGAACAACTTTATCTAGTGGGTTTTATTCCATTTTTAAAGATGAGGAAACTGAGCCTCATAAATGTTAATTAAATTACTCACGTCACACAGCTAGTATGTGGAGGGCTCGGGCACTATATATAAGATCATTAAAGTAATCATATTGGACCACAATGAGAGCTCAATCTAATCTATTCTATGTCTCAGCTGGATTATCAAAGCAAACCCCGCCTTGAACAGAAGCATCTCCATGATCAAAGGCAAAATCTTCTAGGTTCCTCTGTTTCAGAGAAGCCCCCGCCTGTGGGTCCAGAGCTGGAGAAGCTTCCATGTCAATTTCAACATATGAGAAGTGACCATCCCAGCCAATAACATATAGTCAAATCACGTAACAAAACCCATCCTTCTAGTCTTCCCCTTCCTCCACTTCCTCCTTTCCACTGTGGAATTTGCCAAATGTTTATAAGGACAACTGTGGACAGCACCGACTTTAGAAAACTAGTAGAAAAGGCATTTGCCACATGTTTTGGTGTTTACGCCTGAGGTTAAATCACTTAACTGACTATTTCACTGATTGAAGACAATATATTTTACTCCAGTGCTTCCCAAGCTTGAGAGTGCATAAGAACCTCTTGGAGAGATTATTAGAACAAAGACTTCTGAGCACCCTATCCACAGATTCTGATTCAGTAGACCTAGGATGGGCACTGAGAATTTGCATTTCCAACATATTCCCAGGATCAAGATGCTGATGCTGCTCGTCTAGGCTCCCACTTTGAGCAGGTGATAAATACAGGTTTGATGATTCCTTTTATGATAACTCTTAAACTTCACTGAATCACATGGACTCACCTTCACTGTGCTTGTTTGCTGTTTACATAATTTTGATCTTTATAACATTGCCAGCCACTTAGAGTCTTCTCATTCATTTTCCACTCTCACACAACAAACATTTATGGACGGCTAGCTTTTGCCAAGTGCTGTTAGGTGCTGAGATTTCAAGTATAGTTAAAATTCTATTGTAATCCTCAAGAATCCCATGGTCAAGTAGGGGACTATGATGAGGAGTTGGGAGCCTATGGATCAGGGGACAGTGGCAGCAGTGTAGCCTGGCAATAGTTTGGGTATTGTGGCCAAGGGAGGGCCACTTAGAGAAGGTGTGACAAGGTTCTATTGTTTCACTTCCTGCTCCTTTCCTCCTTCTCCCTTCTTTTGTTGTCATCGTCTTCTTACTTGATTTGAGGTGCTCTGCATATTCCTGCACAGGAATAAGAGGATGAATCTCAAATCCTACAGGCTCTCAAACAAATTCAAAGCATCCACATTCATAAGCAAGTGCACCATGCCCACCTCCTACTTAGAAAATTAGCTCGTTATTCACTGGAATCCAAGCAACGTACAAATAACCATACAGATGTGTTGTGGAGATGCCCTCGAGACACAAAACTTCCTTTCACTGGTCCAGGAAACCTGAGATGTCCCTCAAGTCCTCAGGAGAAGACAAGTAGAGAGGGAATCTGGATGTCTTTTTTAAGAATCCAAAGGATCCAGGGGTCTGGGGCATTTGCTTCCTCTAAAAGCCAAACTATCCGGGTTCTGCCATTTTCCTAGGAGTGTTAATTCCTTAAACTTACTAAAATAAGTTTAACTGAATATAAAAGAGGGTTAACTTTAGATATTCGTTAAGTATATTTTGTTCTCACCTGCGATTATTTTTACCCATTTTGGCTCCACCTCCAAGTCTCAAGTTCACCGTCATAGCCTGCACTTTTCACCAACGAGCTAAATGAAATGGCCCCCTTACCTCCAGTTAGAATGTAGGCACCTAGACAATAAATCTTCTACGCTGGCACCAGCTAGGGAGAGTCCAGCTCCCCAGCTCCTTCCTCAAACTTCATCTCCTCTAAGTCTAAAGGCAAGTTTCAAGTCAACAGTTTCTTTAGCACATCACTGCTGAATAGGCCAAGTGTTGGTAAGTAGAGCCTTAAGGAAAATGCATTATCTTCTTAAAAAATGGTAGAACAAAAACAGTGGAGGAAACAAATCGTTTTCACAAGAATCTGCTGTATCGATAACTCTTTGTTGTAGGTTTGTGGAGTAAAGGCGTCTGCCCTCTAAAAACACCTGAGATTTGGGAAGCAGGACTGGTTGCCGAGTAAAACAAACACCCCCTCAGCCATTTTTCATTTGCTGTTGTAGTTCTAAAACTTGTCAGGCAACCAATCACCTCCTGAAGGAGGCTGATGTCTGCATAGCCCAGAGTTGATCTCTCCTGGCCTTGTTCTGTCACTGGATTTTGGAAGTACCTTTGCTGCTAAACCCTCTTAGGATACTGTAACATGGCTGCCTGCTTGCATGTTCCCTTTAGTGACTTGTGAGATCTCTGTAAGAAATGGACTGTGCTTAGATAATCCTGATAATGTGCTTGTATATAACTGATGCTCAGTAAGCATTTAATAAATGAAATGAAATGGATGGATGGATGGCTGGATGGATGGATGGATGGATGGATGAGTGAATGAGTGGGTGAGTGGAAGGGTGAATGTTTAGATGGGTGGGTAAATGGATGGAGAGGTGAATGGGCTGTGGGTAGATGGATGGATGGATGGAAACATGTAGACAGAATGATTGGACAGACAGAAAGATGGAAAGATCAATAAATGGGATGGTGGTTTAATGGTTGAACAATAAAATAAATGATTAATGAATGGGTGAGCGTAGATTCTCAACTAATTACTCTTGGAATCTTCATCTCCACAGAGGGTCTTGTTGGTGAAAAAAAAGCTATTGCATATTTAATTTATTGGTAGAAAGCAGAGAACCTCAGCAATAAATAAAACGAGATGGTTTACAGAACTTCAACCACTTCTAGAAGTTACAGAATTTGTTGGGAAATCTGTCTCCCTTTGAAAAATAAGCCCACAGGTATTTTGTTAACAAAATTTAGGGATATTTGGCAAAACATTAGAGTTCAAAGCTGCATAAAGGAGACAACTTGAAAACTACACTTCTATTTTCTCTGACTCTCCCTCTCTTCCTCTGTCTCTTTCTCAATCTCTATCTCAATCTGTCTCTCTCCAAATCATTTTTCTCATTTCCACTAGAGTCATCTTTTTACAACTTAACCTTGATCAGGACATTTCTCTGTTTTTCTATTATCTACTCTTCAATGGTCCTCCATCACCCACAGGACAAAATCAGCAGCTGACATGAGATTTGTGGCAGTTCCTGGTCTGGTCCCTCCCCCCCCACCCAACCTCCATCTTCCTTCCTCTCTCCCTGGGCATCGGCTGCCCCCCAGACCACCTGCCATCCTAGTCAAGAGAGACTGATCAGGAGTCAAGACCATATTATCTGGTCCATATCCCAGATCTGCCACATACAGCTTGTTTCCTTATCTGTGTGTGAAAATAGTACCTACCTCCGTAAATGTTAGCTCGTTTTAAGCCTGGAATACCCTTTCCTCCCGCCTTTTGTGGAAAGGCCCATCCTGTTGGGTGAAAAGCCTTCTTTATGTCTCTAGGGCCTTGTCGGGGGGCTGATTTCAGTGGTCTCATGGCATCATGTATCTTCCCAAAATGCTCCCTTGTTACGCTGTGATGTAATTATGTCCCCTTGCAATTCTCTCAGCCCCCAACCAGTAATAATGAGAGCTAAAATTTAATGAGCATCTAGAATGTGCCAGTCCCGACTTTAGGAGCTTAAGTTTACTAACTCCTTTTATATTCACAACTGTCCTATGATGCAAATACGTTATTATTCCCATTTTACAGATGAGGAAAATGAGGATCAGAGAGGGTATGTAGTCACTGCAAATTCCCTTAGAGCAGATGCATGCTATTTCTTTATGGCACTTGGCACATACCAGGTGTTTAATACATATTGATTAAACAAATGTCAAATAATTTGATCTCGATCATTTGATCCAGAGCTGAGATTGATGAATGAAGGGGCAACCATCTTTTCATGTCATTCTCTGTGTGATATTAAACTGGTCTCTGCAAATTCCCATTTATTAAATTTCTCATATTTTTCACTTATGATTCATTCCCCCAGGACTTTTACAATATTTTTAAGCTGAAAAGATGACATTGTTTTCTCAGATGGCAATCCAGGGTTTCCTTTAAGATTGTAGTTAATAATCAGGCTACAATATCTGGCCCCTAAAAGGTCTTCGCCTGGTGAAATCTTTTTCAAAAGGGAAACTAGCATGTGAGCTCACTTTTTAGGGAGGAGTTATAGCCCTGGTCCCACTGTACATTCATGTACTGGCCTCATTCCATTTACCAGAGTTGTAAGGTTTGAAGATGGAGCCTGTGCCTGAATTTTATATCCCCAGTGTCCAGTAGAGCACCTGATGTGGAGAGGATGCTCAATAAATGCTCAACAAATGATGGAAATGACTCTCTGCTGCCATTTAATAGCTTGGAACTTCAATTTCATCTGCAAAATGGGTACAATAGGAGACTCTGGGCATATGAATGAGAGAAACTGTGGCTGAGTGTGAGCAGTGCATGCATGATAAATAAGCTTGTGGGTAGAAAGCCTCACGTGAACAGTGGTGAGACAATGAGTTCTGGAATAAACTAGGTGCAAAGTCAGAGATTCTAACCCAATTCTGGGGTCTGATCTTGGACTCCACCCCTTTAAGCTTCAGTACCCTTGCTTGTAAAATGTGAATAATAAGGGAACTTGCTTTATATTTATAGACAATAAAGACAGAGGACTCCCAGTTAAATCTGAATTTCAGATAAACAACAAATAATTTTAATAAAAGTATGTCTCATGCATTACTTAGGACATATTCACACTAAAAAAATATATCTCTTTTGAAATTCAAATGTACCTGATGTCCTGTATTTTCCGCAATTAGGTAAAATAATACATGTAACATGCTTGCATGCAATACGTGCTCAATAATGTTCACCCTTATTTTATACTGTGTGCTCCATAAATAGCAACTCCCAATATCTCTTCCCTTTTAAAATAATCTGCATTACCTCCATCACAGCCTCCCTGCCATCCCCCACCCCATTCTCTGCCTCTTGATATACATTGAGATGTCAGAAGGGGTCTTGGATGTAAAAAGGGAGCAAGCAGCTGCCGTAGAAAGGAGTTGCTGTCAGTTCAAATGAATGCTGAGCTAATAGGCCTATTAATAATGAGCTTTATTATAGGAGGCCACTTACGTTAATAATTCTCTGTATTTGGTATTTGACGCTGTGACATTTATACTGAGCTGAATGGTGGCTGAGTGTGTGTGTGTTTAAAGCCATTTAGCTCACTTTTACTCTGAATACAGCTGCAACATTGGGGAGCAGAAAGTGTTTTATTTAAACACACACACTCCGCACACATCCCATCTGACTCTACTTTTCTCATGGGTGTCTCAGCTTGGGTGCTTCAGAGACGCTGCAGAGGGTATGAACAAATGGAGGGGGAGACCAGGGAGGGGGCTGAGGATCAATTCTTACCTTTTCACCCTGGGATTGTCAATCCACTCCTCCACCCCTGCCCTCGCAGCCCTGAGAAGCTTAGGGTAGGTTTGATCTGATTTGCATACTGTGAATTCTCACAACAGTAGCTGGAATTGTGACAGGGCCTAATTAGCATTTCCACCCCCTCTCTTTGCCTCTTTTATATTTGACGACAGTGCCTGAGCAGTAGGGGAAGTTTAACTAAACCCAGATTAAGAAGCTGTGCTCTGGTTCTGGAAGTTACAAAAAATCAACATCCCCAGCGGGTGTTACTTGACAAGGAAGAGGTTTGGGCAGAGGGGATATTTATTTCTATGGTGGTGACTCCAAGGCAAGCTGCAGTGCAGTCATTTATATAAGTGCACCCACTGGAGGAGCCCAGAGGGCAAGGTGAGGCTCTCCAAGGGTCCCTCAATCTAGCATGCCAGAGAGCTAGGGGGCCTCTGTGTCGTCCCACAAATCCAGTGCCAGGGAATTTTCTCACATGAGTTAAACAGCTTACCCCAAACCAGACCTCTGGATAGAGCCTCGGTTCAGACTCCACCAGAGCTGCCTTTGCTAAGATCTGTTGTCCTGCAATCCAGGTGTCACATCCGAGACACCGCCATTATAAATGTGCCTGATCCAGGTGAGACCAGGAGTGTCCTCCGCCTCCTTGTGACTCACAGAGTGGTCTGCAGGCCAGGGTCAGGGGCATTCATCAGCCCAGAGCTTGTTAAAAATGCAGAATCTCAGGCTGAATTAGAGGCTGCATTTGAACCAAATCCCTAGGTAATTCATCTTCATTAAAATTTGAGAAGCCCTGAGTTAGAGCTTTCTTGGGCAGACAACTGGTTTCTCCTTGAACATGTCATGTGATGTGCAACTCACATTCTCATAGAATACTCTGTCCCCTTGCTAGCCACATCTCACATCTCCTTAGGGCCAGCACCCGGGAATCCATCCTCAACTCAAAGTTGGAAGGACAGACACACTGTCCCTCTCACAAGGTCAGGCTCTCAACCCAAAACTGCTTTTTCTCCAGTGGTTGTCTCTGTGTGCCCAGCTCACTCCGACCCTTGTTTGCAGTAGAACAATTAGCAGTTTAATTCCGAGGCCACTGGTACACACACAAAGTACCCGACAATTACAGATAAATAAATAAATAAATAAATAAAAAGATATTCAAACCAGACTGCTCATAAAAGATCAAGCTAGATGAATTTTCTTAATAAGTGGTTAAAACATCTTAAGAGTTTCCGGCGGTATTTTGCTGCTCAAGGGTTTTCAATAAGATGCTCTGATGATGGAAGAACCACTTTTATCAAATATTAAGCTACTGTAAATTTACTGTAATTGAATAATTTGCCTCTTAGCTTTGGTTCACTAAGACTGAAGCGAGGTTTTCATCCCTAAGTGATCACTCCACAGTCTGTTTCAATATATGTCATGTCAAGCAAGGCTCATCTACGGCACCATTTGAGATTTAGTAATTTCAAAGCCAAGGGACCCTGTAAATGGTCTGGATGATTGACCATAAAGTATGTACATATTTAGTTATATTAAATTGTGATTAGGGTTTCGACTTCCATATTTAAACTCTGAGTAGTTTGCCCAGCCTTTATGGCTTTTATGGAAGTGCTAATGTGAATTCCGCAGGGCTTTTTATAGGAATCGAAGCAAAGGCAGACCTTTTGGTCCAGGTTGCATAAATATTAAGGAGATGGAGTAATGAAAAAAAAGATGCCCAAACACCAGTTGGAAGTAGGTCAAATCAATAGCCACATCTATAAATTACGTCCTAAGGGACGGTAAAGCAAAAAAGATCATGAGCTTTGAAAGAGAGTATCTGAATTTGTCCCCAGTTCTAGTCATATGTTGGTTTAGTGATTTTGGCAGATGACTTTCTAAGCCTCAGCTGACTTATCTGTAGAATGAACATCATGTTGCACTGAGTAGCAGTTGCGCTGAGTGCCCCCTCTATTGAGGGGGGACCTGAAATGTCTGTGAAGGGAGTTGGTAAAACACTAAACCAATGCTTCTCAACCATTGCCCTTGGACCACCTACAATGGAAATATCCTGAGGTTATTTAAAATTCAGGTTCCTGGCCTTCACCTCTGCTCTGTTAAATCAGTATTTCTGGAGATAGAACTCAAGAATCCTCGTTTGTGGGGGGGCCAGCTCGGTGGTGTAGTGGTTAGGATCATGCATTCCACTTTGGAGCCAACCACCACCTATGCACCGCTTGTCAAGCCATGCTGTGGCAGGCGTCCCACATACAAAGTAGAGGAAGATGCACTTATCTGTTAGCTCAGGGCCAGTCTTCCTCAGCAAAAGAGGCGAATTGGCAGCCAATGTTAGCTCAGGGCTAATCTCCCCCAACCCTGCCCCCCTCCAAAAAAAGAAAAAAGAATCTTTATTTTTCTTTTCCCCAAGAATAAGAATATTAGCTAATTCACATATACATTAAAGCACAGGAAATGCAGCTTGAAATACGTGTTTATCCTTATTGTTTCAGAGTAGTGGAAGAAGGTGATTTTACTTTTTCCTTCAATTGTCTCTTCACATCTACATTGTGAGATTCAGGTCTATCAGAGAAATTAGTCCCACGTACACACATATATAAAGTAAAGAATCTCATAACCACTTTCTATGTTCCAAGCAGGAGAAATGGTCCCAAAAATAGAGTAGCAGGAGTTGTGACTTTTAAACCTGGATTCTATCCCATTGCGCACTGTGCTCAGGATGATCTTCTTTCCCTTTTTAACTCTAACTCCTACTTATCCTTCAAAACCCAGGTTAGGGGCTGGCCCCGTGGCTGAGTGGTTAAGTTCGCGTGCTCCGCTGCAGGCGGCCCAGTGTTTTGTTGGTTCGAATCCTGGGCGCGGACATGGCACTGCTCATCAAAGCACACTGAGGCAGCGTCCCACATGCCACAACTAGAAGGACCCACAATGAAGAATATACAACTATGTACCGGGGGGCTTTGGGGAGAAAAAGGAAAAAAATAAAATCTTTAAAAAAAAAACAGCAAAAAAAAAACCCAGGTTAAAATCATCTCCGCTCCATAATGTGTTCAGACTTCTCACCTGGCAGATGAGGACTCCCATCTCCTGATGTGCACATAAGAGACGCCAGGAATGACAAGCGTTGGGGGGGAGAATTCCAATATGGCCTCCAAGATTCCTGCTCCCTTGTTCCAACCCTGAAATCACCTTCCTTTGAGTGTGGGTGGGATTGTCACTTACTTGATTAGGTTACATTATGTAAGACTGAAGAGAGAAATTCTACTGCTCGTTGACACGCTGAGTGCCTGAGCAGAAGACCCAGCTAAACTGTAGCCACAGAAACGGCGAGATTATAAATCTATGTTGTTTGAAGCCACTAAACTGTGGTAATTTGTAACACAGCAATAGATAACTAATACAACAAGGGGCATGAATATCACAGATACAGACGAGAGACTGTAGAGATTCCTGGAAGCCCCAGAGCCCTTCATGAAAGCTTTTGATGGAAAACCGACCGTCTCCACCCTGGGGGAGAAGTGGTAGGTAGGACACCAACCTAGTTCACACGCCACCAATCACGACCAGACAGCCAGAAATTGTAGGACTTTCACGAGTGCCATCGTTCGGAAACATTTTTTCAACCGATCATGTTATATCATGAGATTTCTGATTGGAATTAGGCTGGTAAGAATTCTGCAAGCAACCAGCCATGCCGACGTAACTTAAAATCTATCCTTTTAGACAATCAGCAACTTCTGCTTGTGTTTCAGTATATTGGTATTTTTCACTCATTAGTTACCAATGAAATTGTCTGGCTCCAGGAAGAGCCTGTGCGTGGTGCCCAGTGAATGCACAGTTTTTGTAGTTTGCCATAAAATTGCTTCCCCTCCATCACGTATTCCCTTTCATCCAAAGGCCTCCTAGTGTTTTATTCATAAATATAATCATCCTCATTTTACAGATGAGGAAACTGGGTCATAGAGATGTGAACACTGTGAATTAATAACAGCAACAGAAGCAAAACTTGCCTTCAAATTCAAATGACTCATTTTTCCTTGTCAGTTATCACTCTGATGGGGATCATTCACGTGCATACACGTATACGCACACGTCCACTACACATATACTTCTAGTTCAGTTTTGCAGAAGTAACTTCCAAACCCTGGTTTACCATGCCAGGTTTTCCCAGTACAATTTTTCTACCCTACTGCATCTAGCCAGGAACATTCACAGTGATTTAACTCCAAGTAAAATTCAGATGTGCTTTTATATCTCCATGGGCACAAGCACAAAAACTGAAACTTCCTGTGGGGCACGCTGGCAATCGGGCCCTACATCATTCCACTTTAGAGACAAAATGTTAAAGAAAAATCATGACTCCTCTATAAATACCAACATTGTGGAACTGATAGCAACCAGTGACGGGCTTTGTTAAAATATTGCCTGGGATGGGAGCTGGCGTTCTTCAGTGGGGCCATGGATATGAAAAAAGACAACCAGCTCTGCCTTGGATCCTTTGCGCCTTTGCTGTGGTCTGAGTCGATTCAGTCATGCCTTCGTCACTGGAGATTTGAAAAGCCTGTGCAATTCTTACGAACCCAGGCCAAACCAGACATGTCATTGGGTGCAGACGGAATCCTCCTTCAGAAACAGTGAGCCCACACACTATGAGACTTAAAGGTTTGACTCCCTGCTCTCTAACTCTCTTGCCTTTGGTGAATGATCAATATCGTTGCTTTAAAAATTTGTTTTCAATCCAATGATAACCATCTGATTCTTCTGCACAGCTGGGTGACATCACTGAATCCACTTTAGAACTTAAATTGTGCTAAAGAACATAGACTTTGACACTGACCTGGCATCTTCCCACTCTGTCTAGAGCAGTACCTGACTGCTAGCGGCTGCTCAGTGAGAGGCTGCTGCACTGAATTGACAGAGTTCTGTTGATTGCTACTGAATTTCTGTCCTCTGGTCTGTCCCTACTGCCTCTATCACAATTCATAACCTTGTTATCTCCCACCCATTTTAATGGCCACTTACCTTATTTTCTGTTGCCAGTTTATCTCCCATTGATACCTGAATAGTATCTCCAAAGCATAAATCTAACCATCCTGTCTCTCTGTTTGCAACTCTTCAACTCTGCCCTTGCCCAAAAAATAAAGGACAGGCTTCAAGCTCCTTAACATGCAGATGAGGCCCCTGACCAGGCCCTGGTTACTTCTTTACCAGATCTCTCGGCCCCTAATAGCATCTTGTTCTTCATCATCCCGAGACTGCTCCTAGTTGCATGTACCACATCATCTCTCATTGCCTCTCTGCCTTGGCTCCTGCTGTTGATTCTATCTGGAGGTCCATTTCTTCCTCTTGGCATCTCCCAAATTCCACTCTGGCACCTGCTTTCTCATCAACTGAAAAACTCTTATTTGCTCTCAAGAATCAGTTCAGGGCTCTTTGATTTTAGGATACTGTGTTCATCACCCCTTTTCCTTCCCTAAATCTGAGTTAGGCTCTACGCTCTTTTGTCTCTAACTTCATAACTGCACTTTCCCTATCTCGTAGCTATCTGTATCTTTGTCTGCTCTCCCTCATTAGATTGTGAGACTTGATGAGCAGTGGCCAAATTGTATTCACCTGGGTATGTTCAGGGTCCAGCCGTGGGATTCAAGCAAAGTAGACACTCAATAAAGTGTACTGAGACAATGAACACATGCCAGGAATAACCGATCCATGGATGTGTGGATAATGTCTGCAAAGGCCTGCTCTTAGTACTTAGCTTCCTACGCTTAAAAGGGTTAAGTGCCTCTTACCTGGAGTTAGGAGTGAATTCTTCTCTCTGGTGTCAAACTCCATTTCCACTCACCTCACCCTTGTCCTAATGACATGCAACTGGACCGATAGGAAAAAGCACCCATAGCACAATTTCTGCTGATGAATATTTCAGCAGGTGCCTCTTGGCTAAAAGTCGAGATGAAAGCCTGGCTCCAGGCAAATTAAGAGGGGAAGAAAGACTCGTAAGTACATAAGGCTTTGGAGAAATGCCCCAATGCTGAGCCCTAGTCAGGAATCCTGCAATTGAAAACAAGGAGATCACAGCCTGGGGTACTCTCTACGTCTCCTCTGGGCCTGGGGAGTGGGAGGGGGCATGCAGAGGAGACACATTGCTCGCAAAGTTAGAGCACAGCTGTTCCCAGGACACTTAGCATCAGCAAGACATGGCTGAGGGCCAAGGCTGCCCATTCGCCTATAAATTTGCAGCCCCCAGTAGAGCATGGCTTCCTGGGTAAAAGGCAGGTCTGGCTGATCTACAGCCGAATCCTGCTGTGACATGACTTTCATATTCCGGGTTTTTGTTGTTATTGTTGATTTTTAAGGAGGGCTGGACTGAATCAAGCCAGGCTGGGACCAGCTGTGTGATCACTGCTTTCCCACATCCCTAGGAAGCTCACTGGGAAAGAATCCGGGGCCACCGTGTCCGGTGGGCTCTCCCCTCTTTGGTGTAACACAATGACTTGCTGGGATTCCGAGGCCGGGAAAAAGATTATATGGACATTCCTTACTGAGGCCACATGAAGCTATTCTCGGACACCTTGAAGCACAGATAACAACACAAAATGGAGGCTAATCAAACTCTCCAAGGAAAGGCAGTGACTGATGGGAGCCTGGGCAATTTGGGCAGGTGGGAAAGAGGATAGAGGGCTGGGAGTTAGGGGTCCCAGTTCTGGTCCTGGCCCTGACCCTGATCTTAGGTGAGTCACTTCCGTTTCCTTCTATGGGTGTCAGCACGTCAACTGTAAAAGGAAAGCATTGTCTGAGATGCTGTAAGATGCCCTAAAGTTCTGAGGAATCCATCTCTCGGTCTGTGGAAGACCTCTGTGGCTCAGAAATGATAGCAATAGAACCACGTCATCTATAAGTAAGACATGTATCTGCAGATGTATCCAGAGGTGTAGGAACAACCTCACTGCGTGGTTTGCCTTCCCCTGTCAGTTACACGACAGAGGTGCAATCTCATAGGGACCACAGGAAGAGGCTGTCTGAACTGAAGAAATGACTCAATGTTGAAACTCACGGACCCTATTTGGCAAAGAGGAGCTTGTACAAAGGGAATGGATGCCAGAGGTGGACACCCCAGGGCGCAGACTCGGAGGCAGGGACCCACCTGTGGAGTTTGTCAGCGATGTTCCTGGGATCAACACTGGCAGAGGGCAGGGCAAGGCATAGAACTGAGCAGAGGGAGAGATGGGGTTTTGGAGCATTCAAAAATAATTCCGCTGATCCACGTGGAATTCTGAAGCTAAGGTGACCCCTCCACATTGCCCAAGTTGGGGCATGGGAGTGGCCATTTGTACCCTCCACAGTGATCGGTTACTGTCTGGGGCTGCTCTCAGAAGAAGGAATTCCCTAAGAAAGCTGACCACTAAAGGCTATCAGCTGACCACCTTTGCAGACACTGGGGACAGAAGTCCTTCAGTTCTACAGGGGCCATCTGGGTGGCACAGCAGAGTGTCCACAGAGAGCAACGTCTCTGCGAGCATTGGTTTATGTCAAGCAGGTGGCCACACACACAGCAGATGAGTTTGCACAATTTAAATTGCGAACCAGTCACAAGGGAGTTTGTTAAACACACATCTCCCTAGCTTCAGTGAGGATCGATTAAAACCAAATCTGAGAGTGTGATCAGCACACCTATTTTTACAGCTTCCCAAGTGATTCCAATGTGAGCCATGGCAATAAGTGATGCTATTCTTGGTAAAAAGGAAAGAATGGGAGACATGGCACCAAATCCTGAGTTCTAGAAATGGCTCCATTGTTTGCACATTGAAGGAATCTTCAGTGATTACACCTCTCTAAGCCTAAGAAACGATTCCAGTCTGTATGAGGTTTTCCCCAGTCTAAAGAAAAATGGGAAATTTTATTAGAGAGTTTTACTGAAAGTCAAAATCAATTTAAAGGATTTTCTTTCAGCTGACACACAGTAGTTGCTCATTTAATAGTCACTATAGCTATTAACTAAACAGGAAATATTTTCAATAGGGAAATCTTTTAACGATCACTCCATTTTTCCTCTAAAATTCAACACTTGCCTTTATTTTATTTATTTATCTTTTGGTGAGCAAGATTCCCCCTGAGCTAACATCCGTGGCCAATCGTCCTCTTTTTTTTTGCTTGAGGAACTTGTCCCTGAGCTAACATCTGTGCTGGTCTTCCTCTACTTTGTGTGTGGGATGCCTCTGCAGTATGGCTGATGAGTGGAGCAGGTCTACACGTGGGATCCAAATCCGTGACCCCAGGCCACCCCCCTGACCCAAGCAGAACTTGCAGAACTTAAACCACTCAGCCATGGGGCAGCCCCCCAATGATTGCCTTTAAATAAAACAGAATATTTTATTATTTTAATAACATTTCTCCTCTTTATCCCAAAGTGTGTGAATGGATGTGTTAGTAAATGTCTTGACTGATCCCTTTTGACTGTGATTCTCTCTGATGTTGTTTCCTTTGCTTGTTTCCCTTTCATGGTGCACTCACTTTTCCTCTCCAAGGACCGCTATGAATGTTCTCAATCACAATGATCATAATCAGTGTAAATAATATAACACTCTAGAGCTTTGCCCTCTCCATCGCACTGTCTCTAGCTCCTCCCTTATCTTTCCATCCCCAACCACTTCTCCCCTCTCGTGCTGCTCTCTGCCTTCTCATTCTCCAGTGATTACTTTTCTTCCTTTTCTCCCTTTCTTTCCCTTCCAATTATTCTTCCACTTCAAAAAAAAAAAAAAAAAAGTTGGGGGGCACATCCCATCCATGGGCTTGTGAAATATAAATAGAACTCAGGACTGAGGTGTTATTTTAATTGTGTCAATTTTTAAACTGATTCACTTCATATATATGAATCACCTTCATGAGTCAATGACTAGGCTCATAGATCCCCAGACCATGATCTTTGTCTTCAAGCTGTCCACCATCTAACAAAGACGCTGGGCAGTGGGCGAGCTAAGCCAGCTGGAAACACAGAACACTTTGGAAACATGGAGACCGCATCCCTAACCTCTGCTTTCTGAGACCATTCATGAACTGGATCTTCTCTGTTCTGTTTTTCATCTATCCCAGGGTCAGGAGTAGAGAATTTAAATAGTTTAATGGTCCACAATATAGTTGGATTAGGAAAGGAGAGGCTTAAATAAACAACACGTAAAGCAAAAATGAACAGGGTGCTTTAAACGATGAATGCAGTCTTGATAGTTCAGAAGATGAGTTTCCATCTGTGTCTTGGACTCTACCGTCCTAACAGATGTGATCTAGACTGAGTCTAGAGGAGTAGATGCTTAGGCGAGGAGAAGACTTTAGAGATCGTCCCGTTCTAGCTGGTGTTCATGTTTCAGAGCAAGAATATGAGGCCCTGAAAGGGCAAGGGAAGGACCTGAAGTTGTAGAATATTGGAACCAATCCCAGATAATTCCACTGCACATTGGCTTCATTCTCTAGTGTTCCCCAAAGTTTGAGTTTTGATGAACACATAAGGTTCCTTTAGATTATAAAATGCTACAGGTTAATTGCACATTTTGAAGAGTAAGGTAAACTCCACTTTTCCTATACTGACCCTCTGTCTAGAATGCCCTGTTCACCAACCTCTCTGATATGTTGATTCAAGATACAACACAAGTGCCCAGGAGGAAATCTCTGAGTCTTTTCCTCCATACCACTCATTCCACTGTAGGATAATGACCAGTCTGCTCTCCGTCTGCTCTCACACTATGAGCTACAGGTGGCCTGGGAGCATGTTTTATTCAAATATGTGCCTTTGTGTGGGTGGGCTACAAGATACAGATTAAGTAAATGTCTGAAGAATAAATAAATGCAAAATGAATTAGTGAATGAATTAACATAAGAATGAAGTCCTATTCTAAAAGATGCTTGATCAGAAAAAAAACAAACAAACAAAGATGAGAACTCAGACTAGCCTTAGAACTGCTGAGAAAGTATTATTAAGCTAAACCTTTCAGGCATTTTGACTCTAAGGCAAATACTAGACCATGGAATTATTTAATGATAACTCACCTTTGGATGAAATTTAATGTTCATTGAGCTAATAAAGCTGATTGCATTTAGACAGACTTTGAATGGAGGAGTCTGAAGAGGTAAAACATTCTTGACTGTTTATTCCTAAGGAAAGTCAAAATTAAAATACAATTTTCACTGATGTGTTGGTAAGACCAAATCAACTGGAAGTAGGCATGCAAAGGCTCACTCTTTAATTTTAATTTGTTGGAGGCAGTCTAGTGAAGGGAGTTACACATTGGAGGGTGAAATTGGCAAACCCTGTGAGTCACACAGTGAAACAGCCATGAATCTGGTTTCTCGGAAGACTTTCTCCAAATGCCTCTCTCCCCCAAAATGAATCTCCATCCAGCTTCAAACAGGGAGTCCAAGGTACCTCTCCTTGATTTTAGATAAGAAGCACCCAACACTGCCAAAGATAGCAAGAGAACACTGAACTCCTCGGGCTCAAAGCATCACCTTTCTCTTTAAAGTATGTCATTGGAAAGAAAGCTTACGACTCAACAAAAAATTTCATGTCTCGGAAAGTAAGGTGGGTTGACAATGGCAAGCTCCTCTCTAGAGTTTGTGATGATAGCTTGGGATAATGGCTGGAATGTTAGCTTTAGACACCTATAAGGGAATTCAAAGCTTGCTTGAAGCCATGCTTCTTTAAGACTGGATCCGAACAAAGGGTAGTGTTGTCTGATACTGGAGCAGTGACCCACCCTGCCCTAGGAAGGGGTCACTCTCTTAGTGACATTGTTCTTGGGTCTCAGAGATCCGGCACTGTCCCTTCTGGCTTCCCGCTGCTCAGTAGACATACACATATCACAGCATGGATCACATTGCACTAGGTGTTCTGTTTCTATATGCATCTCCCCCGGAAGAGGGTGCAGTCCAGGGCAGCAAGAGGAAAGCTGACTGAGTCATCTCTGCATCCTCAACGTCTAACCCAGAGTCTAGTAGATGGGCAGTGGATGGATAGATGGATAGACGGATGACTGCGTGGATGAAATGGTGAATGGGAGGATGGATAGATTTATTCATCTTTTCTTTAAGAAAAAAAGGCAAGTTATCAGGACAACTGATGAAATGCTGTGGGTACCTCTAAATTAATGCCTGTCACCTATTTAAAAAGAAAGTAAAGAGAGAGTGACAGAGAGAGAAAGAGAAAGAATCTGTCTCTCGCAGCTTTTGCACCTTGCTGTAAGAGGTTTTGATATTCAGAACTGCTGTCACCACCTTGGGAACATGAAGGGACAACCGTCTACATGCTGTGTATGGCATGGCAGAAAGGTGGGAACAGCCAGGGTCATCAATGACCTTGATGAGCAGCTGAATCAGCCCTGGAAATGCCTACTTCCAGATTTCTTGTTAGAAATTTTTCTCTTGTTACAAGAGAAAAATAAATCCATAATATATACACTTCTATTAGCTCAGTCCCTCTCTCTCATTTATACTCATTTCTCCTTGACCTCCTGCCATTGAGGTGGGCCTACAGGGATCAGACGCCTGCAGAGCCGACGATGCAAGTGGACAGGAGAGAATGTCCTTGACTTCGCAGGCTGTGGAACAAGGCAGGGAAGGACAGCCGTGCTGCAGTGCTGGGCAGAGTCTCGCAGTACCTGCCAGGGAAACTTCAGCCTTCTGGCCATGGCCTTGTCCAGCAGAGCTGGTCTGGGCAACTCCAGAGATGGACATTATTGGCTTTTCTTTTGACACTTGAAAATATCCTCTGAATGCTCCCCACTTCCAAGATGACCGACACAGGTGATGTTACAGCTCCATCCTTGGTATTTCTTGGTCAATTCACTGAGGGTGACAAGCCCTCTCTGATTTACTTATCCCAAAGACAAAAGAGGGAGGTCAAGATCCACCATAACCTGTGACACAAGGATAGAGGGGATATAGAGTCAAATCGGGGCAGGGCAGGGGCCAGGGAGAGTAGTGTAGTCCTCTCTAAGCCTTGTGTTCACTGTCTTTGAAATGGAAAAGACAAGAAGCCCTAGTCTGGTCATATTTAAAATTAGCTTAACTTCTAAATACCATAATTTCATTATCTCTAAAATAAGGAAAATAGTACCTACTTCATAGAATTTGAGAACAAAACTAGTATTTGGGTAAAATTACTTATAAATGTAACATATAAATGTTAATGTTCATAACAGATGCTGTGACAAAAAAAATTAAATAGAGAGATGTCTTCTCACCTGTCTCACCTTCATGGCTCAGTTTCCTCATCCACTAGAAGGGACCAATCTAAGCCCACTTTAAAGAACCTATCGCTTCCTAGAAAAACGTTTGAACACGTATTGCTTTTGCCTAAAACCTATGTCCTGTGACTTCTGTGTAATTGAAGGAAGAAAACTGCAAAATCACTGTATAAAAATAAGGCTCTGCTAATATTTCAGAATATAACATAATAAAGAACGGCTGACAACAGTGCACATGTAGCTCATTAGTGTCCAGAAAATGGGAGAAAAACAATATCAGTGTGTGTTAAAGTTTGAAAAACTCCGGTGTCTAAAAAAGCAAGTGTGCTTACCTAATGTTTCTCTCTTGCCGTGCTAGTTTTACATTTTTTGGTTATTTTTATTAGAAAGGATTTTTTCCCTCCCTACCTGGGACCAATGCATAAACATACTGGCTTCACCCAGGTCCCCTGTGTGAAAACAGCAGGAGGAGTTGGCCAATATTTCAATATTTTCAGGATGAGAGAGCGGTTGTGAGCCCAGGTTTTGCAATCATGAAAAAATGATAAAACCTACAGAAAAGGCATTTCAGTGCCTTGCACAGAGTAAGCACTCTGTTTGTGCTTCTTCTTGTTATTATTATTAACTGAAGGTGACATGGATGTGTATTACGGTGGAACAACCCATGCAGAACAAGTGACCAGCTTTAAAAATAGAGGAGGAAAAATTCAATGAATTGCTGGGTGTTTTCATTGTTTCTTATGTTAGCCAACTGCTCAGTTTTTGGAAAAAAAATATGAATTCGAGCAGAAATTGGAAACCTGGGTTCTCCCCCAGGAAAGGTTCCTGTAGCACTTTCACATAGTAAGACTAATCCGCAAAAAAATGGGGGGCCGTTTAATAGTCTCTCAACCTGACCTTCTTTCCTTAGAGAGAAAGAGAGAGAGAGAAATTCAAAGACCATCCTTAGAAGAGAAGGAGATGAGCAAAATCCTTGCTAAACATTAGTTATTAGAGCTGGACAAATTTCTACTATTAGATAATGTAATTATTCCCCACACTATATTTAATTATGGGGTGTGCAGATAAACTGACATTTTTATTCCTCTTTTAAATATTGAAAATTAATTGAAGAAAAAAGCATTCTAAAAAGTGGATAATTAAACAAATATGCTGTGAAACAAGGCCATGTGCAATTTTATTTTATGTGTAAATTATATGTAGACCCAAAAGGGATGCAGGCTTATTATACCGTTTGCTCCTCCATTAGCATTTCAATAGAGAGACTTTTCCTCCTGGTTTTGAGGAACACGGTGGAATAGGCAGCACCTGCCAGAGGAGCATGCAAAACAAGACTTTCAAAAGTTTGTCTGCTTCCTGGAAAGAAAAAAAAAAAAAACCTCCCCTGTTTGTTGCACTTGCCTAGCTTTCTGCTACCTTGAAAAAGTTAATCCCCATTTGGATTAAGGAATCGATTCTACAGAGTATCACAAGATCATAGAAGGGAGAGATGTCACAGCTGGGAGCACCTTTGGTCTGATACTCTTGTTTGATGGACGATGAAACTGTGGTTCATGGAGCAAAGACTGGCCCCGAGTCATATAACTGGACACTCTATGTGTCCCTTTTTGTGTTTTGCCCATTATCTGTTGGGCTAAATTTAGGTAGAAGCATAGAGAATGCAAATTGGTTGTGGTTAATAACAATTCACCAACTTTACTGAATAACTTGCATTGTTCCAAGGAATGAGCTGGGTTCAAAAGTGAAATACGAGGGATTCTTACAGTCCTGGAGTAGCCCATGACAACTCCGATCCTAGCCAGCTGCTGTATTTCATCTGAGAGTTCGCTCCCACTGCCGACAGCCTCAGAATGGCTCAAAGCTTGCGGGGGCTGTCTCGCTATCACAGTTGCTCTTTCGAGTCTCCGAAGTTTCCTTGGTATCCATTTTTCTGCTTTGACATGCAAACATTATTAAGGAGGGTCACACTTAAAAATCTTCATGCCTTAGTGGGGATTTAGTTGAGAAGGAAAACTAGAATGTCTTAACTACGTAGTGTGGACAAGGACTTCTCAACACTATGCATTGCCCAATGTTAGAACTGCGTAGCGAAAAGGCTGGTGCTAGAATTAAACACTCAAGCCCTTCACTTGATCAGCGGTGTGTGTTTGTTTTGTGCTTTTCCCCACGAAGACACCTTGCAGTGCACCCCTGTCAATGTCCGATTGAATAGTATGACCATGAAATGGAAGGAAGAAAATTTCCCAAATTTTTATCACTTGCAAATGATGCATAAAATATTCCAAATCAACCCTGAGATTTATTTTAATGCAAGTTATGTTATTTTATGTGCACCATGAGTAATATAATTTAAAGGAAGCTCTGAATTTCTCTCGGGTTCATGCTGTCAAGACTTGGGATGAACCACCAGGACAAGGTCGAGAGGCTCTGGGTGAAGTTGGAAGTTTGCTTGGGGGAGCAGGGGATGAGGTTTTCCAGGTCAGACTGAGACAGCTATAAATAGATAGCGGATTTATATTAAAGACAAGGAGGAGAGTCAAAGTGTTGTTGAGGTTTATCGGGAAATGAGTAATCAGGAGGGGCACAAAGATCAAGAGCCAAGCGGGCACACACTACAAAGAGGACGTGGGGATTGGGTTGGGGCAAGAGGCTCAGGACGATGAGTCGTGAAGGCGCGTCCATTCCTGTCTCCAAGCGTGATGAGACATGAGTTGGATGGACGTGGTGACTTCATAGACAGTCAGACAATTCCAACCACTGCAGTGGGTGGTCCACAGTCGGAAAACAAAAGCAACTAGGCTTAAAATTAAGAGACCTGAATTGTCTACTTTGGGTCCTTTGGGTCAACTGGACTGTAGTGTCCCTTAAAGAGATATAAATAGCAAAATGTAGTTTGGTAGGAAATAGCAAGACAAGGCAATTGTAAAGAAAGTGGGTTTCAAACGTTTCAAGACAGCTCTAAGCACTCTCATAAAAGAGCAGCTTCTACTGCCTTTCCTACCGCGTTATTCAGACGGGAGATGTGCTTTGAAATTTCCCTGCAAATTCTTGGAACCCTAATGCACAGCTTGAACCCCAAAGCAGCAGATGTTTTGAATGCACAAAGAATGACTTTCAAGAATCCAATAAAATGTTGAGAGAGAGGTTAAGAAAAACACCACTAAAAAAGCAAACAACATGCGTTATTCAGGTGTAGCCGTCATTTATATGCTCACGTACAAAAGGATCCACTTTCATTACTAAGCTCTAGCAGGCCTTTTTCCTAATTTTCCCATAATTTAACATTCAATTTATTTTACTACTCGCAACACAGGTAATTCATGGGTAGAGTCTTGAAAATTTGATATGATTCATTTCATTCTCAAGTAACATTGGGCCTTCTGCCTAATTTTCCCATATTTTTACATTCAATTTATTTTACTATCCACATCACAGATAGTGGCGGATAGAACTTTGAAACCTCAATTTGATTCTAAAGGTAGTGAACATGAAATTAGAAATGAATGCCAATATAGTTACATATTCATTCAACAAACATTTATGGAATATTTCTCTTATTCTCCACAACATAGTATTGTAGGGATTAGAGATGAATATTGCATAGATTTCATCAAAGAGCCTACACTTTGGTAGGGATGATGGAACATATATAAAAGGTGAATATGGATGTAAAATAACTTTATTTGGAAACTGTGATGTGTTGGGTACTTTTAACATTTAATCTTTACAAAAATCTCTGAAAGACAAACATTATCATGCCCATTTTTATGGTGAGAACCCTAAATTTCCTTAGGGTCACTAAGTGTCCAATGTCACACTAAATGACAAAACCATGATTTAAACCAGGTCAGTGTGAGGCAATGTCCACAATCTATTACTTATGCCATGCTACTTTCTAATGAACTACATACCAAGATAGAAACTGATCAAGGTTGAAGACAAAAGCAAAGAACTGGGAAAGTGTGGAGGGAGAAGCAGCTTCTAGTTGGACCAGCCAGGAAGGAAGCATGGAGGAGATGGCGTTGGTATCTGAGCTGGGCCCTAAAGATAGTGGATTGGGATGTGTGTACTGTGCACTATTTGTTTATATGTAGGACTGAGTCCTTCGCTACAAAAATCTGGACCAATCTGTGTCCCCTTCCACAGAAAACACTATTCTCAGATTTTAGGCTTTTAATCACTCTATGCAGAACTTTCTTGGAGCTTTTCCTGACATTCTAGATGAGCTTCAGCTTCTTGGAGAAATGGGAAATCATTTAGGAAAAATACTAAGATGAGGAAGGTTGGAAGGAAAAGCAGATGACTTTACACAATGAAAATATCTAAGGCTGCTCATCTGGGCAAACGAACCTTGACAACAGTTTGACGAGCAGCCCACTCTGATAAATCACTTGGTCATCATGGTCAAAGGAATTGTAATCCATGTTAATACAAAATACAGTTGATGGTGGTGAAAACCAAGGTATTTCAGAACTGGGAGAGGTTTCGATCCCAACCCTTAATTACCAGATAAGAAACTCAGAGAGATGGATGGACTTCCTCTTGATCACACAGCAATCAGGCCAAGCTGTTGTGATAGAATACAGCAATTTCATGATTTCCTTTATAGATGATTAAAAAGTTTTCAAAGATAATACTTATGAATTTAAAAAGTAGCACAAAAATATCTGTTAATATTGGAAGGCATTTGACTTCACTATTTGCTTCAGGAATTTTGGCCTCTATGGATCTCAGTTTCCCTATTTGTAAGAATAGGAGATTGGGCAAAACAATATACGAGATTCTTTTCATTTAAAAAATGCTGAAATCCATGGCCACTTAGTAGCAAGTGCTAAAGAAAAAGGTGGTGACTGTGGGAGAATTCTTATTTCCAAAACATTATGATCTCGATTTATCTGGACTAATTATTTAAGGGGAAATAATCACATGCTAAAACAAAAACCACACTCAATAGGGTTCTGAATGAATTAGAACTAATTTCCAAAAAGTGTGATAGTGTTGATGTGTGTGTCTATTTGTGTGTATATGTGGGTATGTGTGCTGTGCAGTCATGACTAACAGAGAAGTTAGATCATATCATTGGCTTTAATTATTGGAATAGACCATGGAGCTTACAGCCAAGTCTCATTTTCATAGAAGGTAAAATGGGTAAATCCTCCTTCTATTCTAAATGGCCACCACCACAATCATAATGGTAACAGCTAATGTCGACTGAGTGCAGATTTTGTCTTACATCCTCTGCCAAACACTTGGCATGCATCATCACCTGTAGCCCCTAACACAACCTGAAGACATAAGTGGTATCTTCATTCTGATTTTCCTCACCAGAGAAGCACAAGGAGATAAGTAAAAGTCACTCAGTGAGATGCAAAGGCCTTAATGTCACATAGAGTCTACCTTACTCTCAAGTCTAAATATCCATACAGCCCTCTGTCCTGCTTCCCAAGGTGAGTAAGAGACATGACAATTTGTCACAAAGTGATTGGCTCTATATATTTGTTGATAAAAATGGTTATCATTATCTGAGCAGAGCTCCCAAATGGCTGGCTGTGACTACTGCTGGGCCCACACAAAGATTTTGGTTGACCTTCAAAGTGTTGTTTTTGACTTTTTTAGGAGCCTACATTTAAAATATCTTAAAGAATTGAAAGAGCTGTGCAGTCTGGAATCCCATGAATTCCTAATAGTACCATTGACAAGAGCTGAGTATCTAGTGGCTGACTCCTTTTGACCTGGAATGGATCCATAGCTTTGCTCAAAGTCCACGTGAACCACGGCTTCATCTATGTAAACTTCCTGGCCTATAGGCCATCGATTTCTGGCCCCTTTCATTCATGGAGAGTTCTAGATATCTTTCCTCAGAATGCTAATACGCCCTGGCCTAAATAAATAGATAGACAGACAGACAGATAGATAGATAGATAGATAGATAGATAGATAGATAGATAGATAAGCCATTTCTCTTAGCTCCCCTGCTTGGATTTCTGTAGATAAGATGCATTGCTCTGATTTGCCTGGGCAATAAGACTTTAATATCCTGACTGTTGTACACTCTGTCATTATTGAAATGTCACCTAGATTAAAAACAAAATCTGCTCTTGCCATTTTCCTACCTTGCTATTTAAGTTTTGTTCTTATCTCCTTCCAGGAAAGCACGTGGTGAATGTGAAAAACAATAATCATGGAAGTCAGACGACAACCTGACTCAATAATGATTAATCCCCCAAGTGTACTCCTCTTCCGTTTCTTCATATAGCTCTGTGCCCCCACCTAGAAAAATGGTCAGTCCCTCAGTAGGAAAATGGTCCCTGGAATCAACAAGAGGATCAGTTATATTTTCTGTTGCAGGATGGTAGTTTGTATATTTCAATGTGGGGAGGGAGAGAGGAGAGAAGATGTTGCGAGATTCACAGATTTTAGCAGTAACTAAATATATGTGTTTATCTGTGATTCCCCTAGCCTAGCTTCCTTCTACAAAGGATAAAAATGCATTACTCACTTTTCCAACTAAATAAAGCTTCTCTAAGAAAAATACATGTGGAAATGCTGAAGGAAGCCAATGCTCTGTTTCTGAATGTTCGCACCAAAAAATGATAGAAAGAAGAAGAAAAGGCAGGAATCATGCCAAATAGTATCACAACTCCTCCCTACAGTTCCACAATGGAGACGACCTTATCAGAGAACAGAAATTAATAATCTGTCCCAAATAAGACACACACAAAATAGCAAACACGGGGTAGAGCTTCTACAAAATCAATCCTGAATCTGAGTTTACATTATATGTGAAGTTAGAGAACGCCTGCTTTGCCATCTTTCTTTCTTCCTTCCTTCCTTCCGTCCCTCCTTCCCTCCTTCCCTTCTTCCCTCTTTCCTTTCTAGAAGATGAACACTCTTTGGTCTCTAAATTTATGGCTGCTTTTCCTCCAGTCCAGGAAAATTTGAGGATTGCCTGGGGTTCTCTGGGACAAGAAGATGAAATGTTGACTTTAATGAACAGATGGTATGTGGAGGAAAAAAAATCTATCAGAGTTTTAAGTGTCAGCATTTGATAGGGGATCTGCCTGTGGGGTGTCTAGGAACCTGAACGGGGGAACAGGTCCTGAGCTTATGGGAAATGAGGGTGGCTTTTTAGCTTTCCAAAATGATCTGGCTTGGGGAATGGTCTCAAATTTGAGGTAACATACATATTTCCTTGTCACTAGCATATTGTCTGAATAAAGCAATCATATTTTCAGAAATAAGGTATAATACAGCAGCAGAGACAAGAATATCTTAATCAATATAAATGCTTATAATGTTCTTATCATTTCTTTCAGGGAGATAAGGAACCAAAGTCCCTTTGCGAATGGTATTGGTTACAGACACATATACAAATACAGATACAGTTACAGATATAAATATATGTACATATACGTATATATATGATATTTCTCCCACCATGATTATTTCCATCACTGTCAGTTGCTTCCTAGCAGTTTGAACACCCGAGAAAGTAGCATAATCTCTCCTAGCCTCAGTTTCCTTGTCTGTAAAAGCGAGGTGGTGACCTCACTTGCAGAGCTGTGGTATTAAAGTGACAGAAAGTACTGCACCTGCCTCTTGGGGCCACTTGGTTTACTGCCAGCTTACTTGCCAGGCTCTCAACACCTCTCAGAGCACCTTGACTGCAGTGGCCCTGCGTTTGGTCCCACATGTGCAAACACCATGCCTCGCACATATTAAGCACTTGGTGTGCGCTCACTGACTGCCACTTGAATGGCATTCTGCCTTTGAATTCTATCCACAGACTTCTAGAAAGGTCCCACTTACTGACGTTGGATTGGTCAAGAGTTTTTGCTTGGGCTGAAGCTTTCCATTCCATATTGACACATCTCAAAGTCTTCCTGGAGATATCTCTAAAAGACAGTTAACATGTTTCCAAACACAGTGTCATCTCTAGAAGGTTTTCTTAGATGTTCAATGAACAAGAGAATTCCTCCTCAGGAGTGCATTCTCTCTATCCCATCACATATAGCGAGTGTGCTCTAGGATCTTCTGGATTCAAGAAAATCAAGAATGGAGACCTCAGAACAAGTTTAGGGAGACATGGCCTGCTATTCACCCACTTGGCAGTAATGAATAAAGAGCTTCCAGAGTCAAAATTACCCAGAGCTCCTTTCTCTATAATTCCTAGGTTACGGCTATTGTATTGCTCATTCTTCATCAGTTCAATTAACACTCTCCTTTTGGGTACTTGCTATATGACACACACTGTGCCACAGAGCTTTCTCCCTTGAAACCTCAAATGTCGTGTCATAACTTTTGATCAAATCAACAACAATCACTCCCTAGAATGAACTATATCAATTTTGTCTTCTGTCTTTTCAAAGTAAGCTCCCTGAACACAATCCCACCTTTATCATAATTCAGGCCTATCCTTATAAACCCAGTAAAAACTCTTGTAAAAGAGAACATAGTGAGGATTTCTGTTTGTCTTGTTTACTGAATGGCCCCTCACTGGATCCTTTTTAAATCTGCTTTACATAGTTTCCTGCCCTCTCCGCTTCCTGGCCTTGCCTATGGCCACCAGTGCTCCTGCCTGCTTGTCTATCTGTAATTGCTTTTCTATTTTTTTCTTTCCCTGAGCTTGGGAGTGAGAAAACCAAGACAAGAAGAGTTATGTGTGTAGTCAAAAACATCAATGCACTAGAGTTCGAATTCTTATTTAGAACATACTAGTCATGCAACTCAGCAAATAACCTCAACTCTCTGAACTTCCTAGTCCTCGCTTTAAATTGGGAAATTAATCAGCTCCCCCTTTCAGCATTGTTGTGGAGATTAGCCATGCTACTTACAAAGCTTGGTGGCCAGAATGCTGCAGTTGTTGGAGTACACAGGATCCTTCCTCCCCTGAATATATTGCAACATCCCTCTATGGGAATAAGACAGGTTTGCAGATAGCAGAGTAATGGATCACTGAGGTATAACTCTATCAACCCCAGAAGGCAGCCAGCTCCTCGGGACATTGATGCTCTATGGCAGACTTTCCCTTTTGAAGCCATCAAAGCTTCAGGTATTGAGATAGGACAGATTTGTTCTCTTCTCTACCTCTGAGCTGAGGGCTTGGGGACCAGGCTCTGCTTCATGTTTCCCGCATCTAGTTTGCTCTCTTCCTACAAAGCGCCAGCGGCAATGTATTTAAGAGATGCTGGACTCATCAGGTGAGAATTTATGTAAGCTGAAACCATTAGGTGGCTTAATTAAATCAAGGCATTTAACTCATTAGACTTCTGCTCCTGGGACTAATAAATTTGAACCCGATGCTGCTAATCACAAAAGAAGTCAAGTACAGCATTTCTCCCCCAAACCCCATTCAGTGGAGTGGGGAGAGAGCTGGAGAACAGAAGTAACGAACCCGGAGAAACAATGACTATCAACATCACTGGGCTAAGTTGAGAATTCTGAGCCCTAAGGGGAGTCAGGGTTACATGGGAGAGAATAACTTCAGTGTCTAAAAGGAACCCAGGATGTCACTTGCTCATCTCCCAAAGAGGCCCATGAGGGATGACCACATCCAAGCCATCACAGAAACCCTCGTCTCTTGGGTGACATCTTGTCTTGTCATGGCATTTGGTAACACACTTGGTGTCCCACAGCTGTGATGCTGGGATGGAAACTTCCTGTGGCTAAGCCTCATCTCTCTGCTTACAGGTGAAGTTGCACAAGCTCACTCTTCTTACTTACTGGGCTTTTGAGATGAATGACATCCCATCAGTATCTTACCTGTATCACCAAAATAGCTTAGAAACTCATGACTCTTCCTCTAATCTCACCATTTCTTCCCCAACATAGCAGCCAGATTTATCTTTTTAAATAAAGACCATGATGCCGTGCCTCAACCTGAAATCCTTCAGTAGCCTCTCATTACCTTCAAGATCAAGTTCAAATTCATTACCCTGCCCAACTAAGTCTTCCTTTAAATTTCATCTCCCACCTCCACCACCTCGAGTCCTCCCCTCCCAGGGAGGACACAGTGCTCATAAACAGTATGGAACAACTTGCGTTTTCCCAAACATTTCACACTCTTCCACAAGTCTATGCCCTGGTATATCGTGTTTTGTTTAGAATGTCCTTCCTTTTCACTTGGGAATATTCCTTCACATCCATCACTTAATGGCTCAGAGATCACTTTCTCTATCAAGATCTCTGACATCTTCAGGCTCCAAAAACCATGCCTTATTTGGACTTCTGCTGTCTGTTTCATAAAGCCCTGTCCTTGCTCCTGGACACTCACCTCTTTACATGTCTGTCTTCCCCTCTAGACTCTCAACACCTTGAGGGCAGGAGCCACATATTAATAATCGTGATAAGCAGCTTGGTGTGTCGTGTTTGAGTAGCCCTTCAACTTTCCAAGGTGGAGTGACACTGGATGGCATTCTGTTATCTCCAATGGGGACACAGCTGAGAGCCAGAGCAGAAGCGGAGCCTGCAAAGGCCATTGTAAAGGAGAGAATGGTAATGAGAAGTAGACACTAGGTGATGAAATCTGGGATGAGGACAAAAGATTCAAAGGCAGGTTTTATGGTGTTGCCACATGACGTTCAATGACAAACATTTCTGTATCTTCCCATGACATTTTCAATAAAATAGCAGTTTCTTTTTAATCTATGGTAAGTTGGCACTTCTGGAGAGGACATGACAAGCATTTTCATTTGACTTTAAGGTGTATCTTGGGACACCCACAACATCTGTATTACTCTTACCTTGATGGTCATAATACTCGGCTTTAGTGAGCATTCCTCATGTGCCAGTATCTGCTAGGTACTTTCCTTGCACAGTTCCACTAAATATAGCAGCCTTGGGACGAAGCGTTATTATTAATATAACTCTTATGGAAAGAAAACTGAGACAAAGACAGAATAAAAGATGTTCCCAAAGTCACATGCTAAGTGGGAAACCGGGTCTTGAACCCTGGTCAGTATGAGAGGAATATTCATACTGTTAAGCTGTCCTCTTGGTCCTGGCTTGGAACAGGGACTTGGTGGATGGGCTTTCTCAACATCAGTAGTCTGAGGATGGCAGCAGAAGTTATTACGGCCTGTCTAGGGGTGGAGCAGAGACAAGAAGGACCCGCTGAGAGTCTGGCATCTTCACGATGCATTAGAGACGTGCTCCCGCATTCCGTGGAGGCAGGGACCTAACCAAGCTCCTGGTGAGATTTCTGATGCTACAATAACAACCTGCCTAGTGTTTTGATATTTTTTTTCCCATTTTCTCTTTTCAGAAAATGTGGAGAAAATGACAAGGAGCCTTGTCTATGACTGTCCAAAAGCCCACATCAGCCTAAGTAAAAGAGAGAGGTGGAGGGAAAAAGCCATGTTTGAAAGGTGCTTCTGTTTTAACCTAAATAGGATGAAAGGCAGCCTGTAACGTTTTGAGTCGAGAAGGCAGGAAGTCACACAGCACAGAAGTGAGCTACTTGGTAATATAGCCATTTGTAGCAATTCAGCAAACAAAATCTGTTAAGTATAGACACACTTCAGAATTCCAGTAGCTTTTCATAGAATAGCAAGTGAAGGGTGGCCCTTAACCATTGCTCACAAGCCAGTGGGTTTGGTCACAGACCTGGCCTCGCCCCTTGACTCTGGGGCCTGTTGTAAATATAGCCCTGACACCGTATCTGACATATCTGAGCCTCAGGGTCTCCATCCATCCATGAGGATGATTAGTTCCAACTCTGGAGTGGTTGTCAGGGTCATGAGAGATACGTGGAGGCGCTGGTAAGAAATCATCAGGACCTGGTTCAATTTTCCAGGTAATGCTTTAGGCCTCACACTGTGAGAGGAAAGGATTCACCTGTGCTCACATAGCATTCTCATGCCAACCCCAGGACACCAGAACAGAAGTTCCACCCCTCTACGTGTGGCCTCCCCAAGGTCTGTGTCTTGCCATCAAGGGCACTGCGCCACATTCCCTCAAGGTCAGTTACACACTAAATACTGGACAACACAAAACCACACCCCTGAATCCTGCACTCTCTGACACTGGCCATGAACCACGTGTGCCTGCAGATCATTTGAAATGTGTCCAATGTGAACTGAGATGTGCTGTAAGAGTAACACACACATTGGAGTTTGAATACTTAGCATACAGACAAAAAGGGAAAATATCTCATGAATAATTTCATATAGTTTGCAGATTGAAATAATATTTTGGATAAATTGGGTTAAGTAAAATACATTATTAGACAATTTCACTTGTTGCATTTTACGTTCTTTTAAAATGTGGCAAACAGAAAATTTAAAACTACAGAGGAGTCTCTCATTATATTTATATTGGACAGTATGTCTGTAGCCCATCTCTTTTCTCTCTGTTTTTGCTCTATTATCAGGAAAAATACTCCGTCTCTGCGTTTGCCTTCTGCCACTGTCCTCATTGTCCCTGTTTGACTCCCCACACAGTTTCTGTAGCAATATTAATAATAGTTTGCCTGATGATTAAGTATGTTTGTGAAACTCTTCATTTTCATTGATTCTCTCCCTTACAAACACGCCCATGCAGTTCCCTGTTCCATCATATCTTTGCTGATGGGGTGAGGCCATCTCAGCACCCCTGTCCGTTGAAGGGAGAAACAGGAGATTTTCCTGGGTCAGTAGCCATCCCAAGGCCAAATTCCGTCGTGAAGGGTCATAATCTAAGCCAAACCCATTCTTCTCTCTCCAACTCTTCTGAAGAAGGACGTACCCTTCTTCTCTCCCCCACCGTCTTTGCTTAAACAGACATGAAGCTGTCCATAATTAATGCAGGCGACTTGATGAGTTTGGAGATAAGCATACACCTGTGAAACCATTACCACAATCTATTCCATAAACCTATCCATCACCTCCAAAAGTTTCCACCCGCCCTCTTATTTATTATTATTACTATCATTTCTGATAAGAACATTTAATGAAAGATCTACCCTCAGCAGATTTTTAAGCATGTAATACGGCATTGTTAACTATAGGTACTGTGATCTACAATAGCTCTCTAGGACTTATTCATCTTGCATAACTGAAACTTTGAACCCTTTGACTAATACCTTCCTGTTTTCTCCTCCCCCGAGTCTGGCAACCACCGTTCCACTCTTTGCTGATATGAATTTGACTATTTTAGATTCATCGTATAAGTAATATCATGTAGTATTTGTCCTTATGGAAAACAGTATGGAGTTTCCTCAAAAAACTAAAAATAGAACTACCATATGATCCAGCAATCGTGCTTCTGGGTATATATCCAAAGGAATTAAAATTAGAATCTTGAAGGTACCTGCACTGCCATGTTCACTGCAGCATCATTCACAATAGCCAAGACTCGGAAGCGACCTAAATGTCCATCCACAGAAGAATGGATAGAGAAAAGCTGGTATATACACACAATGGAATATTATTCAGCCTTAAAGAAAAGGAAATCCTGGCGTTTGCAACAACATGGATGGACCTGGAGGACATTTTACTGAGTGAAATATCTCCTTCACCTTGGACCTGAGGTCGCACGAACACTGTCACTGCAAAGAGCGGTTTCCTCTTCCTGTGCCCTCTGACGGTCTTCACACTGTTTTGTTCTTTGTGACTCACTTAACGGTGATAACTGGCTGGGGGCTGATTAACTTAGTCACTCATTCATTTGGAAAACAATTATTCTGCATCTCAAAATTACCAACCTCTGAGCTAGTGGCTGGGGATGGAAAGATGAGTTTGATATGACCCTTGGCCTCAAGGAATCATATACTAGTTGAGAAAACAGACTTATGAACACAATATAATAATAGACGGAGGCATCATTTGGGTTCACAAAGAGAGGCGGCACCTAACCCATCCTAAGGGGTAAAAGGGAAAGCTCCCTAATGATGTGTTGACTATGAGGGATGAATAAGACTTAACTAGGGCTTATTATAATTATTATTATTACTATCATCATTACTTTAAAGGTAGAGGAAATCATTTATTTTAAAGGCCACATTCCTGGCCAAGGAAACCATAACTGAAAAGGCTTGAGATTGAGCAAGAGCTTGCAAAATTCAGAGAATCAAAAACACTTTGATGATACTGGTTGGCAATGGGCAGGGAGGAGAATAGCAAGAGATGGAGAGTGCGGAGCAGCATGAGCCAGCTCATGGGGCTCATAAACCAAGCCTAGTGATTAATCCTAAACACTCTGAGAGCCACACCTGCAGCTCTGAAAGGTATGTGAAATGGTCAGACTGGCATTGTGGACTGACCACTTTGGGAGCCTCAGACACAGAGTGACATTGTTCTCACCCTGTACGTGGACAGCAGACCAGCCACGTGCCCACAGAGTCAAACTGGCACAACTTAGAGACACACCTACTGGCTATTTGCAACTTCTCTGCTTCCCTGATATCTGAAGGAGGCATCACCTGGGGTGCAGGGTTTCTCTGTGATGTTTCCCACAGTCCCACCAAGCATAAGGGATGGTCTCTCTGTTTCCTCTCCTTGATGAGGAGGGCAAAGGTGCTGGATCTGGCAGGCGCCTTGGGGAACCAGAGCAGACTTGGGGGATCTGTCCTCCCCCGCCCCAGAGAGACTGGTTTGGTTCAGGGACCCCTGGGGCCCTGTCGGAAAAGTGGCTTTTCTTGTTTCCCTTTGATCAGGCAGTTCATGGTGTATTTGGAAGGACAAGGAATGATTTGTCTTGCACATGTGTTTTCATTTATTCCTTAAAGGCAGAGCTAAAACATTAAGCGAGAATACAATGCAGTCCAGTGGGCAGACAAGCTTCAAGCAGTCTCAGAGGGTATATCTAAGATAAGCTCACTTGTTTATAATTCACATTTTTCAAGTAGCTTATAGAAAATACAGCATGATAAAATTACAGCTGAGTAAATAAGGATGAAAGTAAAATAAGATGATGCCAAGCATGAGGTCAACTCTGGAAAAGTTGCCATAAATTTATGAATAATTCACTAACGGGAGCCAACATTTAGGCTTGAGCTTCCTAGCAGTCAATGAAAAAAGGGACAGGATTTATTGAGGAGAGGGTGGGGTAGAAGAACACTTACTTCGGGCACTTAGAGCTAAGAGAAATCGCGTTGGTGGTTCTTAATAAAGAACACATTTTGTAACTAGTGATCAATGTCTTTAGAAATATCCTGAGCACCATCAGATTATGGGTTTCAGAAGATTGTTTAAAATTATATAACTTTCCTTCATTTGAATAGCATCCCCTGGCACCACTGATGTATAAATGTGGTAAACTGTAATAATGTGCTCAAATATTTGCTGTTCTTCCCTGTCCCTACCTGTTGCCATGGATTTTGGGATGTCCTATCCCATGGGACCATATGCTCCCCAATCCCATTGATATCAAGTTTGACCACATGATGCACTTTGGCCAATAAAACAAAAGTGGGAGTGACGTATGTGCTTCCCAGCACAGGTCCTGAGAACCCTTGCATGGTTCTGCCATCAGTGTTCTCCCTCTGTCTCAAGAAGGTCAAGTGCCAGAGATGGACTGCACCTTCAGCCTGGATCTCAGTACAAAGAAGACAGAAGGAGTGCTGCTATTGACCCACTCCTAACATAAATGTGAACAAAAAAAAACTTTTATTGTAATAAGCTCCTGAGATTTGGGGGCTGTTCATTACCCCAGCATGAGCTAGTAAAAGCTGACTGATACTGTTTACCAGCACCTTGGGAGAACACAGAGATAAGAAAGATAGAATGCTGACCCTCTAAGGACCTGAAATTTAGTGGTAAGCTAACAGCAGGTGATTAAAATAGGCTGAAGGCCATATATATTTTGATTCTCAAGAAGTTTCATGGGAATCAAGTCAAGATGTGAGAAAAAATATACCTAAATAGATAAATTACTCCCTCATGGAGTGGATACTGTGAGAACGGGTGAGGTTGGGGTAGAGGAGGTAAGCTCAGGGAGTAGGCACAGTAGGCGTTCATGTGGAAAGGCTGAATTTAGCAGAGTGTGTTCCTGGAAGGGAGAGAGAACGGTCTCAAATGGAGCACAGACTAAGAGGACGGCTGTGATAAGAGATAACGTTTGGAAATCAGAGGAGCTCAGAGAGAAGAGAAGGATTCTTAGTGTAATCTCGACTGTAGGTAGCAATGTTCATTGAGTGCCTGCTTTGTGCTAGGCATTGTCCTGAGTACTTTACGTGTCTTTCAATCCTCACAACAGCGCTGGGAGATAGAGGTTCTAATACCCATTTCACCCAGAGGTGAGGAAACTGAGGCTTAGTCCCGAAGTGGAAGAGTCATTAAGTGGCAGAACTAAGATTTGAACACCAGTCTTAGCAGCCTCAAAGCCCATCTCTCTTCGCGCCATGACATCCAGGTGTACATATAAATGATGGAGAGTCTTTCCTGCTATACTAATTACTGTGAACTTCATTTGGTCTGCAGTGGAAAGCTACTGAAGTCTTCTGTGGTTGGGGAGAGGATAACGCTGATCTGGCTTGTGGTTCAGGAAGATAATTTCATCAGCTGCATAGAGGACAGCCTAGATGTGGTGACCAGGAGCAAAGAACAGGCAGAGCTTAATGATGACAGTTCTATACATCGACCGCTAAATAGTCCATTTAGTTATCGTAAGAAGAAGTTGATTCCTATAGGCCTTGAGAATGTCTGCCCAGGATGCCCACAGGCCTTATGTCCTGAGAGATGAACTTCTTAGAGTTGTTTGAAAGAACAACCACAGTATCAACCAGTGTCACTAGCCTCCTGCCCCTCCCTATTTAGGGGAGTTTGCATGGATGTCTATCTGAGACAGCAGGTGGCATCCTGTGGACTCACAGGAGCCATCCCATCTTGCAGTCATGATAATCCCCTTGTCTTTATGAGTCAAGTAGGAAAACCTAATCAAATTTGTTTTGTCCAGATCTCTGATCATCTACTTGATGGAAGAACAATGTTGACATTAAAATGAGAAACATGGGTCACAGCACTCAGTGGCTTTCTTTGGTCTACTTTTAGGACTTTTTGAAGGGAAGAAGAAATGAACATTCTATACCCTCTCCTGGCCCCTTGAAAGTGAGCAAACAGGACAGAATGTTCAACACAGAAACAGAAGCGAGGGGAGAGAAGAACAGAAAAGAGGGAAATTTTAGCATTTGTAGGGGTGGGAGTCTTAGTAAACTCAGTGGGAGTAGGATAAAGGGAGGATCTTTTTGTTTGGTGGGGCCCTAATAATAATTTATATAAGTGATCTGCCACTGTTCCTGCAAAAACAAATTTTTTGATTTGTTCTAACATGGTGGGAAAAATAAATGGCTTCTAATGTGAGGCAGCATTGGTTCCATGAATACAGAACTTGAGCACAGCTCCCATGGAAGAACAGTGGTTAGCACTCAGTAAGTAGGTGCTCAACAAATACTTACGGAAGGAATAAGAGCTGGACTCATGGAGGACTCTAAAGCATCTTGTCCCAAAAGAGTGGTACCATCCCATAGCATTCTGAAGACCATCTCTTGGGGGCCACTCTGGACACCCTGAGGCAGAAGTTTGATATTCCAAGGGCACCAGTTCTCAAGAAAGTTAGACCAAGAGCAGTCAATTAGACTTCCCTTTGAACTTGGCTCAATTTCACCTTCAGGCACTTTCACAGCAAAAGGTCAGGCTTCTGACCTCTGAAACATATAAGAGCTCCTCCTGCCAAAGGCTTCTTTGACTCAACAATTCAAACCTTAGCTCAAAAAGAATGAGAGAAAGTGGGAAGTACCACATACTTTAAGACACCAACTAATTATGCACTCTTCCATCTTCTTCTCTAAGAACATCAAAGAGAGGTTTGTGGCTGTCCACAATTGATCTGAGAAGGAGATTGCCTTGTTATATCAGATGTCTTCTTTGTTTCAGGCTAAGGGGTCAGTAATGGTAGAGATATTTAGCCAGTGGCAAGCTAAAGAGGGGCCCCAGAAGGGACGAGGATGAATGTAGCATCAAAGAGTCCTGCTTGATGACACTTCAGAAGCAGGATCAGAATTAAAATTCTCTAGGAATTTCTCAACTTATTACCAGCCACTTGTGTGGGACACTCTGAAAAGTAAATGAGCTTTCTATTGGCAGAGAGGGGAGAAAGTATTAGTATCATTTTGAGGGTATGTTCAGAGATTCTAAGGAAAAAATACACTTACGTTTTTGTAAAAGCTCTATTTTTGCAGAATAGGTAGTAAGCACTGCTGGTAGTGAAATACACGAGCTTCTGCATTCCAGCCTCAGCTGGTGTTTCGAGGATTTCTCAGTCTCTTAACAGACATGGCGTTTGAGCTTATGACAAGGTCTGTAATCATGCACTTAGTATAGCATTGGCTTTCCCTCAGCATGAATTATTTCAAGGCAGTGAATGAATATAAGCACTAACTCTTCATGAAAGAGATATTAACAGTCAAACATTTTATAATTTACAGAAATAACTAGCATGGTGTTAAATTCGAGTAGACACATTTGTATATTTTTCCTACAAGATGCTGAAAAACCCTAACGGAATGACAGCAAAACAGATATCAATGCTCATGGATCATAATTGGATTCTATAGTATTGTGTCAAACAAGTGTACTTTTTGTGTCTTCTTAAATGATGAGAAACTGTGGAAGGTTCCTTTTGCCAGCTTTAAATTCTGTATGTTATTTCCTTGACAATCTAATATTCTCAAAAGTCAAAATTGTAAAAAACATCCACAATGAACAAAAAATCTAAATTTTTCAATAAAGGCAGGATCTACAGGGAAATTTAGGGTAAAGTAAGAGAGGTTAATCTTTCATTTACATGATTAGAATCTGACTTCACTTAAAATTTTAATATTTTGTTTGTTCTGGCTTTTTAGCATGAATTTTGATATTTTAAGTATTGCATGAAAATATCACCTAGTCTGGTAACCAAGTTTTCTGTCACTCCTTCTATTGTGCACCTTTGGATAATATCTCACTCTACCTATCCTACCGTGTGGACACGACTTTTAAGGTCACTCTACTCAGGGAAGCAAGTTGCGATGCAATGGAAGCCTCATATTCCTTTTTCTCCTCGAGCTCAAATTTTGCTGCATCACATTAAAAGAAACTGTGGATAGAGATTTACGACAATCAGATCCTTGGGGCTCTGGCCTGAGTTTCACAGCTCTCTCCCGTGCAGGGTCTTACCTTGGTGTAGGATGGAGGGTTTCTCATTTGATTTCTTAACAAGATGTGGAAGTCGTGTGCCCAGAACCCTTTGGGGGATCTTGCTTATCTCAAAGAACAATCTGGAAATCTGCTCTGACTTGCAAGGTATTTTTGTCATCAGTTATTCTGGAAAAATATATTTTCTATTTACCAGCTGTGCATCTGTGTGCAGGGGGAGGATAGAGAAGTGACAGAGGCCCCATGCACCAGACAGGAACCTGGAGATGGAATCAGAAGATGTGGGTTGATGGAACATGGCCGCGATTTCCCTGTATGACTTTTCTCCTCCATTTCCTCAGTTGTTTAAAGGTGAGACAAGAGTACTTCTGGATCAAGAGTCAGCAAACTGCACCCCACGGGGCAAATCCAGCCCACCTCCTGTTTTTGTATGCACGTGAGCTAACAATATTTTTTGCATAAGTGTATAAAAGAATCAAAGGAAGAACAATATTTCATCATACATGGTGAAAATTATATGAAATTCAAATTCCAGTGCCCATAAATAAAGTTTCATTGGAACACACGCATGGTCATTCATGTATGTGTTGTCTATAGCAGCTTATACTCTACAACAACAGGATTGAGTAGCTGTGATGAAGATTGCGTGGCCCACAAAGTCTAAAATACTCCCTATCTGCCCTTCTCTCAGAAGTTTGTTGACCTCTGACCAAGATCATCCTGAATCTTGTTTCAGCTTTAAAATGATGATAACCCAAAGGTTCTGGTTGGGACCAATGTTGATGACCCATTATTCCACTTCCTCAGTTGACCGTGCTCTTTGGGTGATATTTTAGAGGTCTGCCTCTCTCATTTGTAAAACAGAGAGGAGGAACTATGTTGCTGTACCTGACATAAAAAAATAAAAACAAAAACAAAACAAAACAAAAAAAAGAGAGTTTCCATAATAAAGGATGGTAATTAATATAACTTGATTGATTTAATTAATAGATGAATTGATTTGTACCCTTTCTCCTTCTTACAGGGGACCAATAAAGCTGATAGAAATACACATGTAATGCATATAAACTTAAAGTGGCAAGAAAATGGCTAAATATACTCCCTTGTGTATATTTATGTTCATACATTTAAGCAGAAAACTCTCTGGCAGTTTGCTGTTGAATTAATAATTCAGCAAGCACATACTAATTGAGTATTTAATACATGTAAGGCACTGCTCCATCCCCTATATGCACATGAGAAAGGCAGAAGACAATCTGTGTCTTGAAGGAGCTTGCTGTCCAGGTGGGATGATCGGATTTAAATGCGGAACAATGAGGGATCAACCAAAGGGGTATACAGTGCCAGGGAGAGAATATTTGACTGGGAGGAAAGTGATCTGGATTCCAGTGGATGAGCCACCAACACTTAGCACCGTGATGACAAGCAAGCTATTTCTCGTCTCTGGACCTCAGGAGGTGAGGATGGTGCTTTGAAAGGATGATGTCTAATGCATCGTCAGGAGCTGGATAGAGAGGTCTCAACTACATAATCTATGGAAAGTTTGAGAAAGCAATGTAGTGGGTGCCGTGCTCCATGCCAGGACTGCAGACGCAAGCCCTCAGGGAGTGAATGTCTCTTAAGGGGATTAATGATACAGACAGAGTTAGAGGCCCGTGAAGCAAGTCACCTCCAGAGATAAGCACAGGGGACTGTGGACTCTCAGACAAGGGGCACCTGCACAGGTGGTTAGGAGAGCTTTCTGAACCAAGCTGTGCCTGAGATCTAACTAAAAGTTTAACATGAGATGGTCTCAATGATGTGTCAGAAAGGAGCTTTATCTTTCAGAGGGTAATGACTTGAACAAAAGCAGGAGAACAGTAGCAACAACAAATAACAAAAGTAAAGAGACAAAATATAGCATAGCATATGTAGCAATGTGTTCATTCATTCATTCACGCATTTCACTGGGAATTCACAATGTACCAGGCCCGGTCCTAGGCTCTGGGAACACTGTGTAGGGCAAAACAAAGTCCTTGACCCCTGGGAGCTCACGTCCTAGTAAAGAAGACAGACAATTAACAAACAGATAGTGTGATTTCAAGTCGAGATAACAGTTACAAAGAAAAATAAAAATGCGTGATGGGGGTGGAGCATTGTTTGCTGTTTTAGGTTAAGTGATCAAGAAAGGTCTGTTGGGGGAGGTGAAATTGTAGAACAATTCAACATTCATAATAACAATTCAAAATGAGGAACAGCCAGGGCTGGCCCTGTGGCGCGGTGGTTAAGTTCTCATGTTCCACTTCAGTGGCCCGGGGTTTGCCAATTCTGATCCCAGGTGCAGACATTGCACAGCGTATCAAGCTATGCTGTGGCAGGTGTCCCACATATAAAAGTAGAGGAAGATAGACACAGATGTTAGCTCAGGGCCAGTCTTCCTCAGCAAAAAGAAGAGGATTGGTGGCAGATGTTAGCTCAGGGCTAATCTTCCTCAAAACAAAGAAAGAGAGAAACAAAGAAAAAACAAGTAACAGTTGCTGGGGCATGCAGGGAGAGATGAAGGGTGGTCAGTGGGGCAGATTACAGAGGGCGCAGGCCCTAGAGTTGCCTGGATGATCGTCAGTGGGTGCTGATGCAGAAACATGGTCAGCTTTTAATGTTAAAAGCGCTACTGGAGTATCCATTAGGTGGATGGAGAAATGAGACCAAGGGGATGCTCTCTTGAGGCCCAGAAAGGCCATGCTGAGCCCTGATCCAGGGTAGGGCAACAGATCAGCATAGGGCGAGCCAGCTTCCCAGGCTGGGGTGAGTAAGAGACTCCAGAGTGTGTGTAGGAGAGTGAGGAGAGCGGCTCAGCCTCGCAAAGAGCTTACATTACACAGAGTGAGAGCAAAGGGCACACGATCATAGAGCCACATTCTGAAGGCTTGGATGCCCCCAAAAAAGAATTTCCCAAAGGCCATGATCACTTGGTTTCTCGACAAGATGTACAAGGTGCTTAAACAGAATCCTCTGGGGTCCAACTAGCTTTAGGGAATCGGCTGGCCATCGCCTGCTCTAGCTCGTAAAGGTCAAATGTTTCCAGAGACTTTGCAAGCAGGGACGTTGAGGGAAAGGGGCCACCTTCAGAGAGACGATGTAAGTGTGTAAAGAAGCCCCTCAGGATGGCACGGAAAGACGGAGAGCTTGATCTTTCTTCTTTTCTCTCCAACTTGAGCTACAAGCAACACAGTAACTTCTAGAATTTAACAGACTTCCATCGCTAGGCCCTTTGCTAAGAAACTTCCTTATCCCTCATGAACTTATTTGGTCTGCCAAATCCTTGCTCGCACCCAAAGCACCCTAAGTGGGTGCCATGGTCTAGGCGGAATTGCGGGAGACAGCCCCGAGGAGGATGAAGCTGGGACAATGGTAGCCACCGGAGATCTCCAAAGGCAGGTAAAGCTCTTTAGGGGTCTGCCTACTAAACATCTCTCTTTTCCCAAGGATTTAACACAAGAGGCATCATTGTGCACTTACTAAATACCAAGGACCATGTCCCAGATATTGGAGTGACTAAGATGGTGGTCCGTCAATAGCTATTGGGTTAATTAATTGATTGATTGTGTAATCTATTGGTTTGTAATATACTTTTACACACACCACCCACTTACTTGCTTTCCAAATTGTGCAGATTTTCCATCAATTAGCAACACAGCTTGCCATTTCTCTGGGCCCCCTAAGAGAGCATAATCTCAGATTGTCTGCTGTCCAACTCTTACCACAACCCATACTCGGAGAAGTGATAGTTTAAGAAGACTGTGTGAACACATGTTATTTATCCACTTATAGAAGTTGCTATGTTGAGTTAAGTTCTTTTATCAAGTTGGATCCCTAGAAAGCTATTGACTTGGACCACTTTATTTAACCCCTTGCCAAGTCACCTCCATAGAGTTGTGTTTTGTTACATCTTTGAGTTTTATTGAGAGTCATTATGGAAAACAGTCATATGAAATTCAGGATGCATTTATTCTCAAAGCTAGTGTTTTGGACTTTGTAAGTGATGCTAACTAGCTCTCCTCAGAGGATTTGGTGTGTGTCCTCTTTTCTTAAAAACAAAACAAAAATAAAAACACAAGTTTACAATCAACCATATTTTCCCTTTGCCTTGGCTGCCAGGAAACCCAGGAGCAAATTGGTGCTGAGGTGGAGTAATTTGATAATTAAAATGATCAGCCCTGGTGCTGAGGTGACACTGTTCTCCCTTCCTTCTTTCATGATACTGAACTTCCATTCCTGGCCATTCCCTGTCTAACTTGTGTTTAATCTTGAGAGTCCTTCACACTTTCCCCAATGGATGCCCAAAGAGGTGGGCTATGTTTAAAATGAAAATAAAGACAATATTGTCCTGTCTTCTTTGTGGTTTTTGCATACGTGTTAATCCGTTCTTTTGAGCTAGACTCTAAACTCTGGAGAGAAGAGAACTTTATATTATTTTTCTACTGCCTGCAATTTCTAGAACAATGATAGGCTCACAGTAGAAGCTTAATGAATGTTAGTAATTGCTGAACATTTAACAGACATCTAGTTGGCATCATGCTTTGGCCATCCTTTCATTGGGTATTGGCATTCCTGCTCTACCACACTATCCCTCCTTTGCCCTCCTTTTGCAGGTGAAGACAATACCCCAATAGAATCGGTCTGTCCTTCCTCTCGGCTCAGGTGCAAACAATGACTAAGGCTCATAAGAGGAAGAAGACTCGCCTGTTTCACCCTGCTGGCCCTTGTGCCTGGCTCATTGCTTGGCACAGAGTAGGTCTCAATAAATATTTTTTGAATGCTTTGCTCCGTCTAAAGGTGCAGATGATGAGAATCCTGCCACCTTCTGCCTATGTTAGAGAATCTATTTTTGATTCTGAGTTTTGTTTGGGACTTTTCATTCCTTGATTAAAAGGGATAACACGAATTAATTTTCATGTCTAATAATAGTCATCATTGCATATCTGACTTTCTCCCAGATCTTCCCAGATACCACCCATGCCCACATCTTACTTGTGTTATTTACGTGGTGTCCAAGGGGTAGGACAGCAGACAACTTCCTAGCTGCTACTGCACCAGTGTGAGGAATTAAAATGGCATGCTCTGGCAATGCCGGCTTGCTTCCTGGGAAATCCCTCTGGTGTGGTCGTAAAGCCTGCACTGGGACAGTCTAGATACCCTGGAATTCCATTGCGCTGCATTCATTTAGTATTTCCCCCTCTCAGTTCTAGTCTCAGGTTTGGCCTGGACCAAAATTGGGCACTGTTGGGTCATGGAGATGGCTGAGCCGCTCCCAGGATGTGGGCTCTGCGTTAGATGTTGTTATTTAGACAGTCTCCATGGGGTCTGCAATATTCTGAGGAGAACTATCCCATTTTTACAGATGAAAATCTCAGCGAACTTAGTGACTTGCCCAAGATTTCCCACTTGTTTTTGGAAGACTGAGATTAAAACTTCCATATCTGCTTTATTCCAAAACATATAATCTTCTTCCCACACCATGAAATGGGCACGGGTTTTCCCCTGTGGCCCCCAGCCCCATTCCTCTCTGCGGAACTCCATCCCATCCTTACACCCTTGCTTCCATTTAGCACTTTCCATCATGGTAGAAGCAAGCAGGTAAACAGTTGAGTCATGTGTCTATCTTCCCTCCATCTGCACCTCCCCAAATCTCACCATTCCATCATGGCCACTGCAATGAAACTAAGACTGGGGCCGGGTGTTCTGCTACGACCCTCAACACTTACTAGATAGTCAGGATGGCAGGGCTGGAGTTAAAGAAAACACCACATTTGCCCTTATGGGTCTTATAATCTATTAGCTTGAGCTACATGAAATTGCCAACATTTGATTATTTTTGACAATTCCTTAAGGTTCATTCTAATAGTAAAACAAAAGGAAGAGAGTAATCACTTAGTGACTGCACAGTCTAAATTAGGCCCTGCGTTAGCTGACTTGGACTGATAAAGTAGTTTTCATTTCACAGCATCCCATAAGCATCCCCGCTAAAGACCTGAGACTCAGAGAGGCCACGTCACTTGCCCAAAGTCAGACTTAGGAAGCATCAGAGCCATGATTCTCATCCTTATTTCCTTGACTCTGAAACCTGTGTCCCCTTCACAGTAGTAGTGGGGCTAGGCTCTGTTTTTAGTATTTTGCTGGTGGTCACAGGCCCTAGAAAGTTAGTGTTTTCTGGCATCATTTTTGATACTAATAATCAAGGGTGATAGTCAAAATATTTTGAAGCCTGTAAAGCTTGGGCACTGATCAAGCAGAACTGACCAAGCGGTCAGAATGGATGCTGGCTGTAAACCACCAGAAAGGCCTTACAGGGGATGTGCAAGCCTGCTGATAACAGAGGGGTAGCAGTTGTTGCTATTCTGGTTTTCTGTTTGTCATGGTTTGCAGGGTCCTCTAAATAGTTTGGATTCTTGTTCAGCTAAACATCACTCTCTCCCACCCCACCCATAAGGCTGTGCATGTAGCTTCCTTCCTCACTCCCTGATGTAGGGCTTGGCCACAGCCTGGCTGAGCCACTGGACGTGATGCAATCAGATGGCTTAGACGTACTTGCTCTCCTCTGGATTTGCGTCCTAAGGTGCCCGGGATGGACACTGCCCCTTTAGCCCAGGACGCAGAAGAAACACACATTGAGCGGACGTGAACACAATCTGAAACCTAAACCCACATCCAGCCACCATGCAGCGTGGAGCAGAACTGTCCGGATGAACCGAGTCCAGCCAACAGAACCCCGCGAACTTGAGACCGGTAAGCATGGGAAAATGTACTTCATGTTGCAAACACTGGGCTGCTTTGTTTGCAGTATTGCTGTTGCGGGTGCTGACTGAGGCAGGATTGCGAAGTGTAGAGTGTGGCCTTTGGAATTGTCTGGGTCTTTGTTTGAATCTAGGTCCCGCACTTCTTGGCAGTGTGACCTTGGATCCCTCAACTTTAGACTCGACTTCTAGAAAATGATTACATTTCCTTTTTCCTGCAGGATATTTGCTTCATTCAAGAGTTTCAAACAGGGTCGTCATGATTGTTAATACATAAGGGTGTCAATAACTAATGCAAAATGCTCTGATAGTAAAGTGACGGTAGAGATGCATCACTCCTGGAACTGAGCCCTCTTGTTTTCCCGGGACCCCGTGGAAGACCCCGTTGCATACAGTTACACTTCTAGCTACCCTGCGACTCTGGTGAGCATTGGTGATGAAGCGTAAGACACACAAGCAGGGGTACAGACAACATTTGTGATGCTGATGTCTAAGTCAGCATTTTGGACAAGGATGGCTGGGGAATATTAATAAATCATAATATCAAATGATAAATAAAAGTACCAATAACCACCACAGCTGCTTCCATCTTTTGAGTATGTTGTTAGGCCAGGCACTGTGCATACATTACCTCTTCTATTCTTCACAATCACACTTCCAGGGAGCATTTTTTATCCCCATTTTCAAATGTGGAAAATAAGTCTCAGAGATGTTAGTTGGTTTGCACAAGGCCACACAGCTTGTAGGCGGCAGAGTGAGCATAGAATCCCAATCTAACTTCATCTCCTCCTGAAAGTATGTGAAGTGCCTTTGTTATAGGCTGATTGTGTCCCACTCAAATTCATATGTCAAAGCTCTAGCCCCCAGTGTGGCTGCAATTTGAGATGGGGCCACTAAGGAAGTAATTAAGGTTAAATAAGGCCATAAGGGTGGAGCTCTGATACTATAGAATTAGCATCCTTATAAGAGGAGACTCCAGAGAGCTAGCTCTCTCTCCCTCTCAATAGCTTTCCCTCTCAACCTCTCTCTCTCTCTCCCTCCTTGTGCATGCACCCAAGAACAGGCCACGTGAGGACATTGCAAGATGGTGGGCACCTACCAGCCAGGAAGAGAGTTCTCAGCAGAACCTTGATCTTGGTCTTCTAGACTCCAGAACTGTTAGAAAATAAATGTCTGTTGTCTAAGCCACCCAGTCTGCCATACTTTGTTATAGCAGCTGGAGCAGACTAATACAGCCTTACATACATTAAATGCATACATTAAATGCATGCATTCAATCACACGCCCTACCACTCGCACCACACAGAAGGCACAAGAGGGGTCAGGGTGAGGCAGTGCCCTCAATGCAAGGGTGGGAATGACATGTGCATAGCAGCCAGCAACATCTCAGAAAACAGGACTGACTTCAGCCTGACACGTTTTGCTCCAGAAAAGCCATTATCCAGATTATACGTTGGTTTACACTCATGGAAATCAGCTGCTTCTTTTTGTATAAGTAACTAATAATGAGCAGGGTATTCTCCCCATCGGGCCTGATTAGGACCTTGGAGATGGCTGAGAGTCAACCTGGGATCCATGTAGCGTTGCGGTCTGCAGCTGTGGCAGCCATCACCACTCTCTCCCTTTCCAGGTGAAACATTCCTCATGCAGTGGTTCTGTTTTCATTATTTGTGTGTGTGTGTGTGAACAGCTTGTATCCCTTCTCTTCCCTTAATTAAAGGAAGTTCCCTGTAGCTGGTGGGGTGGAGGAACAAGGAGGTGAGGTACGGGGAGAGTGCAAGAGATGACAGAGAAAAGGAGAATGCCAAGGCACAGTGCCTGTCTGTTGTCAGCCTTTGCATCTGCTGAGAGGCACACAATGGGCCTCGAATTCTCTCCAGCCCATTTCACTGGACCTGCTCATCCATGTTTGTCTGGCTGTCCTGTTTGCAGGAAAAGTACAAAGACGATGTTGCTGCAGTAAATATGGTCTATTTTCAAGCCACATGGGCTTGAAAAAACTAAATCAAAGAAGGACAAGGGAAAAGACCAAATCCTGCCGACTGTCCACAATAGGCTCTGTTACTCTCCAGCCAGGACTGGGGGTGTGCAAAGAGTCGAGACAAGCATAAGATGCAACCTTGCCTGTGCATTTGACGTCTTCTTTGTTTGATGCTTGCGATGGTTCCAGTTATAAACTTTGTGTTCTCAGATGGGACAACCAGAGAGACATCTTTCCTGGAATTTCAAGTGTTTCATTTCCTTTTTAACATGTCTTTAAAATTAAGGGCATGCATACCAATGCAGAGGCCCAGGTCAAACCCTGTTCACCTTCAGTTTACAGCAAGTTAATCAAACTCGAGTCAGTTGTCTAGGAAGCATGGGCGGGCTTTGCCACAAAAGAGAAAAGAGCGCAGGAACGAAGAATGCTAATAACCAACCATCACTGCCTCATTATTTATCAGCTGACCCTCTGAAAATTACTGTGCCATCATGCATATTCCCAATAATGATAAAGATTAAGTGCTAGGGGCTGACTGTGTTATGAGCCTCACATATATGATGTCATTTGACGCCCATAGACAATCTATGAGAACTGTTTCGGGATCTTTCAGATGAAGGAACCCAAGCCAAGTGCTTTGACGTCATGTGTCCAAAGCCACGTGGCAGAGCCGGAGTTGGAACCCAGGATCATTGGATGGAGATTTGAATTCCTCATCTGTCCCCACTGCAGAATCCCCCGGGAGCTGAGCGCAGAGGGAGGAATGGTTCTGAGCGGAAGAAGCTGAGTGTTGGGTTGTGGCAAGAGGTTTGGAAGAAATAAGGAGCAGCAGCAATTATTTTACAGTGAAGCATACCCAAAGACAAAACAGAGAAGGAGATAAAGTGACAAAAATATTACAGCCACGTTGAATGTAAAAGTGATGGCTTTTTAGGGCAGAGGAGCCAACCTCCTGGCTCTGTGGGCCTATAAGGTTAGCATCAAGAAAAGGGGGCAGCTGTCACAGCAGCTCCTAAGACACTCCACCCTCTGAGTTCCGGGCTGTGTGAGGCTGATCAGCTGCCAAGAATGCCCTCTTCTGGTAATGTTCTCAAAGCCCAGGATGACAGCGAGGCGGCCTGAGACCTGTGTTTCCCAGATCCTGGGTGGATTCTCTATCAGATACAGTTTTACTCAAGCAAATATCACCACCCTCTCTTTTCCTCTTCAGCCCCAAACGAACAAGAGGTAAATTATTTTAGTAAGGTAAGATACACTATTGTATAGAGTTGGCTCCCTTTTTTTTTTAACCCCGAATAATACTCTCTATGTCATCTGTATATTTATGATAGCTCAAAGACATGGGTGTGTGGATCTAATTAAAAATGTGAAAGGGTTTAGCAGCCTGCTGCTTCCCTGAAACTCTCTGGTTGCCAAATCTTGGCAGCCGTGTTGAAAAGGAGCCAAGTGTTTAGTGAGCAGCTGAACTGCTGCCAGCCAGAGCACTGCATTGTGGGACCAGGGAGCCTGGAGGTGCTGCATTAAAATGAGCTTGCACAGGGCAAGGCAGTGAGCAGGACTTGGGACCCAGCCACCCCAGAGGAGACGGCAGCGGAAGCCGGCTCCGTCTTGCTCTCTGCCTGTGCCCGAGCCCCGGTTCTCTCCCACGGCCGGGCAGCATCAGTGAGCCATCCTGGAGCTCGTCAGGGCTTCAGGGGCCAGGTGGGAAATGGTCCCAACAGCTCCTGCTGAAAGTTAGTTGAAATTCGGCCTCTTCAGAGGAGGCACAATTCTCCACTTTCTTTCAGCAGCTGGAGTCTGAGCCGACAGCTGTCTAATGGTGCGTTTCTGTTAGGTTCCGGAAGTCTCCACTGCAAGTCGGAGCTTTTCTTGATGGCTTGTCGATTGTTCTGTGTCTTCTCTCCGAAGAAGCTGAGCCCAGCTCAGGGATCCTCAGGAGCATCACTTAAGGAATCTTGTGAAAATACAGGTTTCTGATCCAACAGGGAAAGGGCACAATTCACTTTGCAAGATCAGGACTCACTAGAACTGCTTACGTGCTCAGTTATGAATCCAGACTCCACCTTTCATGAACTGAAGGTTAGTGGGCTCTGGAAAAGTGCATCTTGTGACTGCGAGTCAGGGAGAATGTGATGCAAAGAGTTCAGCCTTCTCCGTAATACATTGACAAGATCCGTGAAACTAAAACCCATCAAAGACATGGGTGATTTTTTACTTCCTCAAAATGTGCCAGTTATAAACAAATTAAAGAGGAAAAAGATCATATTCTTTCTGTAAAGAAACACTCCCATCCAGAGAGTGGAAATCCAGCTCTAAAAAGTTCTGCTAACATATTTAGGGGTGAGTAATATGATTTTTAGGGCTAAGAGTGGGGATAGGCGGAGATTTTGCCTTTTAACTTTTTGTCTTACGTATTGTTGATTTTTTGTGATAATGTATGATGATGTATTTCTTCTGTAATTAAAAAAAAAAAGGAAGAAAAAGCAATACTGTGTCATGTAGGAAGCCTGCTATTGACCTGTCCCCAGAGCAGGCCACTGTGGTGGACAGGGCATGGAGTCCAAAGTCACTCAGTCCTGGAACGGAATCTTTGGCACTAAGCTTGGCAGCACGTTATCTGGCATTGCTGGCCTCCGTGGCTCCATCTGCAGAATGGGGTAACGGTACCTTCATTGTAGGAGCTTTTGTGAGGACTTGAGATTCATGTGAGAAGGGACTCATACCCAGGGGCCTTGACAGATGACTTACAAACCCAGGCACCCTCTCCCCTCACTGGGCCCAGGGCAGTATCCCAGATAGAATTTCATCCCAGCAGACGGCTTCTAAGCACAAAGATATTTGAAAACCTCTGGATGGGCACTAATCACCGCGGAAGTTACCGAGCCACCTTTCATGATATCAGAGGAGGCTGGAAAGAAATGAGGCCCTGGGGAATGGCAGAGAATTCTCTCTTCCTTTGTGAATGGTAAATTTATACATATGAAAAGTTGAAAATGACATGCCAAATAAATCCAAAGTTGTCATAATTTAGCCAGCTACTTTTGTTATGAAACAATGAAATGCAGGAAGTCAGTCCTATCGAGGGGGCTCAAGTCATGTGGCCCCTGCACAATTAGGGGGCAGATATTTTCTTAGTATCCTAAGTCGGTATGGCACGTCACCTGCTTTGTTGTTTGGATAATGCAGAATGGGCTGCTTCTGCCACAGAGAGAGCAGGCATTTGCCACTAGGAATCCTAGGACTTTTCTAGGAAAATTCTACTGGAAGAAACTTTGTAGAATATCATTCCTAATGTGTGGGCAGGTGATTGTCTGAACCACTGAGGGAAGATGCTAGAGGGAAACATCTAATTAATTAAAGAAAACCTCTTTCTCCGCCGCAACCCTGAAAATGCTCTGCAATTGAGAAACACACACACACTTTTAAAAATGCTTCCAGGCAACCGAATCCTCTAGCCCAACTGCTTCTGTTAATTAAAGTCTGCAAACCTTAAACCCCACCACCCTTCCTTCAATGTCTGCGTGACCACAACCCCTCCACTCTTCCAAGCAACATTTGCTCCAACTTAATATTCTGGTGCTTTGGAGAACAACATTTAAAAATAAACCATTTTGGCACATTGTCAAAGTCTTGTCTAAATTCCTTCATGACAACCACCCAAGTGAGATTTTAAAAGCCAAAGGGAGTTGGGGGCAGGGAGAAGAGGAGTCCCCTCTTTAGAGTTATAATTTCAGGCAGTGTCAAAGGAGAACGTATGTATTTATTCCCCTACTCCCTTCCTAATTTTCTCTCTAGCATGTAGAGCATCCTCACTCCAGCCCCTGACTCCTACTGCCCAACACTTTTGTCCTCGCCATGGGGCCTGGGCACCTGGGTTGGTGGTAAAGAGGCTCTTAAGTCCTGGGATAATTTTTGGCTCGTGGTCTGGGCTGGCCACTGGAGAAAGAAGGGCTGGGTAGAGAAGGGGCCTCAGGCAGGTGTTAAAATGTTGTTCCTGGTCCTCCGTAGTAATCATCGCAAAACAATCCTGTCTGCTCCATTCCCATCAACAACCTGCTCTCCTTGGTCTGTTGCTAAGAGACCAGCCTGTTGTTTACAAGATCCTCAGTGGCGTCGACTTCCATAATTTATAATTTATTATCTTAGTGTCAAAACTTGTGTTGGTTTTTATTTTATTTCACCATAGATCCAGTAATTGTTAGATACAACAAAGGTCATCCATTGTTACTCCGATAGCATCCCCGGCAGCCCCTAGGTTTAGGTGCCACCGAAGAAAATGCTATTATAAAGTGAAGATGAATATCATTTTTTGTCCATTAACTTCTCACGTTATATGACTGCTCAGGTCAATGGATTCCCTCAAGATTTGCTCACTATTGAAAACATGTTTCTGTCCAACCAAGAAGGAAATGAATTGAAATGATTTCAATTATCACAAGAAAGGAGTTGAGTCTTCTTGCTGTACACTTCAGCATCCAATAGTTCAACTCGCCAATCTTCTCCCCACAAAGTTCAGGGCCATGGACATTTAACCAGCACTGGAAATTACTCCCGAGCCATTGTCGGGCTTTATGGGGACACAAAACTGCCTTTGAAGAATATTCTTGACTCACAGCAAGTCAATCAATTTAGTAAGGAACTGATGACACAGAAGAAAAGAGAGTCATTTAAGTAAAACAGCTCAGTCGCAACACACCAGCTTAAAGCAAAAGAGAAACAGTACACCTATTATAATCATGATCATCTCAACCCTAACACTTATTGTGCCAGGTACAAGGCTGACTGTTAACCTAGAGTAGCTTATATAAAGCCCCTGACAAACCCCTGAGGAAAATTCTAAGATTAGACTCATTTTAGAGACAATGATATCAGGGCTTTGTGACCTTAAGTGGCAGGACTGAACACAGGCTGGGTGACCTTAGAGCCATTATTCTCATAGAAATAATAAAAAACAATCAGCCTGGGCTTTGTGTTTATCATCAGTTTAAGAAGAGTCCACAGACATTTGATGGAGCAGGGAAATTAACATAAATTCCAAATTCGTGTCACTGCATTGTCTTTCTCTGCAGAGTCTTCGGAATCTCTCTAGAAACCGCAGAGCATGAGAAATTTATAGGAAGGGCATTTTATTTTCCCCGTCAGAGGACCTGGCAAATTCTAATGACATTTTACAGGGAATTAGATTTGTTGTTTTCCAGAAAGTAATTATGGCAATAATCCATGCTGGCATTTTTCACCGTGTAATTCCTGCCCACTCCCTGGTGGTGTCATGGCCAGGACATCACACTGTGCAAGGATCTCCTGGACCAGCTCTGGTTGGGTTGGCAGCCTCTGTTTACTGTGATGGTGGAAAGAGATTAAACAAGCTGGAAATCATTGACCATCAAAGAGGCAGTCAGTCTCTTGATAGCTTAACTGTATCTCAGATCTATTTGCTTTTCCTCCCTGAGCAGGGAGTTACTTGTATTCAAAAGTGCAGATGCCTTGACTGGAACCCACAGACATGCTCCAAGCAACAGAGAAGGGCACGCAGATCCCTCAGTTTACTTTCTGAGATCACTTCTCTGAGACCAGAAACTTCCTGAGGGCAATATGGGGTCCTATTCATCTCGGTAGCTGCAGGATACATGTATGCATCACTTAGGATTAAGGATCAGAAGTTTTAGGTTTAATTCTCTGTCTACCACTTACACGTCTTGTGAACTGAGGTAGTTCTTTTAAACTCTTAGATTTCTAGTTTCTATATTCACGAAAACAGGCTTGATGATGATACGTTCTTTGTGAAGAAGAGACAACTGAAATTGAACAATGGATGCAACACAAAATTGGGAGGAGGAAACTAAACAAAAGTGACGGACATCATGGGTGGAACCCAACAGTGCACCAACACCACAAAGCAGAGGAAATCCAGAGATGGAAGACTTAGCTTTCTCTGTCAACTGTCCACAGTATAATGGATGAGACAAATGTATAAATGGTTACTCAGAGGTATACGCTTACTTCCCTGGAGACTCAGATTGAGATATGACCTTGGAAAATATAAAGTCTTTAAGCCTCATTTTCCTTATCTATAACATAGGGACATAACTGCCTTGTCACCTTGAGAGTGGCGAGAAGGATGCCATATGCCATCTGTTACTCAGGAGGTGCTCAATAAAAACAGAGGGATGGGAGATGAAGAGTGCCTATGGCCCCATCTCAATTGATACTTCTCCCCTAGCTTTTTATGGGGGCTTCTAGAAGGAAAGGCGCTTATTTACTGATAAAAATAAAAGGTAATTAGAGCAAAGCCTCACCAGCCACCTCGATGAGGTTTTCATCAGTGTCAGCAGGAATCATCATACTGGTAATGAACATACTAGTTCCCTCCACCCCACTCCACTAACATTTAGCCTCTCTTTTGGCCCATAGCAATTCAACAAGCTAAAAAGTCAGAAAGTAGTAGGGTCAGCCAACTGTTTTCCCAAGATAATTTGCTCAATTCTAAATGTGATCAGTGAACGAAGAGAGTGCTGATGTAGAGAAGGAAAGAGACCCTTGGAAACCAAAATGAGTTGAGCTAGAAATTCAACTCAGCCATTTTTGCACTCCGACCATGGGCAAGTGACTTAATCTTTCTGAGGGTAACTCCACTGTGTTGGCATTAACACTGGTTGATCACATGGGTAAAACTCCTAAAACATAGGAGGTGATCGGTCAAAGGCAGCCACCTTCGCTTCCAATGACCCTGAAAAGACTGATGAGCTGACAGGGTTGGGGCCATGGTCTGGGGTCTCTGACCCAGCTTTACGGAGTCAAACAGAAAGTCATCACCAGGGCTTGATCAGCCCTGTATCATCTCTCAGTTCCTGGCATCCTGCCAAAACTACTGCCTGGTGGCTTTTTATTTGTTTATGGAAATTGCTAAATAGGTGGCAATGGTCAGAATTGCCCTAACTGGACTATTCCCTGCCCACTTGTAAAACTGTCCCCTTCTTGTCGTCCCAGAAAAACAGAATCCTCCACCCAGATGCCCAAGACAAGCACCAAGACATCTTTGGTGATTCCCTGGGGCTCCAGGCAGCCCCAGCCCCTGCATCTCCTACATTAATGTCTAAAGCCTGTTGATTCTCTATCCTAAGTAAGTTTCCTCTCCGCTTAGCTCTGTAGTCTTCAGGGCAGTTACTAAACATGATTCTAAATCATCTTGACACATGTCCCTCAGCTCTACAAAGCTCCAAGGGTCCCCACCTTTAGAAAGAAAAAACTAAAGCTCTGCTCCAAATCCCTGTGTGCCCCGTATCCTCTCAGCCAGCTCTTGACTACAAACCCTTTGGTCGTGCAACATGCAATTGCTTCTCATTCTTTAATAAATAAGTCATGCTGGGTCACAACTCTCTGACTTTGCACTTTCAGTCCCTCATGAATGATGTGACTTCTCCTTTTCCAGCAAATTCCTATTCGGCCTTCAAGACACAACCCAAATGTCCCCTTCTCTCAGAAGTCTTCCTGACTTCTCTGGGCAGTTTGTCTTATTCCTCTCTGTATCAACAAAGCTTGATCCATAATAGAGTCTTAGCATCTATGCCACTGGATCTTGGTTTCCTTCTTGCCTCTCCAAATGTTCTTCTCAGTCTCCTTTTCAGGATCTTCTTTGTCTACTAGACATTAGCTGTTGATGATCCTCCAGGTTTGCCATATGTCATTTAAAAATATCATGATCTAGGGGCCGGCTTGGTGGCATAGTCGTTAAGTTCACACACTCTTCACTGGCCCAGAGTTCACAGGTTCACACCCTAGGTGCAGACCTACCCCACTCATCAATGGCCATGCTATGGCGGAGACTCAAACAAAATAGAGTAAGATTGGCCACATATGTTAACTCAGAGAAAATCGTCCTCAGCAAAAAAGAAGATTGGTACCAGATGTTAGCTTAAGAAGAATCTACCTCAGCAAAAAAAATGAATAATAATAATTCTTTACTTATGACTTGGTAATTCATCTGCTCCCAGGGCTGCACTAAGCACTCATATGCCGATGTCTCCCAAAGCCGCATCTCCAGTCCTGCTTCTCCTTACACCCCAGATCTTTCCATTCACATATGTGATGGTTGTCTTGAGACTTGGATATTTCATAGAGCCTTCAAACTGATTTCATCTTCATCTCCCTACAGATCCCAAAATCCTTATTCTATTTGATGTTCTCTGATTAATGGCATCACTGCATGCTCAATGTCCAAACGGGAAACTAGACATCTTTACTGATTCCTCTCTGAACATCAACTTTCTTATTCAACTAAGCAACAAGCACTCTGGGTGCTTCCTTTTCAATAGTTTTCCAATTTGTTCAATCTCTAACTCACCACCATTCTTCATCACTCCCATAGTCTAAGCCACCATTGTCTCTTTTCTGAGTTTCTGCAACAAATTCCTAATTCATTGCCCTGCCTCTAATATTTTACCTTTCCCATCCATTCTCCACCCAATAGCCAGGATGATTACTCTAAAACATGAGTTTTATCACATCATTTTTCTATTTGAGATTTTCCAATGGTTCCTTTGCTGGTTTTGGATAATGTTCAAAGGCCTCTGTATGGTTCACAAAAATTTTGCCCTGGTTCTAAATTACTCTGGGTTTGCGTGTCTCGCACCTCTGGGCCTTGCAGCCATGTTGGACTCCTCTTAATGCCTGCATTGGGCTCTGTTTTCTCTGGTCCTCAGCCTTCTCATACACTGCTCTCTTCCCAATCTTATTTAATTCTTAGTCCACCTTCAGACATCATTATGCAGTTTATTTCTTAAGGAGATTCTTCTCTCTTGTCCAGCTTTAAATTCCCAGGACCATGAATAAATGTGTGAAATAAATGGAAATATGCATTTTTGAACAAATTATTAATGGCCTCCTTTTTTCTGGAGATCAATCAACTACAGAATTAATGTGGCAAGATTTTGATCCAAAAAATGGTCTTCTTGCCTACCAATCTGATTTCTTGTCGTCTTTCCTTGGATATCCATGAGTTCTTACTTCCAGAAATATACTCATGTTCTATTTGAAACTTATTCCAGAACTGCTTCCAAAGAGATATTCTATATCCTATCATGACTGTAAGAACCTTAGGGGTCCTGTTTCCATTCCCAAAGCTCAACTTATAGAGTGCATGCATGATTGATCAACATGAAGAGAGCTGTTTAGTTTCTGTCACATTATCATAGTAAGCAATGATGAACTATTGTGGCAGATCCTGTAAGCCATTCTTTTACTGACCATACAGGTTCCTCCTTTCCAAATGCATTTTTGACAGTCTCTGAGACTAGATTTTGAATTGTCCCCCAAGTCTGAGCTCTTCCTAGGAAAATAATTTCCCTATTTTTTAGATTTTTTTAAACAGTGTTTCTGCATTTTAGCATCGTACATTTGTTCTGGTTTTTGCAATTCTAAACTCTCGTGCCAGAGAGAGCAAATCCTCTAGCCCTTTGATCTTCATGATCCTTCAATTATCTCTCTGGTCTCCTTCTGTTGTCATTTAGGGTAAGTACATACAGTTGGTCTTTGTATCTGCCCATGAAAAGTAATCTTACTCTTCTTTTAATTATTTCTGGATCCCTTGGCTGAATGCCTTCCAATCTGCACGCGTCTTTCTCATGCCACACAGCCCAAAGCTGCACAACTTCAGCCAGGCGCAGTCTCCATGAAACTACAAAGCTAGAAAGGATCCCCTTTGGCTCAGGAACTCACAGCCCTTCTCCCTCCCCCACAAAGTCACAATAACCACAACAATGCTGTCACCTCCAGCTCAGCATGTTCAACTCAAATCCCATTGTCCTTTCCACACTGGTAAATTACATTGAAACTTGAGCGCCAACTGTCGGTCACTCTCCTCTTGAGTATTCTTCCCAGGTTTCCGCTCAGCACTGCGTTCCCAACACTTATTTCGGTCTTCACATTTGAACATTTTAGAGTCAATGCCTTTTGATTTAAAAATTACACGGGGCTCTACCATCCCTGTTCCTTCCCGAATAGATCTTTGCAACACCTTGAACTTGACTTGAGGGAAACACAATAACTTGCTACACAATTTTACTTCTTAAATGGAGAGAAAGGATGAGAAATGCATTTGTGCCTCACTCCACCAAAACAACACACCCTTTTCCAACCCTCACTCAGTCCCAGTGGTTGCCAGTCCTTCCACACTGTGCTGGATTTTCAGTTAATGTTCTTAGATAAGTGCAGCTGTATGTGCTTTTAAAGTAAAATTTGACAAAATAAGGGCTTGTATATTCATGCAACAGGAGCACAATATTTGATATTAGAGAGCCTTTGGTCCACATACTCTCCTGTGGCTCATTGGGCTCACCCTTGCCCATTCCCTTATGCCTCCATTTATTCATCTGTGAAATGAGTATAAAATACAACCTCAGTCTGATTTGAAGGAAAAAGTGGAAATGAATCCAGAAATTTTCTATAAACTCGTAAGTGCTATGTAAAGAAATTAAATTACCTTCAGAAATCTAGATAAGGAATGTATGGTTCATGAGGAACCATATCTCTAGCTGGCAAGTGTTATGAGCAGACCCACTGTGTTCAGGCTCTGTTGGAGAATCAGAGGAATTCTACAGCAAGAATACTGTTCCCCAAGAGCTCATAGTAGAGCTGGGATTATCATACACACATTAAACAAGAGAGTCTATGTAGAAAGTAGAATACAACTTTGTTAGTGTCTGGAGAAAGCTGAGAGATGGAGATGAGAAGAACGTGGGAGCATGATGGAAGACTTCCTGAAGGAGGTGTGATTCCTTCTGGGTCGTGAAAGCTACATAGGGCAGGCAGAGAGAATAGAAGAAGTCATTTCTGCATGAGACCCCAGAGGGAACTGGAGGAATGAGGATGGTTATTTACAGAGACATTGATTAACAGATTAACAAGCTTTGAAAGTCAAACACTGCAGCAGCTTGAGTTTGTTATGTTGGAGGAATGGAGGCACGCGGAAGACTGGAAGATGGAAATACCTAAAGAGGCCATCTTGAAAACATATAAAGGCATTCTTCTTTAAATTTATATTCAAATGTAACTTTAAACTAATTTTGAATTTTTATTTAAGGAGATCGCCATACCAGGACTTATGCCTCTCTTCCCAGAAAACTCTCCCTCTGCGTCTTTGCCCTAACTCCTTGGCACCCTTCCAGCCACCATAAGAGGCTTTCTTCTCCACTGTCCTTACCCCACCCCTCTCCATCCCAGCCAGGTGGGTCACCAGAGCAGCCAGGACTTGCCTCTTCAAAGCAAGCTTTACACCATCCTGTGGCTGACGATTTTCTCTCACCCTCCTCTTTCCTTCTTCAACTTTATTAAAACCTTATCATTTTCTGTTCAATGACTTTTGCCTGCCCTGTGAACCCTTTCCCACATCCCCCTTCTCCCACGAGTGTAGACTGTCCCCAGGACTCTCAGGGACCCCCTCAGACACCTTCTCTGGTCACCAAGGCTAAGTGAAGACTCCTGTGTTCCCTCATCAGCTTCTTCACCCAGGGAGAATAAGAAAGTCGGGGTAGGCTGAACCAGGAATTCCCTTGGTTTTAACACAAATATGGTCAGTTTAAATGGCCTAATTGTCCTGGCTAAATGGCTCTCCCCTGGGATGATTGAAAATGCTCTTTTAGCCTGGCTGACAATTTCTAGCCTCCAGGCCCCATGGGGTCCCCGAGGGCGGGTGGTGTGTGTCCATTAGCCACCTCACTTGCTGCCCTTTCTGGTCTCACCTGGACCGTTATCATCTGTGGCTGGGCCTCTTGGTCTCAAAAGGTCCATGCGTGCTGCTCTCTAAGCTCCAGCAATAGATGGGAGGTTCAAGCAGTTCCCTTTCTTAATCCAATTAGCTTTGCCGCTAATAGAACATGAAAGGATTTGATGCAACTACTCTAAAAAGAAAGAAAGAAATACACAGTAAAGTAGTGTAATAAACTGGGGGAAAAGTAAAAGCTTAAGTATCAGACATTTTTGGCTTAATATCTTGACTACCTATAGACTGTCATACGTAACATGATCTGTCAGAACTTGAGTTTCCTCTAGTTGGTGTGGAATGGGGGTACTGGCTCACACCTTGCAGCGATGCTGTGAGGAGCAGGATGGACGTGGGTGAAGCACCTGGCAAAGCACCTAAAAATGGTACCCAGAGCAACAGTTGTTGTCATCATACTAAAAAGCACCAGTAACTTTAGAAGTTGAGGCTCGCAATCTTCTTAGGAACCCACATCCATGAGAGAGGAGCACACTATTTTCCACGAGTGTTAGAAGTGGTGCCCTCCAGTATTTATCTTCTGTGACCTTTCCAGAATTAAATGACTTGAGTGAGCACCAAGACACCTTTTTCTCACGTTCAATATTCACTGTGTAGAGAAGAGGAAATCCATTGAAAGATGAGCAAACTTGCTTACAATGACCACTCTGAACAGGATTAAGCCATTTTCCTGGATGATAAAGAAACAACAGAAAAACTGAACCAACCTATCATAGATTTTTATATTAGAAGGGTAGCAATAAACCCTATTCCTCCTTTTGTCAATGCCCCTCTGATTTAAAGAGCTAACTGCAGCTCATAAGAACTGAATTCTCTTATTGATTACTCCACACCTACATAACATTTGACACCATATGATACCATCACATTGAAATACAATTGACTTTACACTGTACGTGTCTAGTCATTTTAAATATAGAAAGCAGATGATTATAGCCAGAAGTATTCACTAAAATTTGAAAGTAGATAAGTAAAAGGGAAAGTTATTCTCTAGTCATTAAAATTCTACAAATAAAGTGTGAGAAAAAATGAAGACAAAACAAAATCCACACCCTTCCTGTTATTCCCCCCACCCTTTTTTTTGTTTTCTTGTGAGTCAGACGGTGCATCTCTAGGGAATAGTTATTTCTTACCTCTCTGATCAAGATGGAGCAGGCTGTGGGGGAGCTGAGTGTCCACCTGGGAGGGGAGCACGTCCCTGAAGCAGAAGGTGTGGTTCCATTACCTGTAATTGTCGCCAGAAGGCTAACTTGAAGCCTATAGGTTAGACACTGTTTACTGGGTCAGAGGAAGGAGAGTGGAACTCATATCAAGATTGGACAACAATATTTAATTCAAAAAAGTGGAAAAGACCACAGCACAAATGCATCTCCACAATTGCAGTATGACTTTCTCTAAGCCAGTGCTGCTTGGAGCCTGAGGCAGGGAGAGAGAGCTTGGGGGCCAAAGCTGTTGCTAACAAAATCTTCAGTGAAACAGGAAAAGACAGGTTAATGGTTAGTTGTCTCTGTGTGGGTGGTTGCAGGTGGAAGGGCAGAGCAGGGAGATGGTAGATTTTCAACATCAGTAGAAAAACACAGGCCACATGAGCTCTTCTCAGACCAGCTGATTCCCCCAGTGAATTCACCAGGGAAAAAGGATTTGGAGGCAAGATCTCATTACTAATTTTTTTAAAAACCCAGCTGTGAACACAGCAAAAGAAACAGTCCTTGGGATTTGGGATGAGGGGGTGGGGAGGGGTTGGCTGTGTGCTCAGGTGTAGACAGTCCTTAACCTAATCAGCTACCTGACTTTGGGGCTTCTGATAAACCAGGAGGAGTTCTTCCAGGTAAAGTGAACATGAATGCAGTTAGAAACCCAGCCATGAGACTGCTGATGGCCACCCCAGCTCAGTTCACAAAAGTGATGTGGGTCATTAGCTAGCAAATGATAATGAACCATGAAGCAGGTTTATATTTAGTAACCTTTCTAAAGAGGCAAGTAAACTCAAGGAGTTCTTTCCTCTACTTTGACTGTATCTATATGCAGATTCATGCATCTGTTAGGACTTCTTGTAAATTAAATGTATTCACTCAATGTTATCGGAACAGTTCAGAGTTCTCTGGCTTCAGGTGAGGCTTGATCAAGAGGTTCAGTCATGTCACCAAGGACCAAGTCTTCTGAGTCTCTTCTTTCTGCAACCTTTGATGCTGATGCCATCCTCAGGCTTTATGCTGGGGTTTCTGGGAAACTCCTAGCTCTCCCTTCACCAGAACAAAATGTCTGCTCTAGTTCTACTCCTTACATCTTCCCATCTCTCCATTCACACAAAAGTGAAGGTCTATTTCAGTGGTTCCATCTGGTAGCCAGTCTCCAAGACGGGTCACAAAGATCTCTACCTCTTGGTGTTCATGCCCTTGAGAAATCCCCTCCTCTTGAATATGGGCTGGACTTAGTGACTTGATGACTGAGACGTCATGTCCAAGATTAGGTTATGATAGAGAGATACTTTCCTCTTGTCCTTACTCTCTCTGGCTCTTCTCACCTGCTTACTCTGAATAAGCAAGTTGTGATGATGTGAGCTGCCCTCTGGAGAGGCCCATGTGACAAGGAACCATGGATGGCTTCTGGCCAACACCAAGCAAAGAACGGAGGCCCTCACTCTACCAGCCTGTGAGGAATTAAGTCCTCCAACAAGCTCATGCATGAGCCTGGAAGCGAACCTTTCCCCAGCCAAGACTTGACATGATTGCAGGCTCAGCCAACACCTTGATGGCAGCCTGTGAGCATCCTGAAACAGAAGCCCAGCTAAGCCACTCCTGGATTCCTGACCCACGGAACCTGTGAGACAGTAAACATTCATTGGTTTAGCCAATAACTTTGAGAGTAATCATTATGCAGCAACAGATAACTGCAACACTCCCACAGAAAAGAAAAGATGCTCCTCTTCCCCAGGAGTTCCGGCTAATGCGTCCTCAGTTCTCTTTGGCTCTGGATGCCATACACACATCTCCAAACCAAACGTCAAAGTGAGAGATAATCATGTCGGAGACCTGGGTTTGTAATGAAAGGAGCTGGCCTCCAGTCTTAGATTATTATACTTACTAGCTGTGTGCCGGGGCCAGTCACTTGACCACTCTGAACCTCATCTGGCTCATCTATACAATGGTGTAGTGGGTTAAACTGTGTCCCCCACAGGGACATGACCAATCCTAATCCCTAGTACCTGTGAATGTGGCCCTATTTGGAAATAGGGTCTTTGCAGCTGAGATCTCACGATAAGATCATTCCGGATTTAGAGTGAGCCCTAATCCAGTAACTGGTGTCTTTGTACGAGAACGGAGGTGGAAATGGAGATGTGAGACCCACAGACACGGAAGAGATGCAGAGAGGAGAAGGCCATGTGAAGATGGAGGCAGAGATTGGAGAGCAGCCACAGCCCAGGGGCACCACGGATTGCCAGCAGCCCCCGGAAGCTAAGAGAGAGGCGTAGAAGGGTTTCTCCCTTAAGCTTCCAGAAGGAAACAACCCTGCTGACATCCTAACTTCAGACTTCTGGGCTCCTGGACTGTGAAAGAATAAGTTTCTCTTATTTTAAGGCACCCACCTGGTGGTACTTGTGCCTAGGAAACTAACACAGATGGGTAGCAGGAATCTATACTGTTGTAAGATTATGCACATATGCAGATGCCTACATAGATCTAGTGACCTAGTGATCAGTGTACTGCCTGTTAGTTCTTCCTCACTGAAATGGCATTAGGTGTTGCAGGGGGGAACTTCGTTGGCAGAGGCTGGCAGAGTTTAGATCTGATAAGCAGAGGTGCAAGGCCAAGTCTGAAAGCAGTTCAAGCAGAAGTGGAGAGAGCAGGGCATTTGGGTGCGGTGAAAGAGACACAGAGAAAGAACATGCAATTGTCCAGCACATTGTGGGCTCACGATAAATGCTTCTGGTTTCAATGAGCCAAGCTTTCTTTATTGAGGCTTACACTCCCTGGGTCTAGGCTGCCCCAACAATCACTGGCAGCTCTGGTGAAATCTACTCACAGAACAGATCTGATAAGCGTGCTTGGTCGTGTTCCTCTTTACTGACTGTGCTAGGAAGAGTAGCAGAGGAAGAAGTTAAAGTTGAGGGTTTGTAGTAAATCCGGTTTCTTGGGCAGCTGACAATAAATGCATCCATTTCACCTCTGTACTCAAATTCTTTTAAACATTCCCCATTATCTTAAGGACAAAATCCAGGTTCCTGTGGTCTGGTTCACTTTCTCATTGGCCTCATCCTCCGTCATTCCTCCTTTGTATTTTAGTTTTGACAACACAAGATTACCTGTCCTGGCAGAAGTCAGCTCTCCATTTTCACAGTATCATGTCTTGATTCCTACTATAACCAACAACTAGAGTGTTCTTTCTTCCTCACTACCTTTTTATCCTGCCTGTCTTTCTTTTTCCTATCTCTCACTCCCTGTCACCAAACTCTTGGCAACCTCCAATCTTTGCACTGTCTCCACAGTTTTGCCTGTCCCAGAATGTCATATCATTGGAATCATCCAGTAGGTAATCATTTCAGATTGACTTCTTTCCCTTGGTAATATGTGTTTGTTTCCCCCATGTCTTTCCACAGTTTGAGAGCTCATTTCTTTTTTATTGCTGAGCAATATTCCATTGTCTGGATGTACCACAGTTTATTTATCCATTTACCCATTGAAGGACATCTTGGTTACTTCTTACTTTTAGAATTTTCAATAAAGCAGCTACAGAAAGCAGTATGCAGGTTTTTATGTGGACACAAGTTTTAATGCCCTATCTTTTAAAATCCAGCTCAAAGGCCTGGAGGAAGCCCCAGGAAGCATTGCCTGATTCCCTCCGGATGGGGATGTGCCCCTCCACTGTGTTGCCAGAGCTCCACTGAACCCCTCCTACCGTGGCACATAAAAGGCTCCATTACACTGGTTGCTGCCAGCCACCCAATCAGACTGTGGGCTTCAAACTAGAGGGTTCGCTGAGCTCAGTTTCAACAACACCTGGATGAAATGGTCAAAATATGTTTGTTGGCCTGAACTTAGAACTTGGCTTTCATTTCTGGAGCTCAGTCCAGCGTTTTCTATTCAATACCTTTGAATAGTCAGTCCTTGAAAGTAGGTGTCAAGTTACCTTAATCAGCAAAGTCCAAGAGGTCTCTTTGGGGCCGTGTCTTCTGGGGTCACAATCTAAGTGTGATATTGCTCCTTGGTGAGGAAAGGCAGGTCTACAACCCTTGATGGGTTCAGAAGTGAGGAGAACGGAGGGAACGGCACTAGCCTTCTGCTAGGAATAAGCACTGGTGTTGGTCGCCCAGAGAGTAAGTTAGCCCATCTGCATTCTGGGAAGGATAGAGGAGCGGCAGAAAAGATAAAGAAAAAATAAAACAAAACACAAGTAAACCCTGTACACATGTTAGGGATGTAACACAAATTTGGTTCTGACTTTCCTGACAGTCCGAGCAAAGAAGGAAACATGATGAACTGCAATCTTTAATGGTCACCAGATTAAAGGAGAAAAAAATGTCCTTAAGAAGCCTTTCTACCCCCACATTGGGTCTGGGTATGTATTTTTCCCCAGTGGATCTTCATAAAGGGACCACTATGCCATGACCTAGTATCCTTATTCTAACAGCAACAAGCCATATAGTGTCATTTCTCCCATCACTCCTTAGCGTACTGCAGAAAGTCTGTCTTTGGAGGCATAGGCAGTGTCTATGTGGATAAAGCAGTAACGAAGCAAGTATATTAGGCAAACAGCCTTGCTACACTGAACGCTCAGCTCCTTACTACATCTGGACCATGTCTTGTTGGATGGTGCTCAAGATCCTGCGACCATGTTGCAGCACTGTGACTGATCAGCAGCGGGAGCTTGGGCAAGGCACCCTGAAGGCCTCACTGTCATCGTTGGTCAAAGGAACTGGCCTATTCCAGTGCTGCCTGCTTCCTGGACTCTGGAATCATCAACACACATATTTTGGGCTCAGCTAATCAGGAACTGAAATGAAGCTAGAGGTTTCCATATGTTGATTCACTTTACAGACAAAAATATATGGCAGTGGGGGTGAGGTGAGGGAAAGCAAGAGATATTTGGTGAGGGGCAGAAGCTTAGAAGGAAAAGGAGAGCCATCATTGTGGGCTGTACTCTGTCCACTTGTATGTAAATATCTATTTCTGTCTATATCTATGTCTGTGTCTGTGTCTATGGCTATGACTGTGACTATGACTATGACTATGACTAAAGTTGTGGCTATGGCTGTGTCTATGTCTGTATCTGTATCTATATCTACATCATCTATATCTGTATCTATAAATCTATTCTATATCTATCTATCTTTCTACCTACCATCTACCAATGTTATCTAATCAAATACCAACAACAACCACTTGAGGTGGATTTTTTTTCTCTCAGATAGAGACCAAGCTCAGAGTGGTGAGGACCTTGCAGCTAAGTGGAAGAATCAAATTAAACTTATTAAACTATATCAGTCTGACTCCAGAAGTTTCCCTAGCTTTCCCTGCTTTATCATCTTGTCTGTGCCACTTAAAACGCTTCAATGGACAGCAATGTGTGATGTGCATTCACGAGACAAGTGGTTCTCAACCACTATTTTTCATTAGAGCACCCTTAAGGAGAATTTTTTGATATTTTTTTCTTGATCACCCCCCGCCCCGTGAAATGTTAATACTACAGATGTACTATGCATCTATTTATGTACCATCTGTATACCTGAGTTTTATACATAGAAATAGTAGTAGTTTCCCATTCTCCTGAGAACCAATTTTAGCCTGTTTGGAGGTGATGTCACCTCTCCCTTGAAAATACATGCTCAGCCACAAATACATTGTGAATTCATGATCACTCAAAAAGTTTATAAATTTGAAGTGATAACTCTATATCATTTAGTTTGTCTTAGAGATAAGTGGGAACCAGAATTTCCAGGGAAGTGGACCAAGCTCCCAAAGGCAGGAAAGGCGGAACCAGATGTGGCCTGAAGCATCCTGACTCCCGCCCCAGCACTCCAGCCATGCCGGCATGATCAACAAATGGACTGCATTTCAGTGTGCTCTGGATCTTTCCCGCATTGCTTCTCTGTACTTTATATAGTAATAGGACTTCGGGAAAAACCAGGGTCTGCCCAATGGCAATGGAAAGGCAGCAAGCCACCACCAGCACCTATCTCTTAGATGTACCTTTTGAGGAGCAAAGTTTATTAGTTCCCTATTGCTACTGTGACAAAGTGCCGTAACCCACTGGCTTAAAACAACAAACATTTATTCTTCTAAAGTTTTGGAGGTCAGGAGTCTGCAATGGGTCTTATAGGGCTAAAATCTAGATATCGGAAGGGCTGTGCTCCTTCTGCAGGCTGTGGAAGAGAATCTGTTCCTTGTCTTTTCAGGACTCTAGAGACCACCCACATTTCTTGGCTGGGGGTCCTTCCAGAATCATATCACTCTGATCTCTGCTTCCATCATCACATCCCCTCTGACTCTGACTCTCCTTCTTCCTTCCCTTCTAAGGATCCTGGTGATTATACTGAGCCCAACTGGGTAGTCCAGGATCATCTCCCCATCTCAAGATCCTTAATGTAATTATTTCTGCAAAGTCCCTTTGCCATGTAAGGTAACATATTCACAGGTTGGGCGTCCATGGATCATCATTCTGACCACCGCACGGATCGATGCATATGGTATGACCAATCCACCCTGGTGGGCTGGGACTGCACTAGTTTGAAAGTGAAAGTCCTGCATGCTAGGAATCTCCTCTGTCCCAGGCAGACCAGGACAGGTGGTCACCCTGGGTGTGTGAGGGGATCAGGTTAGAAAAACACACTTGTTGGAATGGGTGGTGTCTTGTAGTTCCCACTCTGACTTGGACACTCGTTAGCTCTCCAGTCTTGGCACCGTCAGTCTCCACCTCACACCTCTTGCTTTAGAAACATCCAGCTATTGATAGTTCTTCTTATCTCTGTGCTTTTGCCTTACCAACCCCCAACTTAGTGTTTCCTACCCACCCACACTACCTGCAAATGGCCAACTTCTGCCCACTGAAAGACTGAACAGAATACACCCCAGGCACTGCTTTATCAAGCACTTATCAAGCCCTTATAGCATTTATCAAGACATAACTACAAACCTGCCTCCTAGATTATGAGTGATATCTCTAATTCAAGGTCTAGGTCATATTTATCTTTGTTGCTAGAGTGTATTGCATGGGTCCTTGGCACTTACATGTGATTCAGAAAATGCCTGCTGATCTGAGCTGAAGGGATAAATGCCTGGCTGGGCAGATGGTAAGAGAGATGGATGGGTAGATGGGTGGATGGGTGGACGTATGGATGGATGGCTAAGAATGATCAATACATCGAAAGAGTGTCTCAGATCCTAACAGCATCTAGGCAAAGAATAATTTATAATTAATTTGAGATATTTTTGTATGTTAGCCCAGATAGGGAGAAATGAAAAACAAAGCAAAGAGAAAAAGAGAAGAGAAAATTAAAGAAAATTCCCCGGACCACATGCCCACAAGTAGCTCTGAATTCCCAAGGTGGCATTGTTCTGGAATTCCAGAGGAAGAGACGTGTAGACCAAGCATGGGTAATGCTATTGATCCTTTTCAATTATTCTTCCAACTCAGACCCATCTTAGGAGGAGGATGTTTGTCATCCAGTTTTTTTCTTGTGGTGAGGAAGATTGTTGCTGAGCTAACATCTGTGCCAATCTTCCTCTATTTTGTATGTTGGTTGCCACCACAGCATGGCTTGTTGAGTGGTGTGTAGGTTCGCATCAGGGATCCAAACCCAAGAACCCCAGGCTATCAAAGCAGAGCCAGTGAACTTAACCACTACACCACTGGTACAGCCTCTGTCATGCATTTTAATCGCAGAGTTCTGTTCTGATATTTGTCAGCCCCAGATAAAAAACCACTTCTCTTTCTGCCCTCCCCACATGCTGGGCAGGTGTCTTACCTTCTTTGGGCTATGAAGGTATTAGGTATTTCTTGACAGTATGCTCTTCTGAAGCTCAGCTTCTTCCTGAGTTGGAAAGACTTGGAATTAGAGATCAATGGGTTTAGTTATCAAGTGGCTTCCCATCTCTCCTTGGTGCCATCTTGGAGAAGATATGCGGGCTTTCGATTTTCCACTTTCCCGGCTGAGACTGAACTCTGACTCCTGAGCGGTCATAAATAAATACCCTACCTTTTGCTATGTATCTTCTCTTTTTGTTATAGCCTCACCACAAATGGAGAATTATTAGCAAAACATGAGAGGACTAAGGTCCTTGGGACCCTCTGGCATTGCCAGCTTTTGTCACAACCACCTCCTCTGCATCTTAAATGGCTTGGCACTCTTGAATTCAGCTTGGGAGCCTAATCCACATCCTGGTGAGGCCTGAGTGGAAGGCCATAAAATATGGGCCCTGGGTGTTTGGTAAGGGGGAATCTGCTGAATGTCAACTTAGTGGGTCCAAGGCCGGTGTGTTTCAGTTTCTCATAATTCATTGGCATTTCTGGTGTATCCCCAAATCTAGCCGTGAAGAAGTGCAAGGAACACCACCAGCTGAGCTTCGGACAACAGGCAGCCCCAACTCCATCCCATCACAACTGCATGCTTTTGAGGGATGAGCCTCAGTTTCTCCACTGGTGTGGCAAGGTGAAGTTTAAGCCAGGTGCTCCCCAAGGGTCTTCCCAGCCTGCCGTTCTAACATGCTGGCATGCCTGGCTATGAATTACTTAGGAGCCTAGCCTTTGCCTGGTCTGACAGATAAGGTCAGGCAATACAGTTCTCACACATCTGCAGCTAAGCATTAATGTAAATTGTCTGCCTGAATCCTGGCTTTGGTTATTCTGTTGATCAAACCATGCCCCCTGTATGCACGGTAATGATCTGTTATGGTGGCCATATGTCCTGGGTTTCCTCGGACAGCCTTGATTTCAAATATTCTGTCCCATCGACAGAACTTGTGTCAGATCATCTATCCCAATTTTTGATTTGGAAAATATGGTCACCATATGGCAAATGTGTCTCCACCATTCTAGCATAGAGGGCTTGTCTTCATCCTCCTACAAAAGTTCTGTCTTCCTCTCCCAGGCAGATGAAGCTGCTCCTCTGGGCTCCCACTCTGGATGCTGTGTCACCTTCACTCTAGCACTTTCACGCCTGTGTTCTGCATTCCAAACCAAGAGCCAAGGGCAGAGACGACATTTGTTTCATCTCTATAGTCCTGGTACCAGTTCGGAATAAACAAAATCTTCCTGAAAAGGGGGCACACATTTTAAAATTAGAATCTCTTTCAAAAAGAACCAGATAAATTAGTACTCAATGAGATGTATACTTTTTCCCTTTTTTTTTCTTTTCTTACCCCCAGATAATTCTTTCAAGTTTCTGAAAGATCTAGACTTGAAGGTGCCATTTGCTAGAAGGGAGTAGATCCTGGAAGCAGATTTTCCTCGCTCTATGTGATCCATCCGCTTGTGGCCACCAAAGTGAGACCTCAGGAGAGAGAACGCACATTTCAAATCTGCCAGGAATGTTGGGAATCAGTTCTGCAGCCAGAGAATCCTTTGCAAATATGAATCTAAATTGTAACTTTTCAATTGTTTCATGAACTAATGAAGGAAAAGGGCTTTTCAAGGTGCAAGGGGAAGAAGTCCGTCTTCTGGCCCATGGAAGTAAGCCTCAAGGACCTAACTTGCATCTCTTTTGGCTGGCTGCTTTAAGTACTAATTCTATGCTTTAGGTACTTTCTTCTTCCTGATCTCTCTAGACATGAATATCTCCAAGTCTCCTCCAACTCAGAGTCTGCTCTGACTGCCACGCTAAGCTGTGGTTCAGTGTTGTCAGTAACTTATTTCCAGGGTAGCATTTATGCTCTTTATCATACCGTTTGAGGCCTCTCACAGTCTGATCACCATCTACCAGGCTGCTCCTCAGCTCTTCAAAAGGCTCGTGTACCAAAACCTTTGACCACAGTTCATCCAGAAAGCCCTCCTTTACTCCAGTCATTTCAACTGTTGCTGATCCCTGAAAACTCTCCCATCCCTCCGAGTCTTGGCACAAACTCTTCTTTCTGGGATGTATTTCTGCCTTCAGGCACCTTGGCAATCCCTGTCTGTCTTTCAAAACCTTGCTTGATTATCTCTTTTGCGATAGGCTTCTCTCACCCAGTAAGTTCAGAGGAGGAGGAGGAGGTTGACGATGATAGTAATAACAACAATAATAATGATGATCATGATAAATGTCACCTGCGTTCAGCAGGCATTGTGTACTGGGCTGGGTGCTAAGTGCTTTGCAACTTTACCTAATATTACATTTTACAGCAGAAAAACAAAAACTCAAGCTCAGAAAGATTTTGAGAGTAAAACCAAACCCAAGGACAAAATAGCTAAACTAGGGCAGAGCTGAGCTTGGGGCGCTGTTTCTGTCTGACTCCAAAGCCTGGGCCACTCCACATCTCACGGAACCACATAGAACCCTCTTTTTCTGCATGTGCTTTCATTATGGTCATCCCCAGGTTGGCAGGCCGGCCTAAGTATCTTGAGGACAGAGGCTCCACCCTATAAATTCGTTTGTCATGAACCCTCCACAAGGTCCCTGACACACACTAGACATGGAAGTAGAGTGTGCTAAGTGAATGAGCACAAAGTCACTCCTTCCTATGGCTTTATTTTTGCAAAGAGGAAATTTTCAAGGGGACTATATACACCATCCCCCCAGCTTCGTGCACATATTCACGGCTGTGCACTCTGTGATCTCCAGGCACCAAAAGTAACCTAGGCCTTTCCTTTGGCTGGAACATAAGCAGAACCCAGCAAGACTCTGAGCTGGTAGAGCATCTCTGTGCTTCCTAGGGCTTGGGCTGACAGAGAAGTCTGCAGTCCTCACCCTATCAAATGTGGCAGTGCTGAGAGGGTGAAAACATGAGTCTGAATTTAAAAAGAACAAATGGAGTCATGGCTGAGGAAAGTAACTGTTTCTCTGTTTGACTGAAGGGATAGTTTAACTGGCATGAGAAAGCTGTTTGCTCCCTTGCTTGAGATTAGCACTCAAAGATTCACCAAGAAGCCAACCTGATGGTACAAGAAACCTCATGCCGGGAGTGAATTGGCAAAGCACACACATGAATTAGTGAAGGGTGTTGACGACTTTTTGCCTGGTTTGGTTTGCGCGGTGTTGTATTCCAACGGTGAGGCTGATCTGCCAACCTGGAGAGGTTGTGTTCATGAACGCACCCTGTTTCCAACACAGCGCAAGCTGGCCCTTGGCTCCCTCGTCCTCTCCTGACTGAATAAGGTTCGTCAGCAGTCTTGCAGGCTCTCTTGGATCCCACTCATTTATCAATCGCATCTCAGTGACCCCTTTAGGCACACAAGCTGTTCCAGATCCACGCGTTCTGATTGGCCACGCTCTGCAACACGAGCTCCTGGCTCCCCAGAGTTGTCTTCACCTCTTTGATTCACTTTTAAAAGGTTTCCAAGTTGGGAAATCCGAACACACTTGCTAACTGCCTAGTGTGTGCTGATGACTGTGCTAGGAGAAGTGGAAACTATTGAGATTTATAATCTTAAACCATAAATACAAGCCAAGACTAAGAACTGAAGGACAGAAGTGGCTTGTGAGGGTTAAGGAGTGGGCTCTGTAGTTTCTCGTTAGAATCTCAGGCTAGAGGACAGCTTTCTGGCAGAAGGACTTAAGTAAATCCTGTGGATGTAAGTAAGCAGAGAAGGCTGTAAGAAAAGGGACAAATGGGACATAAAAGTTAATGGCTTTATCTAAAGATCTCACAAGAGATGTGAGAGGCAGGAGGGCAATCTAGACCAGGAGAAAAGAGGAAGTGCTGGGGGTGCGTTTTAAGCACCATCTCCCAATCCTTATTATTCTGTGCTTCATTTTCTGTCTACATGGCCTTCGCTCCTCTGGATTACAGAATCCTTCAAAATATGATGGGGATTTATTTGATTCTGATCTCCAGTGCCCACTATAGATCCTGGCCCATAGTAGCTGCCCCAGTCCTTGTAGAACATTTGGTCTTCTCCAAAATGTCCATCAGACATTTGGTCCATGCCAAAATGTCCTTGATATTTGCTCCTGTCCAAAATGTCCATAAGACATTTGGTCCAAATTTAGTGCATGCCAAAAGATCCTTGACATTTGGTCTATGCCAAAATGTCCTTGCTATTTGCAGGACCATTGGTTCTGTCCAAAACATCCATAATGCATTTGGTCTTCCCCAAAAGATCCTTGATGTCTGTTCATTTTTGTTCCTGTCCAAAACGTCCATGGACACATTGGGTCCATGCCAAAAGGTCCTTGATATTCGGTCCATGCCAAATGGTTTTGGACAGGACCAAATATCAAGGACATTTTGGCATGAACCAAATGTCTAATGGACATTTTGGACAGGACCAAATGTCTGCTAATCATGCCCAGTAACTGTTGAATGGAAGAAGACCTGGATAGATACAAGCAGCAGCTGATCCTCTGCTGGCTGCCTTACATGCATCATCTCATTGAATCCTCTCACCAGTCCAGTGAATGACAGGATGAGGGTCAGCATGGCATGGTGTCCAGACCATGGGGAACTGGACTTCAGCTAGCCCTGGCTTCCATTCTAACTCATTTCCCTGCTATATGTGTAAGTGTGGGCAAGCCCTCCTCTCAAACCTCAGCCACCTCGTTTGTCTAGGGGAATAAGGGGTTGTTAAGTTAGAGGAAATATATCTACAGTGACACAAAGTAGGTGCTCAATAAACAGATGCTGCAATGATTTCCTCATTTTTAGGCACACTGCCTGGACTGGGGTGGCCACCTATGGGAGAGTCAAAAGAACATTGTGAAATAGAATCAGATATGCTACTTTCATATGGAATCCTTCATTGATTAAGATGATAAGAAGAGCTTTCTGTTTTTCTAGGTTGCTCTTCACTGAGTATCTGACGCATGCAGGTAGGATGCTTATGGTCACATTTACCTCTCACAACAGCCTCACAGGCAGGAACTGGCACTGGCCTCATTTTAAAGACAATGACACTGAGGCATTGCAAGAGGAAAGGCTTTGTCCAAGGTCACCCAGCTAAGCAGTGACTCCCAAATCCACATCTGTCTCACTAACATCTCTTAGTCTAATAATTATCCTTTAGGATATATGAGAGATTATCTTGATGTCCCCAAATAGAAGTTATTTCTTCCCTTATATTTCTTTCCTAGCTGTCTATCCTTTATGGTAACGTCCACTTTCTAAATGTATTAATGCTGTAGCTCTTTTTCCCATTTTTTAACTGATACAAGGCTACAAAGATCCTGGATGCAAGTCTGGGATGTAACGAGATTTTGGATTTGCCTTGTCTGGCATGGTGTACGGTGCAAAGGAGGAGCTCATGAAAGATTATCACTTAAAATTTTCCCAAGTGTTCCTGGATGAAATGAACCGTTATATATCTGCGCATCTACGGGCAGATCTGCAAATTGGCAAATTGGCTGCTCAAGGAAGCAGAGGCCTTTTTTGATTTTGTTTTATTTTTTAAATCTATTCTGGCAAAATGAAGGAAAAGTTCGAAGTCATAGTAGAATTAAATTGCCTCTGACTTCACTACTCTACACCCCTTAAATACTCTTTTCCCAAAACTCACACAAAAACAGGAAAGAAAAAATATGCCCCCGTCTCATTTTGGCAAGACCAATTGAAAGTATCTCACCAAACTTCTGTCTAGGCCTGGTCTGAAAGTTTTTAACTTGGTTAAGAAATACCAAATCACACAACATCTCTTGCAGTGGATTTCCATACTGCTGGAATAAATAAATCCACAAGACAATAAAATAGCTAATGGGAAGTTAAACACCCAGGGGATCTCCCACCTGAGTTATGGGGGGAAGGGCTTTGGAGAGAGAACGTGCCCATTCTGGTCAGTCTCCTAGATGCTTTGTGGCATCTGACTTTTTCTTTGGCCTCTCTGGGTCTTACCTGGCTCTTCTGTAAGGAGGGGTCAGACTTGCCTTTCGCTCAGTGTAGCTGATTTCCTTTCATAGAATTGACTTCTACTTTGGGCATTGATGGCAGGTGATTTTATTCTTTTTGGTTCAAACTACCAGTAGGCTGTAGAAATGCGGAGAATGGGCAACTATGAACCTCTGAAGTGTCTAAAAATGACTCAGGAATTCTGCTCGTTCTTCTCTCTCAAATAAAATGAAAATTTATCTTTTTGAAACAAAGTGAAAATTAACCCAAGAGAGAATTACATCCCTGAGGAAATGGGAAAATAAAACCTACCTATAATACAAAATTAATTGAAAAAAGCTAGATATAAAATTGTTTATTCAAGATGGTCTCAAATATGAAAATAATATTTACTGGAAGAATGGAGGACATCAAGATGTTAATAATTTTTATCTCTGAGTGATGTAATCACAGATGATTTGCATATTTTTATCTATTCAGTATTTTCCAAATTTTCAATGATGAGGATGAATTCTCTTTTATGATTATAAGAAAAACACACATTTATATACATTTTACACAATATACACACACACAGATAATAGGATGGCACCTCCTGTGCATGTTATCAGAAGCTCAGTTGACAACTCTGCTTTATGAAACCTGTCAGGATTTCCGTGGAAAAACAAACTTTAAAAGACACAAAGAGGGCCGGCCCGGTGGCGCAATGGTTAAGTTCCCACGTTCCACTTCTTGGCGGCCCAGGGTTTGCCAGTTTGGATCCAGGGTGCAGACATGGCACCACTTGGCAAGCCACGCTGTGGTAGGCGTCCCACATATAAAGTAGAGGAAGATGGGCATGGATGTTAGCTCAGGGCCAGTCTTCCTCAGCAAACAGAGGAGGATTGGCAGTGGTTAGCTCAGGACTAATCTTCCTCAAAGAAAAAACAAAAGACACAAAATAAAAAGTAGAAAATTGAGCTACCGGTTAACCATTTACTTAACATGTTCTAGTGTCATGTATATTGCCAGACCCTGAACCCTCCCCCGATCCTCAGCCTCCACTTCCCTCATGTCCTTAGGGCTTGTCATGATTCGGAGCGCATTAGAATTTCCCTCTTGCCCCGGTGCCCCTATCCCACCCACTTTGACACCTCTTGACCAGATCAGTTGTATTGGCCCTGGAAGCACAGAGCTTCGGTGATGGGCATCCCAACTGCAGCAAGAGCTGTCTGATCCACAGGGAGGTCAGAGGTTGTGCTTCGCAATGGCAGTGACACTGAGCTCCTTGGGGCTGTGGAAGTTCCAAGGTGGCATGCGTTTGGGTTGCGGACCGGAGCCAGGATAGTAGCTCATGCCTCCTAGCAAATGTTGGAGCAGATGAGGAAGCATCAGGCCACAGCCTTACTGAAAGCCATCCTCTCTGTACACTTTCTCTTCCAAGAGCAGTTGCATAGGCTTTCAAAATTACCATGGCAGATTGATAGCATCCGATTAATTTTCTTTCAATGGTTCCATTGGGTGACTACCCTGGAGGTCAGTGTGCAGGCCCGCTTCATACTGGTCCATGAGTCACGCCTCTAGGTCTGCCGGCCTGCAGGATTGGAGCCCTTTGCCGGATCCCCACTCTACTGCATCCAACCTTCTCCCTCCCCCAATGCTCCAACACCCTGCGAGGACTGGTCTGAAGAATAGACTGGAAACCTCCAATCCATTGTTCACATTCTGGCTGAGTCAATGGAGGGCCAGAGATCGGCTCCCAGGAACCAAGGAGGGGTCTCTGGCAGTCGTCAGCTTGGATGGATGCACCAGAAATCGCCGGAGCCTGAGCCTAAGCACCCCTCGCCAACACCTTCCTCTGGCACGCTCTAGTCTGAGCTGCGGCAATGCGTGACTGAACCAGGCCTCACACAGCTGAGCAGAGCTGGAAGCCTCCGCGACACATTCCTGGTTTCAGCTTCACTTTCCCTGCCTGGTTCCTATTAACGCTGCGGGTTTCCAACCCTTAATGGCGGAGCTCTGGCTGCAGATGAGGGCGGCCCGGGGCAGCCAGCTGCCAACCAGGTTGCAAACTAACAAGATCTTTTGGAGTCACCCTTTATGGCCCGGATGCTGGATTATTTACAAACTTTTCAAAAGCAAAGAAACAAAAGCAAGACTGAAAACCTTGGAAGGCACAAGGCTGGACATATGCTCTTTTATTTGGGGACAGAAGTCAGACAGATTGAAAGTCATATTTGTTGGTAAACTTCGGCCTCCTTAATTTCTTGTCATTGATGTTGCCTTCAATGGAGCCCTCTAGTCAGAAACCTTGCCTTCAGCATCTTCACCAAACTGCAGGAGATGGTGTAAAGGCAATGAGATGCACACCTGGAGGGAGTGGATCAGAGACGTCGCTGTCCCGTCTCTTTTCATGGAGCAGGATGTAGGGTGGGGGAATGTCTTGAAAGCTGGCTCAGCACATTTGAGGTCCTTGGGTGACATAAGCCCTGGACCAGTTCAGTTGGAAAATGAAGCACCCTGCTACCCGCCTCCCCAGCTCTTCTGTGAGCTCCCCTCCGGGAGCGAACATTCTCCTTACACACGCACCTTCTCTGAGGCCCCGTCCAGCATCTGTAGGGGTCAAGCCATCAGGTGCGGTGGTAGATAAGAAGGAAGGGTAACGTCTGAAGGTTAGGAGCCGAGGCAATGCTGCCTCTTTTTTTCCAGGCCCCTGAGTTAATGATTTTCTTACCTACCATCCACAAAGTCTGCAGCATCCAGTGGCCTGACTCTTTTGCAATAAATTTGGGTCACTTTGTGAGGGGTCTTTGGCAGATAGAAGGGTCTGAGCTATAGCCTTTTGAGTTATTATACACTGGTCCATTTTCATGATCTAATTCATTTATTACAGATCTATGCATTTATGTGAAAACATTTATGCAGTAACCACTACATTCCAGGTACTGTGTGTTTTTGTTGTTGTATGTACAGAGGTGACCAAAACATGGTCTTGAAAGAGACACAAACTTGCAAACTCATGATAGACACATCCTGGCTCTCATGAAAATTAAATTTATTGAGATCAACACTAGTAAAGAGGCAAGCAATCATACAGGGTGGCAGGTACTATGGTAGAGAAGTATAGGGTGCTGGGGACTGAGAGAAGAAAGTCCCAAACCTGTCTCGGGGATTTGGGGATGATTTCTCGAAGTAGTGTCTGAGCTAATTTTGAAAGATGAGTAGAGGTTTTCCAGGTGAAAAAGGCAAGAAGCTATTCCTCATCAAAGGAATAGTGTGTGCAAAGGCCCTGTGGGATACACAGAATGACATATATGCAGAACTTCTTTAGAGCCCAGGCTTATGGTGATGAGGTTGTTAAAGAAAACAAGGGCCTTGGCCGTGAAAGACCTTCGAAGTTATACTAATGAGTTCGCCCTTTATCCTGAAGGAAGGGGAGTCTTTGTAAGTTTAACAAGGATGTCGCTGAGAGCAGGCGTACAGTTTATAATTCTCCCTCTGACAGTAATGAGGAGCATGGATGGGATGGAAGGAGACTGGCAACAGCGAGACCATTTAGGAGGCTACCGCTGGAGTCCAAGTGCCAAGTGAGGGGGCAGTATGGATGTGGATGAGCAAGAGGAGGACGTTCAAGTGACAAGAGAGAGTTCTAGTCAATGGCGCTTGGACTCAGGGACTGATTATCCAATGGGAGGTACAGGACACAACAGAGTTGAAGATGCCTCCCTGTCTTGAACGGCTGAGAGGGTGGTGGTGCCATTCACTGAGTGACGGAAGGTTATGTGCTAAATGAAATGTGGTCTTCCCTCACATGGAGACGCTCCCCTCTCCCTCGTTCACCCTGCCCTCGGATGTGGCTGTCAGTCACAATGCCAGCAGGGCCCAAGAAGTCATTTGCACACTCCTCGGTAATCTGGATCGCATCCATTGCTGCTTTCCCTTCACTTTGAGAATAAATGAAAAAATCAACTTCTCCGGATGCCAGATTTGTGTTCCTGTGTTAGGAGATTGTTTTTTCTTTTTTGCATCTGTGTGTACGTTAAACAGCAAGAAGAAAGTCGTGAAACTCAAGGAGTTTCCCCAAAAGTAAATCAATTTGCGGTTGAATGTGCTGTGGAATTTGTTTGCAAACCTACAAGAGCGAAGCGAGCTTAAAAAAGATGCAGTTGGATGAGACTGCAAAGTTTTGGAAAGTTCTTTGAACACATGTAAACATGATATGTGTAAGCAAATGTTTAACTTGCCTTTTTTACTTCTACAAATTATATTATGAAATCAGACGTCTGTGACTTCTTAAGAATGTCAAATCAGTGTATTCCTGCAAAACAGATAATTGCCTAGTGCTACTCAGCTTCCAGGCTTCAGGGCTTGGGAAGGCTGGGTTTCCAGCCTGACAATGAGTAGAAGCTTGTTGGAGAAGTTGATTTGCATAATGCATGTGGTGGGGCAGACATGATGGGCTTGCTGGACACAGAAAACCTGCCCTCTGGAGAAGGAAGAAGAGCACACTGTCTGGACTTCCTCTTCCTGAGGACCCCAGTGCCACGTGTGATGATTCCATTTCCTGCCCTGCCCTCTGATGGGGGAGCCCAGCACTCTAAACCCTCCTGGGAAAGGTTGGTGCAAAGTGTGTTAGATCTGATAGTTGTATCAGCACTGCTTTCATACTTCACTCTCTGAGAACCAGGATTGAAGCAGCTAGAATGAAACTGCCCTTCTGGTGCCAAGCGAGATGGAATTGGCCAGATTAGTATTTATGAGCACCGCTAACGTGCGGCTGAGGTCATCTGATATGGCAACACTTGTATTGTTCCTAGTAGAGTGCATCCCAGTGGTTCGGAGGCAAAGATGGAGAAGATATACTGGATATGTCAATATTGCACCCTCACACATACAATTACACTGTTATTACTAGACACTTCTATTAACATTGCAGCCAGACATGGAAAGATAGCCTCTGGAACCATTGCAGGGTTTTTCAAAGAACAAACAGTCCCAGTGAAATCAATAGGATATTGTTTGGCCTCTCCACTACACCCCAAGGATCTCTTCCTAACCATCCAAGCCCAGACCTGACTCCCATTAATGCTAATAGTAACACATGTGCACTTCCAAGGGAGAAAGGACCACATAGTGCTTAATATGCGAGGAGGCATTAATTTGATTCCTTGGGTGCAAAGCAATGTCAATGGGTCCATTATGATACATATGCTACCGCTCATGAGCCCAATTAAATCAAAGGATTATTGTTATCTTGCATTATCCATAGCAGACGTATATATGAGAGATTATTAGGGATACAATTTGTGATGTCTTATGTTATTTATTCCCAGTTTATTAGCTATTTGTCGTTGTTGCTTTGGAGAGGTTCTCTTACACTGAAAGTAAGCTCACACTAAAATATGTACCTCATTGTGATTTGGAAATTATAAAACAGCACAGCTGTCAAGTTCCAAAAGTCTGAGAGGGTTTTTAAAGGATCTTTGGGAGTTGAGTAAATATCACTGCCATCCATTAAATGTCCCATGGGTGGTGATTTATCACTCATTTATCAAACAGAGACAAAATTAGTGCTGAACAAATGCTGAAGGTGCAAGTCTAATAGACACAGTCTCTGCCCTCAAGGAGGCGACACTCATTATCTGAGCTTGCTGTCTCTCCCTCTCTCTCTCTCTCTCTCACACACACACACACACACACACACACAGAGTCAATGAGGAATTTGTGACTGTCCTTGGTTTAAAATGAGGTTCTTCTGATACCTTGAAAAGGAAAGTGACTCAACCAAGGTCACTCAACTAGTAAACGGAAGAGATAGGGGAAGAAACCAGGGCTTGGCAGCCCCAAATTCATGACCTTTAGACATTGCTTCCCTAAAGAGTGAAATGTCAATAAACAATGAAATGGCTAACTGGTCTCCATAGCTCCCTGAGAGCAATTAACCTCATGTTCAGAGAATGCAGGTCATGCCAGAATCTCTTTTGTAGACAGCCTGCCACTCTTTAATCAATGGAAGAGATAAAAGGATGATATTTGAGTTGGTGTAGCATCGGGGGTCTCAGCCATTTCCCTCTCTTGAGGAAATCTGTCCCAATTTCGGGATTCCAAGGAGTTATTCAATTGTTTATAATGAATATTTTTCTGGCTTAAAGACCAAAGTTACGAAGCATCTCAAGGAGGGGTGGAATGAACCGGCTGTATAGATAAGCAGACATGGGTTGGTTTCTTTTATGAGGCGGTTTCTTTACCTATCCAAGATTCTATTTTTAATTTGTAAAATGGGGATAATGGCATCACCACATTAAAAGGTGCAGTGGGGTGAAATGAGAAGTCTGTGCAACCCATGATGTGGTCCACGCACCTGTCAAGTTGGTTGGTGATGAAGACAACATTGTTCACGCCGGAGAAGACTTCTTTGTGTGCGTCCTTGTAGGATTCACGTCTAGCTAGAAGGTGCTCATGCTCCTGTTTTTCAGAGGCACTGACAGAAGATCCAAAAGTAGCTTATCTAAGTTAAGAAAGAGCATATCTGGAATCTAAGCCAGGTCTTTGGTCTGCAAGTTCTGTGTTCTCTCCATCTACTATTTCACAGTCTAAAGCAGTGCTGTGCTGAAGCTAGCTGGTCCGGGCTTGTGAGGGCCAATTGTAGGCACCTCTTCCCAATTCCACGTTCCAGGAGGTCATGTTGGTAGCTGGAAATTGGCCATGTGGGAGTATTTACACCACGGAAAGAGGCAAAGGCTACAACTCAAGGCTGTTTTCCCCCGGAGAGCTGGTTCTTAAACTTGCCTGGCACGTCATTGCCCCCTGCATCCAGCCTTCATGTGTCACCAAATGAAAATATGGTGCAGTGTCTTTGTTATAGTTCGGTTCTTTAAAGGGAAATATTCTTGACCCTTTCTGGATGTCTGAGCAGGCATTGCTCAGTAAGTAGGTTCAAGGAGATTTTAAGATGAATTGCCTCCCAAGGGCACTTCCATACAGTGGGCCTCTTTATCAAGTCCTGACTATGGGCCCCTGGATAGCGATACCCAGTCTGTTATTGGCACAGGCTGTTCTTAAAACAGAGACCCCTTGCTCTGGGCTGACCAGTGTCACTACCAAGAGAAGTCCTTAGTAGGAGTTTTCAGAAATGTGTTCCTTGCTGGAATCAAGCCACATCATCCAGAGCAGGAAAGGAAAGACACTATTTCCAGATGACATTTTATGGGCGGATCAGCTCAGAGCCGAAGAACCCTCTGTCCTGGTATCAAAGGACAAGATGAGGGAATGGAAAAGAATGAAATCCTTGTTAATGGCAGATCCATGAACTAATTTTTTTATTATCCTCAAAATCATTAGCATCTGCTCTGAAGTTATAAGAATGTGGTCATCTTTTGTCACTCTTATCAAATCTGTAGTCTCTAAGTCAAGCAAAGAGCATTCATATACTGTATACTCATAATATGTTAAGAAGAAACAACAATAAAAACAAAGAAATAAACACAAATTCCCATCCATTTGGGTTTGAGGGTTAGAAAATGGATCAGAGGCTTTGGCTGGCTTGCGTTGTTCTTATGACAAAAATCACAAATAGGTACCAGAAGATAAATTAGGTTTTGTCTGTCTCCTCCAGTATAGAACCCCCTCTGCACACACATTTTTTATAAGTGAAAGGATGGCTGCATTTTCTGAACCGAAAGAAAAATTCTAGGTATGTGGTCTGACAAAAGCAATTCTTGGAATATTTCCATGTCAAGAGGCAATGTAGAGGATATGGTTTTTATCCTGTAATTAGTGGAATTGTAGAATCTTTTTGTATTATTAAGACAATGGGATGGAAATTCTGACATCAAACTGTTCTGGAAACAAACAACCAAACAAAACAATTGGGACATATGTTTTCTATACTGATCGCACACAGCTCAGACACTCATATATACAGTATCTGAATAGAATCAAGTCAAATCATTTTCCTCTCCTCCTCCTCTTTTGCTCACCACCGTCACCATCAACATCACCATCAGTATTTTACCTTCAGAATCTTCTCAGAGGTATTTCTTCATATAAACCACAGTGGAAGACTTTTCTTGCCTCCATCCACTAGCCACAACTCACGGATCTCCTGAAATTCCCTCCTGGAAAACTGGTAAAAAGAAGGCATTTATACCCACACTACGAAAGGACAAACTTGAAAAAGGGCACATTTCCAGGAAGTCACTAGAATCCTTGAAGCAAAGAAGGAGAATTTACTTTGACTCCAAGAAAAATGGGCTCCATTTCCCTCCTCGCCATGTCCTTCTGCTGCACCGCTACACTGCGTCATCCTAACAAATATTCACACACAGCCTAAAACCTGGTGGCCTATGTGTCCAATACACTTTAATGGAAAATTAACACTGTTGATAGAGCTCAGGCATTCCCAGGGCAGTTAAAAAAGAACTCTGTGGTTTGGTTCTGCTGAGGCGATATTGCCCAACAGTTAATGTAATCATATTACAAGTGCTTGTATTAAAATCACATGCAAGATGAAAATCTGTCTGAACGGCAGCAACTAGGAAAGACAAAGAAAGATCTGTGAGTTGTCATAATCCGTAAAGAAATTTTGGTAAGAAAAAAATACTAACACACACTCAGCACACACATGTATAGAGAGAAGAACCGAGAAAGCATACAAGGGCATTTGCAAAGGCATAAATGGATTTCTGGAAAAGCTCCTCTTCATAGGCATACCTTCTGAAGGACATAGAGATCCTTGGCCAGGAAAGTCAGCATGTTGAACAGCGATGGTCACCTCAGTCCTCGCCAAGCCAAGTCCAGCTTGATAGATTGGGATATTTTGCATTCATTCATTGGCTGGGGTTTTGCCAGGCAGGACCTGGCAGGTAGCCGCTTGAAAGCCAATGGCTTTCCTGGTGTGGTCCTGGTTTTTGTTGTCAATTTAACTCTGCTATTTTATACGTTCCTGCGGTAGGGATTAAGTCTATCAAAACTTCAAGATTTCTTAGAATATTAGACATGTGGACACAAAATCAGCCTCCTGCAATTACCCCCTTCTCTCTCCTCCATGCAAAGAAAAATCAGACTTTTTTCAAAATTCACAGTACCTGGAGTCTACTTCAAACACTCTTTCATGGAACCAGAAGCACTGAACGTAAGCTTTTCTCAGCAGGACTTTACGCAAGCCTGAAGCCCCGCCTGGGTTTTCCATTTCCTCTCAAGGAAAGAGTTTGTCAAGGGGCCATGAGAGGATCCGCAGCACATCATGGTTTGTGAGTAAGTTCAACACAGGAAGTGCCCAAAGATGAAGATTTCAAGACTTCAAGAAAGTTACAAGGCCTTAAACTTGTCACAGACCTTGGCTGGGTCTGCAAGAACGTCATTGGTAGCAGAACAATCATCTGCGGATTGTTTGTTTTGCTTTTTAATTTGGGGGAGGGTGTCCTTTACACTGTTCATCCTACCAAGCCTTTGGCTCATTTCAACTTGCTTTCTCCATCCTGGCTTTAAAGGGGCAGATCCGTTTCAGAATACAGTGCTCAGGAATGTCCTTACTTTTGCAGCAACATCAACCTTCCAGGGAGGAGAATGGCCTCATATTAAATGAAACCTGAAAGTGGTTTCCATAGAACGCTCTGGAGAGAAAGCCATGACACACCAAGAGAAATACCTTCCTGTCTGACACAAAAGGAAAGTGTTTTCCTTAGTAGACCAGGATGGACTGGTTCAGCCACTTTGGAAGTTTTCTTTCTTTCTTTTAGGTCATCAGTCTAAAATTTTCTTAGTGGTTAGAAGGATATGTCCACATGTGTTTTCTTTTTCCATTTGATATATTATTATTATTGTTATATTATTATTTTCTTCTGAGAATTCTTATAACAGACCGGTTAGCATGGTTAGTCTTATTGACTTCATCATTCTGGTCAGTGTAAATTTGGAAATGGTTTTCATTAACGACTTTAGCTACTGCAGATTCAGCAAAAGCAGAGTCTCTTTTGGAGCGTGTGTGTTGGGGGGAGGTGAACATTACATTTGTGGCAATTGCTTTCTGGATTTTATTATTTTCTCTCCCATTACACACTTCTCAGCATTTGATCTGGCTCCTCTTTAAAAAATGCAGTGATTTCCCCTTAAATGATGTAATCTTATGGAAGACCAAAGCTTTGCAAACTTGAATTTAGCAACGGGAATCCCCAATATTTATATGTGTGTTCACATGAGTATAAAAAGGCCTCAGATTAGCTAGGCAACTGCAGCTCACATTTCTGTTTCATTTTTTCCTTCTTACCTTTCCTCTTGTACTCTCTCTTGTCTTTCTTTGTTCTGCAAGTATTTTGAAATGCTTTCAAAGTGTCAAAGCCCGTGTTTAGAGCAGTGAAACAGAGGTTGACCAGACAGTTCTTGACCTTTTAACATGAAGTGATAGGTAGTCAATAAAAAAAGATTAAGAAAGGACACGTGCGTGTGGGAAGAGGTCCACAACGGATTCCCCAGGAGCCTAATGAGAGCCCCCAATTCATCTTGGGCAGGGTCTGCAGTTGAAGCAAGGAAGGGCCACGGCAGTCTTCCTGGCAGAGCTGACATTCTTACAAAGTCTTGAAAGACCAGTTGATGATATCCAGGCACCTTGGGAGGTGAGGGTGAGCTGGGTGCTCTAAGGACTCCAGGAGAGGCAAAGTCTATAAAGAGGGAGTGTCCTAGGGTTCCGGATCTACAAAGAATTTGATAGGTTTACAATGTACAGGAGAGAGGGACAGGAGACGTGCAGGGGACAGAGATGAAGAGGTCTGCACGCCTTGCTAAGGAGTTTGAACTTTATTCTTTAAGCAATAAGCACATCAGACTTTTAAGGAAAGAAAAGAGAGGAGATGGTGTATAGCCCAGTGGTAAAGCATACATGTGCTGGAACCTGTTTGTCTGGGTTTGAATTCCAATTCTATCATTGATGAATGGTATGGTCTTAACCAAGTTGTAGAACATCTCCCTGTGAATGAAGGTCTTCTTGGCTGTAAAGTGGTGATCTAAGTATAGCTCCCAGCTCCAAGTGTTGAGTCAAGCAACCAATACATCCTCAGTAAATCTGCTGTGATACAAGGTTAGAACATGGAATAGTGGGAAGGGGAGCAGAGAGAATCAGCCAGGTCTTCTTTTGGAAACTGGTTTGGCCACTGACTAGCCATGGAGCCCAGGGCGGGTGACCTCATCAGATGGCCATGTGACTTTAGCTTCTTCATCTGGCTGATTGGGGTAACGAGAATCCCCACAGGAGGTTAAAAGAACCAAATGACGTAAAATGCAGGCACATTGCCCAGCCTGGACACTGGTGCATAGTAGGGCCTCAATGCCTCAGCCTGTTCCTCCTTGACACAGGAGATTGGTGAGAAGGATATATTACTCGTCTTTTCGGACTCTTAGGAAGATCTGAAACTGTATCTGTTGGGTATAATATAGGTGTCCTAAAGGAAAATGTTGAGAATGGAGGCTTCTCCCTGAAAAAAATTTAAAAGGTAAAAGTGAGTGGGTTGTGGGTCTCAGCATGAATTCAGCAAGCCTCAGAAAGGTCAGGAATCTCACCCTGAGGTCTTTGAAAAATAGGCTCATGAATAAGTTCTGGGATATAATATACAGCATAGTGACTATAGTTAATAATACTGTATTGTATGCTTGAAAGTCGCTAAAAGAATAATCTTAACAGTTCTTACCACACACACAATGGTAACTAGGTGAGGTGATGGACATGTTAATTAAGTGTAGCGTGGTAATCATTTCTCAGTATTACATATATCAGATCATCACGTTGTACACGTTAAACTTACACAATATTATATGTCAATTACATCTCAACAAAGCTGGTAAAAAAAATCTTAAAAAAAAGCTCAGTGGTGATTTGCTTGTGGTGGCCAAACATTCACAGAGATATCTATTTGATTTTTCAATTGATCTGCCTGCCACGCCCCCCACCTCCCCCAAAATGAGTACCCCCAGATGTTAATAGTCAGTCTATCACATCCACCAAGCCAAATGATCTTTCTAACATGTAGCCATGACTGTATTATTTCCCTGCTCTAAAACTTCGGATGGCTCCCTATGTCTGCAAGAATAAGACTCACTTTCAGCATGGTATACCAGGCCCTCCAAGTCCTGGCCCCACCCGGGCATAGACCTGCTCCTGAGCCTCCTTAACTTGTATCATGTTCTCCTACTTCCAGTCCCTTGACCAGGCCCTTCTGCTACATTTTCATTTTATTCTCAACCTGGTCATTGCTCTTAGATCCCTTCCTCCATTTACTCATCTTGAAAACTCCTATTCACCTATCAAAACCCAGCCCAGAAATTGCATCCTCCAAGAAGCCATCCCTGACCCTTATAAAGATTATTAATTACCTTTTCTTTGTAAGAGCAGTTCACTTTATTCCCAATTGAAGAGAGCTAAATCATCTTCCACATTAAGAAGTTGATAATATTAAAAGAGAAAATCAGGATGTGACAGTATTATAAACATATTATTTATAAAATTAAAAGTAAATATCACAAAAAAAAAATCCAGCTATAGAAATGAAGTGTTAGCTCCTGGAAAGCAGAAATCTGGAATTTGGATTGAGTAGGGAATGGAAGTCTTGTGTTTTTGTTGTAATTCTTGTATTCTCATTTGACTTTTAAAACTATAGTCATCTATTATTTTAATAAAACTTTCAGAAATTAAAAAAGGAAGCAGGGTGATTTGATGGCAGTGTTAGCTATCACTTACACTCACATGAGGTACCTGAATGACTTGTTTCCAGTATTTGAAGAAAAAAATGAAGCCATCATCTAAAGAGAAATAGCAAAATAACGAAAGTCGTATAATTTATTGAGCGCCTACTGGGTTTCAGGGGCAATAACTAGATAATAGATGAATCTGTTATCTTGTGTGGTCCTCAAGACAGTGGGAAGTTGTCTGCTGATCCGCTCAATGAAGTTGAGCAAGGTTGTTAGAGATCACGCAGCTAGTGACTAAGACAGAATCTGATCCCCGGGTCGTCTGCCTGCAAGTCCCACGCGTGTTCCCTTATTTCTTGCTGCCTTTTAGGATCCAGTGCTGGTTATTTAAACTGTGTGTCAGAAGCGGGATAAAAGTTCCCTGGGCTAAACCAGCTGGGCCGAGCTCCGCCTGTGCCTCTGGATGGGCTCTCGTCATTGTTATCTTCTGAAAAGTTTCCGTCAATGTCAAATGCGCCCGGGTCTGTACACAATGTGGCACTAGAAAGCCATGGCTAAGGTGGACCTCCTGCCCTTTCACAGGGTTGTTAGTTTGCTTGTGGGGGAAGCCAAAGTGTGGGTGCTTGCGTTCATCTTCCATCATTCATATAACCAATTACCATCAACTAAGGGGCTTAAAGCAACACAAACACATGACCTCACAGTGACAGAAGTCCCACACGGGGCTCACTGAGCTAAAATCAAGGTGTGGGCACGGTTCCTTTCTGAAGGCTCTGGGTAAAAAATGTTTCCTTGTCTTTTTCTACTTATAAAGGCCTCCCACATTCCTTGGCTCATGGGCCCCTTCCTCTTTCTTTACAGCCAGAAACATCGCATCTCTCTGATCCTTCTTCTGGAGTCACTTCTCCCTCTGACTCTGAACCCAGACGGGAAACGTCCATTGATTTTAATGATCCTTGTGCTTACATTTAAGGCCCAACCAGATGATCCAGGGAAATACCCCCTTCTCGAGGTCCTTAACTTAATTGTACCTGCAAAGTCCCCTTTTCCATGAAAGATAACAGATTCACAGGTTCTGGGGACTGGGACCAGGACACTCTTAGGGAGCCATGATTCTGCCGATCACAGTTTGTCATCACGGAGCCTCAGTGGCTGCACCCCCGGCGGCGGCTCCCTGGACTCCTCTTCCTGGAGAGCCGGACAGCACGTGCAGCGAGCAGCATCTCAATCCTTTGTACGAAGAGCTGCTTCCTGATGACTCAAAGGCAGGAGAAAAGCCAGACTCTTGAAGCCATCCCTTTGCCTGCTCCTCGGTTCAAGGATGGCGCTATTGTTCTCATCCCATTCAAATTTGCGCATTTGGAAGATGTGTCCGTTTTCAGATTCGTCATTGTTTAAGCAACATGAGACCCCAAGTGCAGGAGAAATTCAGCTCTGCCAGGTCGATTAGCCCTCTCTGTACATTTCAGGGTGTCTGATGGGGCAGGGTTGACACAATGAGCTCCAAGGACACTGCTCAGAATGGTCCCTCCAACTGGGCACAGCTCTGCACGGGGGAACAGTGACAAGGAGCATGTTTGTTTGTGTTGTTATTTCCAAGTCCTGTGAAAGGAGGCAGAAAGCTTGGAGACTTATTTTTGTGAAGGCAGGCAAATCTGAGCACAAGCTTTGTGACGTTGTCACCTGGAGCCTCAGTCTCCTCTCTCGTCAATGAGGAAAACGATTCATACTAATTGGGTGTTATAAATATCAGGTCATACCATCAGATTCCGTGCAGGATGCCAGGGTAATGCAGGACAACCAAGAAATAGTGGCTATTTTATCTTTAGTTTTGTTCACTCTCCGAATTGTGCAATCATTTGCACCTAAGCTGTATAAAACATGGGAAATTTTAGGGGCTGGCCTGGTGGAGCAGCAGTTAAGTTCGCACGTTTGGCTTTGGCGGCCCAGGATTCTCTGGTTCGGATCCCGGGGGTGGACCTACGCACTGCTTGGCACGCCACACTGTGGCAGGCGTCTCCTATATAAAGTAGAGGAAGATGGGCATGGATGTTAGCTCAGGGCCAATCTTCCTCAGCAAAAAGGAGGAGGATTGGTGGCAAATGTTAGCTCAGGGCTAACCTTCCTCAAAAAAAAATTATAAAAAAAACACCAAAACGTGGGGATTTTAGTGGCTAATGTTGCAAAGGTGACTAAAACCTGCTGTTGAGAAACGTGGGTTTTATTGGTGGCTACAGAGCCATCAACCAGCAATGGCTTTGGAGTGTGGCCACCGCTATTGACAAAGGTGAGGCCCAGGAGACTTTTTATCAAAAAGGCAGCCTTTGGCCTGGGCCGTGGAAGATTGCAGAGGGAAGAAAAAAGGAAAAGGTGTTCCTGGGGGCAGGGAAGGCCGTGCACAGGCTGAGAGGAACAGCGGAGTCTGGGGTGTTTAAGAAGAGCTTTCCAGAGAACAAACGAGACACGGAGATGCAGCCACTTCTCCGGGCTTCCCAAGTCAGACAGAAACTCTCTTGCGCCCACTCCCACCGTCCCCAAAGCCCCCAGTTGGACGTAGGATGTTGTGGCCTTGCAATCAGGAGCTATTTTACAGCACCTGCTCTGAAAGAAGCACACCCCTTGGTCCCGGGCGAGAGGAAGTCTCCCCAGGCTTTGCTCAGGTCCTAATATGCCCCCAGCATGGGTCATATGTGTGATGTGTACCACTCCTGTCGTCTTCACCACATCTTTGAAGGGTACATATCAGTCACCCACTGTTACAGGCTCGAATACAGAGAGGTTAAGTAACTGGACTGAGGTCACACAGCGAGAGGTATGTTTTTTCACCAAGGTCAGCCTGATCCTCAATTCAGCCTGATCCTCAATTTTGCATACTTTTCCACCTTCAGCTCTACGAGTCTCTTTCCACCAGACCTTGACCTCCCATCTCTATAACCAGACCCTCTAGGCCCACCTGATTCAGAAGCGCATGTCCCCCCATGGTTCCAAAATGTGCGGTTTTATTCCTGCCCTAAATCACTTTCAAACCATTGGGGACTCAAGTTCTAACCTCTTGTCCAGGTGAAGAATTTGGAATATTTGTAACACTGGTGGGGAGTGTAAGCCCCGTGTGGAGCCAGTACGGCTGCCATTCAGTTTCTCCCTAAGCTGGACTTGCCCTTCCTCTAGCTTGTATCTCCACTGCTGGTGTCGCCCCTGTGCAGCTCTCCTCCCACGCTGGAGCATTCTGTCTCCAGGTTCGCTACACATGCTCAGCTCTCCTCCCACAATGGAGCATTCTCTGTCCCCAGGTTCGCTCCACACTCCTGCACCGGGCCTTCACTTGTTTCCGTCTCCTCTTTGTAATGCCCACCCATTCTCCTAATTCCATATTCCAAATCCCACCTGTTCACTTAGGCCTACCTTAAGTGGCACCTCCTCCAGGAAGGCTTTCCTGATTTACCTTAAGGGGAGATGGATTTCTCTAAGTCAAGCATTGACGCACTATGGCCCATGGGCCAAAACCACCCAATACCTGTTTTTGTAGATCAAATTTGTTAGAACACGGGAAGCCCCTTTCTTTTTTTGCATCATCTATATCTGCTTTCATGCTACGATGGCAAAGTTAAGTAGTTGTGACAGAGACCATAGAGCCAGCAAAGTGGAAACTGCTTACCAGTTTCTGGCCCTGTCCAGAAAAAATGATGCTAGCCCCTGCCATAAGCCCCAAATGATTTTGTGATTTGTTTTTTCGCTGAGGAAGACTCTCCCTGAGCTAACATCTGTGCTAGTCTTCCTCTATTTTATATGTGAGCCACCATCACAGCATGACCACTGACAGATGAGTGGTGTAGGTCTGTGCCCAGGAACTGAACCAGGGCCACCATAGCAGAGGGTCCTGAGCTTAATGATTAGGCCACCGAGTCTGGCCCTGTGATTTGTATTTTTTGTTCTGTTGTTGTTGATAGCTGTGTGTGTGTGTGAGTGTGCATGCAAGTGGGCATGCCCTATTGCATCATGGGCAGGATGCTTCTATGCCCATGCTTCGAGAGGAGACTCAGTACCATTGGTAAGTAGTAAAAAGGCTAGATTCTGGTATCAGAAGGACATATTACCTGTGCAACCTAGGGAAAACTACTCAACCTCTCTTGTCCTTGGTTTCCTCATCTGCACCAGTGAGGGTACTACTACTGGCTTCAGACAAGCTCTGTGAGGGTTAAATGAAATAATGTGTTCTCTGTCCTAGCACAGTGCCTGCCACATAGTAGGTGGTCAACAGACATGTTCTCTTCTACTGGTGAGAAACTTGTTCCCATTTCTCCTGCGTCTCATCCATACCAACCCTGTAATTCCTGGCCCATCCCTGAGCCCAGTGGCTCCTTGACATTGATGTGGAAATCCTTGACATTGAACCTGAAACGAGAATGGGATGGGGGAAGGAGCAGAAGCCCCCTTGGCCTCAGCCTACCAGCTCATTTCACAGAGTGAGCCTCCAATGGCTGGAAACTTCCCGTCATTAGGAGCCTGGGCCGGGTTCCAGCTGGTGCCCTGGAGAGGAGAGGTTTCTCATCCCATTACCGCCTCCTAAGCCAGCCTGTCCCCCCAGGATTAAGATCTTATAAACATCAGCCAGGCCTCAGGGGTGAGCTGCTGAGGGCCCCCCATTGATTCCAGATGGAGAAGAGACTCCTTCGGAGGAATAAATGTTAACTTTCTCTTTTCAGGAAGGGAAAAACAACAACGGAGAAACCACAAAGAACAACGCAACCCAAGATGCCTCATGCAAACCACTTTGTTTCCTTCCCGAGACTTGGAAAGCAGGACATTATTTTGGGGGGACTGTGGGCCGAGAGCACAGGGATGCTGGCTCCGTGTCCTTCAGAGATCCCGCCAGGGCCAGCGTGGGTGGAGACGAGGGCCGGGGCCGGCTCTGGTGGTCTCGAGTGAAAATCTGCCACCACGGAGAGGAGAGGTGCCAGCAGGCGACCGAGTGGCAGGCTTTCTATGGAAGCTGCACTCTCAAACAAAGGCTTGAGGTCGCTTCATTTTTCTCCTATGGCCGTACGGCAGCTCCCGTCTCTATCTGGGCTTTGGAAAACCCCAGCAGACTCTGATCTAACGCTGCTCTTTTTAGTGAGAGGCAAACAGTCCATGTGCTGATGCTCCGGCACCTTCTTCTCTTTCCAGTGGAGAATCTTCTAGCGCCTAAGCTGAGGCCGCTGCTCACGTCAGGAACGGTGAACACAGCCCTCACCCTGAGATCACCACCTACCCACAGTCCCCTCTTGTGAGCCACGTCATAGTTTATTTCCATCACATAGAACATTGGTGGGATTTGTTTTCACATCTAGATATATAAATAGCCAAACTCACAATTTATAAATTACCTGGAATTCCTAAGTTGAGCACCTTGAAATATTTGGAAGAGCATAGGTTGTAAATTGAGACAACTAAGGTGTGCACTCCATTCAATCACTTCCCAGCTCTGTGGCTTTCAGCGAGTCACACAGCCTCTCTGAGCCACAATTCCATCCGCGGTAAAGTGGAGCATTAATACTAACCTCATGTGATTGTTGTGAGTGTGTGAAAGTGTTTACAAGACCTAAAAAAGCGAACAGCAGGGACCGGTAGTTGTTACTACTGCTAATAAAGAATGAGCCACCCCCTTGAATTAAAGGACAAATGAGGAATGCTGGTCCACGCAGAGTTCGAGAAAAAGCTCATTGGATTGGAAGGAGAAATAAAATCGCCAGACATGTAAAACCTCTTTTCTGTTAGAGGCCAAGAGTTATTATATAAAATATACATATACACACATTTATCCAACAAGTGTAGACCAGACTGGCTGAAATGGTTTTCTGTGCGTCAGGACTTATCAGAACCTTCCACCGGGATCACAAAGGGGCCCTTCAAACAAGTTCCCCAGGGTGATGTGACCACTGGACTTGTTGGTCGGGCATCCTGGGGGACTTACAAATACCTCAGAGATAGGTGTAGAGTCCATTGGTAGGGAATAATAATAATGACAAAAGTAATATTATTTTTAGAGCTTACTGTGTGCCCGGCACCAGTTTGAGAGCTTTTTATGAGTTAACTAACAATTTCAGTAGAGTGGATGAAAAATCACAGGGGTGGCAAGGGTGCCAGGGTGCCATCAGGCTGAGAGACTCAAGACTTCAGCCAGAACTGGAGAAGGGCCCAGCTTCTGAATCTGCCCAACTGGGACCATTGTGAGGACAAAGACCTGGACCCCTCCCTTCTCTATGTCCTGTTCCAGCTCAGGGCCTAGGTAGCACACGTAAAGCCTTGAAATTGTTCCAAAGCAGGGGTGATGTTTGCTGCAGTGGACCCCCAATGCAGGGCTGCCTCACTGAAGAACGTAAGTGATGGGAACATCTGATTTACCACATCATCAAATACGGTGCTGCCATTCACCAACAAAAGCAATTTTCTCTCTTCAGTGGGTCCGCCTTGTCTTCTGTGACTGTGAGCTCTCCTGTTTTGTTTTGTTTTTTTATCTTTTCCTAATTCGCACTCTTCCTCCTGCTCCTAGTTGAGCGAGTTACCCAGACCACACACTCTCTCTTCTTTATTAGCTTTACCCAAACCCTCAGAAATCTCATCTGAGGACGTGCAAGGTCATCTCTAGGCAGAAGGACCAATGAAACTGTCAGCCCCTTGGAGGCAGGGTCACAATTTTGTCTTCGTTTCTCCAATACCTCTCTCACTAAATATTGAGCTCATAGTTGGATCATAGTAAGTGCTCATGATAAGTGAATGAATGAACGGATAGCTTCCAAATAGTTACCGTTAGTCCCCAAACCTCTTTCCTCAACTCCAGTCCCATATTTCCAGCTGCCAATTGGATCACATCCAGAAATGCATCCTTTCTTCAAGCAAAGAGAACTGGGATCCTCTGGAATCCCCCTTCCCCCGTCCACACAAGCTGATTCTCTTGAATTCTCTCTCCATTGTGGTAGGTCTGTCCACTCGATGGTTCAGGCATTGATCTTGGGGCTGTCTTCAGACCCTTCCTTGCCTTTGGAACTGAGCCATAGTGCCACACCAGTAGACTCCATGACCACTATACCCCCTCAGACTCTTGTCGCCTCTTCCCAAGGCTATTGAAATAGCATAACTACTGTCCTGACCTCACTCTCTTAATCATCTCATCCACTTTCCATTGATTCATTCAATGTTGATTGAGCTCCTATGTTATGCCAAGTGCTATCATGTTACTGAGGACAAAGCGGATCAAAGCCAGCAAATGGCCATGACCTCATTGCAGGATTTAAATGAGAAATAGCAGGAAAGTGAACATGACATTTTGGGCAATAAGTGCTGTGAATGAAATAGTCTGGGTGATATGATAGAGAGTGGTGGACTGGTGGGGAGGGGAGAAGGGAGATATTTATACGGGTGCTTATAGGAGACATGTCCAAGGAGGTGGTAGCTGAGCTGGGACCTGAATGAAAACAAGGTTCAAAATGTCTACAGAGGCACAGTCTAGTAGAAGGCCTTAAGAGGAGATCAGGTTTGGTGTGCTCAAGGGACAGCCAGCAAGGCTGGTGTGGCTGGAGCATGGTGAGCAATGGTGCACATGGATGGGAGATGAGACCAGAGAGGTATGCTAGTTATGATTCTTTCAGTGGATGATTCTCCTTTGCTATCTCTCCTGCACAAGAACTTTCCGTGGCTCCCTACTGCCAATTCTAGTCAAAAGAGTACTTTCCTCAGGCTCTTAGAGCTTCTCCCATGTGGACCTACTCATCTTTCTGCCTCAAAGTCACAGACTCCTCTATTCCTCATCTCCACCCTTCACAGAAAGAGATCCTGGACTCCAGGCTTTCTCCTAGTATTTCCTCCCCTGGTTTTACCCACCCTCATAACTCTTATCCAACCCACTGCCCCATTCCTCAGTGATGCAATGAGTAGAGACGCTCTCACAAAGTCATATTTTAACAGCTCCAATCATTCTGAATTAGAAGATGCGATGGCCAGATACGAGTGGATTTTGATTCTGCAAAAGAGTATATTCAGATAAGGGGGTGTGGAATGGGAATTTCACAAATCAAAGCGGAGTCAGTCTTGGCTCCTTCTCTGGGGAATTTGGGGAGGTTTGAATCAATGCAAGCGAGTCCTTTGCATCTCATCCATGTTCTGTGTCTCTGGCCTAGTGGAGATTTTCTCTGTATTATATATTTTTTTAAAAAATTCCACCTAAGTCTTGGCCTACTACTTGGAAAGTAATGTTTTCCATGCTGTAGCTGGGAAAATAAAGTCCAGGATAAAATAATTTACAGAAGACTGTGTGAGAAACCAATAGAGATGTGAGATTAGAATTGCCATCTCATTTATTTTCTGTAAAATGCAGGTCAGTGCAACTCTCCCCTTTATCCACCCTCCCAACATGTGCCCACACATGTGCGTGTGTGCACAAATACACATGCATGCATGCCCTCTGTCAAACAGTATGAACACGCTACATACCAGTTCTGTTCCTTCTCAAAGTCTCCATTGCTGACCCTGAAATTCAGCCTAGTTAAGAAAATCAGTCCTGGATCCCCCAGAGCTGGCCTTGATTGGAGAATCTCCCTGTGGGGATGGTCACCAAACCTCTAAGCTGCTGGTTCTCCCCAAGAGTTGACTTCCATGACCCACTCTCTCTAGGGCTCTCTGCAGTCATCGTCACCAAGAGCAAAGAACATAATTTGCACCTCACTGGACCCATCCTTGCCTTCTCCAACCAAAGCTGAGACCATACTCTAGTCTACTAAAGGCCCCCTTACTCTCTTATATTAGTTTTCCATTGCTGTGACAATTGACCACAGACTTAGCTACACAGACCACCACCCGTGTATTAGCTCACAGCTCTTTAGGTCAGAGTTTGACCCTAATATTCCTGGTTCCTCTGCTCAGGGTCTCACACAGACTGAATGTCAATGTGTTGATGCCTTTAGACCCAACAATGATCATTATTCAAGCAAAAAAAACACACACGCATCCTTAATATTGAGCGTTTACTCTATGCCAGGCATATTCCACCAACCATCTCGTTTGATTTTTCTAAAATTCTACGAGGTTTATTACTGTTTCTTGTTTTACAGACAAGGAAGCAAAGCCTTTGAGAAGTTAAGTAACATATTCAGTGGCATGCACTGAGAAGTGGTCCAAGCTGGGTTTGAACACTGTGCTATGCTGTTGCATCGAAGAAAATGTGGTGAACTCAGCATGGAGTCGAGTTGAGTGCACACTTTGTATGATGTTGGGACAGACAAGTCTTCTGTAGGCAAAATATGTTTCAGCAAAGCCAACCTCGGTGTGGTTGGGGAGGGATCTTGGGGGTTTCTCTGATCTGATCCATCCTTGGTCCATTTGCAACAGAAGAGGAGGGGAAGAGGTGGTGGCAATAGTGTTCTATCACTTATAAGTAGCCCGGAGGGCCAGAGCTCAGTGCACGTCCTTTCAGACTGAGGGTTTCTCTAAAGATCTTCAGCCAGGGCTTGGTGGAGTAGACCTCACAACATCTAGCTAGCTGTCACTCGCTGACCTTATCATTCATTCAACCTGCCTTGGTGGAAGCCTCTCCACGTCAGGCCCTATGCTCTATATCAGGTCTGCAGGAATGGATCAGGGATCACCCATCATCTCCAGCAGCTCATGAGCACATGGAGGGGATGATTTGTTGTTGTCAGTGTCTTTCAGTTGATTCCAATTCCTAGTGACTGTGTGGACAGCAGAGGTGAACTCCATCCTGGTCCTTTTGTGCCATCCTCTCAGCATCCTTCCAGCGCTGTATCAGACACTGCTCCATTGCCATTCCTAGGGTTTTCATGGCCAGTTTCTTTGGAAGTGAGTGATCAGGCCCTTCTTCCTAGTCCGTCTCAGTCTGGAAGCTCTGCTGAAACCTGTCCTCCATGGATGATCCTGCTGGTATTTGAAATCCTGGTGGCATTGCTTTCATCATCACAGCAATTTGCAGCTGCCACAGTATGATGACCCACAGATGGGTGGTGTGGTTCTCTGACTGGTAGATGAACCTGGGCCACAGCAGTGAGAGGGCTGATTCTCAACCACTAGACCACTAGGGCTGGTCGAGGAAATGTAGTTCCAAGAAAGTCATGTTGTAGACGGAGATGAGCGCTAAGATAGAAGTCCACGCACAGTGGTGGCAAGGGCAGGTGAGCAGTTCAGGGAGAAAGGTGGGCTGTGGGGAGGCAGGTGGCATTCTCAGGGGGATCTTTGAGTTGTCTTAAAAATGAAAGGATGACATTCCAAGCAGAATGAATAGATGAGTTTTCAGGCATGGAAGCCTGAAAACAGCATAACTCAATTAGGAAGTTGTGAGAAAAAGCACACCGCTGTAGGAAAAGCTGGCGAGGAGCGGAAAGGAGATGAGGAAAAAAGGCAAACAGGGGTAGACCACAGTGGTTCTTATCACTCCATAAACGGATTTGAGGGAGAGGACCATGTCTGAAAATGTCACCTTACAAACATTTCATCCAGGAGGCGCCTGCTCCTGGTGGCCATCCTTTTGCCCAGAGTACATGCCCGGCTGCACAGTTGAGAAATCAGTCTCGGCTGGTAAAGGTGCAAGAGAAGAGGAGGGTGTGAGGGCGAAGCCACAGCATGCCAGGGCACCAGAGATGCTGCACTCAGTAAGCTTTCCCAGGTCAGTGACACCGTGAGCCCCACCTGAAACCAGACCCCAGTTCTCCCCCAGTAATGAAATTGGGGGGTGGCTTTGGCCAACAGAAGACCACATACTAAAGTAACAGCATCAGAAAGGAGATCAACCCAACATGCCCTGCTACTCAACTGCGTGCGTGTGCACGAGTGCATGTGTGCGCTCCACACTAAAGGATTATCAGTTAAGAACAGTGACGTGCAGGCCATGTCTCCCTACAGCACTGGCCTGGAGAAGATTCCAGAGATGGGTGCAGCGATGTCAGGGGTCTGTGGCAAGCCCCCAGCGGCCTCCAAGTATCGGACAAGTTTTTCTCCACTCAGGGCCCGGGTTTCTCATCTTTGCAACAAGTTCTCCCTCACTCTGACTATCTATGATTCTCAGGTTGGAATCACTTTTTTTAAAATATTTTTTTATTTTCCACTTTTGGCTCCCATATAAGAGGGATGACAATGTAACAGGGTAAAAAAACATCGACCAGGGCAGGTGCCACTCTTGACCTACCCCCTGCCCCTGGACAGACTTGGGCCCTCTGTTCACAGCCCTGAGAATCTGTACTTCAGTCCACTTCAGCTGCTATCACAGAATACCACTGAGTGGGTAGGTTATAAATGACAGAAATTTATTCCTCACACTTCTGCAGGCTAGAAGTCCAAGATCCAGGTGCCAGCAGGTGTGTCTGGGAACCTCTCCCTGGTTCATAGATGACCATCTGCTTGCTGTGTCCTCACTTGGTGGAAGGATGGAGGGAGCTCTCTGAGGTCTCTTTTATAAGAGCACTAATACCTTTCATGGGGGCTCCACTCTCATGACCTAATTGTCTCTCGAAGGCCCACCTCCTAACACATCTCACTGGGGGTTAGGATTGTATGGATGTATTTTGGGGAGACACATACAATCAGTCTCCAGCCCTCAGCTTCCTCATCAGTGAGATGAACATTTCACACCTGGGTATTAGGGCTGTTTTGAGGCTCAGAGAAAATAAGTCACATACAACGGCCATCACAAAGCCTGTGCTCAGGGAACTGTGGCAGGAATGATTTGCTGGACTTCTGTCTCTGAGCCCACAAGGATTGAGCTGGTCAACTTGGTGGAGGCCCATTGGCAAGACACCTGGATAAATGTTTTGGTCACCATGGCCAGCTGGGGTCTCCACCTCATGGCCTTTTGTCTCCCCACACCAGTGGAGTTGGCACTAAATTCACCTGAAGGTAGGATTCATTCTCTTTGGCTATAGGGCATCCAGGACAATTTCAATGGAAATAGGAAGAAAGGAAGGAAGGGCACTAAAAGAAAAACATGGAGGAAAGGGCCAAACAGCAGGAGAGGAGATTTTTCAATCAGTGATCTGGTCTGAAACCTGAGTGTAGTCGGCCAGCGTGCACCCTCGGGAACTACCTCCACCTCTCCCTGGCCTGCTGGCTGTGTGGCCTTGGCAGGTTGCCCAAACTTCTCTGTGCCTCATTTCCCTCATCTGTAAAGCGGGTGTAGTCATAGTACCTACCCATAGGGATGGTGTCAGGATCAAATGAATTAATACATAAAATATTTAGCATGACACCTGCAAGAAGTGCCAGATAAGACGTAGCTTCTCTTATAATAACACCTATTATTGCAGAGGTAGCGATCAGGGGGCAGAGAGGTAAGGGCTGCCCAGGCAGACAGGACTGCCTTGCGGCAAAGCGAACCACCAGCTCAGGCTGCAGGCTGTGGACGTATCCCTTCTCCTCCTCAGCCAGAGGCGCAGTATGGAAACGAGGAGGCCTTCCCAACCGGTAGGGGGTCCCTTTCTTGGCTGGTCAATTTTCAGAGCAAAGGCGCTGGCCATGGGGATCACAGATTCAGCGTTGTCACTTATTGTGGAGTAAGGGGGTATGGAGAGATGGAGGTTTTAGGACAGACTCAGTGCTTGCCCACTTGTTCGACCTTCCTTCATTCACGGAGTCCACTAAAGCCTCGCTACTCAAAGGGTCCTTCAGGGACCAGTAGAACCCACATTACCTGAGCGCTTGCTAGGAATGTGGAATCTCGGGCCCTACTCCAGACCTACTCAGTCAGAATCTGCATTTAACAACGGTTCCTATACACATTAAAGTTTGGGAAGTTCTGCTCCAGGATGAGGTCTCTGAATTCAAACGGTCTGCGAAAAAAATTGCCCTCTCAGCAGTTAGGTATGGCGGGGGCATTTATTCAGTGCCCCACATGCCACATCCCATCTGGCCCTCAAAGGAAGACTTATCAGTATTCTCATTGCAGAGATGAGGAAACTAAGGTCCGTAGAGTGAATCCTTGTGCCTGCGGTCACGCAGGTTTTAAGGGCTCGACGGGGAATGTGAAGGCACGTCTGGTTGACATTGCTTTCCTTTTGAGTCATCCCACTGCCTTCCAAGTTGGAGGAATCAACGAAGATGAGAAGGCTTTCGGTGAAATAACTAAAGCTCTTTCTCTTTTATGTGTGTTGAACTTGAGCCCACCTTGAGGGTAAATCCTGGCTGACTCAGAGCTTTGCCTATGCGTTTTCTATGTCAGCAAGAGACTGTCTTTATATGGGATTCTAGAGACATCATCTGGGAGCCAAGAATGCTCACCTTGACTCCCAATATGGCTCGTCATGTGCCTGAGGTATGTTGTTACTCTCTGCTTTGCTTCTCGTCTGTGCAGTCGGGGATGAGTGATGGAATGCTGGTCTTAAAAGTTCACGTGAGAAAGGGAGATAAATCCCAAGTGTTGGAAATTAATCTACATAAAGTACAAAGTTTAGGTCCATTGATAAATGTACACGAGTTGCCAGGATGTTTTCAATACCTTACTTAGATAGGAGCTTCTGAATACTTCATCACTTTTGATCCTCATCATGGTCCGAGGAGGTCAGCTTATCGAATCCCTTTTATAGATGAGGAAACTGCGGCTTGGGGAAGGTAAGTGGCTCCCCAAACGCTCACAGGTAGTTAAGGACGGACTCAGAGTCGTCAACTGACTGTCCTGGAGTCTTGCTCGCTCGGTGGACTCCTTCTCTTAGCACAGCCTGGTATTTTAATTTCTGATTCAGCCTGAGATAAGGAAAATCTGGATAAACTGATAGATATAGAACTGTGTGTGAGACAAGCTTTAACAAGTCTGTGTGTCATTTTGGGTGTCGGACACTTTCCCTTGACTGACATCCCAGCAGTTCAAGCTCCAAGAATCCAGTGTGAAAGAAAAATCAAAGAATCTGCTAAAATTTTTGACTCAACATTTCCTGTACCCAGAATAGCCAAACCTAGCGCCGGGTAATGTGGCCCCTGGTGGGCTGATAAGTAGGATCCTCTCTCCTAACCAATCAACCTTCTTTCCACAGGGGTCTGGGTTCATGTGGGACCAGAATATGGACTTCCAGATTTGGCAGTTTGGCAATTTGGAGACTCTTAATCCCAAGCCCCTTATCAGAGTATGGCTGGAGGACACTTTTTCTCCTCTCCATCCAATTTGCTTTCTTGGCCCCACTTTCCCACTCGTGGAAGCAGCCACACTGTTCTAGGATTGTAATTTATAGATCTAAGTGTGTGTTTACTTATTTAATTCCACCTCCTCTCCCAATACTCTGCAAAAGCTGAGACGGTCTTTCCCAATGAGGGCTTACCCAGTGCCGAGTGGCGTACGGGACATGGAAGGCACTGGCTGAGTGCTGGTGGAATGGCGGGTTAAATGAATGAGGGAGGCAACCCCTGAGCCTAATCAGAGCCTAATGTTAGGTCTTCAGGGACCCATGTGTCTCCAGCAAAGACACGGAATGTGACTTTGGACCCCCTCTAAGTAAACATGTGGCTGAAAGATGACATCGGTGCTCAGTTGGTTTGTTCTTCCATCAACTGTGACCACAACGGGTCCAGCACTGTCTCAGGTGCTCCAACAGAGTGAGGATAGAGACAGTCCCCTCTCTACTAGCTCACAGCCTTTTCTAAAATACAGACACAGAAGTAGTAAGCCACAGGGAGGGGGCCACTGGATGGCAGCTCTGTTGGCGTCTAACGGGTCTGAGGTTGGGGGAGCTTGATTCTACCTCAGAGAAGATGTCACAGGGCTGTCCCTTTGGAGCTGGAGCTTGGAGAACAGGGTGAAATGAGAAACAGCTAAAGAGAAACCATAGCCAGACTGGGCAGGGCACCCCAAAGGCATCTGGCTTCTGGTAACTTTGTCATCCCACCCTCCCACCTGAGCTTAAACCTCTCCTCAAAGCTTCTACACCACTCTATCCAGTGGGCACTGTTCCTTCTGCACAATCAGAGTGGAGTCTGCCCATGATTTGTGCCTGTGTCCCCTCCACTGAGGGTTATAGCAGGTATTAGGTCCTTTTCTAGACCCCCACCTCTGAAGCTCAGAAGGCAGGCAGGAAGGAAACGGAGCAGAAGGCAGAGAGGGAGGAACAGGAAAGTACTTGCATTAAGTGATCCGTGCATTTCAGACTCTGAGTCAGACACTAGGTATATTATGTCATTTAGTCCTCATAAAAAGTCAAGCATTTCTGAAAGTAATTTTTATTATAAAGAGGAGACTCAGACAAGTGACTTTTCAGGAGACTCAGACTTGAGAAGCAGAAGAGTCAAACGTTAAGAGCAGGTCTGGCCAATATCCAGCTCATCCTTCCATCCACCCTGGAGCTTCCAACATGAGTGTCCAGCGTGGAAAGGAGGGCTGACCTTCTGTTCGGTCTCTGGGAAATAGCCCATTCTCCTGCAGTATTGAAAAAACTGTAAGTTTCAAGAATGTGAGGTAAGACTAAGGACCATCATCATTATCTTAATCATTTACATCCAGAAAATCCATCCACTCTGCCTTTTAAGGAAGCCCACGAGTCCTCGGGCATCTACTGAAAGATGAATATAGCAGAGAACTCATGTTTTCAGTTATAAACTCGGGTACGAAGGTAATTTGTCAATGATGACGTTGACCAAATTGAAGTCCAAAATAGGGACAGCCTCAAGGGTCTACTCTCACTCTGCTTCTACGGTGACACTGCATTTCTGAAGCCAGGACAAATGTTCCTCCCCTGATGCTTTTTAGCCTCACCTTGGAATGTGGATGCTCATGTTTGTATTTGAATACACCGCAAAACTCCCTTCCTGCCCATCTCCTCTTCCCTCCTCCGCGCTCCCTTTCTTCAGGGCCTTCCAGGACCCCGGGGGAGACTTTCACAAGCCCCTACTGAAGCAGCTCCTGAGAGCAGCCCCTGCTGGGGAGGCTCGTGGCCTCAGGCACCAAGATGGTAGACCATGGGGCCACCCTTGGTGGGAGTCTGGAGTCCCGTGGGGATGTCGGATCAGCCCAGATAGGAGGCCTGGTGCTGTGTGGCCATGGGACTTGGACATCCTGCCCTCTGAGCCCAACTGACCAGAGGAAGGGCCTGGCGGATCTCAGGCTGGCCCCAGATTTAGATATTCCAGGGAGAAGAGAGAGCCCCGAGGGCACAGCGGCTGCCCATGGGCTCCTAAGGTTCAGAGAACGGGCTCTAAGTTGACTGACACTGTGGGCTCAGGCAGGTGTTTTGTCTCCTCTGACCCACACTCACCTCCATTGTAAATGGTCACCAAGATCACAGCAGCCTCTTGGATCTGCTGAGGATTAAGTAAGATGGCAGGTAAAGTGCTTAGACACTGCTTGACTCATTATAAGAACCCAATGAAATTAATCATTGTTATTATTATTATTGGCAGAAAAGGCAAGTGACTATGAATAAAGAGAAAAAAGGAATACGCAAACCCTAAGAAGATGTTTCTATTTCGACAGAGGGACCGCAGGCTTTGCTCCCATCGCACTGTGTGAATTTGCTCCTACAAAAGTGAAAACAGGAGGGGCTGATGGCTTTAAAAGAGCACACGCCAAGGTTGCTTTAGAGTTGATGAGCCGCTGATGCCTTACACTTGGCCATGTTCACTTAAGAAATAGATTACTCCTAATTTACACTTGTGTTCCTCAATTTCTAGTCACACAGAGAGTTAGAGGGGTGCCGGGGCTAGAATGGATGCCTCCCAGACCCAGGTCACAGTGGGCTCCTGGTCTGCTTCTCCTCTTTCTAGAAGATGAAAGAGCCAGGTAACAAGAGGTCAGTTGTTCATTTGAGAGCAGAGTCCCTTTGGCAGCTGCTCTTGTTTATCCTGAGTGGGAGAGGCCAGGCCTACCTCGCTGTCGGCCTTGCCCTATCCTGGGGCATTTGGCAGCTTCATCCTCACCCCAGCTCTGAGCTTAATCACCGCCCTTCAGAAACCCACATAGAGAGGTGAGCAGGACTGCCAGCTGGGAAGAAGAGTGAGTTCACATAGCCCTTGCTAAATTATGCAAAGCCTTGAGTCACCCATCCTGGCATAAAGGGGAACAAGTCCCCTGGTCTCTTTCTTCCAGTTGCAAGGAACCACCCCAGCCCTCCACCTGGCTGAAGGGATGAGTAGGATGTCATAGGTGGACAGAAGAGTTGGAGAAGGCCACAGGGATGGCGTGGCTTTCCCAGAAACAGAAATGGGGCCCGTGAGAAAGACTCAGTGCTCAGGCTCTGGGGCCTCAGTGCAGATTCTCACAGCACCAGCCCAGAGGCCTGCCTCCCCCCCTGAGGAACATCCTGCCAGCCACAACAGTCTGGGGAGAACCAGTCTCACACCTCTCAAAAGCTTCCGTTTACCAGTCTCGATTCTCACTCTAGGGCCAGGAACAAGTAGCTTTGTCCATCTATCTGCCTCTTTCTAACCATTCCTTCAAGCCCGCATAAGGAAAGGAAAAAAACTGTATACAAGGAAAAATGGCATAGTTTGACCATCTACTGTTTGCTAAGTGTGTCAAGACAATGCTTTTGTTCTCAGAATAAGCCTGTAGGCAGAGAAACATTTTCCTCCTGTTGCAAAGGAGGAATGTGAGCCTGCAGGAGGTGAATCTGCCCAAGTTCTTCCTTCATATAAAAAAGGATAGATGAAATTGGATTCATCTTCTGGTTATCTCAACACCTCCGTGTTGCTCGTGACCATGTGTTTACAATGACAAATGGACGTTCCAGCTCGGCCGCTGGTCAGAATGACATGTAGCTTCACAGAGGTTCATATACTCATTTGCTCCGTCACAGGAGGTGACCACTGCAACCCAGCATGGCCCAGTAAGACCAGTGTGAGCTAAAAACCATGAGTTGAGACCCAGCTTTGCCACTTCCTCTGAGCAATGCTAGAAGGTTCCAACTTCTGCATCTAGTCATGGCCACACCAACAATCTCCACCTTGCCTTCCTGGAGTTGATGAGAATATCAAAGGCGAGGATGTCTGGGAAGGGATGTGTCAGCATGAAGCTTATGCAAACCCTGACACTGTGGGCTATTATTCATGCATTTCTAATTGGCTGTGGCCTCCATCACTCAGGCATTGTGGAGATGTGGAAAACAGATGAGCAATAAACATCAGAATGATTTTGAGATATTTGCAAATGTCCAGGTGGCTCACTTCTTCCACAGGTGTTGGGCTGCAGAGACCTGCATTGTCTCATGCCTCCTAGAAGGGGCTGGAGTGGTGAATGCAGGACTGATGTCAAGTCTTTGCTCCGTGAGGAGCCCGTAGATGAGCAGACTGCATCCACTGACCTTCCATGAATTTCCCGATGGCGTCATTCTAACAGCTTCCAAAGGGAGCAGACTGGCAACCTTGGGCATACTGCTTTAAATCCAGGACCCTGAGAGATCTTGCATATACCAGTAATGGATAGATGGGGAAAGTGCTGGCCCAAAGAGAGGGACAGTGACTTGCCAAAGTTACCAGCAAGTTGGTGGCAAGCTGGCACTGAAATGAAGATCTTCTGCCCCCTGGCAAGAGCTTGCACCTGCTCTCTATGCTTGCAAAACACAGCATGTCAAAACTTTAGTCTTCTTTCAAAAACTCACCAACTGCTCTTTCAGGAGTTTTTTAGGGATTTTTCCCCCCTGAAATTTTTCTGTCCTTGAACCTGTCTCCAAAGCGCTGGCTTTGGACAAGCTGGAAAACCTCTGGCCCCACCTTGTGAAGTACCCACCCCACAGGGACCCCGGGAGGCCCCACCGCTCCCATCCAACCACCGCAGCAGAGAGAAGGGTTTAATTTTCCCAAGGGAAGAGGGTGAGAGCTCCTCCATTTCCTGCTCTCTCCCTTTATGAGCAAAAGGTGATCCAACAACTTCATGTGAGGGAAAAAAAAAACGCTGCGTGAATGGGGAGCTGGTTTCTCCAAAACCCCAGTAACTTTGAAAGGAAGCCTGGACTCAGCAGAAGAGAGAGCAAATCACTATGGGATTTACAGGTTTCTAAAACTCCAGAGTGTCAGCAGTGGTCCAATTTAGAGACCTCCTAGAGCCTTGCTGGGCATCAGAAATTTCTGCAAGGATGGAAATGTTCTATGCAACATTCTACACAAGTATACACACTCTACAATATACTATAAAAACAGTACAAAACAGAAGCCACTGGCCACATGTGGTTACTGAGCACTGGAGAAGTGGCTACTGTGACTGAGGAACTGAATATTTAATTCTACTTAATTTTAATTAGTTTAAATTTAAATGACCACATGTGGCAGGCAGATATTGCATTGAATAGCACAGTTCTAGAGAATACGCCCATATTTAAGATATTTCATTTGATCCTTACCATTTCTATATTTAAAGCCCAGAGCCATCAACTACTTAACTCACCCAAGGTCCTCTTGCTAATTATCCAGTTCAGTCCAATACCTTGCCAGACTCTAGTCCAAACTAGAAATATAGATTTGGGCACACAAGTTCCCTGCCTTTCAAAGACTCAAGTTTGTGTTCTCGGGGTACCTAGATCAGGAAAGAAGCTGGGAAGGCTCTTAGGGTGGGGGTATCAGGGAATGCTTACTCTGGGTGTGAGTAGGGAGTGTCCAAGCAGAGAGGGGAAGAGTTGGGCTCTAGCAGAGTGCTCTGGGGGAGACTGTGGTGCAATCCGGGACAACCCGTGTGCTGAGGATGGGCTCCAAAGTGAGAGGGTAAGAGAGAACTGCCAAAGAGATGTGATCATGGACAGTCTTGCATGTCACATTAAGGAGATTGGGCTTTTTCCTAAAAGGAATAGGGACCCCCTAGAGGAGTGGTTTCTAACCATTTGGGGGCAGGTAGCTATGGACTCTCTCTCTTTCTCCATTCTTTTGCATACAATTTCCAGGCGGGATCATGGAACCCATGAAGTCATTCTTGGAGGATTTGAACCAGGATAGTAAAGTAGTCCTGTATTTGATTTGGAAGGCCACTTCTTGAGCCAGTGGCGGATGGCTGGAATGAGACAAGGCTGGTGCCGCAGACATGCCAGCTTTAAGCACCGGAGCAGCTGCAAGAGGTAAGCTTGCCCAGCAGAGAGTGGGTAGCTCATGGATGTTTCCTGGAGCATAATGGAGCCTGGCTTCTCTCCTTCCTGCTGCCGCTGTCTCCAAGCCAACTCACTGCCTGTCCCCAGGGTAGTATCTTAGTGTCTGTTCTTGCAAATGAAACTGCCCGGCTGCCCACCCCTCACAGCACGGGCTTAAATCCAGAGGCCTCTATCAGGTGTGAAAAATAGGTAGCCCTGTCCATGGTGGCCTGAGAAGAGATTCATCCTTTATTGATTTCGGCTTGGGGAGGCTCTATCGTTCTTATTCATTTCTCACCTCTCCTGCATTCAAAAAAGGTAAAATTAAAGTATTAATCAAAATCATACAAATGGGGCAAAAATGTCAGCCTGCCCTTGGGCCACACTAATTACTTCCAGAAGGCCTGGCCCCTTCCAGATATGGAGTAGGGGTGGGGGGGTGTACCCTCCTGCTCCATCAGAATCTCCAGCCTCACCAGTGGGACCGGCTTTAATTAATCCTCTGTTACTGTTGAAATTGCATTGTCCCAAGGGGAGGCCCACGTAAGCAGGAATATTATTTTAGACACACACTGTAAACAACACTGGTTCTCTGGGGAGCCCCGGGGTGCTATGGCTTTGACCCTCTCACTGCTGGAATCAGGAGCCACTTACTTTTTGTCATCTCCTGAACTAAGCACTTTCTACTTCTTTACCAATTTCCATTCCGTTGATTTTCCAGTACTAAAGGGCGAAGGTCAGAAGAAGAGAATCATCAACAATGTTAAATATCCAAGCTCCCCTATAAAATAATTGCTTGTAACTTACTTAAAACATCATCAGTTAAACAAAAAAATAGCAAAGTGCTTGCACTGTTCTAAGCTATACACACATACACACACACCCACACGCACACACCCCTATAACCCACAAATACACATGTATTCATTCATTTAAACTTTGATAACCATATGATTCAGGTATAATTATGAATCTGATTTTAAGGACACAGATTTTAAAGACACAGAAAACTTAAGTAATCTGCCCAAAGTCACACAGAAATTAGCAGACCTTTGATCCTGTTCAAAATGTCCATAAGACATTTGGTCCACAAGATATTTGGTCCATAAGACATTTGGTCCACGCCAAAAGGTCCTTGACATTTGGTCCTGTCCAAAACGTTCACGAGTGTATTTGGTCCATGCCAAATGATTTTGGACAGGACCAAATATCAAGGACCTTTTGGCGTGGACCAAATGTCTCCATGGATGTTTTGGACAGGACCAAATATGACCAAATATCAAGGACCTTTTGGCGTGGCCCAAATGTTTGATGCACATTTTTGACACTACCAAATGTCCTACAAGGCACATGGCTAATAAATGACAGACCCAGGCTTTGCATGCAGGCAGTGTAGCTTCAGGATCCATTTTCTTAGCTACTACATTATACCAGATTGACATTTTACTCCTTCCAAGCTCCTGATTTTATTCAGTCATTGTGAGAATGCAATCCAAGTGAGGTTCAACTCTCATGTCCTACAGGCTGTCTTTTGAAAGTTAAATGCACACAACTTCTTTTTTGGCATTGTCCTCTTTTTTTTTTTCTTTCCATCTACAATTAGTTAATTTCATGCATAATTATTTGCATGGGAAATTGGTTCCCTATCATCAAATCAGCCTAAGAACCCAGCACATTGCCCCTGAGGCCTCTTGCAAGGTGGGATGGATCATTCAGAATTAGTTGCTTTCTTTGGAATTCTTTAAAAAATGACCTGCTTTCCTTTCAAAGGATCGGAGAGGGAATTCAGAGAGTGCTCTTGCCCCAGAGGCTCCCCTGGGAAGGTTGTGAACTTGGCAAACTTGCTCAGAATTACCCCAAAAGAGCAATTTGTTCCCTAGCAAAACAGGATAATTGTCTGGGGCAGACCTGAGGCTGCTGGTGCATGGGTCACCAGAATGGGAGGGAGCACACTCTCCAGCGAGAGTCTGTTTGGGAAACAATTATCTTGCTTCCTTTGAATCAAAGATAGTCCTGCGTGCCTTGTGCACGCACTGAGGTCAAATATAGTGTACGGTCTCCACAGATTCCCTTCCTTTTAGGAAATTATTCATTGATAAAGCTGCTGGCCCAGACAGCCAGCTTCCTTACAGTAACTGCTCTTTGCTTTCTGAGAATAAGCCAACTAGGCAGGAACTGTTATTGCTCTTAATGATGCCTCTTCCCTTTGGAGAACAGTCTGTCCTCTGCCCAACTTACATCATCTCCAAGACACAGAGAAACAGCTGCTTCTCTCTCCAAGAAATAAAGGAGTGCTCAGTGTTCCTTCCGGTAGAAAAGGTGTCACTTTCCAGCTTGTTTCAGATATGTAGGAGCGAGGGCTTCGATCGCTATGAGTAATTTATTCAGTCTGCACCCATTCAACAGTCACTTGTACGAGGCAGGGTGCTTGGTGCTGAGGTTTCAAGAAATAGGAGAAAATATCTCTGCCCTCCAGTGTCTCATGGTCTACACGCAGCGAAATGAATGCAGCTCACCAGCAGCTGATGCTGACAAGCTGGACCATGGTGTGGAAAGAAATCCAGAGATCCGTCTAGACTAGATGGAAAAGAATGCTGCTGTCAGTTACGGTTGTCCCTCACTGGCCCAGGAACTAATAGAGAATCTTGCCTATACGTTTTTCCACTTGCGTTCTAGAATAACCCCAGAGATGACCTAACCCCATTCTATCATTTTACACTGATGGGAGCTAAGATGCAGACTTGGCAATGATTTGTCTAAGATCACAGAGTGGATGAGTGGAGACTGTGATGGCAAAGGTTAGCCAGGGTGAGGATGGGTCTAGATTCTGCTACCAGAGCAGGCAAGAAGTCAAGCTATCGAAGAGAACCTGTATATGCATGGGAGCTGTACAGTTCCAGAGAAGGGGGATCAGTCCCAGAAAAGACCACCCAGGTGAGGAAAAGAGATCTGGGGTCACAGAGGGCAGCATGTGGCCAGCCACGTTTACGGCGAGTCCTAGTCCAGGAGCAGAGTCAGCCTTGCTCCCACATTATTTAATATTTTCTTAGTGTTGGAGGCTCCCTTGGTAGTTGTAGATAGAAAATATTCAGAAAACTGAAGATCATTGATCCTAGTGGTGCAGGGGACAGGGGTAGGTGTCTGCAAGGGTCACTCTGAATTTCTGATACCCACTGGCCTCTTGAACGCTTCATGATAAAATATATTAACAAGAAAGTAAGGAGGGGTCAGTTATTAACTCAGTTCCAATAATTTTCCTAATTATTACTGTCTCCAGTCTACTTACATGATCATCTCATTAAATTTTTTTCAATAATCTTGCATAGAGTTATCATTCCTTTATTGATGAAGAAATTGAGAGTCAGAGAGAATGAATATTTCAGAGCTCAGGAGAGAAAAGTTCTTATTTAAGGCAATGTCTCTTGGGCTCTTCACCTGGTCTGCTGACACTATCACAATTCTTTCGCAGGCAAATGGCCCTACAGTTTAAAAAGCTCTTTCTTACGTGCATTCTCATTTGATCAACATAAATACCCATTTCACAGGTGACCAAACTGAGCCTTAAAAGAAGTTACATAATGTCACCAAAATCATACAGCTAGCAAGGACAGAGGTGGCTTTAGAAATCCGAGATAACATTGATTCTGCTTCTAGCTACCACTCCCTGCATGAGCTTTAAAGGCAGGGAAAAAAGCAGAACTGTACTTGGCTTAGCAAACTAGGAATCCAACAGTCAAAGCCTGTTTAAAGGCAGCTTTTTCAGAATTGCCTTGACTGTCGGGCAATCCGCTAAATTCCAGATAGGCAAGCTATCGCTATAGCATTTCTGTCCCATTAGAGTTTTCTCTTTACACAAATCTCTAGAGACAAAGAATATCAGATAATCAATTCAACATGGCCATTATGAATTTTGTTTTCTGTCCTACATCTTCCCCCAAAAGTCATGTATACATTTTGTAACAACGCAGCAAATGTAATCAGAGGAGCTAATTCTAGCTAGAACGCCTTTCTCTCTTCTGAGAAACACTCACACACATGCACACACATACACAAACACAGAGGAATAAAAAGTAAAGATGAGAACACCATTTTCAGCGCAACAAGGAAATGGCGACAACCCCAAACCACAAACTATGAAGACTTTCTGCCAAATACAATGAAATTTAAACCCAAATGTGAAAGGATGGAAAGAGCCAACAAAGATCTCCTCAGACCTTGGACAGAATGCAGTTTTCTCTAAAAATTGTTCTCACAGTCCTAAAAGTGCCATCCAGAGATCCTTGGGTCTAGAGTCGTGGATTCAACGCAGAGGAAAAAAAGAGAAAATTAAATAAAGAAACAGAAGAGGAATGTTTCTCTAGACCCGGTTTTGTCCACAGAATGGCAAGGTTGGTGGAGCTGAAAAGGAGTACAGATGTGCCATCTCAATTTTCTGAGATTCTGTCTCCTAGCCAAAGAATATTGATGGAGATCAGGTAAGGTGTTGAAGGGAGAGGAAGCCACAATCAACATATCATAGGACAAGCAGATGTGTGTTAGAGGGTTTCTTGGAATGCTTAAGAGCCATCTGAATGCCAGAAATTGATAGAGATATCTACCCCAACACAAATAAAGAGCCTCAGTCTAACTCCACTTCCCTCTCCACACTATTCTAACAAAATACTAGCCCAGAAAGCACTACTTCTATTTGAAAATGAGTAGACACCAGGAAGTAAATATCTGGGTTTTCAAAAGTTCTTGAGGAAAAGAAGGGAGAGAGAGAATGAGGGTAAATCAGGTAAGAAACATATATCTAAGATGAATTAGTCCTAGAAACAGAAAAAGAGTTAGGGGAAATTCAAGACAATTGGCATTTTTGGAAAACAGTTCAAGAAAGAGATACAGTAGATTAAAGAATAGATGAGAAAATAATAGAAAGGAATTGAGATGGCAAAGCTCAGGAAAATGGATACGAGAGAAAAGTGAAATGACTGTAAAGATAAAAGGTACATTAGAAACAGTCATAAAAATGGAGGAATAAATAAACTAAAGGAGAGACAAGGGCGTAGAAAATGTCCTTAGGAATATTACAGCCCCTTAAATGGGAAAACACTTACTTCGGCCACAGAGAAGTTGCTACATGTGGGGAAGGAGGTCCCGTGTGCAAAATAATGAACACAGCCAACCTCAGTGGCCACAGGAAAATATCCGATGATATAAGAAAACTTCACTTTTATATGAAGACTCAAATTTGGAGATTAAAAACACACAGTAGGTCCCAGGGACAAATTTGACAGAGGAGAACAACATCAAGATAGGAAATTTTACTGAATAAGGATGAAGACTGAAAACAGTGGGCAGCAAGGTGGAGAACAAAGCAATAAGCTCCTTACCTACAAAGAAGAAAATAAGCAAGTTAGCTGCAGGCCTCTCCGCAACACAAGCCAATGTCACAAGACTGGGAAGCAGTGTTTCCCAAGTTTTAAGGGAGGGGACGCTTGTCTCAAGGATCCCCACTCACTTAACTCCCTAGGATATAAAAGTCCTGCTCTTGGCAGCAAGGGTAGGGAATGCCATCAAGTCAGGGAACCACCACAACTACCACTGGGCCACACAAATGTCTAAGGGTTCGCTCCTCTCTCAGCCCTGAGATTTCCTTTGCTTTAGCAAAGACCTCAGTTACAGAGCATGTTGGTAGCTCCTAATTCCCAGGCTGATACGGTCCAATTCCATCTCTTCAAGATCTCCTTTGTCCCTTCTAAAACTCCTCTCCAAGCCATGCTCCAAGATGGAGCTATCTCAACGAATCACATCGTATAAAATTGTTCCTATTCTTTACATATTCACCAGGTGAACAAAAGGATGTTGTTACCCCAGCCCATAATACAATTTATTCCGTTTCCTTGTAACTTATTTCTTTGTATAGAAATTAAATAAGGGTAGGAAGGGCACCTAACAGAGAAAAAGGAATCGTGTCTGCAAAGTACAGGCTTAGCTAGGTTGGCGTACCTCTCCACTCAGCTGAATTCCAGCTGTGCTTTGGACGCACTCCTTATCGGGATCTTTAGAAGATAAGGCCATGCAGGCATTTCTTCCACATCTTCTGTGCTGCTCTGTATTCCTCCCTGAATTTATTGGCCTAATACATTTTATCTCTAATTTCTAAATCTGTTTCCCTACTCTAGTAAAATATATTTCCTCCTTAATAATATTACCCATCATCCTTCATGTACAAGAGTCATGCACAAAAATTCTCAAAAACTCAAGATCTTGAGAAATGAGCCTTTCCTGAGAAAAAGAAATGAGAGATCAAAATAAACAAGTTAGAAATAGAGAAAACAAATTAGAAGGGCTGGCACTGAGAATTAAATCTGTTAGAATATTGAGCTAGGAATGAGCAACTGTGGCATTTACGGTAGCATTTTATGGCTTAATTATTTTTCTTTGCATTTTTTGTATTGCTCAAATTTTTTCTATTATGAGAGTATATATCTTTTATAAAACAATGAAATGATTTTAAAAACCCAAGAATGGGTCATTTTAGTAGTTGAATAGTTGGTTATTGAGTGTTAAGCATCTATGTCATACCAGACATACTGGTTGGCCCTAAGGAAAGACCCATCTTTCCACATAATTAAGGAGAAAGGAAGCATGGGTACAATGAAGACTAACAATGTAACAGGAAATAGATAAAGTGGTGGCCCTTGAGTTTGGGTAGGGGATGACATTTCCTGGGAGTTGATAGGCCTTGAACCACAGGACTTTAGACTGGAGAACAGAAGAACCCAAGGATGTGTTCAGTGCACATCTGAGGGATGGGTATTGAGGGGCAGACATGGAAAGAAGGGAACAATTTGATAGGATACAGGACAACATGGAATGGAAAGAGTTCCACAGGAACTGTCTGTCTAGGGGAGGTTGTCACAGAATGAAGGCTGGTGGAGCACATAGTGCCTAGTAGAGTGGGCTTCCATCTTGCTTGCTTTGCTGAAGCCCAGCTAGCATTCCAGAATGCATCCCATGGCTCTCTCTCAGGAGTACATTTTTCTCTCCATGAAAGCCTCTTTTAAAAATAAATAAATAAATAAATAGAAAAGTCAGCATTTCCTCCCTGTTTTGTGCAAAGTTTAGAACAAATATTGTTTGCAAGACAAACACAAGGAAATAAATCTTCTCACAGAGCCAGTTTGGGAAATTAAACATTGATTGGCTCGTACCCAGAAAGGCTTGGAGGAAACCAAATCATCGGCGTCTCAAACTCATTACAGGGAAGAGGGGATTAAAGGTTTTTAGGCTTGACAGACCTTTCCCCTGACATTTTTTTCCCTGGCATTATCTATCCAGGGGAGGGGGGAGAAAAAAAAAATCTCACAACAAAAACAAAGATAAAATATACACAGTTTTGTCGACTTTTGATGAGTTGCCATCTAAAATCTGTTTTGTACTGAAATCACATGAAGAAAGAAGTGGTCTAGGATTAAGGGCTAGCGTATGAAAAGCTTTGCCACAAACAGAACCACATTCTCTGGATTTAGCAAAAACTTTCAACTGTCATTAATTTGTAAAAGGAAAAACCAAGAAGAACATTTCAAGAACTTACAGTCCTAAAAAAGAGAGCTTGTAGTCTTGTTGGAAAATGTACTAAACAAGTGGGAGAGAGACCGAGAGGATGGGCAGAGAGAACCGAATGGAAGCTGGAGACCCTGCCAGTTTCTGGGGCTGCTCTGAGTTGTCACAAACTCCACGGGTGTAATGTAAGGAAAACGGGATCCTCTGTCATTAGGCTTCCACTAAGTATCACCCCATTCCAATTTGCACCTGGATTTACAGCCACTCCTTGGCTTTGAAAGTCTTAAACAGCACGTCACACCTATTATAACATGTTTTGTTAGCCAGAGTCTTTCGCTGGAGAAAACAAAGCTACCTAAGCAGCCTTTGGTTGCAAAGAGAGAGAAAAGCTCATGTGTGCCTTTGAGGAACCATGGCCGTTCACCAGTTTACGAACTGAGTCACCAAAGAAGCTTCACCAGAGGGCCCAGGTCTCTCTGAATGCTAGGTGGTCTCTTTCCTGCTCTCTGTCATATTCAGGTGTGGTACTTGTGTGGTCTTAATTAATCCTTGCAACCACCCCTTTTGATTGCCATGAGGATTAATGGGATCCCTGAAAGCACGTGGGAAGTGTCTAATAAAGAGTCACTAAATGAATGCCTGAGTGGGCCTGGCGCAGAAGAGGCACTCAGAGACAGAAGCCGTTATTACCGTTGTGAGAGATTAAGGCCCATTTGTCCGAGAGCCAGCTTTAATTCGACCACCTGCAGGAAAGGTTCAATAGCTGACCTCTGAGATGCCACCCGAAATTCAAAAAGTCACCAGATCTGCACTGTGTGTGGAATTGCACAGCTCAGCTCCCTATGTATTCTATAAAACCACACACATTTCTACCCAGCAGCCAAAACACACACCATTCTGGAGCTGTGGTACATTTTGATGATAAAGGAAAACGCACTTTTATATATATTATTTTCTCCCCTGTCTCTTCTCCCTTCGGGGGAAAAATGGGAAGTGAGTAAATGATACAGAGGAGATGAGAGGGCAGTTACTGCTTTAAAAGGTTGAAGTGACTATTAATTTCTTTTTCTGTTGGTTCTAACAGCCACCCAAAATTGAATTAGGAAGAGCAAAATTGATTTTGCTAAATTGAAAACCCATTCGAAATATCGAGGTTTTAATAAGATTCTGATGCTGATTTCTGGATTGCTTAGGAACACTTAATGTCTGGCTTGTAGGGAGCCATGTTTGAAACTCAGAATGACTTCCCAAGCAACCGTTCAAAGGCCATGCCTCAGCTGATGGAAGCCATTTGTCCTCTCCCCTCAACTGCGGCATTAACTGCCAAAGTTCTTTCCCATGTACAAAAATGCATTAACCTGGAATCTCCTGGTTGCACGTGACAGTAATTTGATTATTGCCTCAAGTAACTAAGAAATCCAGGGCTGTGCTGGCTTCAGGAGGCCCAGCTGGATCTAGTCACACAAATGACATTTGTAAGACTCCATCTTTCTCCCTCCTTGGCTCTGGTTTCGCCTGTGCTGGTTTCTGTCTTAGTCAGGCTTTACATCGTCATTGAAAAGATGATGTCAAAGAAAGAGAACTTCTTTCCAGCAAAATTCCGGGGCCAACTCTCCTTAGTAGCTCACATGACTTATCCTTAAATATGAATGCCCAGGCTTGTGTCACAGTCTTGTCCCTGGAGCTGGAGTTATGTCAGTTCCGTTAAGAAGTGCTTGGCCTCAGCATAGAGGAGACCATGAGGATAGGATGTTGATCTGGCTCAAACAAAATAGAACAAAGATGTTCATCATAAGACCTCATCTAATATTACCTCCTCCATAAGATCTTTGATGAATTTTCTAGGTGCAAAGAAAAAAAACCTCCCGTTATACACACCCGAACAACCCAGTTCATGGTTATTGTTGACCACTTTTTAATTTCTGTGATCACATTATATAGCGTACATTCTTAGATCTTCAGGGCACATCTTCTCTTCCTTGCTAGAGCAACTCAGGGAAGGAGCACTAACAAGGAGTTATGCATATTTGGGTGTGAATTCCTCCTTTTATAAACCTGAGAGCAACAAGCATGTAAACAAACTCTTTGAGATGCAGAATTCTTAACTTGCAGAATGAAAATGATAATATCAACCACAGAATGGTGGTTGATGGTGAGAATTATTATATACTAAAAATTATATAATTTTATATACACCCACACACACCCATCACCTAGTACGTGACTCACTAATTCACCAAGATTAGACTCACTTAATTCACCAAGTTCATTTCTCAAAAAAATCTAAGACAATGTGTTGCGCATAGGTAATTCTTAATGTTTGTTGACTAAATAAAAGCTTGATCAATGGGGAGATCACTTAATCACTTAATCAATGGAGAAAAAAAGATCCCCCTTTTAGATTATCTGTCTACCCATATGGGAAAAAAACCCAAAGGCAATCATTTCAGTCTCCTGTTTAAGCACCTTTGCCCAGCCCCACTGTCCTTAGAATATGAAATAGAGTTGGCAAATGTGCCCAAGGCTTGGTAGCATGTAGGTGTCAACTTAGTATGAGGCAATGCACTGGATATTGATTCATCGCTTACTTCAGACTGTGAGGTTGTCACATGTTTTGGCAAACACTGCGTTACTTGATCTAACAGAATGGTAGAAGTCAGAAAATTCTAGGCTAGGACTTGGGGGATCTGGCTGCAGTCAAGCGTCGCCTCCACCATTTAAAACCATCAACTTGGGCAATAATTGTCATCACTGCCTCCTGTTTCAAATGGAGATTTTAATGCTTGCTTCACAGTATTGCTTAAAAGATTAAGTTCAATAATGTTTGTTAGATGAGTGATTTAAGAAATACTGACTGACTTCTCTGTCCCAGCCTGAGACTCAGTTTCCCCAGTTTTTAAGGGAGGGACTTGGACGAGTTCCAAATCTGATGGGGTTTTTTTTAAGGCTAAATGAAACTCATGTTGTAAGAAATGTTGCAGAAACACGCAAATCATTTAATAAATATTATTGCTTCCCCCTTAAGGTGGTAATGAATGGGAAAGAGATGCAAATATACACATTGTGAAGTAGATGATCGACAGCTTGATTAAGTGTTGTTTGCACTGAAAAAACAACACAGATAAATTGATAAATATTAAACATGGCTGAACTAATGTCTTCCCAGATATTGTTTTCAATTTTAAAGTAAATCATCTGGACACGGTTCCCTTCCTGGACCCAGGTGACACCCAAGAATAAATATAATTCTGAGAGAACCAACCACCCCTCAAGTGTCCTTTCTCCTTAAGGCCCGTCCCTTCCCTTTGTCTCTACGATGACCCTTGATTCCACACTTCCTCTGGAAGAGTTTTGAGGATTGGTAGAATATTGGCTCAGAAATTTGAGATTACAACGATTCTGAGCTGGATGACCTTAGCCAATTTATTAAATTACCTTGAACTTCAGTTTTCCTATCTGCAGAGTGGAACTGGTCACTTCATGTCTGTGGTTTTCTTTTTCCAAATCCAGAACCTCAATCTCATCATGAGAAAACATCAGACCAAACAAAATTGAGGGGCTTTTTTACAAAATATTCTTTAAAAGTTTCCAAGTCATGAAAAACAAGGAAACTTTGAGAAACTGTCATAGATCCGAGGAGAATGAGGAGTCACGATGACTAAAAGTAAAGTAGTGTCTTGGATGAGATCCTGGAACAGGAAAAGCGCGTTAGTGGGAAAACTGGTAAAATCTAGATAAAGTTCATAATTGAACTAGTGTTGTTATATTAATGTTAATTTATTAGTTTTAAAAAATATACGAGGCTATGTAACATGTTAACATTAGGGGAAGCTGGATGAAGAGTACAGGGAAATTCTTTGTACTATCTTTGCAACTCCTCTGTAAGTCTAAAATCATTTAGAAATAAAATCCCAAAATAAAAATACTGGGACGGATGACAACATCCAACTCATAAGACTGAAGTGAAGATAAAGAAGATACAGACAAAATGTGTAGCACATTGAAGGTACTCGATAAATTTCTCCTCCTCCCTACGGATGAATATGAAGTATGATTCTATTGTTGTTTTTGCCACCTTCACTCAGAGCAGAGATAATTTGCCTTCCATCTGAAAAAAGCACAAATAATTGCTGAAGTCTGTAATTTAGACAAATGGACTGCATTATGGCAGGGGCCGGGAGCAGAAGTATTATTTCATCTGTCTAAATCTTTTGAGAAAACCAAGGGGGAATAAAAGAAGAAAGCCACTCAACATTACTTTCTGTCTTTGGTGCCAGCTGCTGACTGAGTTTGGCAAGCACAGAGCTGGAAGTCTAGCCGTGGAGGTAGAAAAATCTCAGCGTCCATCCTGCCAACCACACATTGCCACACACGCAAAATACATTTTTCTTCCCTCAAGTAGAACTTTTCCTTAGTGGAGCAGGGGAGGATTTGGGAGGTCAGTTTGGAAGCAAACTGTGTGGAATTTTCTGGAGTGAGAGCATCTGACCTCCTTTGCTTCTGACCTCAGCTCCACATACACCCAAAGCAAGGCCATCACCACTCCCAACAAAGTGGGGCGTTAAACACGTTTGCACTGAAAAGCCTAGAGCCTTGACAACAACCTCAAATATCTTCATGGTTTCTTAACTAGCAGACTACTTAAAAGGCGGCGATCACAGCGAGAAAGCGGCTACAAACAGCAAGTGCTAGGCATGACAGGAGGGTTCAAGGTGTTCTGTAGGATTTTTGCAAAATTTTCAATCATGGTACATAGAGAACCCAACTGGACTCGGTCTTGAAACTCTATCCCTCCTGGTGATTTTCCTACCTTATTGCAGCATCATAATTCTAAACCAGAGTCTTCTGCCAGTTTGCGTTATTTCTCTGCTCACAGTCAGCACTGACCCCTTGCTGTTTACAGCAGTAGTTCCCGGAGTGAGCTCCTGGGACCAGCAACATGAGACCACCTGGGAACATGCTAGAAAGACAAATTCTTGGACCCCATTCAATACTCACTGAGTCAGAAACTCTAAGCTACAGGGTCCAACAACTGTGTTTCCACAAGCTCTCAAGGTCATTCTGATGCTCGCTAAAGTTTGAGAATCACTGGGTTGTAACATTAAGTTCAAACTTTTCAATCTGGCTTTTAAAACTCATAATCGAGGTCTAGACAATCTTCCAGACTTACCTAATGGAACGTGAAACTGACAAGATGGCTTCATTTAAGATCCAAATATCATATGTATACACAAAAAGTATATATATATAAAATTCCTAATCCATCACTGAATGTTCCACTTGCTCAACTTACAATGCTTGCCACTATCTCTCTCTTAAGGATACTTCCCTTACATCCCCAAAGATTCAGTCCAAAGTGATTAGTTCCCATACCTAATGCTAAGCGGTGAGGGACTTGAGGCCTCGTTGACAATGTCACAGAGCGTCAGCACTGCACTCTGGTCTTCTACAGTCCAATGAATGCTTGCCCATTCTGTAGTGATTAACTTGCTGGTCCAGGCTTTTCAGGCCAGAACTGCATTCAAGACCCATCCACCGCAGCCACCTAGTGATCTTAAGGCTGAGAGCCAGGTCTAGAGTGCCTGCTGGACTCAGATGCGCACTGCAGAAGCACCGCAGAAACCAGCTCTTCCTGCAAGCCAAGGGCTCCGGCGAGGACACCATGTCTCCACCCAGCTTCCCAAAATGGAGTTTCCATTTGAAGTCTTTTCCTAATGGCTGACTTTAGAAAGGACCACCCAACCCATAAAACACAGTAAATAATATTGAACTTCTAAAAGAAAGGGATGGGGTTTTTGATTACTCTCTTACCAAGATGCTTCTAAGCCCAGGTACAAAATGACTCAGGTACCATTGCTGCATAAGGAAGATTATCAACAAGTCAGGTAAACCAAAAGTCAACCATGGTGAGCCGGGAGACTTCGGCTCACTCCTAGGAAATCGGTCAAGACCCTCCTCACTTATGTATCCTCCTGGCGTTCATTCTGTTTAGATTCTTTCCAGCCCCAAATCTGAGTTTGGCTCTTATTTTCAGGGTAACTCCTGACTTCCAGGCGTGTCAGCTGGTCCTGTCGTCCCTGATTCAGCTCTTAGGGGATCTCAAAGAAAGTTAGATCAGATGTAATCCTTATGGACCTTCAGAGGTCATTCTTAGTCCCAATCCAACCTCCTCAGCTGACAAACCCTTGAGTCATCCTCCTTGAAGTTGCCTTAATCAAGATATAACTCTGCTGGTCCCTTTGCCAGGACCAGTGGGAGACGGGAGGGTCTAAAAACTCCCCATTTCTAGATGTCAGCAATGTGCAGCTATTTTTACAAAACTAGAAGTAAAAACAAGCTATCGACAGCTCCACAAAATCAAAATTTCTCTATCAGTTATCTATGACTGTATAAGATACCCCCAAATTATTTTAAAATATCTATAGCTATTCCTTAGCTCTCACAGGGTCTGTAGGTCAGCAATGTTGGAGTAGTTTGGCTGGTCATTTCTGGCTGGAATATCTCATGAGGTGGCAGTTACCTGAAGGCTTGACTGGGGCTGGAGGATCTTCTTCCAAGATCACTCACTCATGTGGCTGTCAAGTTGGTGTTGGCTGTTGGTTGGGGGCCTCAGTTCCTCTCCATGGAGTCCTTTCCATGGGACCAATTAAGTATCATTATTAAGATTGCCAGATAAAATACAAAATACCTTGATATTATTTCCAGAGAAATAGTGAATATTTTTTTAATATAAGTACGTCTTATATAATATTTGAGACATACTTATATGAAACATACTTATTCTAAAAAGCAATCATCATTTCTCTGAAGCTCAAATGTAGCCAGGAGTCTTGTATTTTTATTTTATATACCTGGCTGTTCTAGTCATGACATGCAGCTGGCTTACTCCAGAATGAGCTGACGAAGAGACCAAGGAAGACGGCCTCAGAGCCTTTTATGATCTAGCCTTGAAAGTCATCTGCCATATTTGACTCCCTGTACAGTCCAGCCTTGACTCAGTGGAGGAAGAGTCCACACAGGACTGTGAATACCAGGAGAGGCGGTTGTCTGGGAGGCACAGTGGATGCTGCCTACCACATCTTCCCCCTGAGAGTCCCCTGGCAAAGGTCTTTAACATCGAAGCAAGGAAGTTTGGGGACATGGATGGGAGTTCAAATTTTTTTAAAATTTTCATATACAAGAAGTGAGACAGCTCATAGTTTATAAGTGAAGAAAAGAGAATAACATCTAGACACAGAGGAAAAAGCGCTTTTTAAAAAGAAAAATAGCTTACGGTACTAACTGCCCAACTCCATATCTACTTTTCAACAGAAGATAGAAGAGGCTAGCAGCCTTTAAATTAAAAGGGAAATGGGCACGATTGAGGGCTTGTCATCTGTTCACTTAATACGTCCCAGGGGCTGTGGCAACTCGTCTTTTGGGTTTACAGAATATAGGATTAATACATTTTCAATATTTATAATAAGCTTGAATTTGTGCTATAATCCTTCCTATCAAAGATGCTACAAATTCACTCTTTACCTATCCAAAAAAAAGGACAGGAAAAGATGCATAGAAAATGTCAGGTTTTCGACTTTATAGAATATTCTATCTAAATGTAGATTCCTGACAAAATGACCTAGGAAATTTACACCCACCATGCTAATGAGGGCAGCCAGGAGGGTATCCAGCCAGGACTATTGCAGGAGAAAAGAGCGAATATCATTTCAATTAAGGTGCCAAAACAGTGACAAGAAGCCTGGGGCCCCGGTGACCCAGGTCTGGATATCAACTTGTGTGCTGTTCTGAAGGCATACCCTCCACTTGGCCTTGGTCATCCACAAACTCATTTCTTGGCCCCCCGAGGAAACCACAGCCTCAGGCTTTCTAGCTGAAAATAAATTAGACTATCAATAGAGAAGATATTTACAAGGCAGGGAAAAATGCATTTCATTTCTCAAGTATAAACATTAAGTGACTGTTGCCGGACTCAGATCCCCTCTACTCCAGGGCCCAGACCATTTTCTTCCTGTGGAACCACGGAGTGGAATAAGATGTTCAAAATGATAACCATATAAATAACTGTTGGGCTACGGATGGGGTCTAAGGGGCATCAGTGTGCCGGGGCCTGAAGTCGGGTGGGCCATCGGAAGAGAGTCGGGGCTGCATCTGGATGTGTACTCTTTGCACTGAGAATTGTGTGTTGGAATTTTCACTGAGTGAAGGTTGCAGCAAAGTGAATAAACTGGATAATGCAAAAAATGTTTTCCTGTCTGGTTCATAATATTGAGTTTCAACTTCATGATGTCACAGCTTAGGATGTGACTGACTTTCAAATTATGCCTGGGGCCGTTGGTAAGTGTGAAGATATGGCTAAGGCTGGGACAGCCAGACAAGTGGGAGTGGTGTGAGTGTGAGCCTGTGTGTGTGTCTGTGTGTGTGAGTGTATGTGTCTGTGTGTGTGTCTGTATGTGTAAGCCTGTGTGTGTCTATGTGAGAGTGTCTGTGTGTGAGTGTGTTTGTGAGCCTGTGTGTGTGTGTGCGTATGTGAGTATGTGTGAGTGTGTGTGAGGGGGGCACTTAGCATCTTGAAAATGATTGCCAGGCCAGCAGAGACAATATAACTGAAACCCAAATAATGGTTCTCAACCTTGGCTGCACATTAGAATTTCTGCAGAGCTCTTAAAAATCCTCATGTTCAGATGACACTACATATCAATTAAATCAGAATATTTGAAGGTATAACCCAGGCAGTATTTTTTAAACTATCCAGGTGATTCCGATGTGCAAGCAAGGATGAGAAAACCACTGACCTTCTAGAAGATTCCCAACATTAAAGAAGCAGTAGAATTACCTGGATGCTTGTTACAAAGGCTAATTCTACTTCAGAAATTCTGAAGCGGGATGCAGAAATATTATTTTCAACTGACACCCTAAGCAACTATAATAAAGATTGTCCCTGAATCCTCATTTTTGAGAAACACTTTTGTAGATAATTTTCAGCAGAAAAGGTGAATAATACAGAGATAGAGTTAATGATAGAGTATTGAGAGTGGCACACGGGAAGCTAGACATTCTGGGAGAGGGCTCAGTCTGAGGACTTCATATAAGCACTTTATATAAGATGCCTACAGGTACTTACAGAATTCACAGTGACGTGGTGGAATTTGGTTGGCTGGTGGCAGGAAAGTGAAGCTGTCTTCAGACTCAGTCGAGTGGGGGAAAGAAAAAGATTTCCAATGTAAATCAGTACTAACTTCCATCATAATCATTCTGTTCATCAGATCTATTAGAACTGCATGCAAAAAAAATCCAATAAGCTTTGATTAGAGTCTAATATTTTTTTTCCAATGAGAAAAGTACAAGATTTATAAAGAATGGGCATAGTAAAATGTATTTTGGCTTCTCCGAGTAAAATTTTGCTTACCTGTCAGGTTTATTGACTCTCCTAGAGATTTGAGGCTTTGGAGTGATTGCTAATTTTGAAGACGAAGGTGTCAGCACATGTTTATGTTCATAATGAACCTCTCTGTTTCTGTTTCCCTCTCTTTCTCTCTCTCTCTCTTTTAGTTTCTCTCCATCTGTCAAGCAGTTTATGAATATAAGTTTTCCATTTCTTTCCTCAACTCAGAAGGAGAGGATATCATGGAGAGCTCCTGGATCGACAGGAAAGCTTTTAACACACTGAACTCTCCCTAGCTTTTCCTGAAACCTGGCATTTCTGGGGCTGAATCCATTGCAAGGAGGAAGAGCGGAAGCGAAGAAAGTTCTGGCCAGCTGAAGCTTTTAGGGTAATTCAGGTGGGGAAACTAATTCCCTATGCTGAAATGCAGCCAGGCCAAAGAGGTTAACACCTCATCTTTTGCAAGAAGTAACTTGGGACAGCTAGTGACGAATCCTGAGTTTTGGTCCAAGCTGCCTCTTATCTCTGATAGTGCCCCCTGGCATCATTCGGCTTAGCCCTGACTCATGGGACAAGTCCTGCAGCTGAGCTACCTGCTCGCTTCCCACGGACCTGGAGATGCCCTGGAAAGCTTTCTGTCCAATGGCTGGCTAAGCCGACCCATCCTCCCGTATCAGACCTGAATAGGTCTTGGGGCGAAACTGTGCACAGAGGAGAATGTCCACACATTGAAACTGGGAGTCTGTGACAGTCTTTCACAAGAATGCCTCTGGAATTTCCCCCACTACCATGGGATAAAGGTTATTCAATCCTTGGACCTCAGACCTAAAAGGGATCATTACTTATAGCACAAGTCCAGGTCACTGGTTGTTTTGCCTGTAGATCATACGGCAATTACAATTCTGGAGGCTGGAAGTCCAAAATCAAGTGCCAGCATGCCCATGTTCTGGCGATGGCTCTCTTCCACTTTGTCCACTACTGTCTTCTCGTTGTATCCTCACATCGTAGAAAGAGGGCAAGGGAGCTTTCTGGGGTCCCTTTTATAAGAGCACTAGTCCCATTCATGAAGGGTCCACCCTCACGACCTACTCACCTCCCAAAAGTCCCACTTCTTTACGCCATAACCTGGGGATTAGGATTTCCACATATGGATTTAAGGAAGTACAAGATTCAGTCCATAACCCTTCTGATAGGAATGCCCTTGCTCTCTCTTGACTCCTTCGAAATGAGGCTGTTTGGTGAGCTCAGCACAAGGCTTCTCATTCAAGACACCTTCCCTGCCCCTCTCCCTCCTGGGCCATGGGCACACCTTCACACAGCCACATCAGGGACACTGCCAGCTGGGGACCCATGTGTCTCACTTGCTGAGATGAGAACCCGTGTTCTTCTCCTTTTTTACAGTCTAAATTCCATTAAATGCCTCCTGAATGCAGGACTTTACATCCAGGTATCCGGAAGGTTCATTTTGGTCTTCAGGATGTTTACGTGAAAAATAAGGGGAATCTTTGAAACTCCTCAAGTGCTGCCTAGAGTTTAGTTAGAGCCGTGAAAACCGAAGACTAAGTGATCACAGCAGCAAGTCAAGTCTAAGTTAAGGCATGGAGCTTTGCTGAGCCCAAGACGTAATTTCATTCACTTGTTTCTCCTTGACAGCCGTATTTTTTGAAAATCTCACAATCTGAAAACTTTACCCACGTTTTCAAAGATCTCGCTATCCACCACAAATTCAGCCCATGAGCAAATACTATCAACTCTATCTCCTAAATATATGTTGGATCATCTGATTTGTCCCGTTTCCCTACTGTCACCTTAGCACAAGACAGGCATCCTCTCTTCTCTGCACAACTCAGATTGCTTCCCACCTGGTCCACCTGCTTGGACCCATGCTCCCCTTCAGTTACTCTATTCACAGTAGTCAGGGTGATGTTGTTGAAAGGCAGAGAATATGATATCGACATCTTACTCAAAACACTCCAGTGAATTTCCATCACATATAAAATAAAGTCCAAACTCTCTACTCTAGCTCATAGATCCCCTGGGGCTCTGTCACATATTAGCCTGATGTTCTTTCTCCTGCCCTCTTGCCCATTAAGCTGCACACACAGTGTCCTTCTTTCTGTTTAATGAATATTCCATCTAATTCCTGCATGAGAGCCTTTGGACTAGCTGTTTCCTCAGCCTGGAATGCACTCCCCACCAATCTATGCATAGTCCTCCTTTCATCACAGAGATTTAGCTCAAATAACACATCTTCAGAGAGGTTTTACTGAACAGATAACCTGAAGTCACTCTCTGTCACATCCCCTATTATAATTATTTGCCTATTTGTGTTATCACATCTTTTTTTTTTTTTTTTTTGCTGAGGAAGTTTAGCCCTGAGCTAACGTCTGTTGTCAATCCTCCTCTTTCTTTTTTTTGCTTGAGGAAAATTAGCCTTAAGCTAACATTGTGCCAATCTTCTTCTATTTTGTATGTGGGTCACCACCACAGCATGGCTGACAAGTGGTGTAGGTCCGTGCCTGGGATCCGAAACCACAAACCCAGGCTGCTGAAGTGGAGCACGTTGAACTCAACCACTATGCCACATAGCAGGCCCCACAATTTCTTTTTTATTTAGTTAGGTTTACTGTCTTTCTTTCCTCACTAAATTTTTGAGAGCTGGGATGTTGTCTGTTCTGCTCCCCACTTAACCTTATTATCTAGAAGAGTGCCCATCACATAGAGCCTAATCAATAAATATTTGTTGAAATAATAGATATATTATTTTTAACATATTACAAAATAATAAACCCTTTGATGTTATCTTAACATTACTTATTGAAAAACTAAAAATTAACTTTTTTTGTAAATTAGGGAAACAGGATCCATTAGATATTGAGAGTTATCAAATTACTTAAAGGTATTTTAAATATAATGTTGAGCAATCAATTCATTCTAAGAAATTCAGTTTCCTTATCAAAAAATATTTAAAAATAGTGACAGTTTCTTTTTGCACTGCTCTCCAATACATATGTATAATTTTCTTTTGAAGAAGCTCCTTGAGAGCATGAAATACACCACGCCCTGGTGGACCTCTCACAGTGATGAGAAAAAGCAGTTTCTAATCTCACTACCAAAGCTTGCATGGCCTGCACAAGCTATAAGACACGATTTCATTGAAAGGGTTTGACAGGTCCTCTGTAAGCTGGGGAAGGTATGTTTTATGTTATGACCCAATAAGGATCACTTAATGCATAGATCACTTTTGTAAAGTGAGAGTCCTATTTTCAGGTCAAACTCCACGTGGAAATGGCCCTCTCCCTGCCAATTCTATTTCAAGTGGAATATGAAATGGCTTCCATCTTTACATTTCAACTCATATTAGATCAGAGGTTGCAGAGAAGAGAGAGGCAGGGATGACTCTAGTGTACACTCCACAGAATGTTTTCAAATGTAAGCATCTCCATAGTTACCTTAGGTGGGATGGTTTGTGTTATAGCTCTAGTTGGAGCTATAGACACTCGATTAATAAAAAATTCCCCACAACACATCCTAAAAGAATGATTCATAGAAACAGCTCTGTTCCTGGATATCTTTGAAAGTGATTGATACTATATACAGAAAGAAGTCAGGGTATATCCAATGAAAAGGAATCAGGATGGACCCAAAACATAAGAGGGCCCTCTTAAGTAGTTGATAATTGAATGAAAAACACAAGTGAATTGCAGAAAAACAATGTCTGAATTGGCCCAAGATCTAGAGAGTTCTTTAGATGACATTTTGCTAAGGGGTAAGGGGCTTATTATGCACGCCTCAGTTTTTGGTCATTTATGCTCTGTTTACATTAAGAGTATAGCAAACATGACATTTTCATGGCAGAGAATATGTCCAGTCATTCTGAACAGATCATTCTGTGAAGGAACCATTTAGCTATGATATAAATACATATGTGGAAGAAGTGGACCCACTGACCACCATGTTGGGGTCAGAGTTTTAGAGACCTAAGTGGGCAGGCTAAGCAAAAACAACCAACCAAACAAACAAAAAAGCAAATTTATTCGGTGGCAAGACTTATTTCTCTTTGGGTTTTCTGTATCTGTATGCCCTTGATCCACAGTTGCTAAATAAATGAAAACAGCTTGAAATTTAACTCTGAGTTCAGATCTTTGGGTTCTGTGACCACATGTGCTGGTCCTGTTGCCCCTGAGCATACTGTAGGTCCTAGCCCCAAATGTGCATTCACTGAATTGAACTGAAATGTATTGAATGGGGTAGGCAGAGCTGAGCTGTGCTGAGGACTGGCAGAAGTCATTTAGATTACCTGGGCTTTTGATCCCTCCAAACAGTGAAGAGGCAGCACCAGGCTACATGAACGCTGAGACCTCCAGTTGGAAACACTCCGGGCTTTTGTATTTCTACCTTCTGTTATCTACCTTCAATATAAATAGACAAATGACATCTTATTCCGGGAATGCTCTCCTGCACCCTGACATGCGGTCTCGCAGGAGGTCGTGGCTGGACCTGTGGGCTTCAGACCACCCCAAGCAGACGGAGGGACAAGCCAAATGTCTGGGTGGCTTCAGTGTGCTGCCAGAGCCTGTGCCTGGAGCGTCGAGATCACAGATGTCCCTCCCAGACAACAGTCCCAGCACATGCCTCTCCTCTAGGGAGGAGGTTTGCTGGGCTGTCGTTCGGAACAGGCTGGGAAGCGACCCGACCCCGCACACCGTGTGCTCCCCACGCCAGGCGGTGAGCACAGTTTTGCTCCAGGTGGAGGATTGTTGGAGTATGTTCCACCCTCCGCCATCTCCATCGTTCCAGGCCTGCTTGTCTGGTCTTGCTTCCTGTCCTGCCGCATTCCACCCCGCAGATCAGCAAGGACCTCTTCCTGTTTTCCCTTTTGCCTTCCTGCTTGGGGCAAATCAATCACATGGCACCAAACCAACTCCCTCCATCTGGCTACATTTCCTGGTAGCCCTGGAGACCAGAACCAATTCCTTTTATGGTGTGTGAGCTTGGGGAGAGCACTGCTACAGCTCGCCTTTGATTTTATGTAACATGTAATCATCTGATCAAAAAAGATCTTGTTCAGATTGTTTAGGGCCCATTCCTTACAGGGACATCTTATGAGGCCATGGCCAGCAGACCATGGGCCTCAGAGTCTTGACAAATATCATCTGATTTCACCTGGGAGAAATTCAAGGCCCAGCTAGCACCACCCTAGTCATGGTGGCCGGGTCTCTACCTCCCTGCACCTGTTTCCAAAAGCCAGAACATGAGTGAGGCAAGCAAGGTATCTAGGGTACCATATTTAAGGAGGCTCTTGCCCTCAGAGTCATGCAAGTGCAGGGTTGGCACCGGACAGCGAATGCCACCTTAAATTCTGCACCAAGACCCTTTGCTTGCCTCACCCTAGTCTCTATCGTGCTGTTTCCATAAAATGGGCATAATAACACATTTCAGGATTATTATGAAGATGTAAAGAAATCATGTATGTGAAATAGCTAGCACTCTTCCTGATGTCTCATTCCATCTCATTAGTGACGGCTATCAGGAAGATTAAATTTAGGATGCATAATGGCAAGAGAAAGATTTGACTGAAAAAGTCTAAATCCACACAGTAGTACAAACCAGGTTCAATTTAAAAAGCAGTTAATTTGAGAAGTCTATGTAAGCAAACCACACGAAATAATGGCCTGATACTAACTCAAAGCTTTTCTCCCCATGGACTGGAGAAAGTTATCCACAGTGTTCTGGGCACACACATCTCTCTTTGACCCGACTCTGTGTTCTTCACTCATTGCCTTCCACATCTCCTCCTTGGCCTACATGCAATGCCATTCTCCCCTGGGGTTCCTGAATCAGGTCCCTGGAGTGACCACAGTCCTTCTCCACTATTTTGACAGCATTTCATAGTTGCATCCACCACAATCTGAATTCTTGCTTCCAATCCTTCTGATGCAAGGGTCTGCGTAACGCTCAAACTTTGGCAAGTTCTCTTTTCCAGAGAACATGCTGCAAAAGGCCTCCCCCTGTGCCACAGTATATTAGGGAGATGAGATGTATCATATAATCTGTCTTACTAGGAAGTGAAATAAAAAAGCCTCAGATTAAGTATAACAGGAAATTCCCTCCCGTGCAGAAATCCATCGATTCTATCCTGGGCCTGTATCGCCTTGGCTGCAGAGTCCTAGAGTTTTGCCACTGAACGGTTTCGTGCTTACCAAGTATGCTATTGAAATGCATGATTTACACTCTGAGTTCTAGATAATTGTCAGTTACTAGGAGATCTTTTTCTTTTGTGTTTCTGCCTCTATATTTTTGCAGATTCTCTCAATCTTATCTCCACCGACACATTCTGACAAATTTCCACTCAAATAAAACTTTAACAAGAGCCTTTTAAAGTGGCCACTGTGTGCCTGAAACTAGGCTAGGATGGGTACCTTGGAGGCATTATACCTAAGTGATGTACCAACGTGAAAGGCAAATGGTTATTCCCTTTTGGTTTTTCGGTGAGGAAGATTGGCCTTGAGCTAACATCTGTTGCTGATCTTTCTCTATTGCTTTAGGAAGATCATCCCTGAGCTGACATCAATGCCTATCTTCCACAATTTTGTATATGAGGTGCCACCACATCATGGCTGATGAGCAGTGGGTAGGTCCGGACGCAGGATCAGAACCTGTGAACCCCAGCCCACTGAAGCGGAGTGTGCGAACTTAACCACTATGCCACTGGGCTGGCCCTGGTTATTCTCATTTTACAAAAAAGATGATTGAGGTGCAAAGAAGTTAACAATCCTTCCAAAGCAGGTTGAGAACTGGAATTTGAACCTCAATTTCTTTGAAGTTCAAATGTAGCCTTCCCCCATGGTTCAACAAATATTTGGGCATTCGTGTATTTTTTGCTCCGAGCATTGGTTCATTTTGGTAGCCCTGGACGGGTTGCTCTCCTTTCCTCTGAAGCTTTCTTAGCCACAGCAGCCCACAATGAATGCTTTCCCTCCTTGATACCATGACCTTTTTACAAGGATCGTTTAGGCAGTCTTCTGAGTGACAGTGCATCTGTATGAACTGCTCCTTCTGCTGACAGTTTTCTAGAGATGCTATATCTATTGGACTTTGTGCATTAGCCCTGCGCACACATTCCAAAAGATGTGTGTTCAAAGGATTTGGAGATGTGGAAGGCGTGGAAGCCAGGGAAACTGGGGCCTGTTCCCAGATGTCTAATGATTTATCTGTGTGGCTTTTGGGCCTCATTTACCTCATAATAAAAATCACGATGAAGTATTCCTCTCAAGTTTTAAAATGTGTTGGTTATTTAGCTTTGCTTTGGAGTAATTACTTTGCTGCATATAGCTTCCAAAATGTACATTTAAATTTGTATCTCCTCTGGAAATTCAAAATCCACCAGGCCAGTGTAAATGTTAACAGCTAGAATTTAATTTAGGTATTCAAAATTAAAAGAAACCTGCAAACTGGATTATTTTGCAGAACAATCTAACTGCATTTGATTCAGCTCACGAAGTTCCCCAAAAACATGAGTTCTGATCCCTTAGCCTCAATGAAACCCAACGATCAACAGCTACAGGCCCTGAACTGAGGACGGGTCTGTGGAATGGGAAGGAGCTAGGAAGAAGAGTGTTTACATGGCAGAAAGACTGGAGGACAAATGGTTATCGGGTTTACAGGATGAGGAGACACCATGTGTGAGGATGCAAAAATAGGGAGAATTGAATGGACCTGTGTGAGCAGGTCTGGATGTCATTTATGGATTAGAGAAGACCATGGGTTTCAGGATTAAGACTGTGGAACCTTCCACAGAAGAGTGTGGAACCGGAAGCCAAGACTAAAGAATGCGGAAGTGGCTATGATAACGGAAAGGGCTTGTTCTAGGCTGAAATGTCTCCCTCTCCAAATTCATACATTGAGGCATTACCCTCAGAGTGTGACTGTATTTGGAGACAGTATTAAAGAAACAATAGAGGGAAATGAGGTTATTGGGGTGGGCCCTAATCCAGTATGAATGGTGTCCTTATAAAGAGGAAGTGAAGACACAGAAACTTGTAGAAGGAAGACGGTGTGAAGACACAGGGAGAAGGTGGTCATCTACCACCACAGAGAGGGGCCTCAGAAGAAACCCGACCTGCTGACACCTTGATCTTGGACTCCCAGCCTCTAGAATGGTGAGAAAATAAATTTCAGCTGTTTAAGCCCCCTGCTCTGTGGTACTTTGTTATAGCAACCCAACCCAATTAATACAGGGCCCATGTTGGAAAACACTTCCCGGATTCATCTTTGTGGTAAACTCCAAATTCTGATAAGTTGATACATTATTTTTTTTATAAATTAGTGCTAATTTAAAACAACTGTTTCATGCCTGTTTGGTTCTCAATGTTGGGTCTCCTTCAATATTATAAAGAGAGTTTTGTCGTTGGATTATACTATATTTAATTCTTATACTTTCATAATTGTTTAAATAAATAAATTCACAAATGAGAAAGAAAAGGTCTCTTCCTAGATCAGGAATACCCTCTTGTGGTTCTACAAAAGTATGTGGTTATATCCGTAATGAGTTTCATACCTTACAATGTTTGTAACATGGCAACCACTACTTTCAAGCAAGGCTGGAGAGAGAAAAACCTTTTTAATTAACAGGACTAACCAGATCACCCCATATAAACAGTTCCAGGAAGCTGGTGGGTTTCAGTAGCAAAGGGATATGTTCATTGGCAGAGAGTTTGGGAGGAAAAGCACTATTTCTAAAGTGGCCAAAACACGTGATTGAGTTTACTTATTCCAGAACATTATCTAGAAGAGGACTCCTTGCCCTTTTATGTGCTCAGGTCCTCAGAACCCTGGTTCCTAGTAACCTCAGAAATACATTTTTGGGTTGCTCCCCTCACTTCTTTTTTAAATTGAAAGTAGTTTCTTTTCTACAACTGCCACCAAAGTCAAACTATTGGAAGGGAACAATAGAATGACAGATTGCTTGTTCCAAATAATTGGATCGACAGTGCAGCAAGCAGTGGGTTACGACAAAAATATTCCTCCAAGGGTGTCAAACTTCAGTAATTCACTGGACAAAGAGACACCAAGCTGTGTCTTCCAGGGAGAGCAACCCGCTTTAAAATCAGGATGAAATTCCCCACACTTTTCTCTATAAAAACGTCTAACACAAGCAGAGAAGGAAAACTGGCCCATGCACAGGCATGTGGGCTTGCAGGGAGATGGGGGCTTTGTCTCCCACTAGACACGAAGAGGTGGCTGGACGGGAGGTAGAGCTGAACACTCGATGAACGCCCGATGGCTGTGCCCCAACCAGACTCTCGTGGGGGTAAGTGTGATTAACACCAGAGATGGGGCGATCGTGTCTATCCTGAGGCTAAGTGGGGGACCTGGCTTGGGATCTCTTGGAGATGTTTAAACGTTCCATGGCACATCTTTAAGACTCAAAATCTATGCCCAGGGTTTTGGCCAGAGTCCAAGGTCAGGTAGTGATGGGGGGGACAGTCTCATTTCTTTTGATCAGAGACGGCTGCGAATGGAGGCTGTGCTGGAGAGGGCGGCTGCGAACTCCAGCAATGGCTGCATCTCACCCCACAGGGCGTGACTAACAAGAGGCAGGACTCAGCCCAATCCTCCCTTGATTTGGATAGGAGGGAATTTAAGACAATCACACCCCTCCACCCAGCCCAGTGCTCCTCTGATACTGGCGGGGGGCGGGGGGGCTTTATGACCCGTGAGGTCTTTTTCATGTCCAACGTCTGCATTAAAAGGCTTAACTTTCAGATTGGTTTAAGCTGACAGTCTGTGAGGCTCTCACATACAACGCTTAGTTTGTTTATTTTTTAAAGGTACGTTTATTTCGCTAATTTAAAATCAAAGTAATATCAGCAAAAAAAAAGACATGAATTCATTGTCTCCATCGTTACTTGGCTGTTACATTTCTGAAGCATGGAGAAAACTCCAAAACCCACCTACAGCTCCACCAAGGCGCATGTTAATTTGGCAATACGATGGCCACACATGGACAACAAACTGTTTGGGCAACCTAGTGGTAGCTGATAGGCTTGGGGATTCTGGCAATTCTCAGAACATTCCAGAAAAAACAACAGAAGACAGAAGGTCTAGTTGAAGTACCTGCACGCTACAAGGACACTAACATAAAACATCAACAATGATGGGGATTTAACTTATGGTCACCATCAGAGGGTCAGAGAACAAGAGTCTTGCCCTTCTCTATGGGCTGTTGAGCTGTTGTCAATGACTACACTTGTATGGCTGACAGAGGATCCCAGCTGCTCTAGAGGGGCCTAGTTAGGACAGCAGCCTGAAAAGTATTCTAGGCAGAATATCAGGAAACTGACCTCCCTTCATCCCAGGGGCATCTGTCGAGATTTGTTGGAAACAGCTAGGAGTTTGGTGCTGAAAGGGTACAGCTCACCCATTTCCCAAATCAGCACAAAAACTCTGGAATCAGATCCCACACCACCTTCCACCATACATGATGTCACCCTCAAGGCCACCATGAAATTAAAAGAGGTTCAGCTTGAAATCAGGCAATGGGAAGCCAGGCACTGCTGGGGACTGGCCAAAAGGGCGATCTTTGACAAGCCCATGTCACCATCATCAGTCTCAGAGCCATCCCATCAGGGTTAGGAGGGTCTTGAACTTGGGATTTGTCCATGAACCAGAAACCACCCGTGCTGCCAACAACAAAGAAGAGGCTAGGTAAGACACCAGCGCCAGGTCTTGTGGCCTCGAATTCCATGGGAAGGCATGTAAGCTTTACCCTGGAGGTGACAGGGGATGACAAATGGGTTTTCCATCATTAAGAAATTGCTCTACTAAGCCAAATAAATAAATACAATGATGAATTAATAGAAGAATAGAATTGAATTCCCATTATGTGTGGATTCTACATTTGCAGAATTAACGTGGTATTTTTCCTCCTCTTTCTAGGCATTTGAAGTTTAACCACTCAATATTTATGGACACATCTAACAAAAAGATAGAAAAAATAGAGGTAGAGGTGGGTTTGGAGAAGAGTCAGACACCACATGTGAATTTGTTAATGTCTGCAAGGGTCTGGTGCAGATGGTGGGCCAGCAATGGCTATCATGAGATTGCTCATTTGTCTTTTTCTTTCAGTTATCCATGCGACCCATTGCCTCCATATCAGCTAGCAGGGAAGTGAGTTTCCAAGAGGCACCATGATCTGGCTGAAAGAGGAAAATGTTGGTGGAAGTAAAATTCCCCATTAGGTAGTCTCCACTTATGGCTAGTAGATTCTGTGACTTCTCTGAGTCTTGGCTGCCTCATATGTTATAGTAATAATGATTTTTTGCTTGTTTTCCAGAAAGACTCAGTAGTAATCAAGTATAGGTTATGAATCATACTGGAAAAGCAAAAAGTACTAATTAAATCATTATGAAGGCTGCAATCTCATAAAGGGAGGGGTCCATAATCCAAACACTGAAAAGTGAATTTACAACCATTTACAGGACATGTAGAAAGAACAAGAGTTGAACACTGCAATTTTTTAAGCATAATCCTTGTCCTCAGAGGCGTGGTGGATATTGGGGCAAAGATACAAGGAATGGAAACTAACAGTACTAGAGAGTACTTAATTGGCTGTCAAATATGTGGCAATATTTTCTGAATCCAAATGAAAATGTATATGGTTCCAGGAAGAATAAATGTTTTTGATATTTATTTATATCATATTTTGATATGGATATTTAATCATGAGAAAGTTCTTGCAAGGTTATAAAAATAAGTCTATTACTCAAAGAGTCTTCATTCAAAAGAACAAAATGATAATATTATGGTACTTTCCAAAAAAGGAAGCTTTGTGGTTGCATTAGGTGTGGTTAATTTCTGAAAATATCTTTGTGAACATCGCAGTGACAGAGGGTCTCCAAGAGTCAACGGCTTTGAAGGGATATAAGGTAATTACTAGGCTGCGAATGAATGGAAATGAGGTTCCATGTCATATTCCTTTTTGTATCTTCCAAAGTGACTACAACAGCCCTTGATCATCCTAAGCTTAAGCTAAATGCTCGCTAACAGAAAGAAATAAGAAGACATCAGAGAGAAATCAAAATTTGAGACAGAAGAGTTTTCTTTTCTTTCTGGAGATGGTTCCCTCTGTTTGTGGTTTCCAAGGATTAACTTCTTTTTGGAGCCCCCCTAAACTTGGGGTGGACATGAATCAAATTGAGGTTTTCCCCTAAGATTATATCCCATCGCCCACTCTAGCTTCACTTAAGAGTAAGTCTTCATTTGCCAGTTCAAATACCCACAACTAGTAGTCGAGCCCTTTCTCGTTCACTTTTTTTCAAGTAAACTCAATGTAAATAGCAGATACGGCACTAGGGCAGGAGACAGAGAAATACCTTCGCGTGCTGCGCAGTTGAAGAGGTGAAGCACTTACTCAAACTGGGTCAAGTAATGAGTTTACGGGAGGATATAGAGCAATCACCCAGGAATTCAGAAAAGGCCCCCGAAATAGGCTTCAGAATAGGCTGTAATGACTACAGTTCTGGGGAAGTCTAGACATTTCCTGTGCTTCTTGCTATCTTTGCAGCACACCTATTCTTTTCGGTTTTTTTCATTTCCCTCTCCTTCTTGATCAGCTTCTTTTTCTCTTTTATCTCAAATACATGCCCCGGTAGTTTTTTCCAGTCCATGAGTACATATGACTTTTAGCTCAGATCCCTACAGCTTTTTGGCAACTGGCTCAGAATCCCAGTTCCATAACCTTGGCAAGAGATCTCCTTGGCTTGGCTCATCTTTCCCAGCCAATCCACGCAGAGTTGAGGTCCCTGGCAGAGGTGTATTTACCTTGAAGCTAATGAAGATTAAGATTTATCTCTTCACTTGCATGGGCCCCTTTCAAGGCCTGAGGAACCCGAGGAATGTGTTCATGGGGCCACGTGTCTTTGGAACTTCTGCCCTAGTAAGAGATTTTATCCACATTGGTTACGACAGCTGTCTCTTTCCACTCTGACTTTCTCTCCGTCACACTGGCCATAGTCCCAGGTGATCTTGGTGTGGCCAGGGGATTTGGGGGGCCCAGAAAAGGAAAAGCTGAGCTTGAGATACATTTAGTTTGTGAGTGTGTTTACAGTCACCTCCAAGTACAATGCAATTTTGCATGCTCTCCTGGTGTAGTAAATGGTGTGACTTCTGGAAACACTCCTGCCGCCTGTGGGACTAACTCACCTGCTGTTGTGACAGATAGGTGTGTGGCTAGAGGTCATGTTGGGATATGAAGATGTCCTCAGTGCCCAGGCGTGGAAGTAGATGAATAAAGGAGAAGAAACAAGCTTTCAAATGCACCAAGACAGAAGCTATTTGTGGAAATGTCTTCCACTTATCAGATGTATAATATTGTAAGAGAGCATTGGGTTCTCAGCAATGCCTGGAAGAGATGAAAGTCTTGTCCTGTCAGGAACACAGTAGATCATATAGCATATTCAGGTATAAACACATAGGGCACAGTGCTTTTTTTTTTTAAATGCAACTGGGTTTGTAGGGCAAAAGCCTGTAGTAAAGCTACAAACAGCAGATACATCCGTAGCTCAGTTACATAAGAAATTTGACAGTGGTTTTTATGCTTGGCCACATCTTAAAAATCTACATGACATTACCAATAATGAGTTGTGAAATTAAAAGAAATTTTTTCAAACTATAATTAACACACAAAAAAATCACTCATGAATTATCTTTCTATTCTCTTTAGGAAAAATTATATTTCAAAATTTTTCAAATTTTTCAAAATTCATGCAGCCAAAAATGCAGGGATAAAGAATTTTCAAGGTATTTCAGGCAGTAAGTTGATACAAAGTAGGTTGTTCTTCTGGATATTTGTCAACTTGTAAAAATTTATAATTTGTTGAAATGTATTTTCTCATTCTAAATATATATTTGATGTCACATAACTTTATATTCTTTTTTATAAAGAGGATCCTCAAATTGCATATGTTCCAGCCTTACAAACCCAGATCTGCCTCTGGCCACTGGGGTCACTGGACCTGGGCTAGCCTTGACTCAGATGGTCACTGTTGGTTTCATAATCTGTGACAGAGTGGTCAAGGGCGGGGAGGATATGCTATAAGATGCCACGTCAGTCTTAGCTGCCCTCATTTAGCTATGACAATGGTCAGATTTCAAAGAAGGAAAAGTGTGCAACTATGTAACCCGAAACAAAGGCATCAAGAGAGGTAAATCAAGTATGATGCCTTTTTCTTGAGGACTTCACCACCTATTGGTGAATAAACATAACAAATTATTATTATTATCACATCTGTATAGTCCATGCCTCTATATGGTACAATGAGAGATTGAGAAGGGAAGTAATAAATCTGAATTATTTAACAAATATACAGTAGTGCCAGAAAGTGCTCTCAGTGCTTTACAAACATTAATTGATTTAATCTCCAGACACCTCAATGCATTCGATACGATTATCATTCCTACTTTATGAGAGGGGAAACTGAGGCATAAAGACAAGAAGTAAGTTACCCCAAGTCACCCAGATGGTAAGTGATGAGGCAGGGCTTTGAAGCCCAGCATTCTTAGCGCTCCCAGCCACTATACCACGCAGAGGGAAGAAACACCAAGTCAATGAAGGCGAGCACCTCGTGTCTTCAGCTGTCGTAGATGAGAAGTCAGACACTGGAAGGGAGAAGTCGTGGTTAGAATGACAGATGGCAGCCTGAGCTCAAGGGGTAGACTTAATGACATGACACAGAATGAGAAAGCCCAGAAAACCCACGGTCCTTTCTGTGGAGTCAAATGATCCTGTTCGCTCTTGGTGGCTCTGATAGAGTCACTCTCACAGTACTGTCATCAAAATCCCAAATAATGACCAGGGTCATCAAGAAGAATTAACAGGAAACACATTTTCTTTCCTGCCTTCATAACACATTTTAGAGAGACCTCCTAGCTAAGAAGTCTCTCAAAAATAATGCTTGAAAGGATAAAGTTCAGGCATATGATACATGAACTGGCTTATTGGATAAAACTCCTAGTGACTTGGATAATACAGTTATTTGAACCGTCCTTCAAAAAGGGGCTGCAGGTGGGGAGGGATCTGAGAAAGGACGCTGGCTGAGAACCATGCTGCATCCTGGATTTGGGTCCTGAAGGGTTGGAACAGGGAGAAGAGATTCTACTCTTGGAAAGAAGCAGTGAGACAGCCCAGAGTGTGACGTTTAAGGATAGAATTGGAGTAATGGAGGCCACGTAACACAAGCTAGGAAAAGATCAAGGAGAAGAGTCTGACATCAGATGGAGACGGGTCAGTACAAGTCAGGAGCAACAGCGGAGACTTCATCTTCCTGCGGCGTGATCCTCAACACTTGAGTGGTTCGAGCGGGTTCCCAAAGACAACTGTTTGCTTTTACAAGAAAATATGGTAGATCCAATGGTGAGCCATGACTGAATCTTCTTACGGCTCCACACCCTCCTCCCTGCTGGAGAAAAATGGGGCCTTTGATTTGGGCAAAACAGGACCAACGTATAGTTTGGCCTTCCTTAGACTATGATTGCAAAATGCTGTGTAAATCGTCACACGTAATCTCTATGGTTGCTCTTCGTGTCGCCCTTTAATGCACAAGTTCTTTTAAGTGCCTCAATTTCGTGTTTCTGACCGTGCATTCCTTGCCGAGGAAAGAGGCGTTAATTTTTAGAAACAATTATCATTATGACCTTGATGATTAAGTAGGATAATTAAATGGCGTTGTGACTAATATGTTTTATATCATAAACATTGCTTTCTGATCTGCTTACTGGGGGGAAATGCCATTTTTGAAGAGAAATGAGTATTTTTTAACATGATTAGCAAGCCATCTGTTGACATTTCAGTGCAATCTCTCATGAAAGTCCCTAGCTTACAGCTTCAGTTTTATCATAGCAAGAACCCAAAATAGTACTGCCTTTTGCAGTTACTTCAAAATAAGGTGATTTAGAAAGGGCACTCTTTAGAAAATGCAAGGATACATTTCAAGCTTACCTCAGCCATCTCTTTGGAGACTCATGGAAGCTCCGATCTGACTGATAAATTAAGGAGAAAGTATCTCTTGCCGGTTTGCCTCTCTCCTTCCTTTCTTCCTCCTAGTGGAGTGGAAAGAACATAGGCAAGCTTGGATTTAAATGGACCTGGGCCCAAATCCTATTTTCACTAGGATTCTTTTGGTTGTAGGTGATAGAGATCGCATGGGATCCAGATAAAGCAGAAAGAGGGAAGTTGTTAGCCATGAATCAAATCACAAAAGGCGGCCTCGGGAATAAATGGATTCATGATATGGAGAGCTTCCCTTTTGCTGTGTCTTGTATCCATTGTATGTCACCTTCAACTTCTCAGATAAGCCACTCTGTGTGGCCCAGACATGGTCATAGATAATACCAGGTTGGCAATTAGAAAAATGATGAGTTTCTTTCAGCTCCTCATCAAAAGGACCATAATGAGCCAGACTTGGGTCACATGACATGCTTTGAACCAATCATTGTGGTCTGAGGGTTGAGAAACTTTGGTTTTTGATAGCTCCGGGCAGTGTAAATAAACACTTAACAGCCAGGACACTAATTCCATGGCCTGTTGCAAATTATACAACTTAGCGAACCCTCACTCCCTGGTCTATAAAATGGATCTCAACATTTAAAGAATAATTCAGGAGGAGTCAATGAGATGTTGCATGTGAAAATCTTTGCTGCTTATCGTGAATTGCCCTCCTACTGCGCTCTTTACACTCTCTTTTACCTGGTTTGAAGTCGGTGCCACTATCCACACTTTTACAGATAAGGAAACCAAACTAACTGAGGTTAAATGAATTGAGTGATTTATGTCTCTAGAAAGGAGAAAAGACAGGAATCAAACCCAGGACAAAATCTTTAATATGTCTCTACACCCCCCTGAGGTTTGAAGATTCAAAGCCCTGGGCAAAAGAAGTACATGCAATTGGTTTACGTCTTCCACTTGCATTCTTTTTCCAACCTTCCAGTCTCAAAAATGAAGTGTGATTTTTCAATTGAGAAGTTAAAAATTCATAGTTTTGCTTCTGGGGTTCAGTCTTCCCCTCTTCCCCTCAAACAGTGGGTGACTCATGTATGACTATGGCCGTGGAGGTGACAAACACTTTGCATATCAATAGGCCAAATCAAGGCCATACTCAACGTGTATTTCTATACCCACAATCAGCTAATGACAACATTGAGGCTCTTTATCAACCTTAAGAGTATAACTTGATAAATAGAAAATGTTTTATGCACAAAGATGTTCTTAGCAGAGTTATGCAGAATATTAAAAATATAAAAGTAGGAAAAAATAATTACCCAATAATACAGTAGTGGCTGGTTAAATCGTGCTCCACCAACTTGAAAAGTATTAGACAATGATTGGAGATAATGATTAGAAAGAATGCATGCTTCTTTTGCCATGTTACGCCAAAAAAGAAAAAAAAAAGGAAAAGAAAAGAATCTGGTTGTCATGTTACAGACACAATATATTAGCTGTGTCACAAAAACAATTGTGTTTTGTATAAAGAACTGATAGAAATAAGAAAGAATGCTTCCACAATTATCTTTCAGTGCTAGAGTAATGGGTGCTATTTTTCTCCTCTCTACTTTACATTCTCTAATTTCTTTTACAATGAGGTACTGGAGCTTTTTTAACTGGAAATGAGTATTATTACCTCTTTTACTATTAGTAAGAAGCATACAAGAGTCTATCTGGGCTTCAAGGAGTATTTTACATCCCAGCCCTGTCCTTGGGAAACCTTCCCTGTTGTGTCCCCTCCTGCCTACCCCCCACCAAGTCCCTCAGCCTGGAGGGACTTCCTCCCTCCTGTGAATTCTCCAGGCACTATTGCAAACTCCGATAGTATTGATTTTATTCTTCTTTGTATAATATTTATTGATGTCTATGTCTTAAACCCTCCCAGCTCCTGTTTTAATAAGATCAGATCATCTATGTCTTGTTATTAAAAAACAAAATCTCCACTAATTACATTTGATTTCTTCCTGGTCACTTGTGTAATTGGATGAGTTGGAGGAAATGGGTCTTGGAGAAGGAAGCACTCAGTGGGGCAGACAGGTTCAAGGGCTGACCAGGGCTGTCCCTCCGGACCGCTCCTGACCTCGTCTACTCTTTCCCTTTATGAGTCAGGCAGCTTAGCCCCAGTTATGTCCTGCAGACTGCAAAGACCCTGCAGAAACAAAAAAAGTTTTCAAAATCTTACAAAGATTTCTTTTCTGAGTGACTTTGATACATCCGTGTGCATCGTGAAGCACTAGGACGGAGATGCCGTGTGGAACATCTCCCAAACTTAGGTGACAGAGGGACGTTTTTGATGGAAAATCATCTCCTGGACCAGCAGTTCACTGACCACATCTTGGGAAACAGTGAGTTCAGATAAGACGTGCCCAAAGAAAGCAATTACATCGACGACTCCCAGGCAAAGCAGGGTCTGCTCAGCATCTCTTGAGCTCTGAGAAACCAACTCTACCTCCCGAGGCAAAGCTGACCTCTCATTTGCCAACTAACTCCATGCTCAATCCTTACTTCTAGAGGAATCCAAGCCTCAGCATATTCCACATGTCCTCAGTGCTTTGGAGCCCAGAGGACTCAGATGGACTTCCTTTCAGCTCCTTTTAATGTGATCTTTTGACTGAGGTCACAAGCAATGCACTCTATCTACAAAATATTTTAAATGCTTTCCATATTCATTATGAGGCAACAATGCCTCCTGATTAAAAAGTCATATCCAAGCGGAAGGGGACATTGGTATCGCTTACTTTGAAGGATGTTTCAATTATATTTCAGCTTTTTTTAAAAAAACAAAAAAGAGCTAAGGAAGTTTCCCCAACCTCTACTTTAATGCTTTGTCTCTTGATCATCTTGGGGTCTTATCCTTGTCCGTAAACCCCGCCTAGAGAACATTTTAATTGTAATATTTGATTTCTACACTCCCGCATGACACTATGTCACTGAATGTCTTGTTTGCAAAAAGTTAGGGAGTTGTTTTGCAAGAAAATGAGAATTCTGAAATTCATTCAGAACCAGGTATACGTGTCCTGTCCAATAGGATATTGGGTTATAAGGCTTTTTCATCACTCTTCTCTGAAAGACAGGATCATTCATGCCTCATTCAATTAAAAACACCCAGTGATCACCTTCTACGAGAGGCACTAAGTGTGTGGTTAAAGCAAGACCCTCAGCCTGACCCCACCAACCCCAGCCTGGACTCTTCTTCATGGGTCCTGGGGCACTTTGCTGGGTCTGTTTTGATGCCTCAGTCTGCTGGTCTATAAAATGGGCATAAAAGTAGCACAATCTTGGGGCAGGCCCAGTGGTTGGGTTCAGTGCACTCCATGTCAGCAGCCCCGATTCAGTTCCAAGGTGCAGACCTGCACTAGTCCTTGGAGGCCACAGTTCGGCGGTGACCCACATACAAAATAGAGAAAGGTTGGCACAGACGTTAGCTCACGGTGAATCTTCCTCAGTGAAAAAACCCCCAAAACTAGTACAATCTCAGTGCCAGGCACACAGGCAAGCACTGCGTAAGTGGCTGCTCTGGTCGTGAGGAGGATGTAGGGTCCCGGCGCCAGTCACAGTGGTGACGAGGTAGAACGCAGTCACCAAGGGCTCTCTGGGTCTCGTGGAGTGGCCAGACATCCCCTAACCCAGAGGCACAGGCTAAGCATTGTGGGAGCACACCTTCTCCAACTCCCTAATGAGGACGGGCACAATCTGTTATACATCCTTGTCACATCAGCCACAGAGTGAGGTTCTCAGGGCTGCTCGCCTGGAGTCAGCTCAGGAAGGCAGGTGCCCGAAGGATGGCCACCACACCCAGCCGCTGCTGGACTCTCCAGATTTAGTGTGTTCAGCTCATGGGGTCCAGGAGGCCGAGATGAAGCCCCAGAGGTAAGGCCCAAGGGCAACAGCACAGGCAGAAAGCCAAGTGTAAGGTGGTAGAGGGGAGTATCCATAACATCGACTGTACTTATTTCATTATCATTGCTACCATTCTTGATGGTGTTGCTATAGTTGTTATTGTTATTAGTTACTGCCATTCTTTCTTGATTTTCTGACTGTAAAATTCTGCATCAGTTCATCAACCTATAACTCCCTCTTCCTTCACTCTTGTTTGTGTACCAACCTTGCTGGTGGGTTACACAAGCGTGAGCCAGGCTGGTAGAATTTAGAACTGAGAGGAACTCAACCCGCAGCGTCTGCCTGCGTCAGGAGATCTGAAAAACCCGTGGCCCCAGCTCTCCTGTCCTGTCTCACAATGATGAGCCACCTCCCTTGTTTGTTCCTTCTCCTCGCTGTTGGGATGTCTCATCATAACTGTATGTTTGGCTCTTGGGATGTGCATGTTTTCTCCTTCACTCTCTGCCAGGGGTGTGCATACCTACCGCGTCCCTTCTTCTGTTCCATCTCAGTCTCCCCAAATGCTGTTTCCTGGACACCCTGTGGCTTTCACTCTCTCCAGCAAGAAAGCATTCTACCTCCTGGAGGAGCTTCCAGAGCTAGTGCCATACAATGGGAGGTCAATTTGGGTCTGTAGCCCCCTCCCAAATGTGCCATCTTCTTGTAATCAAGAGAGCCATCTCTAAAGTTTTCTGCAGACATTTCCAAGTGAAACTCTTTTAAAAAGCATCATTGAAGAGACTGTCATCAAGTCATAGTGAGGTTTGTTGGGCGGAAGATTATACTTTATTAACATCTCTTGCCTTGCTGACTCAGAGAGCATCCCTAAGTCTACCTTGGTTTAGAACTCCTTGCCTGGCCTAGAGTGACACTACAGCTTAGGGCATTTGATGTGCCTGAAGTTAGCACTTTAAAAAATTCATTCCATATGAGAAGTGATGTATTTTCAGGGGACATTAGCAGTTAAGAACTGCCAGTATTGACTTTCAATTTAACTGCATAACGAATGTCACGTCCATGTGACACAGTCATCATCCCCTTCATTGTAATGCAACTTTGTGGCATAGATGGCATCATTGATATGCAAGTTTCCATGCAAATAATGTCATTTGAATCCTTTTAAGAGAAGATAATGACACAAGAACTCTGGGAGCCAAGGGAACAGTCTTGAAATGAGGACTTTCAAGTGACAAAAAGCAAGTCGTGCCTTCTTATTGTCATCTTCTCATTTCTGCATCTTTTTTTTTTCTGATTATGAGATAATACCTAGGAAATGAGCCAGATTGAGAATCAGGGCCATGGAAGCCCTCAGTCCTTCCTCAAACAGCCCCTGTGCTGGTGTAGAGCCTCTTTGTGAACCAAAAACTAGGAGCCCATTATATCCCTTTTGATCCTGGCCCTGAATTGCAAGACAAGTAGGAACATCCTTCCATCCAGATTTTACTGTTTGAGACACTGAGGCTCAGGGCAATGATGGAATCACTAAATGATGATGATGATGAAGTTGATAACGAGGATGAGGATGAGAGCCAATGTTTATGCACACTTACCACTGGCCAGGCCTTGTTCTTAGGTATTAGTTTCTTCAAACCTCACCCAAACCCAAAGCGGTAGGTTTTATTATTGCCCAGGAGGAGGAAGCAGGTGACGTGACTTGTCCAGGGCCACCAGCTATGAGGTGAGAGCCAAGGATGTGAGAGAGCTTCTTATCTGCCCTCATACTTCATCATCATTTTCCTTGAGAGAAATGATTTTCTCTGAGGACATACACATGCCTCTGTGTTCAAATCAATCAGCATTTGGCTCAAATAATTTGAACACCCAATCTCCAGTCCCAGGGTAAGGCTCAGAGCTGAGCCGACTTTCTCTGGTCTCCATCAGATGCAGAAAGGCTGTCAACTTCATCTGCGTTTTCTGACTCCAAAGTGAGTCCTCACTTCTGGGTTGAATCTGACCGCATGATGAAGTGCATGGAAAAAATAACACTTAAAACCTTGGCTTTGGGAGCGCACCTGGTGCGTGTCCAAGGCTTGAGCTTCGCCGTTTGCAGAGAAATCTTCTGAATAGCAACTCTTTTGTGTCTTGTTCAGAGTAGACAGGCGACTCCACACCCCACCTCCCCCCTCCTGCTCTGGGATCAGTGGGGCACATGTGGCCTTGACCTCGGCTGTCTGGCAGTCATCTCAGAGGAAAGACAGAGGCAGATGGAGGGCTCCTGACATTTAATAAGGGCCTGACATTCCCCACGGCGTGCTTTGAAATGGGACACAGGGCCTAAGGGGCAAGGTGATTCTCAAAACCAAGCCAGACCTCAGCACCACCACCACCGACAATGCGATGCCAGGCATGGAACTCAGGAATCAGTGCCCCTTGGTGTTAGGAAAGAGAAAGTGGCTTGGGTCTTTGGAAAAATAAGCATTGATGCTTCTTCTTCAATGGCCTAAAGTTCTTGAAAATGCCAATAGAAAAAGAAAGGGGGAAGACAGGATCCCTCTATAGTGGAAGAATCCTTGGGGATGATCAAGTCCCTGATACACTTCGCATCACTTTTGGGTCAGGTAGCTGAGGCCTGGAAGGAAGAATTGATGTGGTTCAGGTCCAGGAAGAATGATGGTGTGGTCTTCAATCTGAATCTTATGACTCCAGCTCTCTTTTGAGGGGTGACCTCCCTTTAATTCTCATTCATGATGGCAGAATATCAAATTTCAAAAAATCCGGAGAAAGTAAGACATGCCAAGTGCAGGCAACCCTCATGTAGGAAATAAGATTGCTTCTTCAAATGGTGTTCCGGGAGTCGGTGCCATGCAGGGCCCAGCATGGCGCAGTGGAAATACCATCCAGGGGGTAGACCTGGGGTGCTCTGCAGCTTGCCTGTGCCCAGCTCACCATGAAATTCTCAGAGCTGCAGTTTCTTCTTATCTAAAACATAGGTACTAATATGCATCTTCAGCTTTGTCATGACATCAAATGCGTTTATAAACAAGCGAACAGCATCTAAAACATAGGTGATGCTCAATAAATGGTGTCCATTTGTACGAGACAGGTGTCTTCCTAAATGCCTCCTGCCAAAAGGGAAAATAATTAGTAGCCAGAAGATGGATTTTACATAAAATAGTCCCAGATGTATTAAACAAAGTGTTTTTCAATGTTTGTTCCTAGAAGAAGAAAAGAAGTTATTATTATTATTATTATTATTATTATTTTGCCAAGATCCCAGCCTTTGTCAGAGGGAGCTCAAAGCCAAACTTCCCTGATTATGACATTTCATCTTTCTGTGTTCTCATTAAAACCTAACACTAGCTTACTTACCTAAAACCTGAGGATCTTCACACATTTCAGAAATTAGATGATTTCTCTTTCTGAACTTGATCCAGCAAGTACTGAGCCAGAAAAAAAGACAGGATTGGGGGTACTTGCTTTTGGGGTGACTTTGGGTCTGAGACTTGTGTGTCACTTCACTTAGGACTGAGTCATCTGCCTCTACCTAATCAGGGAACTTAGGGCAAATTTATCAAACTTTGTTCTCACTCAGTTTCCTCATCTGTGAAATGGAAAAAGTTGAGTGTGACGCTATTTGAAAAGTCTGATCCAGCTCTGAACTCAGTATTTCTTTTGTCCCTTCTCTTCCCTTGTCTCTTCTCTAAGTCTACCCATCTTTCCAGACCCAGCTCTAGCCCTTTCTAGCCCCTTCTTCAAGACGCCCCGCCTCTCAGCCATGCCCTGAACACCTCCTTCTCTGCTCCCTATTTCCTTGCAGACTATTAGGGTCATTTGTATTTTGCCCCTCTTTCCTTGTAGATTCTTAAGGTCGGTTGTATTTTGTCCGTCTTGCTTTGTACTCGATTTACTGATGTCCAGGTTCTTGACCCCCACCAACCGGCCAGTCCTCACTGCTGCGCAGACTTCCTCCCTGTGATCTGATGATCAACGAGAGTCTTCTGACACTTGTCCTTGATTCTCCTCCTCCGTCGCCCTCCACTTCAGGGGACTGTGACCACAGCCAAATAAGAGGATGACACTTGATATTTTGCAACAAGTTAAGTCATTGGCCCTAGGACTTTCCTTCCTAAAACCCAAGGCTCCTCAGGTCTGTGAGTACGTCCGTTTACCATGGTTAGACCCTACAGGCTAGACTGTCCAGGGTTTGCTCTGCTGCCTTGATGTGGGCATGCAAACTATTTCACGTTGTTCAGAAGCTCAGACTAACTGTTCTGTTTTTATTAACTCCGCTAAATTGAGAAACACATTTATGATTTTTTAGTAAGTAAAGCTTTTTATATTTATATGTATAATATATGTAATAATTTTATGTATATAAATCTGCAGTGAAAACCTCATGAAAAATTATGAAACTAGAGTATTATTATTACTCTATATGAGCAGTCTTCTATTAAACCTATGGTTTAAATAAAAATTCCTTATCTCTGCCCAAAGTTCCCATTTTCTTGTGATCTGAGTCCATGTTAGAAATGCATTTATTTGGATTTGAAAATTCAGTCTTTCCGGACTTTGTGGCAGAAGTCCACTTGCAATTTGAAATGCCACCGCGCTTCTCTTTCTTTCTTTCATAATTGATCTGCTTCCAAATTCAAAATTTAGTCGCAGCCACACCAGCGTCTGGCGGGGGACAGGCGCCCTAAATCACAGCCCTGGCTGTCATCTGACCCTTCCTCCTCCAGTCTGGTAGAAATCCTATGCAAGCTTCTTCCTCTAACCTGGGATCAAACGGCGTTCCCACCGAAATTTGATTAAACGTGCCCTCCCTCGCTGCAGTCCATATGGCATCAAAATGCATGCTGCCTTTCTCATTTTTCCAGACTCTGGGGTCAGACGGTGCCCAGACACGCAAATAATAGTCGAATTATACAGGAAGTTGTCAAAGGAGTCCTAACACAGACAGCAGCAACCCTTGACCCTACGACAGGTCAAAGGTCTGGTTCAAGTTTCTCCTTCTTAATCTGTCACCACAGCAACATTAAAAACAGCCCTTTGAATGAAACCCTTTATAGATGCTAGTCTTTTTTTTTTCTTATTTTGAAAGTTTTTCTTCTGCTGCAACTTGAATCTTACTTGCTTTAAATGACACTAACAATTCGCATCTGAGAAGACATATTTACAATATTAAAGGACTAGATTTTTTTCTCTCTCTCAGGAAGGGCCCCAACTTAGGATATTTTCTCCTCACTAAATTTAGATGTAGACTTCTTTTTTTTTTAGTCAGAAAAGGCACCAATAAATACGACTGTCTCCTTAACACACATCCAAACTTTGAACACCTCCCAGTGATACTAAAAATATTCTAAGATGCACAGCAGGCTGTGAGAAAGAGAAGAGAAAAAATAAAGTGGGATGGGGAGACATTGTCACCCAAGAAAGACAGAGAAGGCAAGATTTAGGAGGATTCCCAAAGTCACTTTTAAAGCCCAAAAGAATACGTTGTATTCCCAAAATAGTAAAGATGGAACTTGATGCTTTCTAACGCTCTCTCTGCAGGAATACTTCTCTGCCTTCCTCTGCCCAGAGCAGAAGTGGTTGGAGAAAGGAAACCTGGTCATGCGATTTCTCATCTTTTCTGCTTTCAGGCTGACACCAGGATAGCTTTAAAAAGGCAACACTTCTGCATTTGCTATTTCTTGTCTGATTTTTAATTTGTAAGAGATGACGGCATTGATGGTCTTCCTTGGTACAGGCTCTGTTGGAGGAAATTGATGGTGTTCTTGGTACAGGCACTGTGAGAAGAAAAATCTGCACAGCTATTCACAGCTCTGTTTTCCCCTGAGAAACATCTGAAGGACAATGCTCACGTGATGGAGGCCCTCCAATGAAGGACCAATGAAGTACGCAGAGGAGAAGAAGTAGGTAGAAGCTACGCCCTACAAGGACGGGGATCTTGGTCAATTTCATTTACCGCCATGTTCAAGCCCTTAGAACAGTGACTGGCGCATAGTAGGTACTCAATAAATACTTGTTGAATGAATAAATCAATGAACATCTTGTCCGTCTAAACCATTTTAAAACTTTTAGGTGTTTGTAGAACTATTAAGGGGATATTAACATCCCTATGGCATACACCAAAGGAGGCAGCAAGATACATTCTACTGTACTAAAGAAGAATTCTTTGGGTTGCAGATCACAGAAAATCAAATGATTAATCAATTAGGAAGCTTTTATTTTCACATTAAAATTTTAGATGTAGGCAGCACAGGGCTGGACAGTAGGGGCTCAAGAATACCTCTTAAAACTCAAGCTCTGTCTATCTATCTACTTACTATTCTGTTTCTAGCATATCAGCTACTGCTGCCCAGTTATAATATTGCTCCTTTAGAACCACTACTCACGTCTGCCTTCAAAGTGGAAAGAAGTGGAAATGATGGGAGGAGCCACATCTGTCCCTTGTATCAGAAACCAAAACCTTTCTTAAAAGTCCCTAGCCAATCTCTACTTTTTGTCACTGATCTGCATTTTTGTGTGGCAATCTGAACTGGTTTCCTCTGGCTGCTGTAACAAAGCACCAGAAACTTAAAACAACCGAAATTTATTGTCTCATAGCTCTGGAGGCCAAAGGTTTAAATTTAAGGTATCAGCATGGCTGTGCTCCCTCTGAAGCCTCTAAGAGACGACACTTCCTAGCTTCTTCCAGCTTCTGGTAGCCTCAGGCAGTCCTTGACTTGTGACAGCCCCACTCCAATCTCTGCCAGCATCTTCACATGGCTGTCTTCCCTTTTGAGTTTTCACATCATCTTCTCTCTCTATGTCAGTGTGTCCAAATTTCCCTCTTCTCATGGGGTGATGGGTCATGTCCTTGGATTAGGGTCCACCCTAATCCAGTATGACCTCATCTTAACTAATTACATCTTTAGCAATTCTATCTTCAAATAAGGTCGTCTCCTGAAGTACTGGGGGTTACAACTTCAACATATCTTTTTGGAGACACAATTCAATCCATAACGCCACCCTTAGCTTCGAGGGAATCTGTAAAAGTGAAATTTTACCTTTGTAAACCTTCATAGTGGAATATGTTAAGAGAGAAGGAAGTTGGGGGAGATTTGGGGGTCAGCCAATGAGCAGTGTCTGCCTTGCCTCTCCTTGATCCACAGGAGTCATCACAGTGGATGACAGGCGGGTGAGGATTATCATCAACACAGAGATGACCTCCAATGAGTCTAACCAAATGTTCATTTTAGATGAACATAGTGTAACTATTATTATATTATATTATTCTTGACACATCCCTGAAGACATCAACCCAGACCATGTGGTTGAGAGCTCTTCACGGAGGAAAGGATCAAGATCACAAGAATCCAGCCCCTTAGACCCTGCATGGAAATGTCTTTCCCTATTGGAAGGATAAAAGTGAGATAAGAAATGAAACCTTATCTGAAAAACCCAGGGTCAATTCAGAGTGTGTGTGTTATTGAAACAGAAGCACTGGAGTGACACAGCTCATTTGTTGAAATGGACATTCAAGTCTGAGAGATTTGAGACGTTGGAGATTTCACGCTTTCCCACACACGCCTCCCCCCAACAATTACTTCACTGAATTTCTTCCATAGATGAAAATTCATTGTTAGCAATCTACTTCTGCAAACCAACAAGTAGATTCTTTTTAAATGGAAATATTCTCAGAATATTGTCACACTAAGCTATCGGGCATAAACTGGAATTTTAGCACTTGTAGGATTTTTATGATTTATCTTTGTATCAGTTAGTTAATGCCACAAAAATGTTATGTAACAAGCAACCACAAAATCTCAGCAGGCTACAACGATAAGCATTTATTGAGCTCATGAGTCTGTCTATCATCTGGGGAGGGGCTGATCGAGTCTAGACCTGGCTGGTTTAGACAGGGTGTATTCATGTGTCTGTGGCCAGCTAGGGCTTGACTGCTCTAGGCTAAGCTCAGAATGTGATAACTCTGCTTCACAGGTCTCTCATCCCCCTGAAACCAGTAAACGAGCCCAGGAATGTCTTCTCAAGGCAGTAGGAGAGTTGCAAGATAGCAAGAACTTTTTCTCCGCATATATCACATCCGATAACATCCCACTGGACAAGAAAATCAAAGGGTTGGGAAATCCTCCCTGGACAGTAAGCAGGCACTGCAGAGTCACGTCACAAAGATCATGGGTACAGAGATGGTTGACTAAGTCAGACCATTGCTGCACACTCCTCATACACAGTCAAAGAACCATGACTGCTTAGTAAAAGAAATTGCTAAATTGTATTGGTGGAGAAATGAGCCCAATTTGGTTGGCTTATAGATACCATATCATAGAGCAAGTTAAGGAAAGTAATTTATACCTTAGTAAGAGAATTTGTTCTCACCTAATTCCTCTTCCCTATTGGCTAGTCAGATCAGGTACTCTTTAACATTGAAAATAAATTTAAAATAACTTTAAAACTTATTTAGGAAGCAGTTCAGATAGTGCCTCTTCAGAGAAATAAGTATTCTTTGAAAAACCACAAAGCCTGACTAGGAAATACTACTTTACTAATTACCATCAAGCACCTGGCCCCAGATCTATCTCTTTCCTTGGCTAAGAAATTAACAGGTGCATACAGTGAAGTGTGAAATACACATATACTTCCTTGTCTTATCATATGTTTAGGGAACTGTACAGGGGAGAGCTATGTATGCACGTCTGGGTGTTTTCTGACACCAATAATCAATTCTCCAATTCTCTAGTCACCGACTGAGTGTCCAAAAATTCAATTCAATTCAATTCTGACACTGACTACCTGAGCTAGCATCAAACTCCACAGGTTTAAGGTTCAGTCCCACAAGACTGCCCCACTTCAGACACCAATTGCAAATCCAAGACTACCTGTACTTCTGACTCACCAGCTATAAATTGAGGGTTCCCACAACTCCCTCGTCAGGTTTGAGAATTTGCTCAGGAACAGCCCAATGGAAGAGATGCGTAGAGTAAGGTATGGGGGGTGTGATGCAGCACCAGAACTTCCATGCCCTCTCCAGGTGCATCACCCTCCCAGCACACTGATGTGTTCACCCACCTGGAAGCTCTCTGAATCTCACTGTTCAAGAATTGATAGCGTTCAGTCTCCAGCTCTCCCCTCATTCCATTCCCAGAGGTTGGAAGGCAGTAGGGCTGAAAGTTACAACCCTCTAATCACTGAGTCCTTCTGATGACCAGTCCCACCCTGAGGCTATCTAGGAATCCCCTCTCTAAATCGCTTCATTAGCATAAACTCAGATGTGATAAGAAAGGGCTGCTAGTCAACAATAAAAGACACTCTGATCACTCAGCAAATTCTAAGAGTTTTAGAAGCTCTGTGCCAGGAACTGAGGACTAAGACCAAATGTTTGTTTTGTGTTATATCTCAAAATGTTAGCAAGTAACTGAAGATATACTGAAATTGACCTCAAAACTTCTTCCCCATTTAAGACTTTGGTGGCCCCAATCCCTGTGATGTGACCTGGGTGGACCTTACATTATAGACTGCAAATGCCATGACTTGGACTCTCTTTAGACCTGGATATGTGTTATCTGGGTCCATCACTCTACTGCCTAGAAGCCTTGCAAACAAGATAGAGAGTCCAAACTCTCTGACGTGAACTGTGGCACCTTTTATGATATGATTTCTGTCCACACACATGACTGTCTTACTTGATTCCTGCCATCCTTCCAGCCTCCTCTCTTTGCACTTAGCATCCGTTTCAATGTCCGGACTTCTGCACACCTCTGGACTTCTGCCTGCTATACTCCTCCTGCCTTCTTATCAGTCTTCAAATTGTTGGTTTAGATGCCCCTTCCTTTAGGAAGCCTCCCCAACACTCCATATGGGTGGAGACAAGTACCCTATTGTCCCTCCCACTCTCTGATGGCATTCATCACCCTGCATTGTAGTCGATTTCCTGTCAATCTCCTCAGTAGAGGGAGTTTCCCTTTGGACCGCCAGAGCCCCATGCAGTGTCACTGTTGAAGGTTCTTGGGGTACAGTAGTACATAAAATAGAGAACATTCCTTGTCATCCTGAAGTTCACATTCTAATGGAGAAGATAATTAACAAAATAAATAAGTAAATTATACCACATACTGATAGTAGTAAGAGGAAAAAATAAAGCAGAGACGGGGAAAGGAACCTCAAGAGTGAGAAGAGGTAGACACATTAGGTAAAAATACCAGAAAAAGCCTCATGTAAAACCCTGTATTGAACTAATTCATCCATCTATTTATCCATTGATCCATCCATCCATTGATCCATTCATTCACTCATTTATTCACTCATTACATTCCTTGACCCATCATCCTTCCATTCTACCAACCAACTAGCCATTCTTTCAGTTACCTACCCACTTATACAGAAATGAAGGCATTCAATATTTTATTCTCCCATCCATTGATCCATCCATCCATCCATCCACTTATCTAGAAGTTAGTTGGTTCATTTACTCACTCACTTGTTTATTCACAAATTCATTTATTCATCCATCCATTTTATTTCTTCATTTATTTGTTCAAATATTCTTTCACATAATGGATATTTATTAAACACCTTCATTATCCTTCAACACTAGGAAAAACGTAGGAGATGTGAGCAAGGTGGCCAGAGGGGAAATTTTCCAGGCTGTCCTCTACTGTTAATGTTCATGTGTGTTTTGTTTAAGTACTCCATGTCCTTGCTAGAGCCTCCACTTGGACTCTGAGAGCTTGCACTGAGCTCCTGGGACATCAGATAACAGGGCAACAGTGCCAGATGCCTTATCACAGCCTAATACTACTAAAAGGATGCTATCAGGCTTAACCCTGTCACCTTGAGCCAGAAATGAATAATGCACACCTTTCACAGTTAATATTCATCCAGACTCTCTCCATGTATTATTTAGTAAAAGGTGTAGTTTCTCTATGGCTCCAAGAGCTTTGGTGCAACAGTGGGAAGAACATGGCAACTTCAGGGCAAGACAGTAGAGTAAGTTCCCACTTTGAAGCTGCGTTTCCCCATACAACCTCAAAACACAGAACAGAATGGATAAAAAAGAGAGGAAGGTAAAGAAAACATGGCAATAATCAAAAGCAAGCTGAATAACCACATGGAACAGAAACCTAAGTCATAAATGCAGCTAATGCTACAGGCTGCCAGAGTTTAAGTTTGAAGCAAGCATCAGCAGTTAGAGTTTCATGTCCTAAAGGATAGTATTTTTCTTTAACCTAACATATTCACAACATAATCGTTCTAACATGTAGTCAATATAAATATTATTGATATTTTATTTTCTTTATGAGAAATTTTATATTCTTTTCTTTGTACTAGATTCTTGAACTCAAGTTTATATTTTACATGGATGGCACAACTCAAGTCAGATCAGCCACATGTAAGTACCTGATAGTTACATATGGCAGTGGCTATTAATTGACACCACAGGTCTCAAGAGTGGTGGCAATATTAGGGCCAATGGGAGTAAAATATGGGCAGTGGAGATGAAGGCCACATTTTCTCATTTGCCAGTAAGGAGGACCACTGGGCATCGACACAGAGTTAGTCACTAAATTACTATCACAGTGACTTTTTGAGGTAGGCATTTTTTTGATCCCATTAGGAAGCATGAGGAATCTTAGGTGCAGACAGATTCAATGACTTGCTCACGATCTCAGAGTTAGGAAGCAGCCACATGTGAACTAGAGTCTGGGATGCTGAGTCACACTCTTTCGTAAGCACCTGCTGCCTCCCCGAATTTTAAGTCACCGACAAGGGAAGTTTGCCCCCTATGTGACTCTCAGCCCAGGATGTTTCTCCTCTCTCTACAATGACTTCCTGTCATGCATAGTGAACAACGAGCTATTCCTCACGTGTTGCTGCCACTTGGCCATCTGGTGCCATCACCTCCTCCTTCTTCCTTTTCCTAGTTCCCATGCTCCAGAAGCCACTGCATGTCCAATGTTCCACCCTCCTCTCTATCATCAGACCTCTGGATAGGGGGTGCATCATTTTTCCAACATTTAGCACATGATGACAGACAAATGGATCCTCGGAGCTGCCACCAGAAATCGAAGACCCAGACATTAAAATGAATTAAGAAAGAAAGTATCCTGTCATTTTCCTTGTTTGCTTCATCAACCCTCCAGTAAATAACTAGAAAGCACTTAGCAAGGACGCAAGCTTGTCGTGTAAATAATCAGACCCCTTTGTCACTGACAAAGCCCCGGAAGCCAAGCTGGAGAGGCTGCTTGGAAGAGAGGTGAGGGGTAGGGAACTGATGCAGAGCCTCTGATGGGGCTCAGCTTTCAATCTTGTCTCCTCCACCGGCTCCCTCCCTGCACAGACTCACTCCCTCATCAGTAAATAAGGCTAATAGTCCCCAAGTAGTTTATTTACAGAGGTAATGCATTATGTTACTTTATTGAAGCTAATCACTTTATTTATATATTATTTTATTTATTCATTCATCCATTCAAAAAGCATCTATTGAAAATCTGCAAGGTGCCAGGCATAGGGAATTCAATAATGTAGCATCTCAGTCTGTTTCCTTTCGTCACCCCGAGCATGTAAACACTATGGAAGCAGAGACTGTGTCCACTTGGTTCTGCTGTGCCTAGAACAAGAGTGCCTGGCTGTTGTTGGTTGAAAGTTATCAAGAGAACAAGATCCCTGACTGCAAATTGCTCATACATCAAACAGGGAAGATAATCAGGTAAAAAGATGATGCTGAGAGAGAGAGAGCTGTTAAATTCCCATAGTGGGAGGTGGGGAGATACAAGATGCCAGATGCCCTGGGAGCAGAGAGCAAGGTCACCAAACTTGGAATTTGGGTGTAAGGCAGACTTCCTGGAGGAGGAATTTTCTAAGCTAAGGTTAGAAGGGTAGATGGTACTAAAGCAGGAGAGAAAGGGTGTGACCAGGGGCATAAGGATGTTGGAAGGCTTCCAGGAAAGGCATAACCAGCCATCCCCAAGGCTGGGGCTGGAAACAGATGATGTGCCAGGGTCAGCCGACTCAGAGCGGGTAGTGGGAGGTAACTGAGAAAGAATAATTCGGGGCGCTGTACGCAGGAATGTGACGTTGCCCTTCCTCCTCTGGCTTAAGGCATAACCGCCTTGGGAAAGTCTTTGTCACTTCTCTAAAGCTCGTTTTTTCTCTACAAAATAAGATTAACAATTCATACCACTGAAAGGTTGTTTTGAGGCTCAAACGAGGCAAAATTGTATAGTTTAGCCTTGGGTCTGCCAACGCAGTGTCATGTGCACCTGCTTGTAAGGTGCCTTTTGGAAAATTATCTACTCCAGTGGCTAGAAGAATAGTGTCAGAGAGCTGTTAGGGGTTCACGTGAAAAATTCTTAACACATGGTAAGCACTTAACCATCAGCTATTGTTTATCACACAGTGCATTAGACACATTGCTATTGTCTACAATAGAGTCAATTCTAAGAACTGGAACTTTTGAGAATTGCCTTTTTTCCCAGCTCTAAACTTCTGGGGGAAAGAGGCAAATCAACAGAAAGCTCTGAATATTGGCTAATGTCCCTTTCCAAATGGCCTCAGCTGGAGGAGGTTAACGCTGAAGCTGCAGGCCCGACACACAGGTGGTACCCAAGGACACAAGTCCCAAACCCAAGACCCTGAGACACAGTCTCATGTTAGACTCCCCTTTCCAGTAAAGAAACTCTGACCCGACATGATCAAAGATCGGCTGGAGCCAAACAAAGGGTTTCTCTTTGACCAGTGGCTTGTGTGGATCAATCAGAAGAGTCCACACCCAGCCCAGCCTGGCCTCCGCATTCTGGTTCATCAGGGCATCGCTTTCCCGATGCTTCGGGGGAGACAGCATAGAAATGCAGGGAGAGAGGAGATGGACAGAAAGAGGCGGGAGGAGAGAGAGAGGCTATAGAGACAGAGAGAGCCTGATTATGAAAGACTGAGAGCAATAGAAACAGGAAGAATGAGCAGAGAAAGAACAGAAGAAAGAGTGCATCACAGAAGGGCTGAGAGACACTAAAGAAGAAACAAGAGTGAATCAGAGGGAGGCCGGGATTGTTCATTCTTACCTAGAAGGTTTCTTTTTCTTCCCTTTTAAGTCCCAATTCAGTCATATTGTGCCATTTCTGCCTTGCTGGAAATTTAATGGACCGATAGCTTTCACTCTCTCGTATGAGAAAATATCTTTTATTCCAGATTATAGAGAAAATGGATGTAGGTTCAGAAGTTATGTTAAAAGTGATCAAACCAATTCACCTTGTTTTCATCAGGGAAGCCGTTCCTTTATACTTCAAAAATATTTTTAAGAGTTTACTTAGCTTTCTTTATACTTTCTGTGTGCAGGAGGGGGCATATGCCTTTGTGTGTGTGCATGTGTGTGTGCATATGTGTTGTGTGTGTGTACTCTGTGTGCATAATGTATGTGCTTAAAGGAGGAAGAGAAGGTCCCAGTTAACATTTGCTGGATGTTTCCTGTCAAACTAGGATGCTCTAAATTTGAGCTATGTCCGGACACAACAGCATAATTAATCCACAACCCCAAACAGGTCCACATCCCGTTATAGAGATCCTGTACTAGGAGCTGGAATTTAAATTTACCAAACCTTATATTTGGACCTTAAAACTGGGTCACAACCAAGAATGCCATCTTTTCCGCTCTGATTTTTGCCAATTAAAATTTTTTTCTTAAATCTAAATTTGGAAGCAGGTCATTAGCATATCATTATTGATGCCACATGCGAGCTGCTTTTTTTCCCTCTAAGAAAAAAATAAATCACTGCATTTCCAGCACACATTTGTTAATATAAAAATTACCATATCAATAACACGTCATTATTTGATAGGAACTGTCCTTCTCAAAAGCTTCCAAACTATTGTTTGGTCCAAACGTGCGAGCTCTTGGTAGAAGCTTTTATTTATTCATTATTATTATTGTTAATTTGTTAGCCCCTGCTCCTACCAGCGAAGCTGTCTATTCCCACCAGGGTTGACCACAGCCTTCCCAGCCTCCTGAGGTCCCCTGTCCCACGCTCCATAACAGTGACCTTTTGACAGGGCTATGTACTCAGGCAGGAGGAGACAAAGGAATACATTTGCTCGTGAAGAGTCCTAGCGCAGTTGGGCAGATGGATCACTGCTATAAGCTCTTAATTAGGGCCGCGGCTGGTTGACCTCTCAGGAGACAAAAGGTGTGTTCTCAGAGCCCATGGGCTCACCTGCTCCTATGCCCTTCACCCATTAGCTGGATGTCTTTAGAATCCACCCTGAGAGTGCAGAGTTGGGGGGGGGGGGTCCGCCTTTATTCTGAGAGAGAAAAAAACAGCAGTTTAGCATGAAATATTCTCAGCTGGCAGATGGGAGGGGGCGGGTTGTCACGTCAATAGATCCAATGCTTAGGTAAGACCAGGGGACAAAGGTGGAATTGTTCCAACATCCACCAGCCGATAGAGTAATGGTCACCTCTTTTTTTGGAGGGTAGGAGGGGAGTGTCGGGGGGTGGGAGATGAGGGAGCCAACCCGGCCAAAACCCTTGTTCTCTCCGGAACATCTACAGTTGTCAGTCTCTTGAAATCTCCAACCCAGACAGACCACGTTGTCCCTGTTTTCCAGATAAGGATACCAAGTCGCAGCGAGTTGAGTAATTATCGATTAGCAGATCCAGGGAACCAAACCCATATCTGTCTGAGTTCTCATTTGCCTCGTTTCCCTAGAGCCCCCCTCCCACCTGCCGGCATAGGGTCTTCCAGTTCAGGTGCCTTCAGTGAGTGACCATGGAGTGTCGATGTGCAGCCCAGCGTCTGTACCTTCCCTCCAGAGAGGCAGACACCAAGGCTTAGACAGTTTTCCGAAATTGCACTACTGGTGCCTGCTGGAGTCAGGAGGCAAGTCCAGGTGTTCTGGCTTTGAGTCTAATGAATGCTCTCCCTTCTTCCCATGATGCCTTCTGCTTCTTACTTCAGGTAACATGGTAAGCTGGTGCCTAAAGGATCTGCTCCAGCCCTGTCAGTTATTCTGACTTGAAAGGAAGCCCGTGACTCCACGTAAATTTCAATGCTCACGTCTAACTCTAATCATAGGTAAGCAACCCAAAACCCTGAAAAGGTTAGGGACTCAGGCTGGGCCACCCAGCTTCTTGGTAGACTCCTAGTCTCCTAACGCTCAGCTCAAGGTTATTCACAAGTACAATCTGTTGAGCTGAACACCTGTGAGTCAGGGCTCAGGCCACGGGGTCGTCATTGGGCTGGTTCCCCTGAGGTCCTTCTCACCAATCTCAGTGCCCTTTATGGGAAATTCCTGGAGAGGGAGCCAGGTCATTACTCCTTGTTTCCTCCCTCCCTTCTTCTCTTACTTCCTCCTTTTTTTTTTTTTTTTAATATTTTAAAAAATATTTGGATTCATAGAAAAGTTGCAAGAATAATAGAATGATGCAAAGAATTCGTATGTGCCCTTACCCCGACTCCCTAACTTAACACTTACCTCAATCTCTATGGATTAATGGATAGATGGATGGATAGATAGATATAGATAGCAATAGAAATAGATATGTATATATATATATACATGTATATATGTATTTGTATCTATTTTCCTGAGTCATTTGAAAGTGAGTTGCAGAAATGAGCTCCTTCACCCATAAATACTTCAATGTATGTTTCCTAAAAATAAAAATGTTCTCTTATATCACCATAGTACGATGATCACAATCAGGAAACTAACATGAATGTGACACTACAATCGAATTCACAGATCTTATTCAGATTTCACCAATTATCTCAATACTATTCTTTACGGCAAAATAAACTTAATTTTCTGGTCCAGGATCCAATCTAGGGTCCCACATTTCCTTTAGCAGTCTCGTCTCCTTTGTCTCCTTTATCTGGAACCATTCGACAGTCTGTCTTTGCCTTTCATGCACTTGACATTTAGAGGAGTACAGGCCAGGTATTTTGCGGAATGTCTTTTAATTTGAGTTTGTCTGCTGTTTCCTTGTGATTAGATTCAGGTTATGGATTTTGGGCAGGAATGCCACAGAAGCAAGGTATGTCCTCCTCAATGCATCATACTGGGAGGCGCGTGATGTCAATTTGCCCCGTTACTCGTGATGCTGCCTTTGATCACTTGGCGAAGGTGGTGTCTGGTCTGCCAGGTTTCTCCACTGTGAAGTTAGTCTTTTTTCCCTTTTTAATTAAGAAGCATCTTGTTGTAAGATATGTTGAGGCTGTGCAAATATTCTGCTTCTCATCATACTTGGGTGCTTGATATTTCTTTCCTAGATCATTTTTCACTGTGATAGTCGCCAAACAGTGAGTGTCTAATTCCTTCTTTCTTTCTACATTTATTAGCTGGCATTCTAAGGTAAGAAGGAGCTTTCTACTCTTCCTTATTCTCTCACGCATTCATTTATTCATTCATTTATATTGGTATGAGCTTATGGACTCCGACTCGTTCAATGGGCTACATTCCTTCTTTCTTTCTCCTCTCTCTCTCTCACACACACATACACTCAGAGAACACAAACACTGGAAGAGTGGTATGAAGGGCAGAGAATAAAGCTGCATGGTGAGTTTGAAAGTGTGCCCTCTGGATGGAGACCCGCTGTGAGGAGGACGGAGAAGGCGGGAGCAGCCGGCCGGCTAAAAGGCTCTGTGATAGGGTTCGCTGTCTCTCCTGCCCTCACCAGAGAGGCTTAAATATCTCCTTCTTGGACAAACAGATCAATACAAGCTTTTTAGCATCTTCAATGAGAGCTCATTAATGCTCTCTGGGTGTCCTCCTGCAGCCAGGCTGACCTGAGAGGAGCAGGGTAACTGAACTGCAGACAGATAATTATCCCGGGGATAACACTTCAGATCCGCTCCTGGCAGAATGTGAATTGTTTTCCTAATTATTCAGGACAGCAGCTAGTAAGAGTGCAAACTAATTGAAAATACATTATGATTTATTTGTGTAAGTGAGGCCGAGGCTGTGTGTTGGGTTAAATGCTCACGGATGGGAAGGTGGGTTTCTCCCCTATGCAGCCCACCCTCAGGCTCACAGTCCATTTCTCAGGCCTATTGGGCTCGGTGCTCTAAAGGAAGAGAAAGTACGTTTTTTGTTTTTGGGGTTTTTTTGTGAGGAAGATTAGCCCTGAGCTAACATCTGTGCCAATCTTCCTCTATGTTATGTGGGATGCCACCACAACATGGCCTGACAAGCAGTGCGAGGTCCACACCCAGGATCTGAGTGGGTGAACCTTGGGCCACCAAAGCGGAGTGCACAAATTTAACCACAATGCCACTGGGCCAGCCCCAACACTTTTTTTTAAAGCACGTGAGAGAGATGAGAGTTACGAAGCCATTTTCAAAAGACTCGTGGGCAATCTATCTTTTTGGGTTTACCTCTCAAGCAAATAGAATTACTGGCAGTTGTTACTTGGTCCATACTATTTTGTTCAACTCACAGACTATCTTTTACCAAATGGCCTTTGACCTTTTGACCTCGGCTTTCCCTGAGGAAAAGGATCAGAGCTCTGTTGCTGATACTGTGAGGTAGTGTTGAGGGCCCTGTAGTTGCTCCTTTATGAAATCTTATGGGAGTATTGTTCTTTTTAGAACTATTGCAAACTGTTGTTTCTAACACTCTGTTTTGCCTGATGAACTTTACTCCTTTTGGACTCTGAGAATCACGAAAATCTTGTTCTTTTTGATCTGGCTACCTGGAAGCTCAAGGCAAAATTTTAAGTTCAACTTGATTAGGTAAGGCCTCTCTGCCCTGCATTTCTACAGTAATTCTAATTTTAAAATCTTACTGGCCCCCTTTATAATGCCAACATTATTTCCCCAGGTCAGATATTGAGACAACTTAAGCAGGAAGTTTCAGAGCTAGCTCCCGAGCCATTGTTCATGCCAGTTTACAACATAAGTCCGTGCCCGGATCTCCAGAGGCGTCCTGTTTCCCTGGGCAAGAGCCAATGCACACTTGGCCAACTTTCTCAGTAAAGGGTCAGATAGGAAATATTTCAGGCTTTGTGGGCCGTGTGATCTCTGTCACAAATATTCACCTCTGTCGCCAGAGTCTCTCGACCGTATAAGCAACCATAACAGTAGTCGTAGACGATATGTCAGTAAATGAGTGTGGCTGTGTTCCAATCAAACTTTATTTATGGACACTAAAATGTTAATTTCATATAATTTTCATCTGCGATAAAATATTATCATTCTTTTGATTTTTTTTATTAACCCTTAAAAGATGTAAAAACCATTCTTAACTTGTGAGTCATACAAAACAGGTGGTGGGCTGGATTTGGTTCATGGGCTATAGTTTTCTGATCCTTCCTATTGAGAAATGTGTGAAATAAGAGGCAGAAGAGGTCCATGCCCTTGGAGATTATGTGTCCTTCTGGAGGGGAGACAAAAGATGATTGATATGTAATTGTTGAGCTAACCAGAATTATAGTTTAATCACAATATTTTCCCCTTAGAACATGTGATTTTGCAAGTACGTCCTCACAAGCAAGACTGAGGCCATCCCCTTTACGAGGGCAGAGTATGGGTTTGCACACAGATTGCCTTTTGTGAATGTCGTCCAGGAACTTTTTTTTTCCAAATTATTATTGTAATCCCATCCAAATAAAAGGCGCTTCTTCCATTCCAACAATGGCTATTATTGACAGAATGTCCTTAACTAAACTGAAATGTGGCAGATTGGTGAGAAGCCAAAGACAGAAAGCTCTCTCCAAGCCTTATTTACTGTCTTATTTTCAATGAGAAAATGTACATCACCACAATCACTTACACTATGGCTACCATGGCCACCACCACTACCACGTTATCGCACCCACCTCATCGTTGCCTCATCCACCACCACTGTCTCCCTCCCTCTCACCATCATCACCATCTTCATCACTGCAGCCTCCACCACCGTCGCCCCATCATCACCATGACAGCCACTATCATCATCTCTAAACCATCAGATGTCCATAACCACTGCCACTGCCGCCAGACCCACATCTCATCCTTCCACCTGACATTTAGAGAGGAATTAGAGAGGAATGTGACTCTGCAGCTTTTTTCCTGGTCTCTGAGATTCCTCCTGCCTTTTCTCTCCTTCTTCATTTATATCCAAGCCTAAAAGTGTATATTCAGTTGACTGAGTAATTCCATTTTCATTTGTCATTCTAAGGAAATAATCCAAATGTGAATCATTCTATAAAAAGATGTCTCCCAACTCATTATTCATAATAGTAAAAATTTTACCAATATAAGAGCAAGTGCTTTTAAAAGTAGGTAAATTATGAAATATCCATGTTATAGACTAGACACAGCTATCAAAAATGTTTTCCACAAGTTTTAAATATTGAAAAATGAATTTTATGTAGTATTAATCAAAACATACATAATACACAGATGATGGCTTCAGTTATGGAAAAAATACAGAAAGAAACAAGACTGGAATGAAACACACACCATAATGCCAGTAGAGGTTTCCACTGGATGATGCATTTATAAGAGATTTTAATTTTTGTCTTTATACTTGTCTGCATTTTCTGGCTTTTCTCTCATGAGGAAGTATTATGCTTATAATTAGAAAAAATATTTTAAGAAAAACATAACTGATCATCTTCCATCTTTCGAAGCACAAGAAAAATGTCACTCCCTGTGAGATGTCTTCTCTGGCTCTGTTTGGAATTAATCTCACCCTCATCTTCATTTGCTCTCCTAGAATATTGTTTGCACTTCTATTAGACACATTTTATGTCCGGACATATACTTTCGATATTTGCAAACATTCCTACATCCACTCAGATGAATTCTAGCCAATTGCATACTGGGAGCTTCAAAATTCCCCTTTCTTCTCTTTCCTTTCTTCCTTCCTCTCTTCATCCCTTCCTTCTTTCCTCCTCTCCTTCCCTCCTTCTCTCCTTCCTTCCTTCCAGAAATATTTGTTGAGCACCTATTATAAACCAAGTACTATATTAGGCACCAAGGATGTAATGGTGAACGAGACAGACAAATGTCATCCTTTCATAGACCACACAGAATCTATAATATACAGTCTGGCCAGGGAGACAGACAATCAACAAACGCAATCTGAGAGAACACCACCACTGCCATGCAGTTCACTTTTGCCTGTGCACCTCCCCATCCCCCGTGGGCATTACACAGGCCCCAGCTGGAAGGGCGGGCTACTGAGGAGCATCGAGCCCTGCTCCCCAGCCACAGAGCTTGGGTTTCATGGGTCCAAGGGGCACCCGTGAGAACACCTGATCCCCTTCCCTCAGCAGTTCTCCTGGGAGCAGGGGCGCAGGGCTGAGGCATGAACACCTGTCCACCAGCAGCTGGGTCAGACTCCCACCTCTGAGCCCAGACAGGCCACTTCCCTGCCTGAGGGCAGCCTGGGAACCAGCGCTTCCCAAGCCTATTAACAAGGTTTTGTCAACCAGCCCTCGGAGGCAGCCCTTTGGCTACTTCGGAAACTAGAAGAGACCTCCAGCCTTTTGGAGGGAAGCCTCACAGAATGTGCCTTTGCCCTCTTGCAAATTCGCCTACCTCTTTTCCCGCTGGCCGCAAAGACTTGCTTCTTGGCCTTGGACAAGAAGTGTGAAAGGGCAGAGCAGGCCAGGCCAGCCCACCTGAAACATCAAGTCTCATCTTTAAAACTCCAAAAGCTGTCAACAACCATTTGTGATTTTGTTTTATTTGTACGTATTCCACTCACCCCCAAAAGACTGGAGAAAGTTTACAAAAAATGTATCAGGAACAACCAAATAGAGATGAATAAAAAATTCCAGGAGAAATATTATGCTGGGGTGAAGTTAGTGCCCAAAATGAGGCTCTGAGTCCTCCCAGAAGTCAAACATGGCCCTGGGTTTCCCGAGATGCAAACAGGATGAGTTACATGAGTTTCTACTGGCCATGAAATAAAACAAATCATTTCCTTGGGGGAGATCCTGCTTTTTCTGGAAAGAGGATAGAAAAAGTGCTTCTGGGGCTCTTTAAAGAGAACAATGTCCCCAAAAATCTGTCTGTAGTAGCTCCAGACTCCTTCTCAGGGAGCAGCTTCTCCTGTCGCCCCTCAGAGAGCGCTGGTGCTTGGTGCCAGCGCCCAGGGCAGTTCTGAGAAGGGTCAAAGCAACTCCAAGCAGAGACACCACTCTTGGAGGGGCTGACCTAACACAAGGATGAATTCCCGAGAGTCTTAGAGAGATGACTGGGCAGCCGGGGCCTGACACAGATGACCCAGCTCTGTTACGGGTGGGGATCAGGGGCATGGCATTGGAGGGCCCAATCCCTGCCAAGTCCTGGGCAGCCCTTCAAAATAGCCAGTGAAGGAGCTGCCTGGTGTGCTTCAGTCACACGTCAGTGATGGCAGTGGGATCTGTGTGATGCAGACTCAGGAAAGACATTTTCTTTGGCATTGGGGTGGTCTAAGAGCAACTCCCAGGATTGTATCTGTGTGTGTGTGTGTGTGTGTGTGTGTGTGTGTGAGTGTGTGTGAGAGAGGACTAGCTGTCAGGTGGAGACCCTGGAACTAGCCTACTTCGCCTCAAGTCCCAGTCAGCCACTTACTGACTTGGGTAAGTAGGTGACTCTCTCAGTATTGTCTCCTCTGTCAAATTGGGGAAATAACATACTCTTCCTTGTGTGGTTGTGGGTTTCAACAGGTTGTTATGTGGTGAGCCCTTAGTGTCTGGGATATCCCGAGTCCTTGCTGTGCTTGTGTCCGTATCTGTGTGCAGCTGTTTGGGTTGGGAGGACTAAGAAAAGGCTATTTTGAAAGATCTCTGGAGACATTCCTCTATTCCAGTTGTTGGTCGGGGGCAGTAGGCTAAATTAATCTTCAGAGAAGGACTGCTTTTATGTTTGAGAAGCTACTTTAATAGATTTGTTTGTTACAAAAGCCTATTTTTGAAGGATGAATCTGAGACAATAAAGAGATAAAATTCTCTCTATACTAAAATAATTTTCTTCCTTCCTTCTTTCCATCCTTCTTCCCTCCCTCCCTTGCTTCCTACCTTCCATCCTTCTTTTTTAGCACATAGAAGCATTTAAGTATGATGTGAATTAATGCTTCATTTCCTCTGAAAGAGTAGAACTGGTTAGTCGTAGCTTTCAGGGGCTCCCTCGGCCATGGGAGAGAAGACCATTGAGAGCGGAGGGAGTTTCTGATGTGAGGATGAGATGTGAGATGATCACCAGCCACTTGGGGAGGTGGGGGCTAAGGAGAGGCAGCAGTGAGCCTGGAGGGAGCTGCCCATGCTGGGGATGGTCAATTTGCTCCATCACGTGTGTCTGTTACACTGCGTGATATCAAACTTAGAGTGATCCTTCCCTGGGCTGTCATTCTCTCGGGACATCCCCAATGTTTCTATAAAAGTGATTAGCCATTCGTGGGTAGCCTTTCATTAGCACCGCCTTGGACAATGAAAGAAAGACAGTGTCTACTCTGCAGATGAGCTGTGGGTAAAGAGGTGGAATGTTCGGGGAAGGTGATAAGGACTCACTGGCCAGAGAAGAGAGAGGGTGAGGCCGTGGCTCTGAGTAGTGATGGGGACAATTGGGGCAGAAGTTTCCACAGTGGGGGAAGCACTGTCTTTCTGCAGAGATCATCTTGATATCACAAGGGTGGGGATCCTGGAAACTCTTCCAGGGAGGTTAGAGAACACACAGACGATTCCTGGAACTCAGTGTGAGATGCACTCAACCTCTGCTGGCCGAGTTGATATGCATCGAATTGAAAGAAATGGGGCATGATCCTTTATCTTTAAACAGATGTATGCATTCATTTGTCCTTCCCATCCAAACAAGCCCAAAGATATCCAGAAAAAAATAAAGTTCTTCCAGTACTTGGAATATGTGCCCCACACACTGTTGAATTCACACACCTATTTTTTGAATGCCTACTGCATGCTGGTGTCGTGAAGGATGCAGGGAACTGGCAGTACCAAGTGTCCAGTAAATGGCACTGGCAGTTGGTAAAGCCCAGAGACGGCAGAAGATGGGGAAAATATTCATAGACTGTCTGACATAAATTTTAGAGCTAAGATACCTCAAATTCAGAGAGGCTGATTGGGTGGACTGAAGCTGCACAGCAGGTAAAAGAAAACATCAGGCCCTTCAAGTGACTTAGACGTCTCCTGATTCAGATCAAACTCTTTGCAGGAGGAAGGGGAAAGCCCATGTCTTGTCGTCACACTCAGTGCCTGGACCAGTGCTGGGCATTCTTCACATGCCCACTCATGTATTCTTTAAAACAAACAGGGAGATCAGGCTTGGAAAGCTTAAGCACAAGGCTCAGATGACTCCATTTACAAATGGGGGAGCTGGCGTTGGACCAGAGTCATTCGATCTATTTAGTCAAAATTGGGAATATTTACTCCCAGAGTAGGGTTTATTGTCATGCCCTCTCTTCCTACTATCAAAACACTCAATGGGACTGGCCGGTGGTGCAGTGGTTAAGCTTGCACACTCCGCTTTGGCGGCCCGGGATTCCCCAGTTCAGATCCTGGTGGCCAACCTACACACTGTTTGTCAAGCCACGCTGTGGCAGGCGTTCCACATATAAAGTAGAGGAATATGGGCATGGATGTTAGCTCAGGGCTAATCTTCCTCAAAAGAAGAAGAAAAAAACACTCAAGAATCCAGACAATCAGAACACAGGGTGGATTGTGGTGGACTGTGCTGAAAGAAAGTCTCGCGCTCCGGGGACCAGAATTCTCTCATTTCATGAATCCAGGACTGTGCTGAATAAACACTTAACACTTTCTCTCCAACTCTTTCTCTTTTTCTTTCATGTTTTTTTTTTCCCCCATGAGCTCCTGGAAGTCCAGGCCTCTTCCTGGGATATGGTGTTTCTTCAGGGAAGGGACGGTGTAGGATTGATTAGGTATCAACGTCTTAGATCTAACTCACACCAGTGTGACCACCCCAGGAGGGCTGTGATTGCCCTCTTTAAGCCCTCATGTGGAACGCTCACTCTGAGCTAAGAATGGAGTGAAGATCTTGTCCAGGTTGAGTTTTTAGGAAGCAGATGCTCATGTGGAGTTTGGGAACAAGATGCTTGTGAAGGGTCAATGCCTGGGAAAGAAAAGGGGAGGAGACAGGTGAGCAGATAGAGAAGTGGCTCCGTGATGGGGGTCAGCAAAGCCAGGCCAGCCCAGCATCAGAAGGAGCACTGTCCCCCAAGGGCCAGGGTGACCCCATCTGGTAGATGGCTAGGCCCCAGTACCTCCACCTCTGGAAAGGTGTGTGGGGGTATCTGAGAGCTGGGAGCTGTCTGCCGGCCCCTTCCTGGCAGGACTATCAGAGAGGCTAATCTCCATCGATATCTACTGCAGGTCCTCACATATATTATTTTAATTTCCACCACAACCCTCGGAGGTGGGTAACATCATTCTCATATTATAGATGAGAGAATTGAGTCCCAGAGTCAGTAGCTCGCCCATGCTCTTGCAGAGAGCAGGTGGCAAAACCAGGATTTGACTTGGTCCATCTGTGAAGCCTGCACCTGACCAGATGCCCCGGGACACCTGGGTTCCACATTTACTGAACAGATGCTGCCTCACAGAGACGCTGCTTTCATTCCCCATGTGCTTATGAAGAACCCACCTCCCTTCCTCCTCAAAGGGGCACCTTATTCCCAACAAGAAGTGCGACCCATTTCAGAAAGGCCTCCCTTTTGCCTCTCTGCAGGGTGGTGTGGGGGAATCGCCATTCACTGGAAGTAAAGTAGCCAGAACACCCCCTGAAAGAAATCTCCCACACGGCCCAACCCCCTCCTCAGACAACCGAGAACTCCGCCTCATTACATTCAGTCTCCAGAGATCACAACACGATTTTCTCCTTTTTTCCCCAAAGGAGAAGATGCCTGTGCCCCTGTGTCTGAGTCCCCTGTTGGTCTGAGGAAGCCCCACGTTACTCCCTCGTGAGGACAACCAGGAACTCTGTCCCCAGGACTTTCTGGATGCAGGGGGATTGGGCCCCGAGGGACTCAGTCATGCTTCAGGTTGGGCGAAGGGGGTCAGGTGTGTTTTTGCTAAATCCAGGTGAATTGTCTCATCGACCTGCAGGGTCATGCCCGGGGACACCTTTGTGACATGCAAGGAGCCAAAATAAACAAATAAAAAAGTAACCCTCAGGATTGCTCCCCTGTAGCCTAATTGTATATTTATTCACGATGTTGGCTTTTCCGAGCCCCTGTCTTGAACAGCCTTATCACTGTGTGAGCCTGTATGGGAACCAACGTGTCCAGCTGTCACAGCACACAGCCTGTGGCATCTTAGTGCGAAAACAAGGCAGTCAGCACCTGATTGGGAGAGAATTTTTTATCTCGACAATTTGTGTCTAATTTTGGGAGTGACCAGGCTGTCAGCTCCAGCAACCCCATCTTTCTTTGAGGTCGACGCATGCGGCAGCTGCTACAGCCTAGACACTTCTTTTTTTATTATTATTATTTTTCTGGAGGAAGGAGGGAGAGAGAAGGTCGGGGAGGGAGGGGGGACAAAGAAAAAAAAATGAAAATCCTCACTGCTATTTTCCTCGCGTTTTTGAATCCTGTTTTAGTGCAAGAATTTAATTATACATATTTTCCTCATTTCTTATATTCTGACATATTAATTAAGGACGCTCTAATTCAGTTTCCCTAGCACCGTTAGCTTAGCCTGTAAAAACATTTTGCCGTTATTGTACAAATAAAAAATGAAAAGGTAAAGATAACAATGCTCTTGATCGTGCGTACATGTGCGCCCCCTCCCTCTGCCACCCTCCTCTTTGTCATGGAAAAGTTGGGCTCGTCATTATTTTATAAATAAAGTGATGGAGCCCTGCCCCGGCGCCCACTCTGCCTGGGTTGGTCCTGCTCAGGGAATGGACCTCCTAAAGCTGCCTCCTTGTGGATGCAGCTGTCAGTCCATCCTGGGGGTACGGTGGGAAGAGGACAAAAGAGCGAGGAGTCCTAAAGAGACCGTTTGAAAACAGGTCAATGGGGCTGACGGGGGCTCACTGAGTGCGTTTTGCATTGTGGAACTGACACAAGCCTTATCGCATCCTTTCTTTCTAAACCTAAAAACTCATTCAGGGTCAGCATTATTACTCCCACTTTACTCACAGCCGTCTTGAAAGAACAATCCAGTGAGTTCCCAGGATGATAACCCTGTGACCCGGTTCTGGTGAAGAGGGACCAAAGAGGGCATTCTGGGGAAGAAAGATCTAACTTGGGGGTTCAGAGACCAGTAGGGGCTTCTCTGGCCACGTTGGTGGGTCTGGGCACAAGGAAGTTAGTCCAGGCAGAGGCATGGAAGGTGCAGCGGATTGAAATGAGGAGGAAGGGGCAACATCGATTCTGGATGAAAGGCGAGGTGGCAGTCATGGGAGAGGGAGGCAGGAATCTATGCAGGAGAGAAAGAGCCCTGAGAGCATTCGGGGCTCTGCAGGCCCCTCAAAGATAGAAATCTTCCCCAAAGAGCAATGAGAAGCCACCGGGACCTCAGGCGAATGTGACATGGACAAATGTGTGCTTCAAAAGATCATTCTGGCTGCCGTTCGAAATCACGTCTTTCCTGGTAGCTACAGAACAGACCTCGTTTTAAACTGTCAGCCCTACAATTTACTGATGTTTCTTGGTGTGCACCGACATATATTTGGAGTTTTTCAGATTCTGGGTTCTGCATTTTTGCTTAGGAGATGTGCTCACAGTACATTCTTTGGAAAGTCTCAGATAAAAGCTGAAATTTGTTTGTAATCTAGACATACAAGGTCCGCGGCACACTGACTTCAAATGACCGCCTTGTTTTAGCTTTCATGTTTTCCTAGCACAAAAGCCCAGCCACTACCACACATTCTTCTCTCTTCTTTTCTTTCTTTCCCTCTCTCCTTCAGTTTCATTTCTTCCTTCCTCCCATCCTCTCGCTTATCTTTGACAAGAGGATGGTAAAAGATAGTCAGGTGAAGGAACTTCCTTTTATTATGGGGCATTTCTCTTTTTTTAAAAGATTGGCGCCTGAGCTAACAACTGTTGCCAATCTTCTTTTTTTTTCCCTTCTTCTTGCTCCCAAAGTCCCCCAGTACATAGTTGTATATTCTAGTCATGAGTGCATCTGGTTGTGCTACATGGGACACCGCCTCAGCGTGGCCTGATGAGCGGTGCCATGCCTGTGCCCAGGATCCGAACCTGTGAAACCCTGGGCCACTGAAGCTGAGCGTGCGAACTTGACCACTCGGCCACAGGGCTGACCCCTATTATGGGGCATTTCAAGCATGGCTGAGAGTTTGAGAAGGTGAACATGAAGCAGTGATTCCTAAACATGCTGGCATCACGGAGGGGATATTGTATACAGTTTGGGCAGGTTTGTCAAACTTCCTGACGCCACCGTTGGTCCTTGGAGATCAGGTTAAATCCTCTGCCTGAAGACCTTGCTGGTCTGGATGCCTGTGACTCTAAGGCATGTTTGTGCTCCCTACAGAAGCCAGTTGCTTTGTGCCCCTCCTGATCTCTGGGTGACCCCAGGCTCATAGTGCCACCTGGTTGAAGGGCTCAGCTCCATTTCTTTTGCTGACCTTTCCAATGCCGGGTTTTCAGGAGCATAATCATGATAAGGGGGTGAGAAGTCCCCTGCAAACTCTTGGATGGGCAGAGTCTGCACCTGCCTGTCACCTTGGCTGTTCCTCTTCTCCAGACTTGATCACTCTTCTCTCCGTTGTCCCCCAAAGTACCTTCTCTCTCCTTTCCCCTCTCAGAGACCTGCTCTCTGCACTGCTCATTGGATGAGGATCCAGCACCCCCTGCTTTGTCCACTGTGTGCCATCTTCTACATGCAGAACAGAGCTCCCTCACTGGAGGCATCCAACAAAATCGCAAGAAACTGAGCAATGCAGACATTTGCAGGGAGGGAGCACACCTCAGGATAAGGGAGTGTCCTTTTTGCCACTTATGAAGAGAACAGACCACCTTTCTGCTATCCAGCTATCTTCTTAGGTCTTACCGAACACCAACTGAAGTATTAGAAATCTCCCCAGATAAGTGACAGTTCTTGCCCCCTCCACGGGGCCAGGCATGGTGTCAAGGAAGGTCCCTTGGAGAAGGTGACACTCACACAGCTGAGAAGCAGGGGTGACATGTAAAGGATAAGGAGTAGCTCCAGATTCCTGGGAGTGGGCAGCAGGTCAAAAGGCAGAAGGACCGTCACAATATTATGCAACCATCGTGTCACTGAATCATTCACTTTGAAATGGCTATTTTATATTATGTGAATTTCACCTCAATTTTAAAACTGCATTTTGTGGGTGAATATATTTTTTAAAAAAAGGCACAAGGAATATGGAGAGAGTGAGTCTATGGAGGAGGTTGAGAGACATGGAGCACCTGGCAACAGGGGTCGCTCACCTATGGGACACCTACCCGTCAGGGAGCCCCTGCCATGCCATTTATTCCCTCTAATGCATCTGTTGAATTGATGTCGGCTCTCGACTCACAACCAGTGAATTTCCTTTGCATTGACCCCGATCCCATTGCCCTGATGCTTCTGGCCAACAGAACATCCTTCTTCATCACGCTCCTCCTAATGAGCCAGATTAAGTGACCATTTAGACCAGTTGGCCCCTCTTGGAATCCACGGCCAGTGCCAATATGAGAAGAAGTTCAAAAGCATTCACAGCTTGTGCCGAAACCAGACTCCTGGTCCACCTTACTCTCCGCTGCTGGAGCTGGTTCTGTCTCTAGCATCGTCCCCCCTATCCCAAGCATGTCCTCCCACCTGTCCTTGGGTATAAATTGCTTGTGATCCACCTCCAGCCTCTCTTGGGACCCCCCTCGCCGGAAGCTCTTGCACATAGGACCTTCCACATGTACCAGAGTTCACCTCTGGTTTGCAGTGGTCTTATCGATCCATACTCTAGACTTTCTCAGTGGCTCATTCCATTCCTTCCAATGTTGGCACTGTCCTCTCTTAACGGGGTGATTTGAGGCACCAACCTGCATGCAAGGGCCCATCCCAGGAAGCAGTCCCAATTCCTGGTGTAGCCCCTGCCATAATCTGAAGCAAGGAGAGCTGGCGGTAATTCCAAAGACGCTGGAGGGAAGTCCCCGATGCTCTGATTGCCACAGCCTTCTTCCGAGTCATTCTGTCAGCTTAAGCTCCTGCGCCCTGTGCAGGGGGACCTCAATCTTCTTTGCCAAATTAATTGGCCCATGGAAGTAAATCTGGTCTAGAGGCTGCCAGCCATGGGTTGTCCAGCTCGGAGGTGACCTCACGATATTACTGCAGATTGAGTGCTCCCCTCCAGGGCAGAGTCTGACTGAACCAACCAGAGCCCCTTCGAGGAGGATTTGGTAGGGATTTCTAGAGAAAAGCGGTTGTGGGAAGCAGGACAGCAGAGACAGCGATAGAGGGTGACTGAGGTAACAAGATGGTGGAGCCTCAGGTGAATGGAACAATAATACCCTCTGATGTCCAGTTTCCCAGGCAACCAGGTGGCTGGTACTAAGAGGCAGTTGCCCCAGATGCTCTAAAGCCTTTCAGATCTGCCTGTGCATGGGTTCCTTCTGCTTTCTCTTTTACTCCAAACTCCATGTGCCAGAAGAAGAGGTCTTTATTGACTAAGTCAACCTGCTGTGTCTGTGTCTTTGGAAACTCCAGAGAGAGAAGGTGGAATCCTGCAGGAGATGCCCAGAGTTAGGAGCCAAGGAACCCGAAATGGGAAGGAGAGAGGTAAAATGCAAGGCAGAGCCAAGAGGCAGAAACAAGGCAGCATGTGGGCAGACACAGACCTCGACATTTGACATGGACACCAGTGGGAACTTACTCCCCACCCTGGTGACCACGCAGTATGTTGGTGTCTCTGACTGCTAGAGGTGCAGGATGCAGAGGGGCACTCAAGCTGCAAAATTGCAGATGCCCTGAATTTGGAGAAAGCCAGTCGTTGGTTGCCTTTGGTTTGAACACAAATCTCAGAAACAACCATGAAAACCAGTCACCTCACCCCTCGCCCATTGGCCAAGCAGTCATGAATTATTCCATCCCTGTGAAATCTGCAGTCATCTTGACTCTTAGACTCCCCTAATATACTTTGATTCAAAGCCGAAATGAGGTTTAAGCTGCTAATAGCATGTCTCGAACCACTCTGGGAAAGCGATGCTGTGCGCTGATGCCGGAACGCTGGTAAAGGGGGATTAGGAAGCTCGGCTGAGTTCCACGGCGGCGGCTCTGTGTTACTATTAAGAGGGACGGATTAATATCAAGTTTCAGGGATCTGCTTGCTTGCTGATACTGCTTAATTATCCAGATAAGTGATCGGTATCCAAGCATGAGTGGCAGCATAAATCTCAGAGCCATCATCTTTTTTTTCTTCCTTTCTTCCTCTCTCCCTTTTTTTGGGAAAGGAAATGTTTATTCATTTAAGCATCCGTGAGATACATTTTTTAAAGTGCTCATTGAACGTTAAACATAAGCGCCAACCTTGGTCATTTTTTTTTTCTTTTTCTGATTGGTTTGGTTTTGGTTTTGGTTTTGGTTTGGCATATCACGGGAGAGAAGTGATGGGGTTTTCCGTGGCCGAAGGTGGCCAGTAGCCTCCTCCCCATGCCTTGTCCATTTATTCCAGATTCTTCCCTTGCATTCAGAAAGCCCCTGTGTCTGCAACCCTACCCTTGCTCTCACTGTAGAGAGCGGGCCCACCACGCTCCCGAGGAGGCTCCCATCACAGCCTGGAGCATCTGCTCGCCCAGCCCAGGCGGAGGCTGGGGGTGGCCAGGGCAGACTCCTGGGAGGGGGAGCCCGCCCCACTGCCTCTGAGCCTGCTGTCTTGGCTGGTAATTTTATCCCGTGAAGACTCTTTTTTTTTTCCCTTCTCTCTTGCTGTCTCTGTCTTCCTGATCCTGCTCCACTTGTGTTCATTGTATTACTTCTGTCGCCATGATTAGTCCTGTCTGGCTCATGGGGCATCCACCTGAGGCTGGGATTAAGGATCAAAAGGGGCTGCCCTAGCTGCTCCTTCTCTTGCCTGTAAATACCATTTAGGTCTCTGTCTTTGACCCATCTGCTGCTTGGCCATGTCAGATTCTCCCTCTCTTAATTAGGCACCAACTGTCCATCAAGCACCCCACCAGCAAGGCACCACCAGGACTCCCTTGCCCTTAGGAGAAGTCCCTCCCCCTCCTTAGCACTGCACTGAACACGGGGCTCCGGTGCTGCTTCTGCTGCCTGGGCAGCCCTGTCTCCCATCGACACTCAGCAGCACCTTCCAGCTTCCAGAGTCCAGCGAAGCAGGCAGTTTCTCACCACTGAACCTTCACTCAAAGTGGGGCCTCTGCCTGGAATGCTCCTCCTCTGGGAGGTCAGAGCTTACCTGTGCTTTGAATACAGCCAATATCGTCAACCTTCCCTGTGCATCAGGCTCATCTGGAAGGTATTTAAAAATCCTGATACCCACATTCTATCCCCAAAGGCTTCAATTCAGTTGGTCCAGTTGGGCACGAGCTTTTCTCCATGCTCCTCAGGTGTTTCAGACGGAGACCCTGAGCTCGAGCCACCATCTTTCAGCAGGTCAGATCAAGCTTCCCCATGGGTGTCCAGCAAAGCCCTGTCCCTACCAAGAAAAATATGAACAATTGTTGTAGCTGGTGCCTGGGATTGGGACCAAAGCTCTCCATAACCACTTGCCTTCATCTCCGGGGCTTTACACAGGCAGTTCCCCAGTGGCCAATGAGGAAACCAGGGCTCAGAGAAGTGGAATGAGGTGGCCGTTGTCTGTTCATGTGTGTGCTCCTCTCAAGACCATGCAATTCCCTTGAGCAGGGATGGTGTTTAAACTTCTTTTCATCCTTGCAGTGGGTGGAATTGGGACCTCCAAAAGATATGTCCACCCAGAACCTCAGAATATGACCTTATTTTGAAAGTCTTGGCAGATATAATTAAGGTAAAGATCTCTAGAGAGTTCATTCTAGGTTAGGATGGGCCCTAAATCAAGTGACAAGACCTTATTAGAGAAGAGAAGGGGAAATAGACAAACAGACACACAGAGGACAAGGCCATATGAGAACAGAGGCAGAGATTAGAGTGATGCTCCTACAAGCCAAGGAACACCAAGGATTGCCAGCAGCCACTAGAAACTAAAAAAGCATGGAAAGAATTCCCCCTCAGAGCCTCCAGAACGAGCTACTCATGTCGACGTCTTGAATTCTGACTTCTGACCTCCTAAATGGTGAGGACATGAATTTCTGTTTTGAAATTTGTTTGAAGCCACCCAATTCATGGCAATTTGTTATGGCAAACCTGGGAAACTAATACAATCCCCCAGCACCTATCATGGTGGTTTCCAAAGCTTTTGTTGAATGAGTGAATAGTCAGTGCTCAGTGCAATCCTGCTGAGGGCCAGCTTCACTATCTTCATCCTTCTGATGATAAAAGGACAGCTCACAGGATTTAAGGGACTTGCTTAAGGTGGGGCAGAAGCAGGAGGCAGGGCTTGGTCCTGAGCGTGGCTCTGAGACCCCAGATCTGGAGGTCATTTCATCAGAGCACACCATGCTTTCCATGAAGATAAGAGCAAGATCACGATGCAGGCCCTAATTCCTTGCCCTGAGGCCACACACAACTTTTCTTACTTTAGGGCCCTAATGACAAAGGCCAGCCCATGTTTCCTCATCTCTCCATAAGCTCAAGGGTTTCAGGTTGCATCATTGGCCTCCTAGAGTCTTGCTGATGTACCTTGTCCCAGTTGCTGGAGTGGAGGACAAGATGGGGAGTAGCTAGCTCCTCCGCTCTCCTTCCTATGAAATCAGCCTCTTTGTATCTCATTTGTATGCTGAGATTTTCTATACACAACAATTCGGGGAAAAAATGGGAGGGTTTACATTCCTTTGCTTAACACAGGTTATTCAGATGCCTTCCAGGAAGGCCCGGGATCCTATGAACTGGGAACACGGAGAAAGGCCTTCAGAACCTGCACTGTCCAGATGCTATTTGTCTGCTCTGCTTCTCATTCCCAGGGCAGATCAAAGGACAAACAAGTTAGGATGTCCCCTCAATGGAGAAGCTCTTACTATGGTTGGCCTTTCACCTCATGCTGTGCTGGTCTATTTAAAAACAGCTTCAAGGGAAAAGAGTCCACTTTCTAAATAGGGAGAGATTTGGGCTCCTCCATCTGAGTGCTGGCCTTGCAAAGGACCCTGTGTCTTCATGGTAGCTTGGTGTGGTGGCAAGAAGCCATTTACCTTCTGAGTTTTTATTTTTGGCCCTCTGTCCCTGACATGTCCTAGGGACTTCCAGGAGAGATTTATGACTCCTGCTTGAGCCACACATAGTAGCTGGTCCAAGTTTGCTCCCAGGGATGGTTTTTCTCTGCAGTGTCCTGGAAGCTGGACTCAAATCAAGCCAAAGAAAACATATTCTGACTTCTTAGAGCTTGGTTACTTAGAGAGCAGTTCTCAGACCACGGTTGCTTCCTAACTAGTCAGTGACCAGTGGTACTCCCTGTTGTGAGGTCTTCAGTGTCCTCCCCAACCCTGAGAATAACACCACCACCCCTTAGCATAGCCTCCACCCTCCTCTTCCCTCAGCAAATACTGTGTTCTTCCTCCCAGTTTGTGCTCAGTCTCATGGCCTCAGGGTCTTTGCCCACACTGAACTCTGCCAGGAATATTACCATCAGCCATTTCTCCTAGTAAGCCTCTTATCCCTCAGGTCTTAGCTTGACTGTTGTAGGCCCGGGAAAGAACTCCATGATCCCCCAGGCAGGAGCAGTCCCTCCATTATAGATGTGGTGTTTCTCTCCAGCTTGTGACAGCAGTGATTAAAGAAACCCAGATGAGATGACTCAGTTGGCTATTGTCTGCTTTCTTTTCTGTAAACCTAAGTGGGCAGAGGTCACGTCTGCTGTGTGCACCATGGTACCCCAGAATCCCATCTTAAGCTCAGCACATGATGCACATTCAAAGGTTAGTGAGGGAGAGTGAGGAGTCCAGGGCTAGTCATCACAGAGGGGGCGGGCCGGCCAAGTCCTCAGCACCTTCACACAGGCTATCTCATTTAACCCTGGTGTTCTCCTGACAGGAAGGCACTGACCTCTCTCTTGACTGGCAAGGAAATGGAGACCAACAGGATGTCACTTTGTCAACGCCACAGATGAGAGAGCAGAGATGTGAGGGAGTGGCCTAGAAAGAGGAATCTCAGGTGGGCCATGAGAACAGTCTTCAACTAATGGAAGGATGGCCCCAATAAGGGGAGTGGGGAGTCTCATTCTATGTGGCCGTGGAGGTTGGTGTTTGGAGGAAGATTGCAACGATAGGGACACAGAGGAGTGGGGATGAGGAAGAATCCACCGAAATCCGGGTTCTGCTATTCCAAACTCAGGCACATCACCTAACCTTCACTGAGAATCCATCTCCGTGTCTGGAAATGGATAGACTCACACTCGCTATTCTGACTGCAAAACAGCAGTCACCAATCATTGTCAACAGTGAGCTCACTGAGGGCCCGGTCTGTGTCCTCACCGTCATCCCTCCCAGAGCCTGCCATACTGCTCAGCATGTAGTATTTACTGAAGATATCCTAAATCAAATGAGAGAGTATAAAAAAATAATAATTACTAACATTGTGTGGGGACTTAGTACTTTATAACACATCTTGATATGTACTGCTGTGTTTAAATCTCATATTATCTGAAAGTTAGATCCAGAATTTCAACTCAAACCCAGTGCAATGCTTGTTGTTATCCTGCCATATGATTTTCTAAAGTATTATAGCATCCTTCTCTCATTCGATCCTATCTAGTGCCTTGAACAGTGAACTCTGCAAGTATTTACTATGGACCTTCTACGTACTAGGCACTGTCCTAGCTGCTAGGTGCTGAGAATAAAATGGGGAGGAAAAATACACGTGGTCACCCAGAGGGCAAGGTTGACCTCTGTGGGGTGCTTCCCTGGGCCAGGACCTGCAGGAAGAACGAGAGAGATCCAGGGCAGGCAGGAAGGAAGAGCTTTCCAGGCAGAGGGAGCAGCACATAGCAGAGGCCCCGTGTGCCGTGGAGCGTGCTAACCGAAGGATCTAAATCAATGGTTCTCAACTGTGAGTGGTTTTGTGGCCCAGGGGACATTTGACAATGTCTGGAGACGTTTCTAGTGGTTGCAACTTGAGAGGGAAGTGCTACTGACGTGTAGTGTGTAGAGGCCGGGGATGGCTCTCACTCTCTGACAATGCACAGGACAGCTTCCACAACAAAGAATCACATGGCCCAGAATGTGCCCAAGGTGAGAAAGCTAGCTAAGGAATGGTCAGTGTGGCTAGATGAGGAAGGCAAGTGAGGGGTGTTCTGCTAGCTCCGGGGTTGTTGAGTTAGCGGGAGACTGAGACAATGATGCAGGGCTGAGAGAGCAGCGGGAAGCCATTGCAGTGGCAGGGTTGGGGATTGGGGTACCTTGATGAGATGTGGTTTGGAGGAAGAGCTCAGTGAGTGTGGGCAGACCCAGAAGGAGGAAATGGCCACAGGTCCAGATAAGATCAAGGCCAGCTTCCTGGGCATGAGACCTGTCCAGACACATAGGGCTTTGCATTCCGAAGGCCCCTGCACTTGGTTTAGTGATCTGCTGCCACCATTTTGAAATTCTTAATTTTTGAACAAGTAGCCCCATAACTTCTTTTTGCACTGTGCCCAACAAATTGTGTAGTCTGTCCTGATAAGAAATGGTGGCAACTTTGACCAGGGGTTGAGATTCGAGGTGAGAGAGAATTATGATGAGAATGAACATGACTTAGCAGGAGATGGACCTTAGGGTGAAGGATGGACAGAAAGGAGTATTATCACCTTTAGTGTTGCCAGCAAGGAAACCCATCCAGAGTGACAAAGCAAGACCCCAAAGCTCTCTCAGGACTCAGATTAAGATTTTTTTTTTTTTTTTGGTAAATATGCCTTAAAATGAGTCATAGAAACCAAGCACTTTGAGAGTGAAAGGAAGTGCTACTGACCATTAAACCCAACTTAATTGACAAGAGGATAAACCAGGATGCTTCTGAGTACAACAGAGTGTACAGTCACTCTGCTTAAAATCATAAAATGTTATACACACATACATTATCATGGTTATTACAAAGAAAATACAATTATAGTGATAATCAGCATGACAATTGTATGACTAATAATTTTCTACCTTTATATTACTTGCTTATCCTGACTTTACAACTTTATTCATTTTTTTTCATCCCTGGTCCATCAAAGGAATGATGTCTGAGAGCAGCCCACAGCACAGGAGTCATGAAAAATGTCACAGTCATGCTAATCTTTTGCATTTTCCTCTCTTCTGTTAAGCTACCCACCCAGGATACCTGCATGTGGGTTCTTTCCAATACCATAGACTATGGACCCACGGTCACAATCTCTTCTTCTTCACAGTCTGCAGCCACCACTGACAGGTTAGATTTTGAGGTGACTATGTCCATCAGCCCTCAGGTTAAGCTATGAGTATGTGCACATATTTGCATATTTGTTTTCAGATCTTATCAAATTGAATATGAATTTAGAAAGCTCTTCTATTTGACCAGGTTTGGTAACATAAAAGAGTTAATTAAAGTTTTGCTATTTGAAGAACTTGCTCTTGAAAGTCAATTCTACTTCTCCCAGATGGGCTCACAATAATAGTCACAGTTATGGGACGCCCAATATGGGATGCTCAAGAGTCAATGCTTGCAAAGGAAACAGAAATTAGAATCATGAAAAGAGTGTTTCATAGGCTTTCTATGGGGGGTGGGGTAGATGCCTGAAGAGAGGTAAGAGCAAAGACTGTTATTTCTAAATCTTTTTTTTAAATTGTAAAATATATTCAGCATACAGCAAAGGATGGCAAATAATATGATGAACACCACAGGCCTTGACCATGCATATGTTCATCTCTTATCTATTGAGTCATAGTTTTTTCTCTCTCTTTCTATTTTTGTAAATAAACTCATCATTACAAATACAGTTAAGCCCTCTCGTTGACCCCTTTCCCTAATATGTCTTCCCCTTCTCTCCTTAAAGTCAACCAATAACCATATTAAATTCATTACTTATCTTTCCCATAGGAATTATACATTTTTCCTTTTTATCCATAATCATAACACATACTATTTTCCTTAATATTCAACTTTATATTGTTTATGTCATATGATACATAATATCCAGCAAATTGCCACCTCACCTCCCGTTTTTCCAGAACACAGCAACTTTGAGCTTTTTATCATGTTGTTACATGCATCTCTACTTCATTCATTGTAGCTGCTATATGATATTTGAGAGTATGAATACAGCACAATCTTAGTATATTCTCCTGTTGGTAGATATTTAGGTTGTGGCTATTTTCTGCTCTTACAAACAATACCGCAAGAAAAATTCTTGTACCTGGCGCCTTCACATGTAGAGAGTTTTCCTACGGTATGTAGCTAGAAATGAAATTGCAGGGTCACAGAACATAAATGTCTTCAATCTAACTAGATATTGTAGTTTATTTCCAAAGTATTTGCACCTACTTATACTCCCCCAGCTGTGTCTAAGTCCCACTTATACAGATTCTTGTCAATTCTTAGTACTATCAATTTGTTTTGAAAGTTGCTGTTGTTACGACATTTTGTCTCCTTGATTTCTAGTGACGGTGCATAACTGCTCATGTCTTTGGCATTTTAGATCTCCTCTTTGCTGAATTGCTTATTCATATTCTTTGCCAAATTTTTTTCTAAGATTACTTATGTTTTTCTTATTGTTTTATACATATTTTCTTATATATTCTGAAAATTGATGTCTTATGGAGTTCATTCATTGCTTTCCGTTTTCAATTTTTATGGTATCATTAGTAAATTTAGTAAAGTCTATTTATGTTTTTCCATTTTGAGTTGAGATTTATATGTCCCGTATTAAAAAAAAAGAACCCTTAAGACCATAAAGATACTGTCTTTCATTTTCTTCTGAGGTTTTGCTTTTCCACTTAGGTTTTTAACCTACTTAGAATGCACTTCTGTGAACGGCTTGACACAGAACTCTAACTCTCTTATATTCTCAAAGCAAAACCAATTATCTTGCACCATTCATCAAATAGTCCATTATTTCCAAATTGTGGCAGGAACTAATAAACTATTCATCAAACTCGATTTCTCTTCTTCCTTGCAGCAAGCTGGACTCCTTTCTCCCAGTCACCCTTGAAGTTTGATGATGCAATAGGACTAGTTCCAGCCAATATAACATGAGTGGTCAGGCAGTGTACACTTCCAAGCCTAACCCATGAGAAAACTCCTGCAAGTGGTAGCCCAAGCCTCTCTCTCCACCAGCTTGAGTTGTTTGATTGAGATAGACAGGGATGTCATATGTAGAAGATGCTAGAATCACAAGCTTGGAAATACAGGTCCTCGAAGTACAGCTTTTAGGAAACACATCTGCCTATCAGGGCTTCTCACGAGAGGGAAATGAACTTGTATTGTGGTAAAATACTGATATATTTATCTGTGATACGACAGCTAGCATTTTCTGAAATAATACACTAGCTAATCTTCTTTGTCACCTATGTCATAAATTGTTTTCATATATGCATGGGTCAGGCTCTGAATTTTCTGTTCTATTCCCATTGGTCTTTGTTTTGCTCTCTGTACCCATTAACACTCTTATTGTTAGTACAACTTGATAGTAAATATTTATATCTGAGAGGCTAAGGCTCACCATGTCTATCTTTAAAATTATTTTAGCCTTTTGATGTATCATATGAATTTTAGAATCGGTTGTGAAGCTCTGTGAAATTTCCATGTATAGTTTGATTGAAATAGTATTGAATTTAAAGATTGAATTTGGGAGAATTTACATCTCAACACAATTGCATATGTAAAAAATATATACATCCTATGTAATATGTATGATATATGTAATTATTATATATAATATATGATTATATGTTATATCATATATTATATATCATATACATATAAAATCTTCCACCATAGTTAAGGTTAGTAAAAGTAATAGTGCTTATAGAATTGCAAAATTTTAGTTAGATTTATTACATGATGCTTTGTGTTTTTTGTTGCTATTGTAAATGATTTATTGTTAAAGTAACATTTTCTCATCGTGACTCTTTATAGAAATATGATTGATTGAATAAGTTGGACATGTGTCCAGTCAACTTGCTGAAATCCTCTTATTAATTTTGTTAATAATGTCAGTTTTCTGTCTTCCCTTACAATCCTTATGCTTTTGTTGACATGTCTTGCTTTCCCTTCTAGCCAGTCCAAACAGTATGGGACTGAGCAGCGATATGGTGCCACTTGTCTTTTAGTTATTAATGGAATACACTGTTTCACTGGTGAGTATACTGTTGATTTTTAAAAGTTAACAGAGTTCATTTCTGTTTCTTGTTTGCTAAGATTTTTTTGAACTGTAAATGGGTTTTGAATTTCATCAACAGCTCTGCGTCTATAGTTTATGTAGTTTTACTCTTTTATTCTGTTAATATGGTAAAAGATATTCATTTGTCTTTTGATTTTAAATTACCCTTATGTTTCTAGGTTAACCTCAAATTGACTTTTTCACACATTGCCTAATTCATTTTGTAGTATTTTATTTCATACATTTCATTTATAAATAAAATGTATTCATAAAATGAAATTGCCTATAATTTTCTTTTCTCATAGTGTCTTTCTCTAGTTTTGGTGTTAAGGTGATTTCAGACTCAAAAATTAAAGTGTGGAATATTCTCCAACTTTTTCTCTTCTATTGATAAGAGAAGGTAAATATTAAATTTGCCTGACTATTTGGGTGAACTTGCATTACATTTTTTTTAAACAGTAATCATTAAGTAATGATTCCATTTCTTTACTTCTATTTGGATTTTCTAGTTGCACATGAAGCATGTTTTATAACTTTATATATCTAAGAATGTTCCCATTTATACGTTTTTCAAAGTCATGGCATAAAGTTTTTCATAATTTCCTCTTATATTTTCAATCTTTTCTGTACCTGCAGTTACATTCTTTCATATTATTAATTCTTTTTTGTTTTTAGCTTTTCTTTCTCTGCTTGATCACCAGATATAACTACATTATTCTGTGCAAAGATAGTTTTTATTTTGTTCACTTTTTCTATTGTGCTTTTAATTTTATTGCTTTATTTCTGATATTTTTTTGTTTCTAGTTTTCTTTTTTTTTAAGGTCTGCTTTTATGTTCTTTTAAAAATTTCTTCATTTGTATCCTTAGGTCACTGATTTTGTCTTTCTTTTCTCTAATAAAGTTAATTGAGGCTATTAATTTTCCTTCAAATCTTGCTTTAGTTGCATCTCACAACTTTTGATTATAGTATGTTCATTATAATTCCATCCTAATTATTTTCAAGGTTTACTATGATTTATCCTTTGATGTTTAAGTTAAAGTGTGCTTTACATTTGCAAATGTATGTGTATCATTCAGGTTCTCATTAGGAAAACAGAACCACGTTATAAATTTCAAAAAAGGATTTAAGTAATTACACAAGTATTTAAAAATGAAAGAACAAAAAGCAAGCACTGAGATAACTCTGAAATAATAACTATAGAATTGCTACTCCCAGGGCTGGGAATAAAAAGAGAAAGAGCTTGTGCTCAGATATCTGTGGAGCAGCCGATGCTCTGTTACTGGTGGTGCCCTTGAGCAGGTACTGGGGATTCTTTCTGAGGTGTTGAAAGTATCTTGAGGCTGGAAAAAAACTGTTATTGGAGTGAGCTTGACAGGAACAGGAAGACAGAAAGGAATTCCCGTCTTCCCTTCTCCCACCTTCCAACCTCCCTCTAATGCCTCCTATTGGCCAAAACTTATAGGAAGCAAAAAGAACAGAGAGTTTGGGAAATAAGTTTATGAAATCCCAGCCCCAGTGTCAAAGAGCAGAACACAGTATGTGGTTTTTTGACCTGAAAGTCAATGAATAATTAACTCACAAAAATAGGTTGTCATCTTAGTTATTGATATCTAACTCTAGTGGCTTTTCTGTTTATGTTGGTGCACTGAAAAAGCAGATTTTCAATGAGTGGAGTCCAAACTGAGGCTGATGACTACTATTCAGTTGGGAACAGACAAGATCCAGTACCTGACATGTTAATCTAGAGCAGCCCCGTGCAGTAGAAATAGAATGCGAGCCATATATGCAATTCAAAATTTCCTAACAGCCACATTAAAATAAGTAAAATGAAGCCCATGAAATTAGTTTCAGTGGCATATTTTACTCAACTCAATATATCTAAAATATGAACCTTTTAACATGTAAATAACATAAAAATTATTAATGACATATTTTATATATCTTTTAGCTCGAAGTCTTTGAAATCCACTGTGTAGTTTATACTTTCAGCACATTGCAATTTAGGTGCTAAATTTTCATCAGAAATACTTTATTTATTTAGATTTCATAAAAGTTACAGGTGAAAAAGCCAATTCACATATCCAAATTATTTCAAACATACTTAAAATTTTCCGTTAACTAAATCAAGGATGGTTTTTTTTTAATTTAAATTAACTACATTCAAGTAAAAGTAAAAAGTCATTTTCTCAGTCCCAGTAGCTGCATTTCAAATTCTCAACAGCCACATGTGGATAGTAACTGGTATATTGGTGAGCACAGATCCAGAAGATACTAGTAAGGACAGGTTGAAATGTATCTATTTCAAAGACATTTTTTAGTTGAGACAACTAGAAAAGTAAGCTATCTTGTTCCTGGGCTTTAGGGACTAAATACAAGCACAGCTCCCTGAATTAAAAATCTCAAAGACATCCTTAAAGGATTTGTAATTCCTTCTGTAACTTTTAATCTACGATTATAGACCTAAGAGATAGCATTATCAACTCATCTACCCATCCATCCATCCATCCATCTATCCATCTTTCCATCCATCCATCCTTCCATCCATCCATTCATTCATCCATGCATTCATCCATTCTTTCATTCATCCACTCATCCATCCATACATTTTTTCTTCCTGTGTATGCTCTCTGAGCACCTATCTAATATACTACACACAGTGATAGGCTCCAGAGACAAAAATGAATAAGACATAGTCTCTAAAATCCAATAGGTATAGCTATCTACATAAACGAGTTTTTGCAATTTTAGGTAATAATACAACAGAAGTGCAAAAACAGTATATAATGAGAATAACCACAATGGATTGACAAATTCTGGTAGTACATGGAGGAGATATTTCTGGAAGAGGAAACAGCAAGCATGAATACAAGCTAAAGCACCAGGATAAACTTTGGTAATTAGGAGCAATGTTGGTGGAGTCGTGGGTATGTGGAGGAGAGTGGAGATGAAACCAGAGTCATAAGGTGGGACTGAGCCCTGATGGCCCGGGCAAGGCGTCTGAGTTCCCTCTCGTGGGTGGTGTGGAGCTGTTGAAGAGTGTTAAATGAGAAATGGCAAGATCAGACACGTGTTTGGGAAAGATCATTCTCCAGGGTAGTGATGGAAAGCAGAAATAACGAACAGCTGAATACTCACACTAGCTGCTCCACCCTCTCAGTGTGAGATGTGCTCTGTCCTATGCTTTTCTCTGCTCTTTTCTTTGAGTATTTCACCTGTTGATTCCCAATATCTTGGATACAGCTATCTAGAAATAAGCTGTCCCTTTTTATGATTTTTGAAAAAACTAGTTTACTTAAATTTATTATTTAAAATGACAGTCTCCAGTGATGAATGAATGGGTAGTAAATTAGTCAAGAGGTGGAAGCCATTGACTAAATCCAGAAAATACATGGTACTGTTTCTTTTCATACCACCAGAGATGTTTGGTTTTCTACCAGTTCTATTATTTTCCATAATTGTTAAATCTGCCAAGAAATTTCTGGATAATATTCAGATAACATTTCTGAGCACCTACAAAGTGCCTCTCAGAGGCTCCCAGTAGATTTGAGCCCATTACCCACAGTGATAACTCCCTCGTTAGCACACTATTGGAGTTCTTCCCTTTCTTGTCTCATGCCCCCACACCCATACAGTGTTTCCTGGGTCACTTCCCAAGTAAATACTTGCACCCTTGGGAGTGCAAACCTGTGCAACCACTATGGAAAGCAGTATGGAGTATCCTCACAAAATTAAGGATAGATCTACCATATGATCCAGCTATCCCACTGCTGGGTATTTATCCAAAGAACTTGAAAACACAAAGGCATAAAGATACCTGCACCCCTATGTTCACTGCAGCATTATACACAATAACCAAGACATAGAAGCAACCTAGGTGCCCATCAAGGGACAAATGGATAAAGAAGATGTGATATTTATACACGATGGAATACTACTCAGCCATAAGAAATGATGAAATCCAGCCATTTGTGACAACATGGATGGACCTTGAGGGTATTATGCTGAGTGAAATAAGTCAGAAGGAGAAAGTCAAATATCCTATGATCTCAATCATAAGTAGAAGACAAAAATAACGATAAAAAACACATAGCATTGGAGATTGGATTGGTGGTTACCACAGGGGGAGAGGGGAGGGGGGAGGGCAAAAGGAGTGATGAGGCTCACATGTGAGGGGATGGGCTATAATTAGTTTTCCGGTGGTGAACATGATGTAATCTTCACAGAATTTGAAATATGATGTACATCTGAAAATAAATTAATTAATTTTAAAAAATTAATTAAATTAAATTAAAAATACTTGCACCCAATCCATGTCTCAAAGACAGAATTAATAGAAACCAAACTTTGAAGGTTAACCCATCCAAGTTTAGTGCACTGCCTGGCACAGGCTCCAAGCCTAGAGAAGCTTTGTGGTGATTGTCGTTGGAGGCACCACTGCCACTCGTGCTATGCTCTCTCTGCTTTGTGTGGCTTTTGAGCCTTTACGTGTGAGAACTTTCTGAGAGTCTATCTGGAAACCTTGTTAATGAGGAAATGTGGAGAGATTTTGGGTGGAGTTTTACATACTGTTTATTTTGTTTAAGGAGATGAAAGGTACATTTAGCTGCACCACTCTGCATTTCCCAAAGCCTACGGAAAGAATCCATGGTATTAACATAGCACTTCATTTTGAATTTACTCCATACTGACTGAAGAAACACATTAGATGGAGAGATATTTCTGATGAAAAGGGTCTATGGTGACTTAAAGGCCAAGAGTGTCTCAACTCTGTTCACATCCGTAAAAGCAGAAGTAACTCATCTTGACTATATGTAGAAGGAAAGTAGAAAAAGAAGGAAGGAAATAAGGAAAAGCTTGAATTTAAATCATGGGGGCTGCGCATATTTACTTTAAATGATTATTTAGACTAAATGCTAAGTTCTCTTCTATGACTAAGATTTTAACTCGTTTAGTTCCTGTCTTAATTTCCATAAGAATAGCAAATCATTGCATGCTCAGGCCTTGATGTCTTCAACAAGAATTGTGGGAGCTCCAGGAGACTGAGGCTCCAAGGGTGAGGCTCCTCGTCTTCTTTCTGCATGCCACCATCCTGTTTGGAGAGAAAAATGTAGTGAAATTCAGATCACGAGCATCATTAGTGGACACTGTACAATCTCCTGCTTTCGACCGTGGAGACGTGCCCATAATGAACACTCCATAATATTAGCAATGGTCTGGGGTATGTGTACACTCTCATCTGAAATCTCCCTGGAGGCCTAGACCCAAACACAAGCACTGTTGTATTTCAGCACTATGCCGTGAACACAGGAATGGATACATACTGATAAGGTTGGACTTAAAATTTCATAATGAACTATATCAGAGATTTTCTAATATGGAAATCGATAGCTGTTTTCCAATTTATAACTCAGCACGTATAACTGAGTACTACTTCTGTCTACGCACTGCCACTGAAGGGGAAACCAATACAGAAGAGAACTCGTCGATTCTAACCCACTGCTGTCAGATCAGTCTCTGTAAGTGGTGCCTATAGACATCTCATCGTCATAAAGCCTTCAAGCTCTCTCTGATTAAACATATAGTCCTCAGCCTGGTTTCCAAGGGTCTTCAGAAGAAGATCCCAGCATACCTTTTTCACATTCATCCCCCTGTGTGCCTGGGTCAGACTGGATTCTTACTGTTTGCTGAACACAACGTTTTGGTTCTTCTCATTCCAAGTATTAGAGACAAGCTTATACTTGCCCATGCAAAACAAAGGACTTTATTGGAGAGGGCACCATGGGATCCATAGAAATCTTGAGTAACCAGGACTCACAACAGGGAAGATTCCGAGCAGCCCACCTCAGCATCTGCTTGAGGACCACCCACCACCTGCCATCACTAGGAGTCAGGTTCTGGTCCCAGTATCTGGAAACCTCAGGTCATATGACAGAAACTTGACAGAGGGAATCTCACTGGTCCAGCTTTAGTCACGGGACTCCTTTGGTCCAGTCAGCTTTGACCATGATGCGAAATCATGAAATTCAAACATGGCTTCTAGGGTCCTGCCCTATGTATCTGGCGCAGATCCTCAAAAAGATCAAATGGGCAAGAACTCTAAAATGTGCCTTCTCAGACTGTGTTCATATACTGCACCTTCCCCCTGCATGCCATTCATTCCTCTGCAGAACCATTCTTATCCTTTCAGGCTGACCTCGGATGAAGACTTTCCAGATTCTCCAAACCAGAGAATCTCCCCCCTTTGAACTGTCCTTTCTCTTCCTCATATAATTTTTTATTGAGATATAATTCACTTACCATAAAATTCACACTCTTAAAGGATACAAGTCAGTAGTTTTAGTATATTCACAGGAGTTGCGCAACCATCACCACCGATTCCGGAACATTTTCATCATCCCAAAAAAGACGCCCATACCCCCTGACAGCCACTCCTATGCTCTCAGCCCCTGGAAAGCACAAATCTACTTTTTTATTACTTTCACTTTAGCATAAGGTTTTCAAGGTTCATCCATGCTGTAACATGTATCCAAACTTCATTCCTTTCCTAGCCAAATAGTATTCCATGGTGTGGATATTGTCCACATTGTGTTCATCCAGTTGTCAACTCATAAACATTTGAGTTGTTTGCACTTTGGGGCTATTATGAATAATGATATAATGAACATTCATGAACAATTTTTTGTGTGGATGGATGTATATTTTTGATTCACTTTTCTTGAAATGGAGTTGCTGGGTCATATGGCAACTCTATGCTAAATTCTTACCAGTAACACATAAAGCATTCAATTTCTTTACATTCTTGTCAACACTTGTCATTTTCTGTATATATTCAAATATACATATACATTTTTAATTGATTTATTATAGCCATCCTAGTGGGTGTGAAGTGGTATCTCCTGGTTTTGATTCGTATTTTCCTAATGGCTAATGATATTGAGAATCTTTCCACAGGCTTTAATTGTTTTCATAATCTGGTTTTGTGAGCATTTGCCTTATTTCTGCACTTTTTGGACTAATGATAGCCCCTGCTACTTGCAGCTCAATGTTTTTTTGTTTTTAATTTTATTATTGTTATTTTTAATTGAGGTGACATTGGTTTATAACATTATATAAGTTTCAGGTGTACAATATTATAATTTGACATCTCTATGTACTACAGTGTGTTCACCACCAAAAGTTTAATTTCCATCCATCACCACACAATTGACCCCCTTTACTAATTTTTCCCTCTCCTCATCTTCCTTTTCCTCTGGTACCAAGATTCCTCAAATAATTAAGAAGAGAACTACCATATGATCCGGCTATTCCACTGCTGGGTATTTATCTGAAGATAAATAAAATATTATCCCAAAAAGATATACTCACCACTGTGTTCATTGCAGCTGAATTTTAATTCTCTTTGTATTGTCTGCAGCTCTAAGCACAGTGCATGACACTTAGGAGGTTCTTGATAACTTCTAATGAATTTGATGAAATAAGACTTGTCTCTATCATCTAAAGTTTCTATAAGAACCCAAATCCATTGATACACTTCTCTACAAGTTGAACCCCACTAGAGTGATCTTATTGTTGAAATCTCAACACCTCAATTTTACTCAGAGTCTAGTAGATGGTTTAAATATTTTATCACTAGTCTTCAGAGGAACCTGTTTTTAGTCAATACTGTTATCCTCATTTTACAGAATTGGGAAACTGAGACAGAGAGATAATGATGCGCACCAAGCATTCCAGCAGTTCTGCTACGTCTCTGAGCCCCTCTGTAGTCAGGGCCAGTGGCCTATGGGCTAAAGTGACTTGTGTCATGTCCAGGCCCAAGCAGTGAGGAAATGGCACACAGTTCTTCAGACATCTCCTCTTTTTTGGCAACCAGGGAAGCTGTGCCTTCTGACGGTGCAGCTCCAAGATGGGAGCCCTCTGAGACTTCTTCTAGTGATGGTGTAGTGACATCCCCAGTAGGCATGTTGCATGACTAGTAGTAAACCTATCTTGTATTAAGCCACTAGGATTTTGGACTTACTTGTTACTGAAGCATAGCTTCATTTATCTTTACTGGTGCAGAGACATTACTGGGTTCACCTAAAGTCAATCAATTAGGATGTTGAAGAAACTAGGATAAAACCATGGACAGTTTGCCTCCAAAATCCTCTTGAACTCCACTCTAAAAATTGTGATAATTACCTTCGTGTGGCACAATTTACTGTATAATTCCACATCCCTTTCCTCTAGTAATCATTCATAGTTGAATTAACTCAAATCCGATTTGGGGTAGACTCATGTCCTTAAATCACCCACCTAAACTTTCAGTCTCTCCATAATCAATTGTGGAATCTAAGCTGATAGATTTCAAGAATTGGTGAACAAACCATACATCTCAGAAGGTTAAATTAACTCCACCGAGGTCTCATTCAGTAGAAAGATCAAGGCAAAATTCCAGTCCTTGTCCCTCCCATAATCCCGTGTATCTGCCTTGAAGAATAAAAGTTTTGCTCTCATCAGAGAACTGATGCTGTGTCTTTAAGAACCGCCACGTTCCACTGGAAAACTAAACCATTTCTTTCCACCCCCTCAGACTGATATTGCAATTTACAATTATTTCACATCCAAAAGACTGGAATATCTAGGACAGTAGAACACTCCAGAAAGAAACCATAGCCATGCACATGTTTAATATATAGACTGGAATAAAATGAAATGAAGTCACAGGAAATTATGGGAATACTTGAAGGGCCTCCACCTTTTATTTTCATTGCCTTTATTATATTTCATATCCTGACTCTGCCTCTGGGGCATAACGTATTCCTGTGAAAATTTATTTTAAAAATTTTTGTCTCTAATGAACAGACCTGTACATATATTTTTTAATTAAAAAAATTGTTTAAAAGGGGACCCCTTGCTGTATTACACCCCATAGAATTCCCAAACTCACACAAAATCAGTTTGCTCGTGACCCTGATAAGCAAGTGAAATAGAATGGCTGGTGTGAAATTAAACTGAGTCCAAATTGGATGAAGCTGGTGTTCTGGAAGCAACGTGAACCCATCAAGCCTCAGCATTCCACACTCAACTTGCCAAATCCATACTTTGGTTTCAAGGCAAACCTAGACAGACGCTCCACGATATACAACCCTTACAGGTAGGTACTCAATTCTACATTTCCTTGATTTGCATATAAAGATCCCCAAAATGACAAGCTAGATCAGGATCCACTTTACGGGCTGAGAATAAAAATATATATATATGTATATATATTTCATCAGTTGTCCTATGCGCCTCGACAGGGTAAACTCATCTTCAAATTTATCTTCACTCCTTTAAATGTCTAATTTGAGTGTTCAGCGTCTGAAATCAATTTCAGATGTCCCTGGGGAGCTGGAACAAACAGCTCGCGTGCAGTGTGTTAAGTTTGCTGCGGGGAGGGGGAAGACCTTGCCTTTCACACACTATCAGTAAGATGAGAACGACAGCAAAAAGAGAAAGAGAAAGAACTCTGACATGTTGGGGGAAAATGAACAGCATTTAACTATTAATATTATTTAGAACTCATTATTCACAGAACAGGACAACTTGACTTTGACCTCACTTTTTAAAAAAATACACTGACTGGTATGAGGTTTGCATTGGAATTAGCCTGAAGCAGATAAGAATCACCCCCTGGAACTTAGAGATGGGGTTCCCAGTACCCCTTCAGCTGAGTTTTGTGTTGGTTGACTGAGGACTAGACACACATAGGCTCCAGGAGCCAGAAAATCCCAGGCGAGTGGACCTGAGGAGGATGCCTCCTTTGCCAGCACGTGGTGAGGCTAATAAAACATAAGTTCTTTTGCTCCTGGGAAAGTGGCAAAGAGATGGCTTTCCTGGTGTCGAGATCTGTTAACGCCTTTGGAGTAAGAGTGTTTGCAGATCACCATCAGCAAGGGTGATTTGCACAAACAGAACACAGAGTTTGCTATTAAAGAACCCAAACTTGGGCAAAATGGAAAATACAGCTTTCCATCCCCGGAACACGTACCTAGAGGGAAAGCTTATTTTTGCAAACCAGGATGCTTCACTGATGAGAGACTTTGGTCCAGGGAAAAAAAAAAAAAATTCTACTCTTGCAATCAGACTGCTCCAACGGAAAGTTGTGGGAAAAGTCTGAGATCAGAGCTTAAAAAGGCTAGATTTGAAATCTCTCCCTTCCATTTCAGAGCCGGTAGCCATCTGCACGTGGCGTCTCACAGGTAGTGTGAGCATTTGATCCAATATGGGTTATCATTCCTAGCACCCACTGTGTCTTAGAATAGTACAATCAGGAGTCAGTTGCTGTGGTAAGATGAAAAATGGCCTCTCTAAAGATGCCCACCTCCTAATTCCTGGGACCAGTGAATATTTTATCTTACATGGCAAAAAAAAAAAAAAAAAAAAAAGGGAAGTCTTTCCAGATGTGATTCAATTAAGGATCTTGAGATGGGGAGATTACCCTGGATCATCTGAAAAGGACTTAATGCAATCAAAAGAGTCCTTGTAAGAAGAAGGCAGGAGGAGATTTGACTACACACATAGAGGAGGAGAGAACAATGTAACGATAGAGCCAAAAGAGATTTGAAGATGCTGGTCTTGAAGGGTGGAGTGATCGCAAGCTGGGTGATGCTGGCAGGCAAGAGAAGCTGGAAGACGCAGGAGAGGGTTCGTCTCCTAGAACTTCCAGAGGAAGCACAGCCCTTTTGACACCTTGATTTTGGCCCAATGATACTGATTTCAGACCTCCAGCGTTCAAAACTGTGAGAGAAGAGCTTTCTGTTGTTTTAAGCCAGCAAAACTGTGGCCATTTGTTATAGCAGCCACAGAAAACTTATACATTGGTGTATTGGTATATTTTAATATAATAAACGTCAGTTTTAAGATGATATTTTTTAGTGACCCTTTCCAGGTAAAGTCTGTTGCAATTAGTTAGCGATCCCAGGAAAATCTTATAGCAGATGACCTGGGTTCACATCCCACTTCTCTTTGCACAATCTGTACCACCCAGGAAACATCTCTTTACTGCTCTCATTTTCGATCTTTGCATTTGAAATTCGGGTACCATAATTCTTGTCCGGCTGCCCTCAAAAAGATCCTATGAAAAGAGGGCCAAGGTCAACTAGGAAGATTTCCTTGAGGATGTGATACTTCAGCTCGGCTATAAAACGCGGGCTGGCAGGAGAGAGGAGCATGCCCTTTACATCTGAAATGCATTCTTCCCACTATTCCATTTCTGTAGAATGCTTAGCCTCGTCTTTATCATATACAAACTTTGTGATTGATATTTGGTTATTTATGTATTATTTACCCTCTTGTAAGAAACAAGTACCAGGAGAACGGCTAATTTATCTGTTTTATTCACCAAAGTAGTTCCAGCACCCAGAACGTGAGGGGTGCTCAATAAACATTTGTTGAATAACTGAATGAATGAATGATCCATCTTCAATTGCCATCAGAACCACCAATATTCATACTTCTTCCTTTCTTATGATTTTCCTTCCTTTCTTAAAAAATATTTAGGCCGGCCCGATGGCGCAGCTGTTAAGTTCATACGTTCTACTTCTCGGCAGCCCAGGGTCCGCTGGTTCGGATCCCGGGTGCAGACATAGCACCGCTTGGCACGCCATTCTGTGGCAGGCGTCCCACGTATAAAAAGTAGAGGAACATAGGCACGATGATAGCTCAGGGCCAGGCTTCCTCAGCAAAAAAAGAGGAGGACTGGCAGTAGTTAGCTCAGGGTTAATCTTCCTCAAAAAAAAAAAAAATTTAGTCTCATTCAGTGACAAGTTCTGTGCTGGATTCTGGGGTTACAGCGACATGTATCTGCCCTTGAGATCTTATAGTTGACTGGGAAAGAAAGATAAAGAGATATGACCAGCAACAAAAATAGATTATGAGATCTTTAGAAAGTGAAGTAAATATTATAGACGGCTTCCCAGAGGAAGTATGGAAAGATGGAGTTTTGAGAACTGAAAGAGCAAGTGTTTAGCAAAGAAAAGGAGGAGGGTAGACCAGGCAGAGGAACTTGCAAAGAAGGAGAATGTCATGAGCAATTCAAGTCATTGGAAATGCAATGTCTCACATCCAACATGGTGGTGTAGAAGCAGTGTTGTGGGACCTGGTGAGAGCTGCTGAGCCTGGACACTGAAGTGGAAAGAAGACCTTGGCAGGGTTGGGAGAGGAGAGGTTAGGAGCAAGAGTTCTGGGATAAGAAAGCCCCTACATACAGGTTTTTGACTTCCAAGATACAGTGACAATACCTCCCGTAGGAATGCAAAAGTCCCAGTCATGCCTGTTGTCCCAACAAAATGATCAATCACAACTATTCCAGTTAGGATGATAAATTCTACGGTCACCCATTCCCAGGTGTATGCCCAAATTAGTTAGCATCTATGACCTTTAGTTTCTTTACTGTGAAATCAGTAAAATAATAATACTACTCTACAGAGTGGCCGTGAGGATTAAATGAGACCATTTATGCAGAACACACTTCCTTCTTTGTAGCATATAGTCCATGAACAATAAGTGGTAGTGTTTTTATTATATACCGTTTGGAGGAATCTTTTTTGTTTTGTTCCTAGACAATGCGGAATCATTTAAGACTTTTAAACAGAAGAGGCACATGACCAGATCGTACCTCAACAGTTGTTGGCCCCGTGGGTGAGTGGTGGTTTATCTGTTCAAGCCTCAACAGAGATTTGTCTAATTAATTTCCTCATTCTTTCGTCAATCTATCCATCCACTCACTCGTGCAATCAGAAAGTAATATTTCTTCATAACTTTTCATTAACTTGCTGACCTTGAAAACACCAGTGACCTGCTCTGAGCCTCACTTTCCTCATCTGCAAAGTCACCAAACTTCCTACCTCACAGTGTTATTGAGAAGATGAAATTAACTAATAACAATAATAACAAATGCTTATAAGAGTGTTTGGAACATGTTTGCTACTTCTATTAACTTTTTGGAATTGATACCCACATTTGCTACTTGCTAGCTGTATAAACTTGGATAGGTTGCAAACTCTGTGAGCCCGAACGGACTCAGCTGCAAAAATGGAGGTGACAGCCAAAATCATGGGTGGTTTTGAAGATTCCATGAAAAGGCAGATGACAGAGAGCCTGGCACGTAGTAGGCAAAGAATAAATGTCCATTCCTTTTCCTCAATAAGCCTTTCATCATTAGCAGATTTACAAATTGCCTTCATATCATTCCTTCCCAAGTTATTCAGATTTGACTTTAGAGATGATTTGGTGTTTATTATTATTATTAATGTAGAAAGGGTCTTAGAAGCCACCCAGCCCACTTCCTAATTTTAAACACGGTGACACGTGAAAAGGAGGGAGCCGTCAGTGGCCTCAAGTTGCACAGAAAGTCAGTTGTGAGGATGGTTTACAGCCTATGATGTCCCGTTTCTACCACAGGATTTTACCCAGGTGGGGTCAGACAGGACCCCCTCCGTAAATAACAAGTTCTTATAATAAACTGAAGAGGATATGATATTTCAGAGGATGACTTTAAAACATAACCATTTGTGAATATCCATTTCTCAAAGTATGTGGCAGCTAAGCATCCTGCCACACAGCTTGGAGCCAGCCCTCGGCTCCAGTTGTAACAAGGCAAGACTGAGAAGGTGCGCGAAGACAGGACCCTCCGTCACTCAGAAAAGCCCAACTCACTGCACACAGGTTTGTTTGGGTTTTTTTTTTTTTTTTTTTTTTGGCAACTGGAGCATCGTTGGCTTCTAATACTGTAAATCACCTCCCTCCTGGATTTCTAGCTTACTTGGGCAATACAAACAGAACAATTGCCTAAGCACCGTGGAAACTTTGATGTTCTCTGTCATTGTTGGCACACAAAAGCACTCGGATTGACCTACTTACGTGTGCCTTTCCTCTCTGCTCCCCAATAGGACTCTGGCTGTATTTACAGACTCTGCAGAAAACCTGGATTTAGATAGTGCTTCCCTGGGGAGAAATTATTAGCACTAATCCTTGTCTTGGAACAAAGCAGCCCGTCCATGGGATACCGGAGCTCAGATACCTCCCTGCACCGGCTCTGCTTTCCAGTCGTGGGTCCCAGCACAACACCCACGTGTAAATCCATGCTGCTCACCTGGCAAGGGTCACTGTATTAATATGCTAACGTAGGACAGTTTGCCAATTATGCTATTTTTATAGATCCTCAATTAATTACAGAGAGATTAAATGTCATTTTGATCATGTCATTTCCCCAACTCAGAGCCCATGATGACTCAGGGCTGACACCCTCAGCACCTCCAAACGCTTTAAAGGCTCAACATTAATTAGTCCCAACTTAACGTAATTGTCCTTTTTCTTCCTCGTTCGCTAACTGAAACTTTGATGGTCATGGTACAGGGAGAGATTTGTTCTAGAAGTCAGACGGAGGCCAGCAAGAAGCGGGAACCATGACTTGCTCAATAGCGTCTTCATTCTAGTTGTCCTGTCTCCGAGCCTTACAAGGACCTGTTCAACCCAGCAAAGCACATACCAAGGGTATGTGAACTCAGGTGGCAGTCAACTCCATGTTCTACTCATGGGACAACAAAAACAGCATGGCGTAGATGACGAACAATCAGGCAATATGTCCCAAGTGCCTAAAACCCTATATTTACCCCTATCTGAAGAATCCCAATTTAGGAATTGAAGTTGAAAAAACTGTCAGGGAAGTGTATAAACATATGTGTGTTGGATGTTCATATACCATTGTTTATAACATACAGGTCTGGAAACCACCTAAGCAGACATTGTAGAGAAAGGGTTCAATGTAGATGTTACTGGAACATTGCCTGCTATATAATGTTATCTAACGCAAAGCTATCTTCTGACAGAAAAATATCCATGATAAACTAAACTTAAAGATCGGGTAATAACAGATTATTATACAAACTGATTCTACCACTGTAAAAAAATATGTAAAATATATGTGTTAATGGGGCCAGCCAAGTGGTACAGCGGTTCAGTTCACATGTTCTGCTTCAGCAGCCCTGGGTTCACTGGTTCAGATCCTGGGTGCGGACATAGGCACAACTCTTCAAGCCATGCTGTGGTAGGCGTCCCACATATAAAGTAGAGGAAGATGGGCACGGATGTTAGCTCAGGGCTGGTCTTCCTCAGCAAAAAGAGGAGGATTGGCGGCAGATGTTAGCTCAGGGCTAATCTTCCTCAAAAAAAAAAGGAAAAAAATGTATATATGCGTTAACATTATTTATCCCCTGGTTTAGGTTATAGGCTTACAGTGCTTTTGGCTCTCTTTTCTAAGTATAAACTATGTTTTTTTCCCATAGTTTTTGTTTTTTTTTTTAATAGCTTTATTGACATAAAGGTCACACAACGTAAGAGCCACCCTTTTAAAGGATACCGTTCATTGATTTTTAGTGTATTCACAAAGTTGTGCAGTTACCACTGATATCTAATTCCGGAACATTATCATTGCTCTAAAAAGAAACTCTGTACTCACTAGTAATCACTCCCCATTTCCCACTCCCTCATGTCCCTGGCAACCATTAATCTTTCTGTCTCTACGGATTTGCCTATTCCAGACATTTCATATAAATGGAATCACACACTATGTGATCTTTTGTGTCTGGCTTCTCTCACTTGGCACAATATTTTCAAGGATCGACTGCATTGTAACATGGATTAGTACTTCATTCTTCTTTATGGTTGAATAATATTCCATTTCATGGACATACCATTCTGTTTCCCATTCATCTATTGATGGACATTGGAGTTGTTTCCACTTTTGGACTATTATAAATAATTCTGCTATGAATATTTCTGTACATTTTTTATGTGAATATGTGTTTTTATTCTCCTTAAGTATATACCTAAGAGTGGAATTTGTGGGCCATATGGTAGCTCTATGTTTAGGTTTTTTAGGAAGTGTCAGACTGTTTCCCAAAGTAGCTGTACCATTTTACATTCCCTCACGCTTTGCTGGGATCCCTGTGTCTGCTGGGGGTGTTGCGAGGACTTCCGAGGGGGGAGCCCCTTCATACTGAGTTGCGTCAGCCAACCCATGCTGCTGCCTGATATTGACTAAAGTCCCCTAGTCTTTTTCACTCCTCTGTCTGGGAAAGGAATGGCCCAGGGGACCATGACCTGTCTTCCCACATTGGAAGAGTTGTCATTTATACAAAGGAGCTGACTCATTCTGTGTGGCCCAAGGAGGCAGAAACCACAGATTTGGGCTCAGTAGAAGCTCCAGTCAACCTATGTAGTTCAGTAGTGAGAAAGCCCTACTCAGGATCGGTGGGGTCCCTGGCCCTGGCAGTGCTTGGAGAAGGCTAGGTGGTCTTTTGTCAGGACTGTGGACTTGAGATTCCTAGACCAGCAACACTGGGAAGCTGATGCCCAGAGCTCCCTTTCAACCACCAGAAACTTCTATTCTTCTGTGCTATCGAGGGTTTACAGAGCACTGAGGCTCCAGCCAACATTGCTTTGCATGTCGTCTACATGGAGAGAAGTCAAGAACCCAAGGGATCCACTGTGTTTGGGGAAACAAAGCCACTAGTTGTGTAGACCTACCATAGAGAACCCAACATGACCTACTTGTATTTTCAACCTCAAGGGAGTAAGAAACTTTTTCATGCTTTTAAAAGTTGTAATGAGATTTATTTTGTTCCATCAATCACAAATATATATATGTATAATTTAGAAAATATATATATATAATTTAGAAAAAATGTATAATACATAATTTAGAAATTATAGGAAAGCAACAAGCTAGAAATAAAATCATCCATGATCCTCTCACTTTGATAGATCTATAAACTTCTTCATGTATTTTATTTTATTCCTGTATTTTATTCTGCTCTTACTTTCTATAGCCATATACATAAATTTATTTTAATCCTGCTTTTTCTCTTCAGAAACGCTATGAACATGTTCCATGTCATTAAGCAGCCTTCTTAAACATGATTTTTAATGACTGCTTAGTATTCCACTTTATGGTTGCTCCCTAATTTAGTTAACGACTCCAGAAGTGGTGAGCATTTAATGTGTTTCTAGAAATTCAGCAGCATAAATAATATAATAACATAATAATTCTCATATATAGATCTTTGCCTACATATGATTATTTCTTTAAGAAAAATCCCTGGAATTAAAATCGCTAAGTCAAAGAGAAAGCCTGTTTATAAGGCATTTGACACATATCACCAAATTGTCCTCAGGAAAAATCTTATCAATTCACAGTCTTGCGAGCAGTATCTGAGAGGGCTTATTTACCTTCTCACTTAGGAAATTTTGCCTGGGAGCTTATTTCTAGCTGCAACGTAGACAAAAAAGGCAGCGTTCATACAGACACCAGTGATGAGAAGGAAAGTCCAAGATCTGGAGGCAGAAGGTCTGGATCAAGTCTCAGCTCTGCTGCTCCTGTAAGCCACTCGACGTCTCTGAGAGCCAGTTCCATCATCTGGAAATGGTTATGAAGTTCCAGTAAAGGCTTCCGCAGAAAGGAATAAATGGCTTGCTTCTCCCAGTAGGGCTTTCAACATGTAAGGTCATACAGAAATGATTTCCTGCACCAAGGGGGCTAATTGTAAGTGATTAGTCCATCAAACAGGCAGAGTTGACTAGTGATGAGAGCAAGAGCTCTGGGTCCAGCTGCCTGGGTTCACACCCTGACCCCATCTCACCAGATGTGGCCCTGGGCCTAGTTCTTGGCCTTGCTGTGATCAGTTTCCTCATCTGTAGAACGGGGCCATCATCGAGATTAAATCAGTTAGTATCTGTACAGTCTTCAGCATAGTGCCTAGTATAGGGTAAGCACAATGTTAGTGTGTTTAAAAAAACAAAATAAATCTTGCCACGTGACACACCCTGAGTTTAGGTCTTTCCATCATGCAGTTAGATTCCCACAAGCTCCCCATCCTGCAATCGCCATTTTATTGCCATTTTCTGAATGAGGAACATTGCAAAGTTTAAGCACATCGTTCAAAGTTGCAAAGCTAATAAACAGAAGAATTGGGACTGAATTTGAGTCTTTCTACTTCAGAGAAAATTCTCTTTTCTTTAGTTTGAATAGATAAAAAGCCTCCTGCAGGGCACCCAATGGGTGTTGGGCATCACGACAGGTTCTTTCACAGGGATTATCTCATTTAGTCCATTGCAATCTTTCTGTTTACTTGTTTGTTTACTAAGACACAATTTACATCCAGTAAAATTCACCCTTTTAAGGTACACTATTCAGTAAAAGTTACCCTTTTAAGGTACAGTGTTCTAAGAATTTGGCAAACATATCCAGCCATTAACCACCACCACAACCAGGACAGAGAATATTTCCATTGCCTAATGTTTCTTCATTATCCCAGCCCCAACTTCTGGCGTCCGCTGATCTGATTTCACTCTCCAACATTTTGCTTTTTCCTGAATTTCATATAAGTGGAACCATATAGTACATAGTCTTCAGAGCCTGGTTTCTTCCCCTTAGCATAATGCACATGAGGTGTTCCATGTAGTTGCAAGCATCAGTAGTTTGCTCCTTTTCATTGATGGCGCAACAGCCTTTTGAGGTGGATATCATCTCCACTTGGCAGCTGAAGAAACTGAGGCTCATAGACATCGAGTCCCTTTCCAAAAGTCATGCAACCATAGTCAAACCTAGGTCTTCTCATTTCTAGTTCTGCAGTTTAATACACATATACAGCTAACAAAAGGTGGGGTTCTATACTTCATTCTGTTATGTCTTTTGGAGGTAATACTGTGGGTGACCCCCAAACCCTCCCCGTTGGAAGGTGAGTTCCAGGAGGCCAGCGACCTGGGCCAGTACATTGGCCCACACCATATCATGAGCAAGCCACCTGGCCCAGGGTGTACACGCTCAGGAAGTATTTGTTGAATTCAACAGCGTGGAAGGACAAGGAGACATCTCAGAAAGTAACAACAGGGCGATAGGAGAGCCCTGTAATGTGTACGTCAGAGCACTTTCAGTTTTCATTTTGAAGCACAGAAAACAAAAAGAAATGTGGAGCCAATGATGGGAATGCATAACCCGCACGCCTCCCGGAGCACATTATCCAATGAGTTTGCAGACCCCTGAGACGAAAGGGAAGAGCAATGGCCCCTCCTGAAGAGCCAAAAAGTCCTTCTTGAGTGAGGGAGTTTCTTAGAAAGGGAAGGCTCACAACCTAGTCGTGTCACAATCGCCCGTAAAGCTACGAATGCAGATACTGTAGCATGCAAGGCCCACAGTTGAATCCAATAAACGCCATCAGTCTCTTGTGGTCACCTGGTCAGGCAGCTGTTTTTATTCCAAGGTAGAAATTCAGAGCAGTTAGATATTATGACCCAAAGCCACAGATCTAGTAAAACACCGAGCTGAAATATAAACCAAAGTCAATCTCATTCCTTTCTTATTGAGAAGGAGGGGACAAGATTCTTGAAAACCACTTCTACGAATTTGTAGCAATCAGAAAATAGTTATTTCAGTGGAAGCAATTCAAGTGTTCCTCACAGATGAATGGATAAGCGAAAGCGGTATGTACCATCATGCATTCCTTACAACGGGGACACGTTCTGAGAAATGTGTCATTAGATGATTTCATCATTGTGTGAACATCGTAGAGTGTACTTATACAAACTTAGATGGGACAGCCTACTACACACCTAGGCCATATGGTACTAATCTTATGGGCTGACTGTTGTATATGCGATCTGACTACACTTAGAATGGAATACTGGTCAGCCATAAGAAGGAGTGAAATTCCCACACGTGCTACAACATGGATGAACCCTGAAGACATTATGCTAAGTGAAAAGATAACTACTACATGAGTCTACTTACCTGAGATGCCTAGAACAGAAAGATTCAGACAGAAAATAAAATGGTAGTTTCCAGGGTCTGGAGGCAGGGGCAAACAGGCGTTAGTTTTTAATGAAGTTAATGTTTTATGTTTTGCAAGGTGAAAAGAGGTCTGGAGATGGATGGTGGTGATGGTTGCACAATACCGTGAATGTACTTGATGCCACTTAAAAATGGTTAAGATGGTAAATCTTATGTGTCTCTTCCAATAATTACAAATAACTTAAAAAAGCACTTCAGACCATTGTCCATTTATTTTTTTTCCTAATACAGTTGCCCAAAGAAAATGTTCAAGTTCTTGAGTAGATAACATAGACCAGGAAAGGCAAATAAAGACAGAGCAAAACATTTTGTTTTCAAAAGTTTAGAAACTGAAAATGGTTAGATAATGAGTTTGAAGTGAGTCTGGAGAATTCCCAGGAAAAGGGTCATGAAGGGTAGACACGGTCTGTGATTCAGCGGCAGATGGACAACATTCTCAGACAGTCTGCCAAGTGCTGGACACTTCCTCATATATGTGATATGTGTAGTATATTATCACATTTTCTTCTCAAGAATCCACTGGAATTTGCATTGCCAGCTTCCCTTACATATGAAGAAATCAACTTCAAGAACTTAAGTAAGTTTAAAATTGTCCAAGGTATACAGAATTCCAGGGGCAAAGCCCTAAGTGCCACCAGGTGGTACTTTCCTGAGATGGGTTGACTCAAGAAAGGAATTTAACTTCCGTCATTTCAGGTGCTGTTTGCTGAGTTCTGCTGTGTACAAGGCACCATGCTGGGGCCTGAAGGGAAGGTGCTGGAGGTATAAATTCCAATAAAACTGGTCCCTGCCTTTGGGGAATCCATATTCCACTGAGAGATGGGCTATCACTCAAATAAAGATGAGACGTGTCTGAGAGAGATGTGGTTTGTAGAACGGTGAATCAAATGCCGTGGGGGCACAGAGGAGAAAAGATTCTCTCTATCTAGGGAGCCCTAGAGACCTTCAAGGAAGAGCCAGCTTTGGAGCTCTGTGAAGCTTCGGAGGGCGAGGTTTTGACAAGGGGTGGGGCAGCCTGATGCGAATGGACTCTAGGAGGGGCAACAGCCTGGGCAAAGGCTTGGAGGCGGGAGGGGGCAGGGGGCCTGCACCTTGAACAGCTTGGGTTGTCTTAGCGGGAGCTGGGGTGAAGGAGACATTGCACAGCCGGCCTCAAAGACCTCGGTTCCCCAGAGAAAATGCTGCCTGGGGGACTTGAGAAGCTGGTGGGGGAGGTTGGGAGAGGCAGGCTGGGGCAGAATAGAAGACCACCAAGTTAGAGACACAGGGAAGACAGAGAGCAAAGACGAGTGTGAAGCTAAACAAAGATACAACGGCTGATAGAAGGCCAAGCTCCCAAAGGCTGGGTTTGGGGCCTTCCTCGCCTTGCCGAGGGACCAGCAGGCAGGCATCTAGGGGCACAGCCTGAGGACCAGCTCAGGTGCCAGCAGCCCGGGGGTGCCAGGCTCTGCTACTCTCACTGAGGAGTCAATCTGCTTACATGGAAAATGCTAAGCAGAAGGCTGACTATGTTTAGACTTTTCTTTTAATCTTGAAAGAGAAGAAAACAGTAGCAGAGGGCGTCCTTGTCCAATCCTAATTCAAGTTAAACTTCTAAAGATTTGGGGGAAATACTTGGGACACCGAAGCTTTTAAGAGCATTGAAATCGAAAATTGAATGGTTATAAAGGGTTTTCTCCCATTTGTGCCTTTCTTTGCTTGCCACGAGAGCCATAAAGTATCACTCAGACCCATGTGGCACTTCTGTGATTGAGATGTTGTGGGATATTCCCGGTCCCATTTGATCCTATGGACAGCTCCACGGGTTAGGCCCAGGCTGTCTCCTTTCACCAATGGGGATCTGAGCCTTGGAGCTTCAGGGATGTCCCCTGGCTTCTCATCTCAATGGCAAAGTCAGAGATGGAGCCAGGGTCTGCCGATTCTAATCCAGAAAGGAGAAGCAGGAGCTGGCCTTGGGCGGAAGAATTCACGGGCTTTGAAATCCTACTTGGATTGAGTCCTAACTCCATTGAAGGAGCCGTGTAACCTCAAGCAAGTCACCTATGCTGTCTGATGCTCCATCTCCTGAGGGACACAACCAGCATTATTTTGAAGATTAAATGAGATAACACACACCTAGCACGGTGCCTGGCACATAATGATGGTGGTAGCCATTTTCATGATCGGAGGAAAAGACATAGACAACAGAGTGGGTGGTTTTGAAGGAAGAGAGCTTCTCTGGGAATACAGAGCCATAGCTGGGTCCTCCTTCCTCTGCCGTATTGCTCTCAATGCCTCCCCTCCGCCAGTGTTCCAGGAGTCCATGAAAACTGCAGTGGAAATAGATATTGGGCTGTGGTCTATGCCCAGTGAAAAAACAACCCCTGGTCCTACTTAGATTCAGAACCAGTGGAGACATAAGGCATGGAATAAAATAGATCAAGGTCAATAATGTGTTCTTTTACTATGATCAAGTTCAGTCGGAGGATGGAGCTCAGAGTGAGAGGCAGACAGGTCTGCTAAGTGAACCCCAGAAAGGAGCCCCATTTGCCCACCAGCCATAGGCTGTGCGGGGCTGGGTCTCAGCTGACCATGATGGGGAGTTGGGGAGGGCCTGCTTCTGGGGAGCAAGGAAAATGTGTGCTTCGTGCATGCTGCTCATTCCCACGTTTACCCATCAGGAAAGAGATAGTGGGAAGCCGGGAAAGGGATGTTAAGTCTTCATCCACTTGGAAGGAAAAGCAGGAGGGGAAAGGGGCATTGCCTCTGACTCACCCAAGATTTGCGTGCTCCTGACACAGTGGACATGGAGCTTAAATGTACGACGCCCCTTAAAGGTGTCATTTTCTTCTACTGGAAGAACATCAGCAGAGCAACAGTCTATCTGGTCAGTTCCACCCACATTCATGGCCTGATGCCAACCCCTGCTCCTCTGCATGGCTCCCAGGGCCCCTGGGAGACCGTTTAGATTTCGCCACCAGAAGGCTCTGAAATGGGCCAACAACAAAACTTCTTCCACTGAGTGGGGACTTGACTCATTTCTCTGTTCCTGTCCTGAATGATCTCCAGCCATGCTGTGTATCCATCAGAGGCTCTGCAATGAGTGAGATGAAATGTAACAGGAAGACAGGCTGATCAAAAAAGCCCACAAGGACACTCCACCTATCAAACACCGACACGTGAGATGCCCAAACTTGAATATAAACCTTGCCCATTATCAAGGTCCAGCTGCGAAGATAGAGTTGGAAGATGAAATCCCCTCAAAAGTTGAATCTCAAAGAAATTAAAGACTGAAGTCATGGGATTTGGGGTCCCTCTGAGTTAAAAGTCCAAAGTTCAAAATTCTTTGATTAAATTGTCAGAACTCTCTTCCCTGCTTTCTTACGCTCCTTAGTCTTTGTCTGAAGAGCCCTCGATTCCTGGGGGCCCTGGGTTTCTGTAAGCAGCTGCAACCTAGGTCATCTGCCACTGAAACGGGTGTGCTTTCTTCACACAGCATCTTTGTTCAGTGCCAGTTCTCTTATGAGCCTCTCGCTAAGAGTTGAAATAATTAATGGGACAAATAGGACTGATAAGATTAGCCCTGGTCCAAACCACCAAATGCTGAAAACATTCCCATCCCCAAATCCCAAAGCATTTTTCTTAGTTTCCAGGAAAAATGATGTTCCCCGAGACCAGCTTTCAGGGTTTCCGAAGACTCTTAACAGCAGCTCTGTGAAGGCGGGAGGTGGGGGACCCCTCCTGGCCTGAGCCCCATCAGGTTGCCAGTTCGATCACGCCATTGACTAGATCCCAAAAGGTGGGAAATTACACTCAAATGTAGAAAATCATCCATCAGTAAGTTAATTTGTATGCTGTGTCCTTAGCCCAGTGAAGCCCTACTTGGACATCCTGTCTTGCTTCTTGGAGAAGGACAGCCACCTGCCCTTCCCATCAGGACGTTTAAACCCTCCTCCTTCCCATTTTTGCCCCCAGCCGAGTGTTCTTGCCCCACAGTGCTAAACCGAGTGGGGGCTCTATCTACTGGACTGTGCTACTCTCATGTAAACAGGCATTTAAGACCTGGGGCACAGTGGGTGGTCATCTGCATGCTCTTGCTAGGGAATTTCTTAGCAAAGGGACCTGTGTTCACTGGTCCCCACATTGGTTTTGGCTGGAAAACAATGCTCAGGGGAACACTGTCCTCGTGCTTCCTTACTGCACGGCCCTCTGGGCCCAGCGAAGCCTAACCCTCTAGCCCATGCTGTCCTTTCTCAGCTTTGAGTGTCCTGGCTCTGAGGACCAGCTCTTCCTGCCATCTCTTTCTCTCCAGTAGTGACAGATGCCTCTGTCTTTCCCTTTTTCCTCTCAGAGAAGCCCAGCTAATGTGGCTTGTCCAGGGCTGCTTCCCCCACCTGGCACGGAAGGCTTCTCTTCCTGTGGGGCCGCTGCATCCGCCACCCTGCAGACTAAGGCGCCACATGTTCCTTCCGGTAACACGTGGGGCAAGACTCTCTCTCCTGTGGGGCCGCTGCATCCGCCACCCTGCAGACTAAGGCGCCACATGTTCCTTCCGGTAACACGTGGGGCAAGACTCTCTCTCCTCCAGCCCAGGCTTTGCTTCTCTCGTTCTTGTTTAGGAAAAGCCATGCCCACATCCGGAGCCGACCCACCGGTGGATGGTATCTACCCTCCCTGAGGCCTTTGTCTCCTGTGCCTGTGTATTTCCAGGTCAAGGTGCACCCTAAGGCTGGAGGTGACTGCCCAATGCCCACACCTTTGCTGCAGTCAGCATGGCTGGCATTTGCCTGCCACGCCCCATGTGGACACATCTGCTGAGGTCACCTACAATGGCCACATGCCCTTCCAAAAGCGTTCACATGTCCGCTTTCTTCTTGCTTAAAGCTGTTCACTTGGAGCCTGGGCCTTTTTTCAGCCGAAGATATGCAGCTTGCTTCTGAAGAAAGTCTCTCCGCTGTGGACAAAGTAGCCACAAACTGCGATCACTCACCAAAGTTGAATTACCACGTTCCCCGAGACCCACAGCCTCTCACCTGGGCCCCAGCAGTTAAAAGCCGACTGTATAGCTGGTAAGGCCACCTGGGCCATCTGAGCATCTGCAGACGGCCAAGTCAACGCCCCGCTTATACAGCACAAGACCCGCCCACCCAGCCCCTCCAAAGCTGCAATCACTCTAAATCTATTTTGTGTCCTCAAATATCTCAGTAATCCAGGCAATTGCACCCAATTGTTGAGTTTTAATATCATCCTCTTTGCCTAAGATCTGAACAAAGGCAGATATAAGAAAGAGGAGAAATGGCTACAAGCCACAATTTGCCTTCCTTACTGATAACAGCCAAGTGGGAGGTGGATGGAGTTTACAGGAGAGAGAACAGAGGTGTTGAGAAAGGCCCAGCATCAGGCAGCGGCATCACCCAGCTGTGAGCAAAGCAGGAGTGGGTCCAGCCTCCCCACAATGGCAGCAGCACGTGTGAGAGGGGACAGGGGACAGGGGGCAATGGCTGAGCCTACTCTCAGTTGAAGGCAGCCTCAAGTAGTGGGTGCTCACTGAGACAGTGCAGCAGAGGCCCCTGTAGTGCCATCCCCAGAGAGCAGTGGCTTACATCCTGATCAGGAACTGTGAAGCAATGTTTCAGATAAAACTCCAAACCCGCAGGCAGACACTTAGGTCCATCCTAATCATCCTTGCTTTCCAGGAGGCTGGCTTCTGAGTAAACATAGCTGCATAGAAGGTCACACACTGGTTTGAAGATATTTCATTGAACCATCTCTCATTGAGCATCTATTTGATGCTAGACCCTGTGCTAGGTATTGAGGATCAGGAGATAACTAACACATGGGGCTGTCCCAGTGGAGTTCCTGTGGGATGGCCGGCCACGGTCATTATTTCAGCATCTCAGTTGTTACAAGGAGGAAATGAGTTAGTATTTATAAGCATTTAGAAGGGCACTGGGAACAGAGATAGAAGAAATCTGATCTTAGGGTGGGGACGAGACATAGGCACAGGCAAGGGTCCAGATTTTGGAAGGCCTCGTGGGTGGAGGTAAGGAACTTGACATTTATCCTGTAAGGCCACAGGGATCTAGTAGATGGTGTGCACAGGAGAGTGGCCTGCTTATATTTTAGATTTAGGAATCTCCCTGTTATAGTCTGAATTGTGCCCCCTCAAATTCCTTCATTGAAGTCCTGATCTCAGAATGTGACTGTATTTGGAGAGAGTCTTTAAAGAGGTGTCTAAGGTAAACTGAGGGCATTAGGGTGGACCCTAATCCAACATGAACATTGTCCTTTCAAGGAAAAGGAGATGAGGACATGGACAACATACACTGAGGGAAGACCACGTGAGGACGCAGCAGGAAGGCAGCCACCTGCAAGCCAACGAGCCAGGCTTCAGAAGGAACCAACCCTGCCGACACCTTGACCTTGGACTTCCAGCCTCCAGGACCACAAGACAATGAATTTCTGTTGTTCAAGTCCACCAGTCTGTGGTATTTGTTATGACGGCCCCAGCAAACTAACACCTCCCAGTTTCCAGGACTGGCGGGGAGGAGGGAGACTAATGTAGGGAGGAAAATTAAGGACCTTAATGCATTAATCTCCATAAGAAATCACGATGAGGCCCTCCCTAAGGATGTAGAAATGGGAGGAAGCGGAAGATTGAAAAGAAACACAGGATACGGAATTCACAGAGTTTGGGGACCCATTTGATGTGAAGGGTGGGAGAGAAGAGACTCCATGATAATTCCCAGATTTCTCATTTGAGTGACAGGATGAATGGTAGTTCCTTCATCAAGACACATTATACAGTGAATAGAACACCTTCCTACAAAGGCCTGTGACCCCGCCCTGAAATCGGGGTTTGGAGGAACCGTCTAGTGTCAGGGCGCCTGGACCCTGTGTAAATTGCCAGATTCTGCAAGAGAAACTTGGATGAGTTCCCCCCACCCCTCATTCAAGACTGGGAGTTGAGATGGCTTCCCATTTCAGAGCCTGGTGGACTTCCATTCCCTGTAAATCTCCCTTCCCCACTAACAATTGGAATTCCCTCAAAAATCTCTTTTGCTGGGTGGCTCTGCCGTGCATTAGCATAAGGGAAAGAAGGTGGGGGAATTTAGTGCTGAATGGCAATAGCATTTATTTTTCTTAGCTAATAGCCAAGTGTCTCTAATTCAAACCAACCGAACTAATTGAACGAAAAAGAATGTTAACAGGCCCAGCAACTAGACTGTATTTAAAAGCAATTGTTCTCAATCAATAAATCCTGCTGGATTGTTGGAGTTCATTAAAGATGTATTTGTTACCAAGCAGCTGGTACCCATCAGCTGCTTTAGATAGAGATTTCCGTCTCTCTATTGGATCATGTACATTATTGTGTTTGCACATTTCCAGCCACAAGTGACCACGTGACAAACGTTCATGGCACAGAGATGGGCCCTGCCCACCTGCCACCTTGAGCTTTCCCCAAGGCTGGGAGAGAGCAGGAAGGCATGGGGCCTGTTCTCCTTGATTTCCAGAAAGCATTTCCTCTTCTGGGGGCTTCAAAAGGGCAGAAATATTAAAAGCCATTCTTAACTATAATATACCAAGGTCTCTTTGATTAAATGCACTATATTCTTCCAACTTCTAATCCATCCATGCATTTATTCTGCAAACATTTCCTGCAGGCCTGCTCTCAAAGAGGGAAGAAGAGATCAAACATATTAACCATAGCTGACGCGTATGACTGGGGGCTTACTAGTTGCAGGCTCTATTCCAGGTGTATTACACAGATGATCTTGTTTCTCCTTTACAACAGACCTCGAAGGATGTGCTCCCCCTTTCTCCAGATGAGAAAAGCGAGACAGGAAGAGGATTATTTCTGTACCTTCCGTCAGACAATGTATGGCGACATGCTTGCTTTGTGTTTTTGGCTTCCTGTGTCTGCCCTCCTAGACTGATGCCCCGTGAGGCTGTGGCTGCACCTGCTTCATGTGCTCGGTGGAGCCCTGTCAATGCACAATACGCAACAGGAGGTAGCACGGTTTAGACCCACGCCCCGCATCTGGTCTACCTGGATTCAATCCTCAGTTGCATCGCACCAAACAGCCAGTGATGTGACCCTGGACCAGCTGCTTGACTTCTTTTTTTTTTGAGCAAGACTAGCCCTGAGCTAACTACTGCCAATCCTCCTCTTTTTGCTGAGGAAGGCTGGCCCTGAGCTAACATCCGTGCCCATCTTCCTCTACTTTATATATGGGACGCCGACCACAGCATGGCGTGCCAAGCGGTGCCATGTCCGCACTCAGGATCCCAACTGGCGAACCCTGGGCTGCCGAAGCAGAACGTGCGCACTTAACTGCTGCTCCAACGGGCCGGCCCCGCTGCTTAACTTCTTTATGCCTTACTGTCTTCTTCCAGAAAACAGAGATAATAATAAGGCTCCTCATAGGGTTATTGTAGGGATTAAATGAGTCGGTGCGGCCGGTGCTCGGAACAGGGAATCCTCAACGAGCACCAGCTATTAGCACTACTGTAGCAAGTGCCCCGTAAATATGTGTAAAATGAATAAGCAACTTAAATGTCAGGGCAGAGGAACCACAGCTCATTACGAGAAAGCAGAGAATTGGTACGCGGCCGAGATGGAGGGGCCAGGGGCCGTTTCCGAGGAGCTGAGCAGCCTCAGCTGCGCTTTGAAGGGTGGAAGGAATCTTCGTGATGAGGAGGGGGAGGAGTTTGCTATAGGTGTAGTGAACAGAATGTGCAAAAAGCATGTGGCAGAGGAGGAGAACCCCAGGGGTTTGTGGGAGGAGCATGTAGTGGGAGGCTGAGGTTTAGAGGACCCAGTGCAGGCTCTGCAGGTCTGACCGGGGACTGTGCTGAACGCACTGAGGGCAATTTGAGCCTGTTCTTACTTCTGTCAAAACAGACAGGTGCAGTTTCCCCAGCCTGCAGCGAGATGTTCAGTCTTTCTCTTCCTCCAAGCCCAGCCCCACTGTGGCCTCCTCTAGGAAGCCCTCCCTGATGCCTCAGCTTGGAGCTCACTGTTCCACAGCCCCTCCCAGGGCAACTGCACATCTCGTGCTGTCTGCAGTGGCACGGGTGGCCCTGTAGACTGTGTGTGTGTCGGCCTCTCTCACTGGACCCGCAGTCTCTCATGGGCTGTAACGTCCTAAATCTTCTTCCCTGCCTGTCCCCGCGGGGGCCCAGCACAGTGCTGTGCGCATACGTAATGCATAGGAAGCACCTGCTGAACTGAACCAATGATTCCCGAGTTGGCAGCAGCATCCGCTACCCAAAGCCCAAACCCTCTGATGGAGACACGGGACTCACAGGAAGTGTCTCAGAGCCCCAGGGGGCAGAAAAATTGGGAACTGTTGAGTCCAAAAGAACTGGGTTCCCTTGCAAACTGTGACGTTTCTGTTACCTCCTTCCTCTGAGCCCCATTCTACCCCTTTTTCATGTCCACCTGCCAAAGCAGCTGGTAATGTTTCCCTCGTGTCCCCCCAGCTCTGGGATGTGTCGGGGTCACCCCTTCCCACCCCTGAGAGCTGTTGTGCTCATCTCTTCCCAAATGTGGGCTCAGTTACAACAAGTAGGGAGCTTGAAATGGGCCATGGTGGGAGTATTGACACCACGGAAATTGGAAAAAGACGCAATCAGGGTTTTGCTTCCCCTGGAAAGCTGGTTGTTAAACATTTACCAGCATTACCTGGTAGCTATGTGGTTCTGTTAATGCTGCAGATTAATGAGATTGATCAGTAATAAAAATGACAATAATACTGATCTTGAGTGCATTTTACATTTATGCTACGTTTAGAGCATGCTAAATTCTGTTAATGCACGTTTAACATACCTAAGCCCCACAAAAGGAAGAAATGCATTTGTCTAGTTCACCTCTGGGATCCCAGTCCTAGTACTCTCTCTGCCATGCTGACCATGTACAGTTGAACAGGTTGTACACTACACAAAGGTGCTGGCCAAAGAAACAAAAAGGGACTAAAATCCAAAAGGAACCATAAAGGGACTACACATGCCAGGTGATCAAGGTCAAGATCAACAATGATAAGTCAAGTTGATAGCAGGCACCCTAGATATGATGTGATGAGAATGGCACTTTACCTCTGGCTCTTCATCCCCCAAACCCATAACCCCAGTCCAATCATGAGAAAAACATCAGATGAACCAAGTCGAGGGGCATTCTACAAAATACATGAGCAGCACCCCCCAGAACTGCCAAGGTCGTCAGAAACAAGGGAAGTCTGAAGAGCTGTCACAGTCAGAGGAGCCTACGGAGAGGCGAGGACTAAGTGTGACGGGGTGTCCTGGATGGGATCCCAGAACAGACAAAGGACCTTAGGGGCAAAGTGAGGAAATCTGAAAAAGTATGGAGTGTAGTTTGTAGCAATGTATCAACACTGGTGTACGAGTTGTGACAAATGCCCCACACTACTGTAAGATGCTGACAATAGGGGAAACTGAGTTTGGGGTACATGGGAAGTCTGGACTATTTTTACAAAATTTTTATAACTCTGAAACTATTCCAAAATAAGAAGTTTATTTTTAAAAGTGCTAAGTGCTTCCTTTCCTTTCTATTCTTTTCACTTTTTTATTATTTTCCCGCTTTCTGACTCAGATTCATTGTTGCAAAAAGCACTTATTTCACGGCACTTTAATTTCATGATGAGATGACTTTGGTGGTGACTGGAGGGGCAGGTTTTGCCCCTAAAATCACTGGCTGCCGTCCATTGTTGCTGCTGCGTTGCTGATCTCCAGCGAGCACTGTTTGGAGAAGCTCCTGTCTGCTTCTCGTCTGCCATGTTTTACACACTCAGCTGCCTATTCTGGCCTCTTCTTTATTTCTGGCTTGATTTTTTTACGGTATAAGTGTATAAGTGAGTATAAGTATGCCTTTTATGAAAACTTGATGTGAAGGCAAGTGAGTGAGTTTGGAAGGTGGACCTCACTTATCTTGGTAACACTTCTGTGGTCTTTTCTAGCTTTTCTCCCTAATCATTGACTATCTTATAGGTAGGAAAGGTGATGGAAAAATTAAGTTCCAGATAAGGATGGAAGGGCATTCTTAAGGGTCACACCTCCCGATGACCTTCTAAAATCACCACGCCTCCCAATGACATTGCAGAGCTTCTCCCCAAATCTTCTGATCTGAGAGTAATGAGTGAGAGCCTGAACAGCCCCTTGAAGCCATCAAGTGTACATTCCGAAAGGACAGCCTTTCTGAAGCACACCAATATGTATTTCCCTCCCATGCTTGTCAACTGGAATTTGGCGCCATGGATAAATTGGGTTGGACAGCCCAAGCCCCAACTCCAACACTCAAGTCAAATCGAAGCCCCAGAGAGCATTGAAAACGTTAAATTCAAAGAACGGATTTTTCATTTGCGCAGTTCTCCAATTTCTGGTTTGGCCCGGACCAGGCTGAGGAAAGGGGACGTTTTCCCCTTGCGAGGCGTCAACGACTTTCATGTTTGCAGCTGTGGACGGGTTTCTGACTCGTCAAACATGGTTTGAAACCAAATGGGACTGGAAACCATGGAGGTGAAATGCATAGAGGTCTTCTCTACGCTCCTGTGTCTTCCATTCGTCTTACAAATGCACAGTCCTCTTGCTGATGTTAATCTTTCTTTTGTTCCTTTGTAAGCGGCTTAGTAGAGAGGAAAGCGTGTAACATTGGCTGCGGGCAGCTCTCTTCAGTACCTGAATCCCCCCCCACCCCCATCCACCCCCACCCCCGTTTACTGACTGTTTGGCCCTGGTGAAGTTACCTGAGCTATCTAAACCTCACTTACCTGTTTTTTTTGTTTTTTTTTTTTGAGAAAGATGAGCCCTGCGCTAACTGCCTCCAATCCTTCTCTTTTTGCTAAGGAAGACTGGCCCTGAGCTAAAATCCATGCCCGTGTTCCTCTCTTTATACGTGGGATGCCTACCACAGCATGGTGTGCCAAACGGTGCCATGTCTGCACCCGGGGTCTGAACCGGTGAACTCCAGGCCGCCGAAGCAGAACGTGTGAACTTAGCTGTGCTGGCCCCTCATTTACCTGTTTTAAGAGAGATGATGATGCTACCTGGGCTGAATTTTTGTGATGAATCAACACAGCCTAGTACTCAGGCAGGCTGCAGGCGCTCAGCTGACATCAGTCAACTCCTCCCTCTGGATTGCGGTGTTTTGCAGTCTCCCGTTCTGTACACTCAGTCACCCCTCCAGGCGGGACAGCAGCTTCACTCCTCCTCCTCCTTTTGTACAGAGAAAATATGCAGCTCTCCAAATTTTGAGAATAATAGAAAAATAAGCTAAAAACTTTCTGTATCTTCTGCCCCATTTGATTCCAAACGTAAGGAGCAGAACTGTGTTTATTTGGCTCTCTTATTTAAGCTTGAAGATGACCCTGCAGGAATGTTTTTCCTGCCGTGTTTCCAGCAAGCAGTTCGAGGAGTGACGTGACTTGCCCAAGGTCATGGTCAGAATCAGGATTCCAACCCCGCTGGGTCTGTCCCCTGGCCTGTGCTGTTCTACCTCGTGCACAGCTGCCCCTTGTAAGTGTCCCATTGTCCGTGGTACCTCTTTCTTTTATGCTTTGTTGGGCACCTTCCCTCTGCCCCATGGTGCTGACTATACATGAATGATCAAGGCATGGCCTTGCTCTCAGGGACTCTTGGTCCAGTAGAGGTGAGTGGCCAGCAGTTGCATAAGAGCAGTTTTCATCTCTGTCACAGCTACTCAACTCTGCCCTTATAGTAGGAAAGCAGCAGCAGGCCAGATGCAAACAACTGGGCTTGGGGCTGTGTTTTAATAAAACTTTATTTAGATAAACAGACAGGGGGCCAGAGTTAGCCTGCAGTCCTTCATTAGCTGACCTCCAGCCTAGACCATAGCAAGCGCTAGGATGGGCATGATTGCTAATATCTAGAATAATTTAACTCTCACTTGGTGAGACTCCTGCCTCTGACTCAACCCTCCTTCCTTTTAATAAAAGATGATTTTGATTGCTACCTGCACTCTTTGCAGAGGGTCGCTCAGCACACTTGTCTCTGTGGACCAGAGTGTCGAGATCAACCCATACATTCCTCCTGCCATCCAACCACATGCCAAGATCCCCTGGAATAGTATTCCTTCTAGAATGCCTTAACCCCAGCACCACATTGCTCTGTCACATTGGAAAATATCAGCTGTCGGGTCCCCTAACCGGCTCTGATGGACACAGCGTGGGGCTTGTCACCCTGTGTGATGGTCGTAAGGAAATTCTGAAAATTTGTTTAAGGGAGAGAACTGGAGGGTAAAACACAGTGGTTTGGGGAAGAGATGTCAGCCTGAATGTTGTTTAAACTAGAAATATCCCACATAGTCATACATTCTACAAAATAAATAGTCAAAATTAACAACTTCATAATCCCCAAAGGCTTGATTTGAAACTAGAAGGGAATAGTTCAGAATTTCAATAGTTCAGAAGTTCAACTCGAAGAGAAGAAAGAGGCAGAAGGAATGCACACTTAGGAAGCACCTGGTGTGTAGAGACTCCTGTCTGTGGGACCACTGTCTTTGGAGGTCTCCCACCCTCACAGAGTTTGAGTGAGAGAGTAATTTGGTCAACCTTCTTTAAGGACAATTTAGTCATTTTTAATCAGTCTTTAAAATGGGCAGATTGTGGACCTAACAATCCACTCCTAGGCCTACATCCAAAGGAAGTAATTAGATGTGCTCTGTATGTGGAAGGGTGTTCGCCATAGCAGTATTGATTCTGGATAACATTTTGAAGTGTCTAGAATTCTCGATAACTGGTATCTGTTTAAAATGATATATTGTGTCCCTATTATGGAAGAGCTTTAGCTGTTAAATATCACGTCTTATAGGACTATTGAGGGAAAAACAACAACAAAAAACCCAGAGAGGCAGATTACAATGTAACGTACACTATATAATTCCAATTTTAAAATAAAAAAAGGCTGCCTCCCTGTCGGTAGCTGGAGCTACACCAAAATGTAATGGTGATTATTTCTGGCAGAACTCAAAACATATTTTGTTTCATAGTTTACATTTCCATATTTGTTTTTATATATTTTCTCCATAAGTATATTTTTCTCTTAAATCTCAGACAGAAAAGAGATAATAAATCTTGTCTAAAGCACACAAAAATATAAAAGGTATAAATAAACCAGGAAATAATGTTTGTAACATAAAGACAAGCTATTAATAGTTTCAATCTAGAAAGAGATCTTATAAATTAAGAAAAAGTATAACCAGGCAAAGAGAGTAAACAGAAAAAATACACTCACATGAACTCCACAACCGAAAAGTTGTTCAAGTAACTAATAAACGTGTGAAAATATTTATCTCCACTAATAATCCAACAGAAGCAAAATGAACCCAAAATGAGGTCCTCTTTTCCAGTGATTAAGTTGTCAAGTTTTGAGTGATATTACTGAGGGCTGCTAGGATGGATGACTCAGTTGCTCACACCCAGGAGCTTAGCATCTAAATTTGTCCATCCTTTTTACAGAAAGCAATCCGAAATCATCATGACCTATGACATCACCAGTACCCAATTCTGCCCCAATAATTTCACCTCTAGGAGTGTTTCCTGAGGAAACAGAAGAACGCTTAAAGACTCTCACAAGGATTCTTACTTCAGCTTTATTTACAATATTTTTTTTGTAAATACGGGAACCATATAGACGACTACCAATGGGAAATAGAGAAATAAATTGTGATAGATAGGTGGCTATAGACACAGGATAGAAGATTACGTAGAGATCAAAGTAATGTTTTCAGGAATTGTTTAAGGCTACGGAAACCTGCTCTTATTATCAAGTGAGAACGGCATCATACCAACATGTCTTTCTAATATGTTCTAATTCAGTAAACCAGCAGTGCACATGCGTGAAAGCACTGGCGGGGTCTGCAGGGGACAACACTGCTGAGACTATGAGCAGATTTATTTCTGTACTTTCTAGATGGGTAATAGCCCAAAAGGAGTAAAGGAGTGTTAAAAGAGACAAACAAGAAAAGGAGGAGGAGGGGGAGGAGGAGGAAGAGGAGGAGAAGGAGAAAGAAGAAGAGAAGGAGCAGGGGGAGCAGGGGGAGGTGGGGGAGGAGGGGAAGGGGCGGGAATAAGCAGCAACATCACCAGCCCCACTTTCTACCTAGACATCACGAAACTTCTTTATGCCTTTATTTTAAAAACACATACAAAGTATTTAATTACATACCGTACCTGCCATAAGGCTCATATTTCATCTCTTTTCGCTTACTTTTAAGTACCAGTTGACTCACTTATGTAGTGTATGTAAATATTTCAAGTTAATACTTAAGTATTCTGAAGAAGGCACTACGGAGATCTCGCTGTTATCTCCTCCGCAGCGTCGTCCCTGTCCACCATTCCCACGGATGGTGACTCCCGTGAACAGATTTCCCAGGGTCCCTTGTCACTGGACTTACTCCTTCCCACCTGTATTGTGAACCAGGTGGACTTGTTATGGGAGCCCCTTGAGTTTTTAGAAGGGATTCTGACCGGGGCTCCTCCCTGGCTGAGCGCTGGAATTACCTGGGGAGTTCTCAAGAACTGCTGATGCCAGGTTCCATCCAGACCCATTAAACCAGAACCTCTTGCCCTGGGGCCCAGTCATCAAAGCCACCAGGGGATTCTAAGGTGCAGACAACGTTAAGAACTGCTGCATTCTCACCGGCACGTGTTTTCTTTCAAAAGGACATTTCTGTTGCAAGGGAAGGGACCTACCATAAACCCAAACCTATCATCTACCTTTTCACAAAGAGCGCCCATTGTCCTGTTCGGTCTCTGGATAGCCCTAGGGGCAGAGAACTGTGAGGTCGTTTACAGTGAGTGCATAAACTCAGACAGCATGGGATTTCCTGAACTCACATAGCAAGGGGTGTGAAAGTAACAAGACGTCCTGGATTTGACTCTTGTCTCAGCTGGGGGTCTTGGACCAGTCCTTTTTGCACTGTGCTCACTCACCTCTGCTGTTTTCTACTTATATCCCAGTGTTTCTCAACTGGGGACCCAGGGCAAGGCCTGGAGACATTTTTGGTTGTCACAACTGGAGGTGGGGCTGCTAGTGGCACCCAATGGGTAGAGGGGAAGGACACCACCAGCCATCCTGCAATGCACAGGGCAGCCCCACAACCAAGAATTACCCAGCCTCCAATGTCAACAGAGCCAAGGCTGAGAAACTCTGCTCAAGCTCCGGGTTGTGAAGAGTAATCGAGATACTGTCCTGTGTGTTCAGAACAGAACCCAGGAGTTGGCAAAGGTGTGAGAAATGCAATGGTCTTTAGTCCCGTTTCTGTCCCTGCTTAGGGCTCTTGGCCTTCATTAGAAGGACAATCCCCCTGGTGTGGGCGGTAAGCAGTGCGGAGCCAGTTAATTCCTGCACCTCTCAGCAGACAGCCTGGACAAGCAGTCCTCTCTGCCTTTCTGTTTTATCTGCCACAGTGATCTAGGGCTCCACCGTAGAGAGGGAAGCCACCCCGAGTCAGTGACTAACTGTAAAGGGCAGAGCTGCGGCCCAGCTGCCAGGGCTTTGCAGGCACCGTGAGAACCTGGGTTTCTGCAGAGGAGGAAGTCATGGGCAAGGAGGCAGCTGCACTTTATCACTTCCTCCCATCTCCAGTCCGTTGGCTTGCTCACCTCCAAAGTAGGCCACACGGCTCTGGTCTTGTTAGGGGAGAGACCCAGAAACCAGCGGGACAGGAAAAAGCAGCTCTGTCGGTCTCAGAGAGCTAGGAGCCAGAGAGCACCAGGGCTGCCCCACAGACCCCAAAGAAAGGAGGCCAATGGGTAGCAGGGTGTACAAGTTTCCAGGAGCCTTGATGCTGAGGGATTGCAAATGCAAAGAAAAGGAGGTTTTAGACACAAAGGACCACACTAGGCATGGATTTTGTGGGGCTGATGCTGCAGCTCCTGGAACCTGTTCAGCATTTTTTTTTCTTTTTTTGAGGAAGATTAGCCCTGAGCTAAGATCTGCCTCCAATCCTCTTCCTTTGTGCTGAGGAAGACTGGCCCTGAGCTAACATCAGTGCCCATCTTCCTCTACCTTATATGTGGGACACCTGCCACAGCATGGCTTGACAAGCGGTGCGCAGGCCTGCACCCAGGACCCGAAGCTGCAAACCCCGGGCTGCCAGAGTGGAACATGGGAACTTAACTCTGCGCCACCAGGCCGGCCCCCTGTTGAGCTTTTAATGGAGCCTTTTGATGGGGGGAGAGAAATGAAGAGAGATTCTGAAACCACCCAGGCCCCTGGCAGATTCTGCTTCAACTGAGAGGCCTCCCATGAAATGGGAACTGCTTTGTCACTGTGAAATGGGACCGGTAATAATCCTCCCCTCTGAAGGTTTCCAGGAGGATTCCAAGAGACAAAATAGAAGAATGAGAGCCCTCCCTTCCTCTGTCCTTCCTCTAGGAAGCCTCACTTGCTAGAACAATGACACTCTCCATCCCAGATCTCGGAAGCCATGTGTTACAAGCAAGTTCCCAAAGGGTAACTTTGCAGCCTCTTTTCCCTCAAAATATGATCAGCTATTGAGACCTCTTCCAGGCCTGAAGCCAGGCATCTCTGCCTTCCTGCAGGGATGGAAAATAGAACATCCTCCCGCAAGATCCTCTGGGATTCTTGCACGGCTCTTACATGCATGATCCTTGGTGGAATGATCTTTGATGGGCAGCCGCTGATCCGGGACTCCCGAGTTGCTGGGGCAAGTGTTGGTGAAGTCCTCCCCTCCCTCTCTCTGTCTTCTCAACTCAGCTAAATTCCTTGAGGCAGGAGACATGCATGGTTTCACTGTACATCCCAGTCCTGAGAATCATGCCAGGTCTGTAGATCAATTAACTTTCCTTTAATAAACTAGAGTTGACCTCTGAAATCTCATGGAAAGACTCACCACTGGGTCAGTGGGCTGACCTCTCAAGAAAGCCTGAATGTTCAAACCTCCTCTTCTGAGTTTTGGAAAACGAGGCACTCCACTGTCATTTTGCATACATATGGGCACTTGGGAATGTGCGTATGGATATACTGGAGAGGAGGCAGGTTTAGAGGCAAGACTGACGTGTTGGTGTGCAGAGCCAGGCAGTAAGTCAGTGGCTCCTGAAACGTCTCACTGCCTTGAACTTGGGAGTGAACACGGGAAGAACCCCCCAGCCACACAACTGCTCCTCCTCAGACCTAATATACCTGCAGGATGTTGTGGCTGGATTGATTATCCAGCCCTGACTCGACCTTACACTCTACTGCCCCAATTGGAAGATGAAGATCATTGAGAATGTTTATCACAAATGTTACAAATCCAACTTGCAAAGCCACAGAGCTGCCCAGATATATAGACGCGCAATCATTTTTGTTTGTTGGTTTGCTTTTCTGCATGAGAAACATGAGAGGAGTGGTACTTAGTGCCCTGCTCAGGAACTTATTAGGCTTGTGATTTTGAAGAAGCACCAAAAGTGACATCTTCTACTCAAGTCTTAGCACTGTTCCTGGCTCCTTACAGGCGACCACTGGTGATAGCTCCCACTACCTGCTATTGAGTTCTTCCGTGGGTCCCAAATAAAACATGCAGAGGAATAATGAATCTAATACATACCGTACGGACACACATGCATGATACATTCAACCCTATGCAAATGTTGATGATGAAAATCATGCATCCAGTGGTGATGAAGAGCCAGGCTTGCCTTCAGCCTGCCTCAGTTCAAATCTCAACTCCACCACATACCAGCTGCGTGACCTGCGCAGGTATATCACATAACCTTCTATGTAAAATGGGAGTGAATGTGTCATCTCGTGCTCAGATGATACTCTGAGGGACTAAGGAAACAGGCTTCTGAGTCAGATCCCACAGATTGCAAACTGTGACCTGGGCAAAATGCTGACCTTCTCTTGGGCTGAGTTTCTGAGTCTACGGAACAAGGATCACAATCGTGAATAACTCCTAGTGTTGTTTCGAGACTTGAGTGAGTTCATACGCACACCTCTGCTGAGCAGCGCCCATACACGCACACACTCTCTGAGTTTCAGCTGGGAGGATTAAGTGGATGACACTCACAAAGCACGTAGAACAGCGATGTCAGAGGATGGGTCCAAAAAGTGCTGTCCTTTGTCCTTGCTATGCCGTCCGTTTTGTTCTGTTATTCCTGCCTCCCAAGTTCTCTGAGGCTCCAACGAATCGTTCATGAACATGTAGTTCGGAGCCACACAGCGTGGTTCACGTGGCTGATGCTGCCTACAGCGAATCAGGGACCTACGAAACACGAGACTTCACTGCAGTTTGTCTTAGAAGTCCTGGCCACTGACTCTGCTGCATGAGCCAGATTGAAACTTGGACTAAAACAGATCTTTTTACGATCTTTTATTAGCTTTCCACAGCTCTAAGGAGAAAGTAAAAAGCATTTAAAATGACCTACGAGACCCATGTGACCTGTCCCTTGCCCAACTGTCTGGCATAAGCCAGAACTTTCTCTCTCATACTCAGCTCCAGTCATCTTTTATTTCAGCTTCTTCAACGTGTTAGGATCCCTCTTGCTCTAGGGTCTTGTGCACTCGAGTCCCTCTTTCTGGAATGAATGAATGAATAAAATACGTGTTTGGTACTCCTTTCCTTCTCCATTATTTTTTACTAATTTGATACTTACCTCTATAAAAGGAACATCTACTGGGGGTGGAGTGGAAGCAGTCAATGTGTTTGTACATGGGTTTCTGAGATTCCAAATGTCCCCAAAGTCAAAAGAAAAGCAAAAGGAACCAAAAGGCCAACACCCACAGGGATTAGTCTCACGTCAAACTTTCCACTTTGACTCCACAGTTGCTGCCGATGAATTGTGGCTGAAGGTGTCTGTTGAGAGGATTACATCAACACACCTGTAGAAAGCACACTGTCTTCGTCTGGACATGTCCACTGCCATTGTTGAGTGTTCGCCTGGCGCTGTCCTAGGCCAGCTATGCACACATCACCTCATTCAACCTTCTCAGGAACAATATGGCTATTTTTAGCCCTGTTTCATAGATGGGGAAATTGAGGCCCAGAGCAGTTAAGCGTGGATCAAAGTTACAAAGCAATATTGGAAGAGTTGGAGCTCAACAGCCAGATCTGTCTCATTTCCTCATTCAGTCGCTGATTGATTTCACGAGTGATTGATCATCTATCATGGGTCCTGCCCTGCTGGAGACCATGGAGTTTCAACTGTGATCAGCAACTACATGGTACCTGCTCTAATGGAAGCTTCCAGGCTAATTGGACAGTCAAATAAGTGTGCAAATAAGCACACACATGTGGTACAGTACAGAAGACAGGCAAATGATCCAGCTGGAAAGTCACTGTAAGTTCTCTAGACTGAGTGTATCAGTTAGATTTGCTGTGTAATAAACCAATTCAGAACTTTTTGACCTAAAACAATATTCACTTTGCCCACGAGTTGGCAGTTTGGGCTGGCATAACAGGGCACTTCTTCTGGGCTGGGCTGGGCTTGCCTACTCATGAGTCTGGGGCCATGGGTGTGTTGGCTGGACGTGGCAGGATTATGATGACATTATTTGGGGTGACTGGGGCCTATATCCATGTTTCACCTCTTCCCCTCCAGCAGGTTAGTCCAAGCCTGTCTGCAGGCCAGTCACAGAGTTTCAAGGGGACAATCTTGAATGCCAAGCACTTTTCAGACCTTATATTTAGGTCTTTGTTTGCATGATATATGCTGCTATTTCACTCATCAGAGCAAGACACCTGGCCCAGCCTCGAGTCAGCGTGGGAGGCTTCCAGAGAGCCTGGACACAGGGAGGCTTTGATAAATTGGGTTCATTACTCCAGTCAATCAACAGTGATGCCTACACTGAGACAGGAAGATCGAGAAGGAGCTGCCGGACAGAGAGGAAAGAAAGTGTCGGACAGCGTGATAGCCTGGAAAGTGGAGCGAGCAGAAGCACATGATGAAATGCAAAAAGTTTTCCCTTTGCATTATCCCTGCTTTCTCTCATCGTCTCTCCAGATCCATATGGAAGCTACTGGCCCCCCGAAGGAAGGGGATGATTCACCCAGGTCTGAGCCAAGCACGGTTTGGGCAGCCCTTTGACAAACTCAATGGTTGCCAATCAACGGGGATCCAGGGAGCATCAGCCCCACCTTCGGAAGCCAGCATCTCTCCAGCATGGGCCAAACCATGCAGTGGTTTGAGCCTGAAGCCAAACGACACGCAGCCTGACAGCCATGGGTCAGCTTTCCTGTATATTATAAATAGAAATCACAGATCGAGATGGGGGTGGGGGTGTGGGTTGTGCTTGGGGAGAGGGGTGTTGAGGGAGAAGGATCTGAACTTTTCCCTTGAACTTGGCAAATGTGAAGTTAAAATGTTTCTTTTAAGTCAAAACGACCATGTCATCCTCCTCCTGCCCCACAAGCCTGGTTCTGATTATTAGCCGAAGTTCAGTGCACGTTAAAGGCGTTTCTGGTGGGGCAGCCGGGGAACAATGACCCCTTTATTCAGGGAAGAAGAGTCGAGTCTGATGGCTGAACGAGCCGCCTGGCTCATGGGCTTGGGGTCAAGGCCACATCAAAAAGCATTCTTTCTCCAGGGCCAGGGCCCCACGGCTCCTGTTCCATGTGAGTTTCCCGAGTCATGGAAAAACCGCAGGAGTGTTGGTTCCCGGGAGCCTGGAGCAAGATCTGGGGTCTTGAGCTGCAGCTCAAAGTGGAAACGTGGCAGCCTTCCTCAGCTCTCAGGCTGCAGAGAGCTGCAGGGCTGCAGGAACTGGACCCACCTAGGAGGGAGGCGATAGCCAAAAAGGCTTGAAAGAACAGGGGTCCAACAGAAGTGTGGCTGTAGCCAGAGCTCAGGATCTGGGACTAGACTCCCCATGGACCCCTGGCTTGCTGTGTGACTCCAGGCCTCTTGCTTCACCTCTCTGAGCTTCATAGACCAGAGGGCTATGCTGTGAGTATCACTGGATAACTGGTCAAGGGAGATGCCGCTGTGAATGGGAACAAAGTCAGGAATAACCTTGCACAGATATTTCCTCCATCCCAAATGCGTGAGGCTGGCTCAGTCCCTGACGGAGGTCCCATCTGCTCTGACACCTACAAGTCCAGGTTCAAGACTTGCCTGGCCCCCAGGCCGAGCAGAGGGCTGACACGAAGGATGGCATGTCCCGGAAACCACTCTCACCTCTTCACAGCACAACCAAGGCAGGACCTCAGCTAGACATTGTCCTTCCTCCAGAAGCCCCCCAGTGTATTAGTGTCCTGTGGCTGCTCTAACAAATGACCACAAACTTAGTGGCTTAAAATGACACAGCTTTATACTCTCATAGTTCTGGAGGTGAGAGTTCTAGAATGAAGGTGTCAGCAAGCTGGCTATTCCTTCTGGAGGCTTTGGAGAAGAATTCATTTTTTACCTTTTCCTGGCCTCTAGTGCCAACTTGAACTCCTTGGTCTGTGACCGCCTCCTCTATCTTCAAAGCATCATTTCAACCTCAGCTTCCATCGTTACATCTCCTTTTTCCTCTTTTGACCTTCTTGCCTCCCTCTTATAAGGATCTTTTTGATCACATTTAGTCACCGCCAGGACTGTCTCCCCATTTCAAGATCTTTCTCTTAATCTCACCTGCAAAGTCCTTGCCGTGGAAGGGAAGGTTTGCAGATTCCAGGAATCAGGATGAGACCGTCTTTGTGGGCCATTTCTCAGCCGACCTCGCCCAGCATCCTCTGGTGGCCCACATGCCCTCTTTTACTTTATCCGTTTGGAAGCAGTGGCACCTGCCCCAGGCCCTGCTCCTGAGGATGTGTGGAGCCAAGATCGTTTGTCCCTCAAAGTCACCATCCCCAAGGGCCAGGGCGGGACTGGCCTTAGCGGCGAGCTGGCAGGGACATGCAGCTGGCTGTTCCCAAGGGAGGCCTACAGCCTGTGCCCAAGGGCAGAGCTGACCAAACGCAAGGCTGAAGAGAGAAGTAGCATCTGCCGCCGGAACCCTGCAAGAAGCCAGCAGCAAGGAAAGCTCTCTGCTTACTCATAAATCAGGTGAAAAAGAGCGAAGAGAAAGAGGATTCAGGAGGAAGGGAGAGGGGTGGACAGAAGGAAAGCAGACTGTCCGTCACCCCCTTACGTACAAGGATAACATCTCTTGCGTTCACCGCTCTTGCCTCCCTGGACCTAGATAGAGTAGACAGGTTCAGCAAATTTATATACAAGGCAACTTGTTAAATTTGAATATCAGATAAACAACGTTTTTTTTTTTCCCATAAGTATGACCCAAGCAATATTTGGGACATATACTGAAAATAATTTGTTGAGTGTCTGAAATTCAAATTAAACTGGGCATCTGTAGTTTGTCTGGCAGCCCTAAGCTAGCACAAAGCTGGGTACAATAACCAGTGTTGGAGAGAAGGAAGGAAGGAAGGAAAGAATGAAGGAAGGACAGACAGCATCATCACAGTTTATTATGAGTTGGATCCTGGACTATGTACTTAGCATAGGTTTGCAATTTAATTCTCAAAATGACCCCCTGAGGTCATCATAACTATACCTAATTTACAGATCCAGTAACTGAATTCTAGAGAGACGTTGTGCCAAGACAGCAAGTTGTTGTCTAACTCACCTCTGTGGTGCCCCCGAACTTTTGAGAAGACAGATTTCTGCTCCTGGAGAGAATCCCTGGGCCAATATTGGTATCAGGCCTTTGCACGGCCATGATGGAGCACACACAAGACTTCCCACCTGCAAGATCCCCTTAGCTCACACTGCTCTTTCTTGTTCCTATAAAAATAGAAGCACCCCTGGTTCTATGCTGCCCACTCCAAGGCCCTCCAGGAGCCCCTTGGCACAAAGAAACCCAGGGCTCCACATGGAGAGGGCCTTTGGTGGGGGCCCGGATCCAAGCTCAGCCACCTGCTTCTTTGACTTCAGAAATTTGTTCCAGGTAGAGGCCTGGGCTGCCCCTGACCACTCCCCAAAGCTTTGTCCAGTCTGCTTGTCCTGCAGCTACATCAGCATGAACCAGTGGCCTGGCCCCATCCTTGGCAGAGCATCCATTTGCTCTGGTATGGGCTGGAAGAGGTCAGGGAACGCAGAAGTCACCCCCTCACCGGGAGGGGCCTGAAGAGAGACCCACTTGCATTTATGGAGGGAGCTGTGGTTTACTAGGTTGGTGACCCTGGGCAAATTATTTGCTTCTCTGAGGCTCAGGCTTTGCATCTGTAAAACGGGGATGATGTCTCTTGAGTTTACTTAAGAATTTACTGCAATAATAACTGTAAATCATGAGTCAGTAAATCAGTCCCTAGCACGTGTTAGCAAGCAACACCCCTGTGGGTCTGAAAGATGGAATGTTCATTCATGTGTCTTAAGAAGGAAAAGAAAGAGAGGAGGAAGGGCAGGAGAGGAGAGAAACAAAAAGAGGCAGAAGAGTCTTCAATTGTAAAGGGCATAAACAAATGGAAGGAAGCAGAAAGCCCGGGCTGCTTTAAGTTTCTAAGGTGCTTACACGTGTGGCGTCTGCTTTGTTCTTCGCCTTCTAGTGCACATCACTGGACTTTCCTTAGGATTTCCAGGCAGAAGCAAGGCAGAGACCAAGTCTAGCTCTGGAGGTAGCCACCGCCATCCTTCCAGGGCTCCTCTCTGCTTCTCTCAGGCCCCAGTAGACAGGAAATCCCGGCTCCCAACTTTCCAAGGTCAGAGTCATTGCAGTTCTCTCTCTGTATCTCAATTTTCCAGCTGAGGACTCTTACAGTTGTCAAGACATAAAGACCCAAAATGGACATTTTTCAAGATGACCATGAGTGTATAGTTAATTGATTAAAATTGTCAAGATGTTACTTTCAGTTAGTTAAAAGATGTATCTAAACCATTCTGTTGTTTAAGGGTAGGCTGTGTGTGCACAAGCATGTGTGTGTGTGTGTGTGTGTGTGTGTTCTAAAGAGGCTGAAGTGCCCTGGTCTTCTCCTAAACCTTCTGAGGCTCCCGTCTCCTCCAGGAAGAGATCCATTCTTCTGGCCTGAGCAATACACCAGCCTCTTTCTTTTATCCTAAATTCAGACGAGTGGACACCAGTCCCCCCACGTATTAATTGGGGACACTAAGTGCTTGATTTATCCTTGGTTTGCTCATCCATAAAATGGGAATTATATTGACTGCCACATGCGTTGTTCCAAAAATTAAAAAGATCTAAGTGAGAAAGTGCCACCAGATTGAGGGCATATAATGCAGCATGCTCACTGGACATAAAATTCATGCTCAAATCATGGCACTGCCCCTTCCTTGTCTCCTACTCCATCCTTTTGTGGGAATGATGTTGAGTGACCAGAAGCTGAGTCTGGGATCTCAGGACACTTGACAGCAAAACTCAAAGAGTTCAGCACTGTTACCATTGTCACCACACATCATGGTGGAGGGGAACATAAATAATGAAGAACGTTGGGTGGCCAACCAGACCTGGGCTTGAATTTTCTCTCTGCCTTAATAGATAGAAGGCCTTGGACAGGTTCCTCCGTAAGCCTCAGTTTCCTCATCTGTAAAATGGAGCTAATATTGCAAATGTGCATGTCTGTTACATGCAAATAAAAATGCATGTGTAAAACACTTAGCACAGTGTCTCGCACATAGTGAGAAATCAATGGAAAGCTGCTGAATTTGCAGGATAATATTTTCAAAAATTATTTGATTTGCCCTCCAACCTCCACACATATCACACACACACACACACACACACGCACATTATACGTGCTACTCGTATTCTGAGATCTTTCATTCCAGCCCAAGCAACCAGATAAGAAGCATCCATTGCTCCGGAGAAGCCCTGTCACGCAAGACCTAGAGAACTAAGACATCGAAGGTTGGCATTTGAGTGTCAAAAGCTGTGGTCTAGATGTAAGCCAGAAGAAAGATCTGGAAAGATTCATAAACAGGCTGCATCCCAAGACGTTTGTTAAATAGCCTCCTTGATGTGTGTTATGGGCTGAACTGTGTCCAAAAGCCATATGTTGAAGTCCTAACTCCCAGTGCCTCAGAATGTGCCCTTATTTGGAGAGAGGGTCTTCAAAGAGGTGATTAAGTAAAAATGAGGTCACTAGGGTGGGTCCTAACCCAACATGGCTGGTGTCCCTATAAGAAGAGAGTAAGACACAGACACATGCAGAGGAAAGATCATGGGAGGGCACAGCACGAAAACGGCAATGTACAGGCCAAGAAGAGAGGCCTCAGAAGAAAGCAGTCCTGCCCACACCATGATCTTGGACTTCCAGCCTCCAGAACTGTGAGACAATAAATGTCTGGTATGGGATGGCAGCCCGAGCAGACAATATGTGGAGAAGAAGAGAGAAAGCAGAAGAGGAAAATGATAAGGAAAATCCTTTTTATATCCCAGAGAAGTGGTCCTGTGCCCTGCCTTCCCCACCAGGGGCTGTGGGGTATGATGAGGGCAGTAGAATTCCCAGATGGGTGTGAAGAACATGAAGCCAGGGATACCTTGAACCCTGGTTCCCCTCCATCCTTGGAGGCGGTAAGACCCCACCCACTTGGGCAAGTGGGGCATGACAGCCCGTGGAGGAGCCAGGCACCTTCTCATCAGGGTATGGGCAGTGAACCACCTTGCCCATGTGGCTGGAGTGGCAGGACTGTGACTCAATGAGCAGGTGGATCTGGATAGGTCTCCGCAGGGTGAAAGGATGCAGCTAGAAGCCTCTGAAGCAGATGGGAGCACAGACCTCTTAGTGATGCCAGAGCAAATGGGTGAGGACAGCAGGTTGGACCCCACTGACCCCGCACCTCAGGGGCATTTGCTGTGGAGCTGAGACAAAACCTCAGGGAGTAGAGTGAAGGACCCTAATCCCATTGGGTTTATCTGGAAGAAGTGCGATCTGGGATTTTATCTCTAGGCAGGACAGGGCTCCAGATAGAAACTAAGCTTAGTGTATGTGATGGGTTGAATAATGACCCCCTACACACACACAGCACAATGTCCATGTGTTAATCTCCAGGATCTATGAGTATTTTACCTTACACAGCAAAAGGGACTTTGGAGATGTAGTTACATTAAGGAACTTTAAATGGAGAGATGATTCTGGATTATCTGAGGGGGCTGGATGTAATCATAAGAATCCTTATAAAAGGAGCACAAGAAGGCCAAAAGCTATAGAAGGTGATGTGAGCATGGAAGCAGAGTGACATGGCCACCAGGGAATGCCAGAATTCTCCACAAGCTGTAAGAGAAAAGGGACAGCTTTACCCCAGAAGGAACCAGCCCTAATGACACTTAATTTTAACTCCTAAATGCTCGTTTAAGAGTTCTGACCCTTAGGTCAGACTTATTAAGAGAGTCCTTTTGTGTTGTTTTAAGCCACTAAGTTTGTGGCTTAAGTCTGTGTTGTTACAACAACAATAGAAAATGAATGCACTTAGTTATAGAAACTAAATAAGGTTACTTTCTCACTATGGGTTTCCATAATACATACTTGGTGCCTGGCATTTTCCTTGAGGATGCCCGGGAACATCTTTTCAGGACTATGGTCCTCACTCAATGTCATTTGAGCAACAGGAAGACTGATCTTCACAAACTAAATGATCCGGGTCAGGATCGAGTACAACAAATCCTTGCTCGCTGTCCAGTGCCTAGAAGTGGGTCAGAGTTGTGCCAATGGCTCAAGGACTCACGGAAGGAACTTGGGCCACCCCCATGCCAACAATGTCTCCTCCCTGATCAGAGAGGGGGCTCAGGTTATAAGGGAATGGAGGCGAAATTGCAGGGTTCTCAGCTCAGTCTGGTAGCGTAAAATTATTCCTCCTAATTCATAACTCCTGACACGTCCTGGTGGGCATCCATTTGGACTTTGAACCTCCCCACAGCCCACTAGCATTTCTGTTTTCCTAAGGAGGAAAGTAAGTCTCAGGGAGGTGAAGTGACGGCCATGATGGCATACAGGTGCAACTGTTCCCAGGTCCTTTGATAACAACCCATCCCCATCTTTGCAGGTGACTTAGTGCTGCCTCTGGAGGCAGAGTCCCTGGGTTGGAATCCCTGCATACCTTCCGGACTGGCTACTTCAGCTGTTTAAGCCTCAGTTTTGTCTAAAAGGCTGGAGTGAGCATAAAATGGATTAGTTTTTGTCACAGCCAAATATGGTATCTGAATTCTATTATGTGCTCTATAAGTGTTAGCTTTTACCTGGAAGTTATTTATTTAGAAATTGGTATATACTTCATCTCATTCTAAAAATTGGTTTAAGGAGAATTTTTAGAAATTGTTACCCGTGATAAGTTGTTTTTGAGACTCTATAAGAACTTACATATTTTAGTTCTTTCCCAGCAAAATCCTCATCATCTTTTAATAATCAACTCAAACCCTACTCTTAAGTGATTTAAGTCTCAAAAAATTACCCTGTCCCTGTTTTGTCCCATCGTCCCTGATTCACAACTCTGTTTAGCACTCACATCCTTCTACATTGCATTAGAATTTAGGTCCATCTCTCTCATGGGCTGCACGCTCCTTTAGGGAACCAAATGAATTCCCAAATCCTGTTCAGCCTAATAGTTTACTCAGGCATCATGTCATTCAACAAAGGCATCCTTCAGGGTACAGCCAAGAATACAGAAACCACATTTCAAACCGAGGGGATGTAATGTGAGGAACCAGAAAACTGAAAGAGTAAATAGACAACCGATATTACCCAGAAATAATAACCAGCTAATACCCACAACAAGCCATTGCAATTAGGGGCTCAAAGGACAAAAGGGAAGTGGTGGGGATACCAGAGCCAATAATCAAAAGAGGACCCCAACATGGGGCCCAGACCCCTGCGAATAGGTCACCACCCAGCCAATAAGGATTTGTCTAAGAAGCCATGAAAAGGCGAATTCCGGAAGAGGGAAAGGAAGGAAGACACGGCAGGCAGCTTAAGTCTCCAGCCCTTTGGCGTGGCTGCTGCTTCCATTGCCATGGCTCCACAGGAAGCCAGGGTACACCCTGGGAAACGCAGTTCAGAGAGTCCAATCCTCGCATCAAAGAGCAGAGAAGAGGCATGTTTCCTTGGAGCTGTGAGCCAATCAGTAAGCCACCGAGGAAGCTCAGTAAATATTTATTGAGCTTCTCCTCTTGGCTGAGTCCTCTGCTCAGTGCTATGCTCATTGCCACAACCCCTCAAGCGAGTATGTCTTCCTTCCAATATGGAAAACTTAGAAGTGTGTAGGGGCAGCATGGTATAATAAGAGGTCAGTTTAGACATCAATTATACCTAGGTTCTGATACCATCTCCGCTCTTTACTAGCTGTGTGACCTAATCAAGTAATGAGACCTCTCTGAGCTTCTATCTCATCCATAAATAGGACATCTTTCCTCCACGACATGTTTTCTGGGAGGACTAAATGAGTTAATCTATCAAGCCCAATGAATGGCAGTGTTTTACATATTTTTGGCTCAACAGACTAGAGAGCCAGACACCTAAAGGGATTATAAATGACATTCAAGTTCAATTTGGAACAACTGATCTGGCTAGGAACATCTAACAGGTGATAGAAAAATAAGCCTTAAGCATCTATTGATATTGTGTGTGGTCCAGTGGATAGTCAAGGAGCAGAGGGCATCAAAATAAAACGTAATCCTCTCCACTCAGAGAATAATTGCCAATGACGTGTGTCCCTCCCAGAAAGGAGAAGACCAAAAGGAAAATACAAAGGCATGTTTTCCAATTTGGCTGAGTTACACCTGCCTTACTGACCACACCATCCAAGGACTCTGAGCAGAAACATTTACTGTGATGATCTGGAAGTCACAGGATCTCAACTGGACCAGCTGGCTTCTGAGAGTGCCCCACACACTGAATTGCCCGATTTGACACGTTACACCCTGATAGGGAGTGAGGCAGTGCTGCCTTTGGTTCCCAAGATTGCTGAAGATGGAATATCATTCAACAGCGATAGATAATTCTTGCTGAAGAGAACAGAAAGAGACAACTCAGATATTTTTAGGGTTTACACAGTAACCTGAAATCTATCACAAATGTGTCACTTTATGCTACCATTTCTGCAGCAAGGGAAACAAGAAGCAAAGAAATGGAAATGAAACAAACAGGTCTGCGAAGCTGTACCTAGCGCTGTGGCAGCACACTTATGGGGGCTAGTTTACGGAGTGCTCGCGATAACCTGTGAGGCCCGAATTACAATCCCCATTTTCTAGAAGAGAAAACAGAAGTCTAAAGAGATGAAATATTTTCCACAAGGTTGCCCAATCCCTTTCAGAAGCTGGATTCAAGCTGAGAACTTCAAGGCGGGTGCATTTTGTCCTGGTCTTGTCTTATATAGAATGCAATACGTGACCCCATAAAAGTCCCTAAATTATTGAACCTTCCATTTTCTCTGTCAGAAAGTGATGACCTCCAAGGGTATCGCCAGCTCAACAAGTCTTCGAATGTGTGCTGATCACTGAAAATAGAAGCAATCAAGAGAAATGCAGAAAAGCTAATGACACGACCACTGCTAGTGTAACCAAGACTCAGAGCCTTGCAAGCAGAAGCAAGTTTCTTTTTTTTCTTTCCCAACTTTTAGAAACCCTTGCATATGGTTGTCTTTATTTTAATGTGCATGAATAAAAGATATCCTTGTGAACTGATGTAGTCTGCAGGCTTTTGAGATCAAACAGTTTTCTACTCCAGGTGAAATGTGGGAATGACAGATAATGTTGTCAATATGCTATATTTTTGTTAGGTTGAACAAACATGGCCATAGCAATCACTTTCATCATATTTATGTGTGTGTGTGTGTGTGTGTGTGTGTGTGTAGGGGTGGAGGGAGTATTTAAAGAATAAGATTTAAGGGGAAAAAAATCAATAAATGCAGAATTTTCCATAAAACCTTCAGTGAGAAATCTCCCTCCCTCTTCCTCATGTATATTAAAGTGAAGAGAATTTGCTGACTTGCATAATGCAATCCAGAGTGATCAGAGGTGATTAAATAACCAGAGCATTTGGAGGTACCTGGAAATAAATAGCCTCATTCTGGAGCCTGTGCAGGGTCCGTAAAAGGTAATGGAGGCATTCTTTGGATATTAGAGGCCACACTTCACCCCTCCTTTGCTAGAAAAGCAGCACAGATTTGTGGTTTGTCAACAATGGGTTGCACTTTGTGTGTGGATAACATATGAAATGCAAAATGTGTTTACATCTAACGAAGGAGCAGCGGTGGGGGTGCGTGCAGGCTCTGGATAAAACAGACGCTGTGCTTGAGCTGAGTCTTGGCCTCAGCTAAATAACCCAACTCTTCTAAACCTAAATCTTCTCACCCATGAATGGGAGTTAAGTGTTGCCAGCAGGATGTCTGCTCTTTAAATCACAGCGATTACTAATAACTTAGTGTGGTATTAGTAACAAAGTATTTTTTCTTGAGTCCCCATAGTAGGATATCTACTGAGTTCATTAATGATTTTAATCCTCACGACAGCTCCATGTGAGCAATTTTGCTGAGGTTGAAAGGGAAATTCAGAAAGAGTAGCTACTGGATTCCATTGAATGTAAGTTCTAATCCATTGTAAAATGCATCATTATTTTATGCACCAGAAGAGAGAAAGATATGGCGACAATTGTAATCGTAAAATTCCATCAATTGTAAGATACATTCCTTTTCAAATGTTAAAATATTGCCTTAGAATCGATAAACTATGGCAAAGTACCTAACATCATAGAGCAAGTCACTGGTAGGACCACGGTCTGAGCACAGGACCGTAAGTACAAGGAGCTGGGAGCTCGTTCCCACAGCTAGCACAGAGCCTGCACACTGACTGACAGAGCGTGCTTCTTAGATACACTTTATGTTACATATTATATGATATTCCAAACAATGCAGCTCACATATACATGTGTATATATGTAATGTGCTTTTTCACGTCAATCTCCACTTAGGGATTTTTCTAAAATCATGAAACAGGAAATAATTTATTTATGTACACATTTTTAACCAAAACTAACTCTCGGAATTTTCTCAGGGATGAAAGTCAGAGATAGAAGCAAGGCAAGTTGCTGTTGCTGTTCCTGAAAAGATGACTCTTCAGCGTGGAGATTGTGAAATATACGCGTCTCAGCATCCTGGAGCTGAAAGAGTCACACCGTCACCCAGGTGAAGGAACCCCAGTGCTCAGCTGCTCAGGAGTTAGTCTCTCCTCTTTTTAAGAATAGCTCCAGGCAAAATAAAAATATCAACTTGTAATGGCTGAGCTCCCTTGAGGTAGATAAAATGTTGGGACTGATTTGCCATGTTAGGACAAAAGTTAGACAGACTGTGCAAAGTGTTAAAGTTGACGTGAAACATGACCAGTTAGAAAGAAAAACACATTAGATTGACCAGATAACTCATATTCCAAATTTATAGCATTTTTAAAACATCTATTTCTTGAAAAGCTGCCATGTGCTGGCAATGCAGAAAACATTGGCCCCGCCCTCAAATGCTCATAGAGTTTGTGTGTTACGGGCAGGAATCCCATAGATGCTTATGTGAATTCCCTAGCTATTAAAAATGTGTCCGCTTTAGGCAAAGGATTCCACACTCATTGCCTACCCACTGCTGAGAGCTTTGGGATCTACCAAACACTCCCCTATGAGTCATCTTGGGGCATCCTAGAAACTTCTGTGAAGTGGGCAGTGTCTGCTCCCGGTTTTACAGATGGAGAAAGGGAGCCATGGAGAGGTCAGCAGCTCGTGCCAAGGCCACACAGAGGGAAGCAGCCCAGAAACACTGGAGATGCACTTAAATTTTTTTCTCTCAAATTCCAGAAAATCAAGAATAGGAAAATGGCCATTTTGGTCCTTTCAAAATTGCGAAAACATATTAATGATTGTACTAAAAAGATGACCTCCCAAGCACAAGACAGGTTGGAGTGAGTGCTCTACAGTTTGCAAAATGCATTCACATGCAGGGCTTCATTTTATCTTTCGCATCACCCCCTCTCTTTTCAGATACGGAAACGGAAACCGAGGCGAGAAGGGGCACCCGGCTTATCAGGAGGCGTTGAGACTGGGGAAGCTCTCACTCCCTGTCCCGGCGTCTTTTCTGCCCCACCGCGCTCTCCCTTTCTGATGCCAGAGCATTTTACGGCAGCCTTCGTAATCCTCAAATCCGGCTTTGTTTGATGGGGATGAGAATAAGGATTTGCAAGATTTGACCAGCTATCTTTCACTTCAGTACCACTTGAGCTAAGAGGGAGACTTCAGGGATGACAGAGAAAATATTATCTCAAGTGGAATTTCGCCGGAGCCCACGAAGGGAAATCTGAGCCGAAGGCAAGAAGAGCACTAACATTTATGGGGAAGCCACTCTGCATCAGGACCCTGGAGGGATGACCTGTAGCTCATTCTCCACGTCATGAGTGAGGCTGCTGTGGCTCCAGGAGGGTGAATGTCTGACCCAAAGTCATCGGCGTAGAAGGGCTGAGCCACTTTTGAGTGGAAGTGTCTTGCCTCTGACTTCCCAATCACACTGCCTCTGACCACTCCTGACTCCATTGCAAGCTGTCAGAAAGAAGCCACCTTCTGGTCACACTGTTGGCACCTGGATGGGAGATGAACCGAGTGTCACGGATAGGACACTGAGGTTCCTGAGCCTTGCTCTCCTGCACTCCTGCACCGGAGCCTCGCAAAGCAGGATTTGATGTCATCCATGCCCCATGCAATCTCTCACCTGCATCTAGGCCCCAGCTTTCCTGAGGACACCTCTTGACGTGTTTCAGCTTCTTCTGCTTCTTAGCCAAATCTGAGAGAGGGAGGGGTTTAAGGGAAAAAGACCCTGCTGCTTGTGCTTAGTAGAGACAATTGGCAAAATCAGCCCGGCCGGTGAGGTGGACTTCAGCCTCTGCCTCTCCATCATTAGAGCCTTTTATTTCTAAAATAAAATAGGTGGGCCTGTGAGAATGGTTATTTCTCGCTCAGTTTTTTTTTTTTTTTTGGCCTATTCTAAAGGTTGTGTTCAACATATACAATAAGGAGCATGAATAATAAGTAGATAGAGATAAACCCCGTCCTGCCACTCCCCATATTCAGGACACAACAAAAATTTCAACAGAGACAAATTTCCCCATCCCCCACTCCCGGAGTCCACGAGCCCCAGTGCAGACAACTTCAGCTTCTCAGCTCATGGTGTCCTGAAATTTCTACCTAATGAGCCCAGGTATAGACATTCTCCGGAAGAAAAGGTGAGGCAGCAGACCCAATCTGGTGAGCCAATTACAGTCTTGTCATACATCCCTCTGTTTCTGTGCCTTTTCCCCTCTCACTCACTCTCTCTTTCTAAAACTCGCTAATAAGTGGATACTGGATTTCATGGATACAAAAAGCTGCAAGACCCCATTTCCAGGAGTCCCGTTCACTCAGCCTGGGCAGAGTTTCCACAGAGCCCCGTCAGTCCTGCCCCTCCTCCGTTGCGGCCAGTGCTGGCTCTTATGTCGTCCTGACAGCAGCAGGCCATGGTTATGCTCCCAAGCCACTATCCCAGAATGTAGACATCCAGTTGAAGTCATTGTAGCTCCATTGTGAAAGTGCTACCTGTGCCGATGTCTCCTTCTTGGTAAGTCAAGAAAATCCTTTAGTTTTGTGGCGCACCCCAGTTTGGCTGTTGCTTCTCCGATGTAGAAAGCCATGTCGGTCTCGCTGTAATTGAGGAGAAATAAAAATTAAACAGGCCTGTAAACATGCTTACTCCTTTTTCTTCCTATTCAAAAATACAGAACATAAATAAGAAGCAGAGAGAAAATAACCGGGTCTCACAATCCAATCGTCCCTTTACTCTGTTTGCACCCTAGCCCATCTTGTCCTCATGCATAGAGCTGCTTGCTTACTATTCATGAATGAGCTTCTTTGTTTAAGCTGCAAGGTTCCATTGCATAATAATTCAGTATATATATATATATAGAGAGAGAGAGTATATAAATATATCTATATATTTAGACTACTTGAGGCTACTTAATTGGCAAAAATAATGGGAAATATAATAAATAAATCTCCCAAATTACTGCCACTTCATCCACATAGAGTTAACCACTGCATATTAGTGCTCTGATGCTCATCTCCCCATTTTTATTTTTGAATGTAAATACATTTGCGTAAATGAACTAGCCTACTGCAAGTGCGGGTTTGGGAGGCGGACCTGAATGTGAATCTCAGTCCAGCAGCTGTGCGACCAGGAGCAATGACATCCCCATCTGAGCCTCTTTTTCCCGCACCCATCAAATGGAGTTATGACCATCTACTCCCTGGATTTGGGCAAGAATTAAATGAGATTAGGTCATAGGAAGACACGTCCTTACTGAGTGCTATTATTACTGTTGTTATTCTTCTATAATGTCATATATGATACAACTGTGATCATACTCTATAAATATAGTGTATGTATAATTTTCCATTCATTATTATAGCAAGAGTATTTCTTAATTTACTGAAAAAATTTTGTAATAAAAAATACTTTTTAAAAATAATTTTAAGTTCTCATAGTCTTCTAAGAATTGCCCATGCTACAATACATTCCGATGCTCCTTGTGCAGACACGTGGCTCCTAAGTAAAGATGCAAGGGATCTGTTCACGCATCCCCTCCTCTCCTCCAATATTTACAGGGCTCCTAAAGATGGATTCACAAACTAGAGGTGGGATCTTTCTATCAGACCGTACAGGGAGTTTAAAGTTAATGAAATACATAGTCAGGTGCTGTGTAACCATGTTTCCGTCAAGGAAAGACCACACATATGACAGTGATCCCCTGAGGTTAGTACCTAGGTGTGTAGTGGGCTATACCATGTAGGCTCGTGTAAGTGCACTCTAAGATGTTTGCACAACAACAAAATCACCTAACAATGTGCTTCTCAGCTCGTATCCCCATTGTTTGGCGGCACATGGCCGTAACGCCAATTTACTCTCCCAAAATGTAATGTATATTTCTACTCCCACAGCAATGGGTGAGAGACTTCCTTCTCTGTGGAGCCCCTCCATCCACAGCTGTGGATTTAATTGCTTTGATTCCAGAAACTTGTCTCTCTGGGGCTTCTGGAGTGACTGATTTTACCTGGTAATGGCCAGTCTCTTTGTCTAGCTTAACTGGCCACATTAATCAAAAGAGCTGCTCTGGTTTCATAACATGAATACCTCCACTCTTCTTTCTTCCTTAACAATCAATGGGTTCACAAGGGGAGTTCACACAAAAGTCAACATTGCCTAAGAGCGTCATTTGCCAAGAAAGTCACCTGGGAAGGGTTCTCTGTGAACCTGGGAATGCACTAGGTGCAATTGGTTTCTTCCTTAAAATTCTCACATAGCCCCTTGACAGTGGCAAAATGCAGTAGAGCCAATGCTATGTGTTTGCCACACCATTTACTCTCCTGGGCATCCAGGAAGACTACATTTCCCAGCCGCCTTATGATTAGATCGGGCCCAGGCTACTGAGTCCTCGCCAGGGGAATGTGAGCAGAGGGATGTTCTTCTCACAGTCTGGGGAAGTCAAGAGCAAGCATTGCTTCTCCACCTCTGTCTCTCTCTCTCTCTCTCTCTCTCTCTGTCTCTCTCATCCACATTACGAAATTGGAGAAGTGAAACTGAAATTTTGTGATTCGTTTGTTGCAGCAGCTAGAGTTACTTACCCCCTTGCTAACAAAGTGAGGGATTGATGAATATCTGAACGTGTTGAGGAAGAAAGCAGATAACAGCAGAGAGTTGGTCAGCAAGTCTTGAGGATGGCCTTGGAAAGATGAGGCAAAGGACACAGAGTAATGAAACACAGATTCTGTATGTCTCTGGTAGTGAAAATATCCATGTTTAAGTGAGGGTCTCTGGCTGACCTTAAAACAGCCAAAGAGGCTGTATGTATGCACCCACACTGACCCACCCACCCACCCACACACACATATTCTATCTCACATTTGGACACAAATACTTACTCAGTGCAAGGAATGTGGTTACTCACGATTCCACAGCCTCTATGCACCGTCCTCAGTGAAGAAAGACCTAAGAAGCATTGAGGTTCTGTTCTGAGAAGGCACGTGGATTCCATCCTGCCGTCTTACATATGGGACCACAGAGGGACAGCAAAGCGAAGTGACTGTCCCTAAGTCACTCACAGGTTAGTGGAGCTGGATTTCAAGCCCTCACCTGGCTCCAAATGTAATGCTCAGAAAAGTGATGTACGACAAAGTCCACAACATCATCCAACCTGATAAGAGCTTTGTTAACGAAGACTTTGTTGGAGGGTAAGATAACGTTCGATTAAAAGGCAACCTGTGTACTGAGCCCTTCCTCCTTATTTGCCCCTTCACAAAATCAGGGCATTGGCCTTCTACAGCTTCAGTCCCAGAGCTGGCCAGGATTGCCCTCAGTCTATCCTGCACACATGTGAGATGTGGCTAAGGGCTGGCCCAGCTGTTTTGCATGCCTGTTGGAGCCGTGTTTCTTGGGGCTTACTTGGAACAATGGATACATTCATGGCACGTGGTCTCAGCAGCTGCGCTTGGCCCGTGAGCATCTCTAGGATGACAGTGGTGTGATCTCCTCTGCCCCTTGAAGAACAGCTGTGGCAAACTGTGCCCACCATGACGAACCCCCACTAACCCCTGGTGCTCCAGCTCAGTTAGAGGGGCCCTTTCTCTGAACTTTTCTGCACCGGGTGGTGGAGCTGGCCGGAGATGAGGAAAGGAAGGCACACAAAGGGGTAAAGATAAAACCCTTGTCTCCAAGGGGCTGAAAGTTTTAGTTGAAGAGTCGGTATTTGAACATGAGGGAAGGATAATCCCCATGGAATGCTAGAAGGAATGTGGAAGGAATTGATGGATTAGACTCGATCTCTTAGGGGCAGAATGACCAGGGAACATCCAGCAGGCACATTTAGATGTGCTGAGACATATATACAGAATTAACCATCAGAGCACTGTCTGCAGTTACAAAGGACCAGAAACAACCTAAATGCCCAGCATTAGGGCACTGGCGAAATAAAAATGGCTGGTGCAAGGAATGCAGTGCTGCTGTTACACAGAACAAGGCAGAGCTATATATACAGCTATGGGACGTGCTCCAAGCTGCATTGCCACGTGTGTGAAGCAAAGAACAAATCTATGCACACAGAGCAACAACTTCTGTGCAAAAATGAGGCAGAGTAGATATTCATATTTGGTTGTATTTGCATAGGCTATCTCTTGAAGGTTATATAAGAAACGGTTCTAGAAGTTTCCCTTAGGAGGAATTCTAAGGAACTGGGGTCAGTGGCGGGAGGAAAATGTCATTTTTGCTGTGCACAAGTTTTCATTGAAATTGAAATGTTAAAATGTGATGTATTACAATTTTCAAACAATATGACCCAAAACATTGGAAGAAAAGAATGTCCAACTAACAAACACAAACTGAAGTCAGCCACTGGATGAGAATGCTGGGCTTTGATGCCTGTCACTTCACTCACCTCAGTTGGCTTCTCTGTAAAATGGTCACGCTAATGAGTCAGAGGTGAGGAGCAATGCCATCTGCACGTAGAAAGCTTGGCCGAGAGCCAGGCACATGTTACTGGTGGTGACGGAGGAGGTGAAGGTGGTGGTGCCAGCCTCTGCACGGGGAGAAGGAAGACCAATCGGAAGCACACAGAAGAAGGTACGTTTCTAAGTAAGACCAGATTCTGAGGAGCTAGAACATGGGCATCGCCAACAATGTGGAATCAGATCCACAGATTAGATTAGTTTCCTCTCCTGGAAAGTGATGCTAATGACACTCAGTTAGCAGTTGCTCTGGGTGTTACCGCCATCAGGAATCTCTAGGAGTCTGGGACACAGTGAGTGCTTAGCCACATCCCTCTGTCCCTCTGCTGTCCTCATCTCACACCCTCCCAGGTAACCGGACTTGGTTCTCAGGATAAGAAAAAAACAATATTAGAACCATCCCTCACTGGACCAGACCAGCTCCGGCTGGGTTCTTACTCCTACAGATAATTAGGCAAAAGTGAAGCGCAACATGGAAGCCAGTAGTTCTCAAACTTGAACATGCATCAGAATTTCCTGGAGGACTGGTTAAAACACAGATTACCAGGCCCCACCCCCAGAGCTTCTGACTTGCTAGACCAGGAACGGGCCCAAGAATGTACGTCTTTGACAAGTTGACCCTGGTGCTCCTGGTGCTAGGACCTTACCATGAGAACCACTGATGCAGGAGACCTGACTAGAACTGGCAGCATGTCTATAAATGGCTGTAGGATCTTAACCAAATTACTCCTTCCTGCCTGGCTTAAAATTTCCTTATATATTATGCACAAGAAATTTGCATGGATTAAATCAACGTTGTTTCTTAAACTATATCCACAAAAGCCATGCACAGGTGTCAGGAGAGCTGTTTCCGGGATCAGCGAGAGAGTGAACGGGGCGGGCTTTGGGTTCCCCACCCTGCTCTAACTGGGGCAGTACTGTTTCTCGCTATTTTATATATTGATTGATGTATGCTATGGTCTGAAGGTTTGTGGCCCTCCTGAAAGGCATGTTGAAATCCTAATGCCCAACGCAATGGTGTTAGAGGGTGGTGCCTCTGGGAGGTGATGAGTCCTGAGAGCAGAGCCCTCAGGAATGAGATTAGTGCCCTTATCAGAGACCCCCAGGGCTCCCTCTCCCCTTCCACCACGTGGGGATACAAGAAGTCGGTAACCCAAAGAAGCCTTCATCTGACCATGCTGTTCCCTGATCTCAGACTTCTAGCTTCCAGAACTGGGAGAAGTACATATCTGTTGTTTGTAAGCCATCCGGTCTGTGGGATTCTTGCTGTAGCAGCCTGAACAGACTAAGACAAGGTAAGAATCAGTTTGAAGGAAAAGCTCTCCCATTCAAAAATGAAAACAAACAGCCAAAACTCTTCCGTAACTGTCAGTTCAGCTTACAACCAAGGTGGCTTTTGGCTTTAAAAGCACATGATCCAGCCTCCAGGAGGATGGATGTCTATCTGACCACTTTCCAAAAGAAGTCCTAGTGCTGGGGTGCAGCTGAAAGCCTCTGTGAGACTGAGGGTTCTGGACCAGGCAGATGATGGGCACTGAGTGCCCTGGATGTGACCTGGGCAGTTGCACAGGGCCCTGTCCTTGAAAGGCTGTGGACTTGGGTTAATGCTCTGCTGTGGCTGACTGACTTGAGATACTAGACAATTTATGTTTGACCTTGTGCTTTGTAAGAGAAGTCCCATGGGGCCCTGGAGCATGTGCGCACTCAGAGGAGATATGCGCAACATGCGTGTCCATCTTTCCTTGCCACTCCATTCACATAAAGTGTTCCTGATGCCCAATGAAGACAGAATTCCAGTGGAACACTATGCATGGAAGTTCAGAAGGATTCACAGTGAGCTCAAGGTTAAGTGTGTCCCATCTGTGACTAAGACGGGAGGGAGAGGAGTGCTCACAACCCCAAGAAGCCACACTTTCCACTCAAACCAGAACTTGCCTCAAACCCAAAAGGAAGCAAGAGAGTTCTAAGAAACACCAGTGGCCAAGGAATGCTATCACGGCCTTTCTACTCAGGTCACCTCCCTGTATTGGCCAGCACTTACACTGGACTTGATGACACGGAAGGAAAGGGAAAGACCATACCCCACATAGCTCCCTTTCCTTTCGGTCCTTCCTCACTCATCGGAGGGTGGAGGTAGAGAGTGATGGCAGAATGTGCACGTATCCAGATGTGAAATAAAGATGTTTGTCTTGTGCAGTGTCTCCAATGTTCTGGGAAGCATGAAATACGTGTGCCATGAATTATGAAGAGTGTCACCATGTGCAGCTGTGCAGGTTATGGACTGTACATTTCCAGGCACAGCATGAATATTCTCACCCTGGAATTATGCACTCACACAGCTGTACACGCTGGTCCTGGAAGTTGGTTTACCTGAGTGGACTCCTGGATTCCGTTCTGCCCACCAAATCCCTTCCTTTCTTCATGCCATCTTCTCCGAAGTTAGGCCGCTGGTTCTCAGATTCCCTGTCCAACATCTGATTCCATGCTAAACACATATCCCATTCCTTGCACGTAGGTGGATTGGTCAGGTCCCTGCTTAGGTCTTGACATGCCCTCCAAAAGAAGAGAGTTTTTCCTATGAATGAATTACTTGGAACCAGCCCCTAATGTCACCCAGTAATCCCTGCCATTCAGATCTATCACCCACCTCTCAGCTTGATAACCTAAGAAAAGGACTCCATCCTCATCAAGACTTTGATTTCTCTACCATCTGTGGTTCAGTCTTTGTCACACCCCAGAGAATTTCACTTCTGGAATCTTTACTGATAAAGCCCCATGGCCTACATACAGCCCAATATCCTTCTGCCTTTTGTCTCTCCCTCCCACACTGTCCACCCAGCCTCAGCCCATGAGCCAATAAGATCTTCCCAGTTTGAGTCCATCCTTGCTCTGCCACTTGTGATCTATACGACCTTAGGATATGTATTTATCTTTTCTCTGTCTCGGTTTGCTTTTCTATTAGGTGGGAATGAGAGAGAGTACACATCTTCGGAGATGGGTGGGAAAATTAAGTGAGTTAACAGATGTTAATGGCTAGAATACTGTCTGGCCCATGGGGGGCATTCAATGAAATGTGAATTGCATTGTTGTTACTATCATCTAAAAGATTACGTATTTTACTTTGGCCTCCACTTTGGTTCTCAGTGCTGGACTTTGCTTAGTTGAAAACTCCTTTACTTTGATCTTGACCAAGCACACCCAGTCCCGACTCTGGCTCACTGGGCTTGACTGTCTGGGTCATATCCAACCCCTCATCATCACCATAACTACCCTTGGCTCTAGTTTTCTATAGTCTCCCCATCTACATCACGAGGAAAACTCTTGCTCATGATTCAACATCTAACTGAAACTGGTCTTTTCTTACGTCTTCCTCAATGCTTCTCTATATTTATGTGTTCCTAGAACTTTTGATTCAGCACATTTTATCCTAACTACTGGTTACTTCTCTGGCTCTTGCTTAGGCACAAAACCTGCAATTTATTTTTCCTCTAACATGTAGCCCAACCATGAGGCATACAGTAGATGCTCAATAAATGATCTTTCTGACAATAAATATCTACTTCGTCCCATAGAGTCAGATTTCATACTTGTAGAGAAAACTCTCATTTGACTTCTTTCACTGGGGACATGATTCTAACCCCTTTTTACCACAATCCCCATTTGTTCTCCTGCCTCTGGTTTTCATGTGAAATGAAAAGTGAGTGTAAAATGTGGCAGGGAGTGAAAGCCAAGCCAAAACTTGAGCCCCATGGATGAACTTCAAACAGAGACTTGAAACACACAAAATCAGAACCAGCTTTGCCAGGACAGGGTCGAAGAAGCTAGGCACTTGGTGACTCTCTCAGATGTTCTGGAAATGCGCTTTGATTTCATATATTTTGAATTAAATTGATTGAAATTCAAAGCTAAAGCCAACATACCACATTTCCTTTGGTCAGAAGTGAAGTGTGAAAATAGTGTTTTGAATTCTCGGTTGGATGCACGGCTCTGGGTTTGAAGTGTGACAGACTGTGGAGGTTTTGGGTTACTGGAAATTTCAACATTCCACTGGCCCAGTCTTCCAAAGGAATTAGAGAAATTGAAAACATGGAATTGTCGAGTGCTGGAATATCAGAATAACATTGGTGAGGATTCCCCTAAACTCTGTGAATTGTCTTAGAGTTGTAGCCATTCCCGTTGTGGCTGCCACAGAATATTGGTAAAGTTACTTATGGCACAGACAGCAGAGTCTTGCTAACTTTTGTGTCATCAGAGTTCCAGTCAGTAGAGACAAGGCAAAGGATTCCCTTTCAACTGCTGACAGAATTGTAGTTAGCAAAATCTATGCATGTTTTAGATTTAGAGTTGGGTGTGATAAATGAACAAACCTTAGGGTGAGTTTATTATGTTACAAATTTTCTGAATTTTGATATTTGTAAGTATATGGCAGTTGGTCATTATATTCGGTTTCTGCTTTGTGCTCAGCAATATACTTTGATTGGAACCTTATTTCATGATGTGGTGAGAAGACGTCTGTCTCTTCTTACCAAGAAAACAAAAATACAGGATCTAATATAGTGAATAAAAGGTAAATATGCACAAGTTAGGGAAGAGAAATTCCCAAGTGTTAGAAGTAAAGGGGCAACTCAAAGCCAGATATATGCTAGAGCTGAAGTTTTGGTGGTCTATAGGGGTAGGACCTGCATATAGATTTTAGTGCTTAGAAATTTAGTGTCCACATTGGGACTAGTGATAGAGACATAAGCCTTCTGGGAGAATCCAAACGATCCCTTAAAGTAAGTATGTATGAAATAATTAAAGAGACAATAGAAGGACTACAACCGTAAGAAAAGAAAGGGGTCTTATAATAAAAGAATGATAGGATTAGAAAAATAACTATATGGGACTTCTAGAAATAAAAATTACACTTGTTGAAACTAAAAATCAAATGGTTCCATTTTGGCTTTTAGTAATGGTAGGATGGTTTGTTGAAGCAACTCTCTCATAACAGCAATTATAAAATGTAAAAGATAAAAAAAGCAAACAACCATATGAAGGCACTGGAGAATAACCCAAAGCACATAAAAACCAGAAGGAAAGTCCAGTCTTGAACTGGGTGTGATTTGTGTGCATGTGGTTTTTTACCTAAGGGCATTCTCTAATCTGTGCAGCACAGCCAGGAGAAAGCCATTGTCCTGTTGGCTTCACATGTAAGAGAGAAGAATTTAGGATTGCCAACATGGCTAAATAATAAGAGGAAGATGCAGAAAAGAAGGGAGAGGTAGAGGGTGTGAGTACTCAATAAACTTGCCTAAATCCTTGGCTAAAGCAGAATTATGTGCAGTTGGGAGATTCCATAGGATCCAGCTAAAAAAGTAGTTAAAATCCAAAATAACTGAGGGAAACTGAGAAGCTGCTCACCACAGGGAAGACAGAGTTGGGAGGTCTATTCCAGACAAGTTAACTGCCTGCTAGAAAATGAGTTTACACTCTTCAGAGGAATATAGCTGAATCCAGTGTCTCTACAATGTATCATTATAATGTCTGGGATACAACCAAAGATTACTAGATATACCACAGGAAAATGTGACCACAGACAAGAAAATAGCGGTTAATATAAACTGTCTCTGAGATGAACCAGGTTATTGAATTAACTAACAAGTATTTTAAACACTGGTATGCTATCAAGGTCCTATAGGCCACATTTTAGTTTTCAAGTTTCTTTTCTGAACAGTTTACCTATTTAGAAGTATCAATATTTTGTGGTTTTTATTCTTTCTTACCAATCTTACAAAGAACAAAGCATTTTAAAGAGTATTTTAATATGATAAAATTCATTCTATCTTGTAATTCAGATGGGTGCATGCTGTTTTTCTTCTATCTGAAATATTTTGCTGTTTCATCATCCTGAGGGTTATTTCATCATTACTTATTAATTATTCCCAATTATGCCAAAAACATTCTAAAATAATAAGAAAATGAAAAATGATGGACTAGCCCTGAGGGTTATAATAGTGAAATAAATCATCACTATTACATCGTCTTTTAGTATCAATAATTCCATTAAATAGAAATGTACTAAACACTGTAAATAAAAGGCAGAAATATCCAGATGGGACATAAAAGCATGATCAACTATATAATGTCTAGAAGAGATGAACTGTAAATACAAAGATGCATATAGGATGAAAGTAAAAGAATGGAAAAGTAAATACCATGAAAACAGAAACCATGAGAAAGGTGGAATGTCTATATTAATATCAGACAAGAGAGACCTCAAGACAAGGAATGTTATCTGAGAAAAGATGAGCATTTCATAACAGGAGTCAATCCATTAAGAAGACAAAATAAAATAAGCATCTAATAACAGAAATTCAAAATACAAGAACTTACAAAACAACTAGATAAAAATATCTGTAAGGATATAGAAGATCTTAATAAAAATATCAGCCACATTGACTTAGGTGACATTTTTAAAACATTGCACCCCATAACAGCAGAGATCATATTTTCTGAAAGTGTGTGTGGACTATTCACTAAGATAGATCATATTCTGGGACAAAAATTAAGCCTAAACCAATTTCAAAAGAACTATATTCTCTGACCACAATAAAATTAGAGATCAATATCACCAGATATCCAGCAAAGCTCCAAATAGCTGGAAATTAAACAATACATTTCTAAATATGTTATTGGTCAAAGAAGAAATAACAAGGGAAATTAGAAAATATTTTGAACTGAATGATAATGAAAACACAATTTAGCAAAATTTATGAGATGCAGCAAAATTTGTGAGCAGTGTATAGATAGAAATTTATAGCTTTAAATGCTTGTATTATATTATTATATATTGTTTAACTGCTTATATTATAGAAGAATGTGCTAAAATTTATGATCTAGGATCCAATCTGAAAGTTAAAAAGAGGAGCAAATTAAACCAAAAATAAGTAAGAAATGAAATAAAGACAAAAGTGGAAATTAATGAATTAAAAAATGGACATCAAATAAAATTAAAAAAGATAAAGTTATTTCTTTAAAATTGTTCGTGAGATTAATAAATTCCTAGTAAAACTGATCCAAAAAATGAAAGAGAAAAAAATAAACTAGTAATATCAAGAACGAGTGAGGGGATACACCTAGGGATCCCACAGACTTTTAAACGATATTAAGAGAACATTATGGACTATGTAAATAAAGTGAACAGTGCCTTTACCAAAACTGACATCAGACAAAATCAAAAGTATGAACATGACTATATATCAAGAAAAAAAAATTACCCCCCAAAGAAACTCTAGGCCTAGATAATTTTACTACTGAATTCTATAAAATATTTGATGATGAAATGATGTCAAACTTATACAAACACTTCCAGAAAATAGAGAAGCAGAGACGACTTCCCAAATTGCTTCATAAGACCAGTAAAACACTGACACTAAAACTTAGCAACAATATTACAAGTAAATCACAAGCCAATTTTCATTACTAGTATAAATTTTTAAATCATTAAAAAAAGATCAGCAGATTTAATCCAGCCATATATAAAAAATTATGAACATCCTGATCAAATGAGGTTTATCCCAGAAGTGAACAGTTTAACATTTGGAAATCAACCACAGGTAGCAACAATGCACATGACAAAATTAACCATCCATTCGTGATAAAAACTCTCAGTAAAATACGAACAGAAGGGAACTTCCTCAATCAGATAAAAAGATTGTATGAAAACCTATAACTAACATCACACTAAATGGAGAAATACTGAATTATTTCACCTAACATTAGCAAGATAAAGATGGTCCTAGTCAGATAAACAAGGCGAGAAAATAAATAAAAAACACAAACATTGAGAAGAAAAAGTGATATTGTCTCTTTTCTTAGACAACTTGATTCTTTTTGTAGAAAATACTCAGTAATCTACCAAGTAAATAATTAAATAAGCAAAAAACAATCAAAGCACTTGAAATTAATAAAGCCTCGGGATATAAGATCAATATATTCTAATAAACTTTATTTATATATACTAGACAATAAAATTTTAGAATTTCATTTAAAATAACATAAAATACTTAGTAGTGAATTTAACAAAAAATGTGTAAGCCCTCTACACTACTAACTATACTAATTGCTGAGAGAAATTAAGAAGACCTAAACAAATGAAGAGATATACCATGTTCATGGATCAAAGTCTTAATATTGTTGAGATATTAGTTCTGTCCAAAGTGACCCATAGATTCAACACTATTCTGATCATAATTCTAGCTGGCTAAAAAAAAAGAAAGAAAGAGAAGAGAAGAAGAAATTGACAAGCAAAATATATGAAAAAGCGAAGAACCTAAAATGGCCAAAGCAACCTTGGCAGACAGAACAAATTTGAAGGACTTTTCTATGGCCAAATTTGAAAAGACTGTGATGTTGACATAAGGATAGACAAATAAATCAGTGAAACAGAATAAGACATTGAGAAAAAGACCCACATTTATGTGGCTATTAGATTTTCAACAAAAACTCCAAAGGGATTAAATAAGGAAAGAAAAGACTTTCAACAAACTGGATGTTTATATGGGAACAAAAATAAACCTCAACCCTTACCTGACACCATACAAAAAAAAATTATTTTAAGTTAACATAAAAAGCTAAAACTATAAATATTTTAGATAGGAAAACATAGAAGAAGATCTTCATGATCTGAGAGATGGCAATGTTTTCTTGAATAGGACACAAAATACAATAACTATAAAAGAAAAAAAGTGGATAAATTAGAATTCATTAAAATAAATGCTTATCCAGAGGCACATTTAAGAAAACTTATGAGAAAGTTTGCAAAACATTTATCTAACAGAGGACTTTTATTCAGAAAGTAAAGAATTCTTGCAACTCAACAATAAAAAGAAAAACAAGCTAATTTTTAAAATGAGTGAAAGATGAACACTTCACAAAAGCAAACCAAAAATTACAAGTAAGCATCTGAAAATTTGTCTGCATCATTAGTCATCAGGGAAATGCAATTAAAACTGCAATGAGATGCCACCACACACCCACTAGAAAGGCTGAAATTATAATGACTGTTAAAATCAAATGTTGCGATACTGTGGAACACAATTCTCTTATATTGCTGGTGGGAATATAAAATGGCATAACTTCTTTGGAAAAGTTTAGTACTTTACATGTTTAAGTTAATTATAAATCTACTTTTTGACCCCATAATTCTAATCCTAGATATTTGCCCAGTAGAAATAAGATATATGCCTTCAAACAAATTTATACAAAAATGTCCATAACAACTTTAGTTATAATATAGCTGAAACCGGGACACAACCCAAATGTCCGTCAACAGGTAAGTGGATAAGAAAATCATAATATAATATAATAAAATATTACTCGGTAATAAAGTTGATTGAATTATTGATACATTCAACAACATAAATGAATCTCACAGACATTATACTGAGTGAAAAATGCTGCCCACGAAACACAGCACATATGTATGATTTCATTCATGTGAAATCCTAGGACAGGGAAAGATAATCTATGGTGAAAAGTCAGAACAGTAATTGCCTCCAATTGGGAACCAGGAAAGAGGGATTTACTGGGAAGGAATACAAGGAAATTCCTGAGGAGATGGAAATGTGCTAGGTCTTGATAGTGGTATGTGTTACAGGGGTGTATTCATTTGTCAAACGCCTTGAATTGTGCACTTAAGATTTGTTCATTTCAAAGTATGTAAACTGTATGTAAAAAGATGTAAATAAATTTTGAACTTTAGTTAGTAGGTTTGCTTTTCACGGTGGTATGGTTAGGCAATTCTGAAATTGCTTTCTGTGTATTCTAGACAAGAACAAATGAGCAAATATATTGAGGATAATGGGATACAGATTTCTCATTGTTGTGAAAGGAGGTACAAATATGGAAAGGAGGAAAGTTTATTCTAACCTGTAATGTGTTTGGTTGGAATTCAAGTACCAACTCAATGATTTTTAAAATAGCAAGATAAAGAAAAAAGAAACAGAGATATTTATATAGGTCATAAGTGTATTACATATAGTTATAATATATATATACTACAATATACATATACATACTTATCAAAAAAAACCCTCTAAATGTATAAGTTATAAAGGAGACGTGACATAGCTGGAGGAGAAAGGGTAAACTGGGAGAGTAGCCTGAGATAGCACTCTGAATGTCTCACAGTGTGAAAGGGAGATGGAAATTATGAAAAAATTATTAAGCCTCACGAACTATAGAGTTAGAAGATCCAAAGAGGGTTAAACAGAATTTCCAGAGGGAGAAAGTAGAAAATATTATCAAAAAGACAACAGATGAAAACATCCCCAAACTAATAAAACATAGGATTCCTCAGTCTGAGAGGGAGATCACTGAATCCTGAAAAAGATGAGTGATAAATCCATACGCAGACAGCTTTGCAAGAAAAGAAAATAAAGATTTTGTATAAAGAATGTCAGATTAGACCAAAAAGAGGAAGAAGAAGAGGAAGAAAAGGAGAGGGAGGGAGAGAAGGAGGAGGAGGAAGAAAAAGGAGAAAAAGAAGAATATTTCAAAGTTTTGAGAGAAATAAACTGTGTAATCTAGAATTCTATGCTCAATCAAACCATTATTCAATATTGATAGACTAACAATAATAATTTAAATAGACTAAAAGAGTTCTCTCTTCATAGACCACTCTTAAAAGGCTGGAAAAAGATTAACTAGGGGCCGGTCTGGTGGCGCAGTGTTTAAGTGCGCACGTTCTGCTGTGGCAACCCGGGGTTCGCTGGTTCGGATCCCAGTTGCGGACATGGCACCGCTTGGCAAAAGCCATCCTGTGGTAGGCGTCCCATGTATAAAGTAGAGGAAGATGGGCATGGATGTTAGCTCAGGGCCAGTCTTCCTCTGCAAAAAGGGGAGGATTGGCAGTAGTTAGCTCAGGGCTAATCGTCTTCAAAAAAAAGATTAACTAAATCTTATTATAGTGAAAATAAAGATTTCTATGATTGAAAAAACACTAAAGTAAAGTTAAAAGATGGGCCACAGATTGGGATAAGATATTTCAAAGTATATAACCAAAAAAATACATAAATTATAAAAATAATACACACATACATACACACACGTTCCATCAAATCACTAAGAGATTAATACATAATATAAGAGAAATTTGGCAAATAATTTAAGAGATGATTCATAGAAGAAACCTCAATGGCCAATAAGCATGGGAAAGATATTCCCACTCACCAGGAACCACAAAAATGCAAATTGAAGCAAGTGACCACTAAAACAATGTACTGTCATTTCACAACATGAAGAATCTGCAATTCAAAAAATATCTGACAATACCAAGTGTCAGTGAGAATATGGAGAAAACAGAAATCTCCTGTGCTAATAGAAATACAAATTGAACAACCATGTTGCAAAGCAATTTGCAAAAATCTAGTAACTAGGAGATATATGTACTCAGTGATCTGCATTCCACTCTGGATGCATTCACGCATGCCCAAAGTAAGTATTGACAGAAATGCACAAGGAGATAACGTGTAAAGATGTTCATTGCAGTGTTGTTTGTACTCACATATAAAGCAAAGTACTTACATATCCTTTAAGAGGAGAATAGATAAATAAATGGTATGTAAATAGCAGTCAAGATAAATAATCATGTATCAACATGGACAAATCTCAAAAATGAATTTAAACAATAAAGAGAGAGATAGAGACGAAATACTAGGTATATAAATCTTTTTTAAAAAAAGAAAGAGCACAATATTTTGTATAGTTTAGAGTTACTTTCGTATAATAAAAGCAGAAAACATGGAAAAGAATAACAGAGTTCTGGAAAAGATTTTCCCAGGGAAGGGAAGAAAGGTAAGGGGCGTGTATGGATAGGGTTGCTGTGTGGATGAGGGAGAATCTGTTAGCCCAATCTGTAATGTTTTATGTCTTTCAAGAAAAGATACCTGAAGAAAATAAACCAGAATATTCATGTGTGTAAAATCTGTATTATATAAATATCTGTGTCTATTGTATTATCTGTACTTTTTATATATTTGATATATCTTTGAATGCAAATTGTTTAGAAAGCTTACTAAAAAGTAGTATCCTGCAAGTTAAGGCACAATTCTACAAACAATCTACAAATTGTTATACAAAAATACTTGAGTAATGAAAGCATAAAATACAGATGAGAAGAATGCAGATTAATTTCAAAATCCTGGAGACTTCTGCAGATGGAGGAAGAGAAACAGGGTCAGAGAGGGATCAAATAGGCTTTGATTCTCTCCAGAGTGGTTAAATAAAAAAATTAAGTCAAAGTGAAAAACAGCAAGATGTTTACCTTTGTGAATTCTAGGTATTGAATAAAATGCTTTATTATAATATTTTTTTGTGTATGTCAGTTTGTTTGTCTTATTTCTAATTAAAATTATTTTTAGATGAGTCAAGGCAAATTTTCCCAAGAGTTTTCCATAATTTCAGTACAAGTTTTTCTTACATTTGTCCTTCATTCCAAGTAACTTGGATTTCTTGACTTTCTCAAATGTTTTTTTTAATCAGATGTATAGTGGAAAGAGAAGAGAAGGCATTTGACATCTCCAGAGGGACATAACAATGTGTACCCATCTAGAAACGCACAGAGTTGTACTGAAAAAGAATTGGCAGCATGTATGTACAGAGCCTGTTAAATAATTCTCTATGTGCTGATCATAATTAAATACACATTTATAGTTTGGGCCTCAGCTTCCTCAACTCTAAAATGAATGATGATAATGATGACGCCAATAGGGCTGTGTGACATCAACATATGACGTTAAACTAGCTCAAGAACGGAGTGTCTGGCCTGGCACACAGTGATCATTTGTGAACAATCAGTACTTTCCTTGTAGCTGTTTCTTTCCCTGATCCTCAAAACTTCAGCTCTACAAAGCCAAACCATTTATGGAGACAAATTTGTGACCAATTCCAACATCCAAAAAAAGTATGATATGTTGGAACCATGTTGTCATGGCACCTGGCTTTGACCACTCCTTGTCTTCAGACTGTGGTCAAGAAGCATGGCACTCCAGAATATGCCTTCTGCGCTACTCCGAGCTCAGCCACTCCCTCTAGCACAGTCTTGGACAAGTCTTGTCTTCTCTTTAAGCCTCAGTTTTCTCTTCTGTAGGTGAAGATAGCAACTCCCGCCTGATCACATGAAGTTCAGGGGTTCCTAAATAAGGAGAGTCATCTGAATGTTCCTAGTAATCTCCTAAGAGCCATGCATCCCTTCCTCATTAGGGTTGCAGTGGGTGGCGGATCCCCAGCAAAGCTTGGCAAATTTGTGTTCAGGTTTTCAGAATTTTGTAAACCTTGCAGCAAGCCTGTGGTTCAGTTCCTTAGACCTTGAGCTCTGGGGCCTCTAGCATTTTTTAATAGAATTACTGCCTCATTTAGGAGGGATCGAATTCTTATTATTTAAAGTGCTGTTGGCAGCTGACACATTGAGAAAATTATCAAAATATAATTTAACTGGCATTTTGGTAGGGAAAAAAAAAAACCCACCCTTGCTGTTGATAAGAGTAACACACAAAGGAACATTTTTCCTTTAAAATAAAACACTGAGAAACTGTGTTTTACCTCAAAATCTTTACTCTGTGAATGTATGTAATGCTTCCTAATTATCAACTTACATTAGGGGAAAAATTACAAATGCACGTGAATTTCTAACAAAATATCATCCTGATGGGGTCTTTGCCAAAGATTCTGATTTGACTGCTTCCGAGGGCAGATGTGAGCACATCAGTCCCACATTTTCCACTGCCTCCTGGACATTTCTCCCAGGATGTCACCTCAGGCTCCACTTGTCACAGCCCTGCCTGTCACCTGGCCCCCACCAAATCAACACTCCCTCTTGACTTCTCAACTCCTTACCCATCTCTGAGGCACAGAGCTTGAAATAACAGTGTTTCTCACTGCTTCCTCTCTGAGTGGAAGACAGGGGTGAAGGGACTAGAAGTGAGAAAGGGCATGCCCTATCTCCGCTGGTCACCATCTGGGCCACCTGTGTGGTGGAAAACCACTCAGTGTGAACTTCCACCCACTGAGCAATTCAGACCTTGTAGCTGACCAGTGCTTTGGAGTCTTGGGCCTCAGGTCCTCAACGGTAGAAAGGAGGCTTTTGACCAAAAGCCAGTGACTGCGTGCCGAAATGTGACAGGCCAGGTGGACTTCACAGATGGGTACAAGGAGCCTGTGGTAGGGATGCTGTAAGCTGGAGTTATGGGTCGAATTGCATCCTCTAAAAATTCAGATCGTGAAGTCCTAACCCCAGTACCTCCGAATGTGACCTTATTTGGAAACAGAATCACGGCAGATGTAATTAGTTAAGATGAGGCCACTAAAGTGGTCCCTAAATCCAGTAAGACTGGTGTTCTTATAAAAAGGAGAAATTTGAACACAGAGACAAATTTGCACAGCAGATCGGAGCATGCTTCTGCAAGTCAAGGATTGCCAGAGATCGCCAGCAACCGGCGGAAGCAGAGGAGAGACCTGGAGCGCCTTCTCCCTCCCAGCCTCGAAAGGAACCAGCCCTGCCGACACTGAGCTCAGACTTCTAGCCCCCAGAACTCTGACACAAGAGGCTTCCGTTGCTTAATCCACTCAGTGTGGGCGACTTCACGGCCACCCTAGGCAACTAATACAGCTGGGCAGGTGGATAGCGGCCGCCCAGCTCCAGGTACGAGTCAATGTGCCGCAGGCCTTGTCCTGTTGACCTCAGAGTTTTCAAGATATGCCAGAAGTCTCTCAATGTGTGAGACCTACCAGTTTTAAAATGGCAATTGATTCAAAAATTTTAAATTATTCCACAAACCATTCCTGCCCCCCGAAAAACATATCTGCTTGCCCCAAATTTTAATTTCTGGACTAAATGAACTTAAATTCCTGTTCAGTTATGACATTCTAGGAAATTGTGACTTTCAAATTTCTTCACTGGGAACATCCTTCTCAGATTAATCAATCAATTAAACGTAAAACTAAGGGTACAGAGAGAGGTCCCGGTTACATACAAAAGAACAAATAGAGGGAAACAAATATGTGTGCAACGTTTCCTGCTCTCGTAAGTGAGTGGATGAATTTTACACACAAATTCTCATATAATCTTCTAGAACAGTGGTTCTAGACAATAGGTATTTTTTGTTCCCGCTTTGTACAGATGAGAAAACTGTGATGCCCAAAAGTGCAAAACCTTCAACATCACACAGCTACTTCCGAGAAAACCAGCCTGTCTGACTTCAAGACACCTGCCTGTGGTAGGCTACCGGGTGCCTCCCAGCGAGTGAGGAAGGCGCTGTTGGGGAGTGAGGTCACTAAGGTGACCGTGATCCAGGTTTGGTCAGCTCATTGGGAACATCACTGAGGATACAGTTGGTAAGCAGTAGGGATGGCTGGAGCCCTGAGCCTTCCACGCTGCAGGAAGCCCTGGGAGCCTTCCCGTAAACGTACTCAACCTCCTTGCCTCTCTCCTCTGCTGCTTGGCGTGCTCACTATCACAGAATGGCTGGACCCCTGACCTCTGGCCAGGCCTCTGTCCACTTGCTCCTTTCCTCTTCCCATTTTCTCGGCCCGCTGCTGTCATGTGCAGCAGCTGACACCCAAGGCCTTTATCTGGACAGCCAAGGCCTGGCCCCCTCTTATCTCACCTCCCTGACCCTCCCGAGACCCCCTCACTTCCCCACCACGTCTAGTTCTATGCTTTTCTCTGCATCAAATCTACTGAGTTCGGCGTCTGGGCTTCTTCTCAGACAGTTCTCTCCACGTGTCCTTGTGCCTTTTTACTTTCTATCTGAACCTTCTCTATACCAAATGGCCCCTTACCAAACCTGTTCTGGGAACCTCAGTCTTTTCCACTAAGGCACCAAATTACTCTAGTGCTTTTAGTTTTTAGTGTATGCTGATGCATTTTGCTTTTAATTGCAAAAAAAAAAAAAAAAAGGAAAAGAAGTGCGGTTCCTATTAGGAAACTGGATTCTTGTGACGTTCTTGCACGAAGTAATGGTGTGTTACTGGGGACGCCACTTGCCCTCATTGGACACAGATTCACTACCTGTGGGATAAGCATGGTGAGTGAGAATCATCTCTAAAGCATTTTACAGCCTCTAAGATGCCATGGCTCGACATGGGTATTTTGAGTGCCTCAGCCCGTTCGTTCATTCCAGGGGCAATGATTCAGCAAATACCCCAGGGGGTCACACCATGTGCCACACACAGTTCCAGTCAACAGGGACAACAGATGTACATAAGACAAGCACGTCACCTCCACTCGTAGATCTTGCGGGCAAGTTGGAGAAAGTGGACTAAATGAGTAAACAAGTGAGTAAATAAGGTAATTTTTATCTTGATGAGGGCTATGAGGAAAGAAAACGCAATGATGAGCAACAGAGCGACTGAGGCAGCAGGGAGCACGTTATACAGAAAGGTCGAGAGAAGAGCTGAGACCTGAAGACAAGGAGGAGCCAGCCCTGCACAGATATTGGAGAAGAGTGCAGAAGGAACAGCATAGGCATGTTTAAGGGACAAGATAGAGGCCAGCGTGGCTGGAGAGAGAAGAGAGGGGGAGAGTGCTGCAAGCTGAGCTGGGGCCTAAGGGTAGAGGCTACAACCTATCGACCTGCTGACCTGTTGGCCCTGTTGAGTGAGAAGAAGTTTGCATCTTTTTTCAAGTGCAGTGAAGAGCTATGGAAGGATCACATTGATGTCAGTAATGCAACGGCTCCCCTACAACTTTCTTGCAACAAGTTCAGAATAGAACGTCTATTACCTTGGAAACCATCTGATAACAAAATCCGGTCCCTAGTTCCACAGAAGTGCCATCCGTGCGGACCTGACATAGTTCCAGAGTGCAACTTTACCAAAGGGAAATGGAAATTGAGCCCTTTTAGAGAATGACTAAACAAACTCAGAATGTCAGCCTGAAGAACAAAAGACTCAAGAGGAACACAAAGAAACGTCTACAGATTCCCGAAGAGCTCTCTTGGGAAAGAAAGGACAGAGCAGTGCTCTGGGAACCAATTAGGTTCAGCAGGGGGACTCCAGAGAATGACATTTTGTCTGTGAGTAACAACCTTCCAACAGCCAGAGCACCCCCGGAATGAAGAGGGAAGAATCCCCAGGAGCAGAGAGCTCTGCATCTTTGAGGTGGTCAAGCGGTGGCTCCACGGACTTGGCAGAGCTTCAGGAGAGGCAGGTAGTTAGCTGGCCTAGAGGCTCTCTAAACTCCAGGATTCCATGACTCTGTCACTTTCTCTCGCTGGGTAGGGAAAATCGGTGCCAGGGTCTTCCTTGTAGAAAAGCTTCAAATTATAATTACAAATTTACTTTTCAGATAAAGTCACACAAATCTGCTGAAATAGAGCCTGGTTGATTTTAAATAGAGCTCATCTTTATCAGATTTAAACTTCCACCAAATATAGCTGAGAGGAAGGGAGGAAGAGAAGACCTTGGCCAAGAGTAAAAATGTAGAAATCTGCTCTCTGGTTGATTGATCTGTCCAAAAGCAAAGCTTCATTTAAAGTTCCTCAAACCCATGAAGACTATTAGCTCTGGCCAGAACCAACCTGGTGAGCCACCTGCCCAACCCCAGCAAGATGCACAGATACACACACCCACACACACACACAGGGAGAGTGACCGGGGTAGAGGAGCAGGGAGGGAACTCTCTGACAGGCTTTAAAGCTAGGCTTTTCCAAAAGCAATATCTCCACTGGCTGTTTTGTATACTCCGCATATCTCAGACTGAAGAACCTAAGATTTTCATCCCTGATCTTCTGCTTTCAATAGGGAATGTTTAAAAGCATTGGTTTTGGAAGCAATCCTAGGTTGATACCCCAGCTCTTCCAAGTGGCAGATAATCATGGCAGCAAGGACTCAATTTCTATGAGCTTTAATTTTTATAAAAAAAGAAAGAAGGAAAAGTAGTAAATTTTTTGCAGGGTGAATGTAAAATTGAATGGACCATGTATACAAAGCGCTTAGTTAGAGCACATAGTGCCTGAAATTTTATCTAGTAATAATATTTAGCATAGACACACTATGTACACTCTTTTAAGTGTTTTTCAGTGTTGTGTATTTAACACTCATTTAGGCCTCACAATATCCACACATTATTACTGTCCCCATTTTACAGACAGAGCCATCGAGGCACAGAGAGTTTAAGGAACTTGTTCCAGGTTTCACAATTGGTACGTGGCAGAGCTGGGATCTAAACCCAGAGCTGTCGTTCTTAACTTTCTGATGGAGGATGCTGCTATAGCAGCAGGAACATTACAGCCCTACCTCGATGCCCACGAGGCATTGGTTCCGGGACCCCGCACAGACACCAAAATCCACGGATGCTCAAGTCCTTTATATAAAATGGCATAGTATCTGCATGTAAGCTATGCACATCCTCCCATACACTTTAAATCATCTTTATATTACTTATAATGCTTAATACAATGTAAATGCTATGTAAATAGTTGTTATACTGTATATGGTTTTTTTTTTAAAGATTGGCACCTGAACTAACAACTTGCCAATCTTTTTTTTTTTTTTTGCTTTCTCTCCCCAAATCCCCCCAGTAGATAGTTGTATGCTTTCAGTTGTGGATCCTTCTAGTTGTGGCATGTGGGATGCCACCTCAACACGGCCTGACGAGCGGTGCCATGTCTGCGCCCAGGATCCAAACTGGCAAAACCCTGAGCCGCCAAAGTGGAGGTGCGAACGTAACCACTCGGCCACAGGCCAACCCCCTGTTATATTGTATTTTTTAGGGAATAATGACAAGATAAAAAAGTCTGTTCATGTTCAGTAGAGATGCAACCATCACATGTGGAACCCACGGATGCAGAAGGCGGACTGTAATACTATATGATACTGAGAAGCAGAACCTACCTTTAACTTCTTTCCTTCTTCCTCTCACCCCTACCATGGATCTGCCATGATGCTAATAGTCAATTTTCTAGAACACAATTTAAACATGCATGGTGCTCTACTTAGAGCCCAAGACTCTCCCATTGCCTGCAGAAAGAAGTTCAAGCTCCTTAGCATGCATTACCACTTGACCTCCTGTTCTGCCAGCCTCATTTCCTGCTGCTCAATCCTTGTACTGAGCACCTCAGTCCCCCCAAACTTATCCTTCTCCCCGAAGCAATACTGCTTTCTCATGCCTGTGTGCCAGGCTGCCTGCTGCCCTCCTGCCTAGAATATTCTTCCTGGCTCTCCCTCCCACAAACACTTCATTTCCTGCTCCCTTCCGGGCACCCTCTGTCATGCTGGCCTGGCTCCACTCCTCTTAATCTCATAACAATCCTGCAGGGGAGATGTCCCTGGCTGTTAGATGGGGAAAGCCAATTCAGAGAAAGTTTTGTACGAGGTCATACAGCAAGAAAGTGACTAAGCTGACATTTAAACCCACGTCTTTCTGGCTTTAAAACTCGCCTACCTCCATCACACAACCTCCTTAAGAAATTGGGGCGATTATATCCTAGCTTTAACTAGACCTCTGAGTGTTGCTGTTTCTCTTGATAGGGTATAAGGGAGGATTTGAAACGTCCCTCCAGCCAGTTATCCTGACCCCTGAGCAGTGCCCCCTTCCAATACATGAGATGGCTTCTGGGCCCAGACAGTTCAGAACACCCACAGGCAGATGCAGCCACAGCTCCAGGAAAGGGCCCTCTCTCTCTCTCTCTCTCTCTCTCTCTGCCTTGCTGGCTGGGAAGGGGGCAAGTCCACGCATGAAGCAAGCCTGGTTTGGGAAGCAAAATAAAATAAAATAAGGGGGCATGTGCATTTTATCAGAACCAAACAAATTGTGGCTATAAACATTCCGTCGCCAGTGAAATTGCAGGCTTCTTTGAAGATCAGTGTCTGTTTTTTAATGTATCTATATTAAAAAAAAAAAAAAGAAAACTGGACCAAATTTCCATTCAACCAGTATGGGGAGGGGGCAGAAGAGGAGGGAAGCGAGGACTGAACGGCAGTGGGGGGGAGGAATTGAATGAGGGAGAGAGAGAAAGGAGACCTTCTGTGCTGGATTAGCACATTGATTAGAAGCAAGTTTCTTTCTCTTGAGCAACCCTCCCCCCCACACCATCCACAGCCCCACAAGCCACTAACCACAGGTATTTCATGGGGTCCCTCTTTGCTTTACTTATTTGATATGCCCAGACTCAACTGTTGTGGTTCAGACAGTTTGTGTTAGGGGTCCTGGGAGAGAGAAAAAAAGGCAGCCTCCTAATCGTCTGCAATCGCTGACATCTGGAAAGCACTCTGCATTTTAACCCTGTCTATGGTAAGGTCCCTCGGTTCTCCCTGCCCCTCCATGACCCAAGCAACCTGGGGCCACAGACATGCGGCAGGAATCCCCTGGCCTCAGCTCCATCCTCAGACCCCAGATCCTCATTCCCATCATCATGGGGTCATCTTGCTCTCCTCACATTCTCTGGACCATCTTGCCCCAGCCCACGGCCTCAATTACTCTCTACATACTGACAAGACCGGAAGCACTACCTCCAGCTTTGATCAATATTTCTTTCTCCAGAACACATTTCAACTGTACAACAGGCACTCCAGTTACTTCCATTCCTTTGTGGGTAGAAAAAAAAACAAATCCTGGGCATCTCATTCTGAGTAACCCCTTCCAAACCAAGAACATCGACTACTATATGTGCAGGCAGGGTTCACAAATTTCTCTCTCCAGCCAGGATCTCTCTCTTGTTTTCTGCACTCATGCGTTCTTCTCCTACATTCTTCTGTTCTTCTAGGCACTACACGTGAATTTCATGAAAGCACTTTGAACTCTAAATGTCTAAAATTGAACTCATCTTTGCACAGTCAAGAATTGTTTCTATATATAAATTGCTAAGGATACACCCAGACTGGGAACCAGCGACATCTCCCAGTCTTCTCTCATTGCATCGTTCTAATTCAGTGCAAATTATGGTGATTTTCCAACTGCAGTCACCATTGTTTTCTCTTCACGCTGCTACTATCGTAATTACAACCCCGCTATTTCTTACCGAGTGTATTTATTCATGTAATGAGTTTTTCTTCCCAATCTGCTTCCAAGAAGAATTCTATGTAGCTTTGAATCAGAGAACTAGATTCAGCTAAACTGGAAAATAAAAAATAATAATAATGGACATCTACCCCAAGAAAATGAATGTTCCATGTTCTTAAACTTTGTAGATCTGTATTGTTATGAATTGCGCACTCTTCTGTATGTGTGTTAAACTTCACCGCAAAGTTTACTAGTAGGAAAATGGACAAAAAGGTCCAGAGCTTCCAGCACCTGCCTCTGGGTGCTCCCTCTGTTGGGAATATCTCTTCCCCTGTGTTCTGCCCACTACGCTCGATTGCGATTTCTGGAAAGTATTCAAAGCCTAGTCTAAATCCTGCCTCCTCAATGGAGCTGTCTGATACTCTCCCCAGTCAGGATTTATCACTGCTGCCCTTAACCCCGCATCTTAATTGGCTGAATTCATTCTTTCCCCCAAACCTGGTTCTGGTTCTGGGTTCTCCATCTCAGTGGTTGGTACTACAATCCATCCAGAGCTATAAACCAGAAACCTGGAAAATGCCCTTGATTCTACACTTCTCATTTTAATCAGTCCCCAGGTCCTACAGCTTTTATGTCCTAAATCTCTCTCAAATTCTCTATTTCTTTGCAGTTCTTCAGCTGACATCCCAATTCAAGCTGTCATCGTATCTGAATCAATGCAAAGTGCTCACAATGAGTCTCCCCATCCACCCCGGTCTCATTTCAATCAGTTCTTCATGGGGAGACAGAGTGATAGAGTTAAAACATAGATTCCACACCAGTCCCAACTGTTCTCTGCTCCACCCTGCTCCTTCTTAAAGCTCTCAGTGGATTCCCTTAACTCTTAAGGTAAAGACCAAAACCTTCAACAGGACCATGCCTCCTCACTAGCCTCAACTTGAGAAGCATCTTCTTGGCTTTTCTCACTCCAATCACACTGATCAGCTTTCAGATTTTTCCGTCAAGAACTTTCATTCCAGCAGTTGCACACCTTGAACTTCTCCTTCTGCTTGATGTCAACTCACCCATCGAAGAAGTTTCTTCAACTTCTCCACATTAGGCCAAACTCTGTCCCCTTAACTACCACTCCCAATGTAATGGGTTAAATGGTGTCCTCTAAAAAGATATGTTCAAGTCCAAACTCTCAGTACCTGTAAATGTGACCTTATATGGAAATAGGGTATTTGTACTTATGTTTAGGACATCAAGATGAGGTCATCCTGGATTTAGGGTGAGCCCTACATCCTGTAACTTGTGTCCTTATAAGAGAATATGGAGACAGATTTGAGACAGAGAGACACAGACACACAGAGGAGAAGGCCATGTGGAGATGGAGACAGAGACTTGAGTGATGCTGCCACAAGCCAAGGGTGCCTGGAGCCACCCCTACAGCCTTCAAAGACAGCATGGTCTGCCATACACATTTTTGGGTTTTGGCTTCCAGAACCGTGAGAAAATAAATTTCTGTTGTTTTAAGCCACTAAGTTCATGGTAATGTTTTTATGGCAGGAATAGGGAACTAATATACCAGTATATGCTCTCATGGTATCACGGCCTCATCTTTTACCCAATCTCTGAATAGACATCCAGTTATATAAAAAGAACTTCAATCCTTGACTGCCCTACCTTGGTGGTTAGTACCATGTTGCTCATTGCCTCTGTGTCCACCATGGCTACTCCAGTATCTCACCTGTATGTGCTTAATAGATTTTTGCTGAATGAACTTGAAATGGCTTAACGCACATTTCTTTGATTGACTTGTAGAACTATCTATAAAAGTGTGACTTGATTTGCATTTCTGAACTTCAGTGAGGGTCAGAACGAGGCTCATTCACGTCCAATTCTCCTGCAGCTTCCTGCACAAGGTCCATTTCATAGTTGGTGCAAAAAATATGTGCAGTGCTAGAAGATCTAGCCCCCTACACTCTGGACGGTTAGGGAATTTTCAGAGGCTATTCTTACAGGTGTTTTGAGCATCACGATGTAAACATTATCTCTTTTCAACCTCCAGTAATTGTTCTGCCAAGAACTCTGCCACCCAAGCATTTGGAGGTGGGAGTGGGCCTTCAACCAATTGTACAGTGTTTGTTCCTTCTTGAGCCCTTCATTAGTCATTCACTCATTCACATGCTTCACTTATCAGATGCCTCCACGCTGCCTTCTGGTCAGAGGGAGTACAGTTAGGACTGTGGGAGATGCCAATTGTGCCTGATGGGACAGCACACATCACTTTAAACAAACACCTCACCCAGGAAAGGAATCCCTCCTATAATGATATATTTAGCTAAATGCGGCTCCAACTTTTCAATACTATTTAAAGTAATTTTTTTCTCATTATAGAACATATATGTGCTCATTAAATAAAATTAAAAAATACATAAAAATGAAATAAAACTGTTTTACTTTAGAATCTCTTCTGTTGTCACATTTCAAAAGAGACCAAGTTTTGGTGTATCTATTACCAGGATTTTTGCTTTATCTACGTTTTAGCTTTTCACTGCTACAATCATATTGCACACACAATTTTCATCCTACTGTTTTTATTTAATTTACATTTTAGGTAATTTTCTGCCCTATTACATAGACTTTATTAACATAGTCTTTATGGGCTTCATAATATTCCGTTGGAGGACTATACTATAATTTACCTAACCACTTTCTTATTGTGCCATGTAGGTTGTTCCAGTTTTTTATGTTTATAAGAATGCTGTGATAAATTTCTAAGTCACGCACTTTTACTAAATGTTGGACATTATGTTAGTTCTTTTCAAAGATCCTGTCTCCCTGTCTTTCCAAGTAGGGGTATTTCCATCAGAGCAAACAGCCTTTGTCATGAAGAGAGAAGTTTTATTTTATTATTTAATTCACAACATAGCTGATCTTTTTAGTTCAATGCAATTTCTCCCTTCTGTGATTCCCAACATCAATTGGAGTCTCTTTTGTTTGGGAAAAATACCAAAATTGCTACCAGTACTACTAATAATTCACCATCATTGTTGGAATGCGTGCGTCATGCATAATCTCATGTAATCATCACATAGTAGGTACTCTTACTAGTATTAACATTCATAGCATTGGGCTCTGTTTGATCTGCACAATTGCGTATAAGCTTAGGGATGGCAGGTACCGAATCTGGCTTAGCTCTGTTAGTCTAATAACCCCTGGCCTGGGAAAGAGCTTGTAGTGGGACACGCTAAATAACTGTCAAACATAAACAAGGTAACAACGATAAAAAGGAACTGACAAGCAACGAATGTTATGTGATCTTATGTAAGTCGCTTAACTACTCTAAGCCTCAGTTATCTCTCGTATAAAACGGGATTTACGGAGGTGGATGTTGGACTAGATGGTTTCCAAGAGGTATGTTAATTACCTTGAACCATCTTTGTTTAAGGATTATCCACAATTTCCTGAGTACCTACTCTGTGAGAGCCCCTGGGCTAGCTACTGAGTTTTCTGATACTAATAAGATAAAGTCTTTTCTGAGAATCTAAGTTTTTCATGGTGAAATGCTGGCTTTGAAGGTCTAAGATTTAACAAGAAGGAATGCCACAAAGTGAATATCTGAGAAGATAGATAGGTAAGCCCAACGTGCTGGTCCAGCCTCTATTCAAGACCACTAACTCAGAGAAGCCTTCCTGGACTAGCTCACATACCCACAAAACATGCATTAGATGACCCTGTGATATAGTCCCATAATATCTTGTACTTCTCAGTAACATCATATGTCTCCTGCTTACACCCCCTGTGAAACTCAAATCTATAGGGAGGCATGGATGGTGCTCACTCTACATGCACAGTGTGTAGCACTCAAGTACATTTGTGGATGGAAGGATGAGGGAAAATAAATCATCTGGGCCATTCCCCAGGGAAACAAAATCTACTAATAATGAAAGAGAGAAAAAGACAAGTGCCAGCAGAGAAAAGGGTCTTTTCTTTTTTGGGGTCCAAAGAGGGAGACGGCACTCCCTTCCCATACTTGAATATTTTCACAGAAGCTAGAAGTAGAGATGATAAATTTAGAGGTTCTGAAGGGTCTGAGATCTTAAAAAAATTGAAATCACATTTGCAATTGCTTTGTAAATCTCCTGGATGATCTGTTTTCTTCACACTGCCACTTGGTGATAATTCAATGTTTTCAAATCTATATCGATACTTTGAATCTTGATGTTATCATTCAGATTCTTTCTTTACGCTGTCAGAAATTTGGTTTTCATATTTGTGTGTCTTTAATCACATCTTCCAATGTAGGTGATGATGCAGGAACGAACAGTGTAGGCAGTCTTTTTCCTCAGATATATTGTTCTTTTAATCATTATTCTTTAGGTATGGAAATTCAATCAGACCAAAGTTCACCTATCTATTTTTCTGTATATTTCACAACTCCAATTATAAAAAGAAGATTCTAAAATATCACAAAGGGAAAAATACAAACTATATTATCTACCAAAAAATAAGACTTAAATAGCATCAGTCTTTGGTCATCACATACAAACACTAGAGGACAGTGAAAAGTCATCTTCCAAGGTTATTGGAGGAATGATTTTATACCCTGAATTTTACACTCAGTCAAATTATCAATCAAATGTGAAGATATAATAAATTTGTTTTTACATTTTTGCTTTCACTTTCAAAGACTCAAAATTTTGCCTCCCAAATCCCCCATCTGAGAAAGTTTCTTGGAGATGCCTCTAGTCAAACAAGTGGGTCACAAGCAAAGAGGATGATGTGGGGAGATTAAAAGCATCCAATGCAAGGGCCCGTTTATAGAAAAGAAAAGCTAGGATGAGAGCTTTCTGCTGCACGTCTGACTGAGTGCTTGAGGACTATGAGGGCCTCAAGAATGATGTATTTAAGAAGATATTTTATAATACTAGAAGAGCGTTTTGTTGGGTTTTCACTTATAAATTCAACCAAAGAGAAAACATGGAAGAGATAAATGAAATGACAGAGCAGAAGGTCAGTGTGATCCACCTGGACAAGGTAAGGCTGACGCCACTACCTAAGAAAAGGGAGGGGTGGCAGGGAAGGAAATATTCTCATAATGCCACCAAATTTATGGAAAAAGAAATCGAGGATTAATATATAATTGAAATTGCACAGATAACCTACAGATGAGCTAAAAAAGGAAAATAAAATTAACAATGATAACTAAATTAATAAAAAACTTGGTATAAAGTGCTATAGGTGAATGAAACTGTGTCTTATCTTAGCAGGAAATCGGCCAATAGTGTCTGATGTTGGAAAACTGACAAATAAGAGTATACGGCCATATTATTTCAAAGATTTAATCATAGAAAAAAGTAAAAGTGATTTTCTTGGAGGATTGAGCTGAGAATGCAGATGGGGCTTGGGGACTCTTGTTTTTTATCATAAATTCTTGTATTCTCTGACTTTTTAAGCAGATGTAAAGAATAAATTGATTTAAAACATTTTTAAGGGGAAAAACTATTATAAGCATCTGAGGTTATTAGAGAGCTGCCTATGCAGCTTTCTTGTTTCTTTAAACACTGATCCACTTTATTTTTGTTGGGATTATCTGTGATTAAGTAGTCAGATTTTTATTTTTTTTTTTAGAACCACAGCTGCCTCCCTCACTCCCTTCCGCTTGCGGGCTGAGAATGGAATTATATACATCCTTTTCCAGAATTGTTTGAAATGGTTGAATTACAGAAGCAGAAAAAAATCTCGCCCTCATCCTTGGAAGCACCCACCTCATCACTGCCAATCATACCCTCTCTTTTTTCACAAAAAGTCAGCACGTCAGCTGCCATCTTTTTTGAATCTGCTTTTATTGAGTTACTCTTAGTTTCATAAGGATTAGCCGTTGCATGTATCACAACCACAATATTAGTAATAATACTAAATAATGCTCAGGTTTATTGAATGACTCTACAAGCCAGGCATTGGTTTAAGGAGTTTCAACTATATCTTTTTAGCCTGATTATAGTCCATGGGGGCAGCCAGTATGGCGGTTGAGTGTAGACTCCAGGACCCACTGCCTGATGTTGATCCAAGCTCAACCACATACTAGCTTATATTAATAGACAGCTTACTTTTAACCTCTCTCTGACTCAGCTTCTCTATCTATACAGTGGGAATAATGACAGTACTTACTTCCTAGTGTTCTGATGAGGATGCGATGAGTCAGTACAAGCCCTCAGAACAGCGTCTGACACATAACAGACAATGAAACGTATTGGTAGTCTTATCCCAATTTTGTAAATTGGAGCTGAGTCACAGAGAGAGAAAATGGTGAAGCTAACATTCCAGCCTGGAAGTCTGATTCATTCATAGCATCTTGCCACTGGGTACCAACTTGGGGAAGGAGGCGGGTAAAGATTTCATCTTATTTTTGCTTTATTCACCTGCTTAGGTGGAAGACACTTGTAAAGTGAGGTGAACTTGAGTTCTAAACCCAGCTGTACCCACTTCCTGTAGCTCTGTGGCATTGGTGAACTTCTCATTTTATTTCCTCATTGGTTGAGGTATAAAAACCTCCTTTGCTGGGTGGTTAAGAGGATTAATTAAGTTAATGTGTAGAAAGTGCTCAGAACCTCATTAAAAGGCAGCTATCATGGAAGATATTTATAATCCTCCTTCCCCAATAAGCCATGTCCAGGAACATCTCTGCCCTCCAGAACCTTATACTGTGGAGGGAGGTACAAGACTCATGAACGTCCGGATTCAGCTCCTAATGCTATTTCCTAAACACTCACTATGCCCCTTGCACTGTGCTAGGCAATTTCACAGATATTGTACCATTTAAATGACCACAGTGACTATTTCTTTTTTACAGGTAAAGAGATGAAAGTTTTGGGACTTGCAGAAGCTGAAACAAGAAATGTTCTAGAATGTGCCTCAAAGCCCTCTGAGTAGTAATGTTTAGAAACAGGATAACAGTTGATTCTCAGTTGTAAAGCATACTTTCCCTTGGCCCTTTGTCTGTGAGTTTCTAAATCAATTCCTAGAGAGAAGGTGAACTCACACTTCAACAGAGATCTCTGAGATCTCAGCTTTTACCAATAACATCTGCTGATTCCTTGGGCTGGAAATAGTCAACTTACAGGTTTGCAATTGCAAAACTGCCCTCCAGTGCAGCCTGATCACATTGAGTCCTAATGGGCACAGAAGGAGATTGCATAGTTGATGTTTCCAGAAGGGGAAATCGAGGCACATGGAGATAAAGATGTGGTCAGGACAAGCTGGCCAAGAGGTGATAGCCCCAGCCCTCCTCTCTAGCTCTCTTCTTGTGCGCCATTCCACTTCTCCTCAGAGCCCATTTCTGGAATCCCAGCGATACCTCTCACGGATGCCAATGGGAGTCCAGGTTGGGACACTCATGTTCCCAGGGCGCATCACAGCCACTGATGTGATGTGATGAAAAGAACGATTGTTCTGCTCCTTATGGAAAGGGTTTCTGATCACAAACAGCTTTGGGGATCTAATTATTTTCCAGGAGGGAAAAAGTGATTATGTTGATTTTGCCTCAAAGCTCAAAACTTTTTTGGCAAACCCTTAGCAAGAAGCTGGCCCCATGTTGCTGGCTCTCACCCTTGCTGGCAGACCTCCCCCTCCAGCGGGGAAGGGGAGGTGACAGGGAAGACCTCAGCATCCCCAGGGAGTCACATTTTGGGCCCCTGTTTATACACACTGTTGGCAGAGAGAAAAAGAAAAAAAGCAACAAAATCTGCTTTTCATGGGCAGAAAGCAAACTTAATGTTCCAGTCCTTGCAATTTCAATATTGATACAGCCTCCTGACTCTGCAGAACTCAGAGTCACGGAAAACATGCAATCTTCCCCGGCCCCTGTTTGCATGGGGCAGGGATAAATTAGAAAGTTACTTTTTTTTTTTCCTTACATCAAGCAGCACAACTTATTTCTGTAATCAGCGTCAGTGAGATTCACCTTTCGGGAAATAAGAATTTTCTCTTCAGCCACAAATCCATTTTAGGTAAACATCATTGACCACCCACATGTAGAGATGCCTTGTTGGGAAAATTACTTTCCCTTTTTTCCCTCCACTTCGTGATTTGGTCGCAAAGTATGGGAGGAATATTCTGCTAGGAAAGTCTATTGTTTTCTAGAGTTAATCCATTTAGGACAATGGAGTCAAAGTTTGTTTTGCTGAAGATGCATTACAATTTCCATAAATACAATTACATTCTAGTGGAAAATATCCTGCAATCAGAGTTTGGTCACATACAGAACTGTAGTATCGGGCATAGAGAATGGAGATCACACAGTTTCTTTAAAGGACTGATTACTAAATTTTTCCAAGTTTTTTTATCTCAGGATATTCATTCATTTGTTCAATAACTGTTTGCCAAATGCCTATTATGTGACAGTCATGGTTCTTGGCACTAAATACATAATGGAAAAGAGGACTTCCATCCTGCCTGCATAGGGTTTTCTGTCTAAAGGAGAGATGAGATTTGGACCCATAAATATCATATATGAGTAACATGATGGTTATCATGTATGTGGGATTTGGGATGCATAACTATCAGACAAATGAGATTCATCTTTACAATCGCTTCATGAGGGATGCAACCTTACCCACATTTTATAAATGAGAAAATAAATGCTAAGAGAGGTCAAGTAGGAACCCAAGGCCACCAGCCAGAAAATAGTGGATGCTGAACCTACATCCGTCTGGCTGCAGAACCTGGGTTCTTTCTTCTTTTAGGAAGACAAGCATAAGGATCGCTGTGGTGTTTGTAGCTGTCTCTAAGATCATCTTCATGTAGCACGAGTTTTCACGTTGGTGATACCAGGGCTGGGTTTGTTTGCATGTTTGTAGATTTATTGGGACAACTTCACAACAATTTCTTTTTAGTCTTAATGACATTAACGTGTCTTTTCAAATTCATTACTGTTTGGAACCAGCAGAAATATCCAATACAGGGACCTGGTGAAGTAACATCAACCGTTTCCAGGAATAATAAACAGGTATTTAGACCATTGCTTGCAAAAAGTCAAATAAACTTTTAAAAAGTTGTCATATAGTGAAAATGGAGCAGAAAGGTACAAAATTGTGTGTGTATGTATGAGGGTATTCACAATATTTTGTGAAATGACTTTGTGAGCAAAAAGAAATGAAGAGGAAAATAGTTAAATGTTAACATGGACAGTAGACTTTCAAACTTCATTTTATTTTCCCAAATGTTCTACAATATCTCTTTTATTAGAGTAATAAATTAAAATACAAATCTTTTTATCAAAGCCATCAATAGCCACTCAGTATAGTCAGTAAATCACAGCATTTTCAGACTTAAAACCACTCAGAAAGATTCACCATCAACTTTCCTTTTTCTTGGTTTTCCCCATAACCTCAGATGGTCTACAACTGATGTTTTCTGTCATACAAAAGTACTACTGGATTTTGCAGTGAAAGAACTGAATAGAATCAGAGTTACGTTGGATTGTGGAGATACATATTTTTAAATATATCAACATTGTCTATTTCCTACCTATCATCTATCTGTCATCTATCTACCTATCTATCTACCTATCTTTCTGTTTATTAACGATCAACGATTGTTAATAACGATCAATCGTTTATCATCTTTCTTTTATTATCTATCGTCTATCCACCTATTTATATCATCTGTTTATCATCTGTCTATCTCTCAATCATTTATCCATCTTTCTATCTCCCTTTTTCTCAATTTCAAAGAACAAATAACTTGCCCGTCTTGAGCACTTATAGTACCCCAGCACTGAACTTGAATTATTGTGTTAAATCCTCATGACAGCCCTGGGAGGTAATTATTACAGCCATCTCCATTTTATGTGACATACGCAAGTCCGCATAGTCAGCAAGTGGCAGAACCTGGGTTTGTATCAGTCAGTCTCTGTCCACTTCTCCCCACATAGTGACCCTCAGTCAGCTCTGGCAGTGTGTTTTTCTCCTGGACAGCACTTGGCATTGCTCTTGGCACACAGAGGGCACTCAACACCGTCAGTCATGTTATTGTTGCTATTATCATTACTTATTATGACATCAACTTCTGTGCATTCTTGCACCCAGTTACTTTTTCTCCTGTTTAGACCTATTTGAAAAATATAAGGGATCATTCAATTTGAAAATTTTTGGCTTATCAAAATGTATTCAAATGCAGGAGAAGGAAGAGTATATTTGTATTAGGTATTGTATTAAGTCAAGAAGAATCTTTCAGAAAATCTACAAATCAGAAAATTATCCCAGATTGGGGAATAGGAAATATTATAGCCCCTGTTCTTCTGTGGGTTGCCTTTTCTCCAGGGATGTTTGCTATGGAAATCAATGGGAACACCATTGCCAACTTCTGCAGTAGAACCCCTCAACACCCAGTACCGGGATCAAGCCCAAAGTCTTTAAACTGGACTAGAATGTCCCTCCTGCTCTGTCCACTTTCCCTTCCAGTCTCTCCTCCTGCCCTAATCCATTCCTAATCCACTATTCCTCCCATACGGTCAAATAAAACCATGGTGGCCAACTGAGACCTTGCTAATCCACACTTCTAAGTCACACAGATTCTTCCAGCTGGCAGTAATACTCATCCTCCAAGGCACAGTGGGAACATCATCTTCTCTGGGAAGAGGCCCCTGACCATCACCCCTCTAAAGAATTCATTCTCCCCTTCTTACAGGTCATCCTGCAGAGTATCCTTTCCCCAAAGGCTGAACTGATACCCTAGACAGAGCATCACCTCTTCCAGACTTGGAAGCTTCCGGAACAAGGTCTGAGTCCAGTGCATGCTCAGTGCCCAGCACAGGTGTGGCACACAGGTGGTACTCAGTAAGAATTTGTCAGATTGCTAATCGGGGGGCCAGATCGGTGAAGGAGCATTGATAATCCAACTCGGTTAAATGAAACAAAGTGAGAAATTTATCATAAAGATAGTGGGGAATCTCATGGAGCTACAGAAAGGAATACTAGGACATTTTAGGCAAGGCTGGAGAAAAGGACCCTCACATAGGTTGTTTCATTCTCTTCCTTCTCGGCTCTTGTCCATGTTTGTTCTTTGTTCTTTCTCTCTTTCTCTCTCTCTGTCTCTCCCCTTCCTTTTACGTTTCCTTATCCACTTGAAAAGAATACATGGCTGCTGCCACTTCAGCCAAAATGTTCATATACTCAGACTCCCTTCCAGGCTTTTGCAACAAGATTGCACCCTATTTCTCAGTTCCTCTTCCAAAATTCCCTGGATAAGACTTAGATTGGCTTACTTTGGATCGGATGACCAATGCTCAACCAAGAAAATAGCTAGGGGACAGAGTAACATTCTACCACTAAGACGGATCCTATAATAACAATCAAGATTTTGGGAGCCAAAAGATGGTGAGAAATGATTTATAGAGACGTCCTGCACACATGCACGTGTACACACACACAGCCCAAAACATAGTAGATCTGCCAAAATATTTGTGAATTAGTAATTGTATATATGCACATATATATGTATTAATACAGATTCTATTATTGAGGAATATATATTAATAACAGTGGCTTCTGTCTAGGAAACAAATTCTCTGCTTCCTCTACCCTCAGAGAAAGAAAATGAATTTTCATTGTGGTCCAAATGCTTGCTGGGGTCAAAACACTCTGTTCTCTTGAGCATATGTTTAATGGTATTTGCTTTAATGAAGAGCTATGGCCTGCCTCCTTCCCCACAGCATTTGGTCTCGCATTTGGGGTGTAGGAGGTCACGCAGCTTGTTCTTGCCCTTGGATTTGGTTCAGCCTCAGGGCAACAGGAGCAGAGAAGGGTGATATAGGATTGGACCCAACCTTCCATTAATAGTTTGGCTGGGTTTCCATCACTGTCCTCTCCCTGTTTGCGGTCCTGCAGTGTGCTTCGGTCAAGAGCAAAAAGGAAGTGGTCAGTTTTAAAAGCAGTGTCTGTGTTTTAACAGCCATTGCAGTATGTAATTTGCCCATGGACTTGCCGTGGGGAAGAAACACGGTGCAGGGGCAAGTGGCCCATGGCGTTGGAGTTACAACTGCGAGCTCCTGAGCCAGATCCGTGGGGTTCCTTTATTCCTTCTTCTATTATCTGACTAGAATGAGTTATTTCACTTCTCTGTGCCTTCATTTACCATAAAATAAGCATCATAATAGTACCCAGCCCACAGGCTCATCGAGGGACTTCAATGAATGACTATGAGAGGGTTAACACCGTGCTTGGAGCACAGGGAAGCTCAAGTCTCAGACTGATGCAGCCATAAACTCACTCTGCCCCCTCTCCAAGGACCATCTTCCTTTACTAACACAATGCTAATAACCTAAACCCAAGTGCTGCTGTGTTCCTGGAAATACAGCCTCGTTGCCCTCCTGCCTGCTCAGATCTTCTGCTGTTTGCTCCTCTCATATCTTGACCTCATGCCTAAACTTCGTCACCTTCTTCTCTGGCTGTCTTGTTACCACTGCCCTGTACCACCATGGCCATCTCTCGTCCACTTCACCCCACCCCCCTACATACACCACACCCATACCACACACACAACACATATGCACACACACCACACATCCTATATACACACACCACACACACCGCACACACACACTCAAATACTTCCCCTCATATGCCTGAGAAGGATGCAAACCTCTCTGAAAGTGTTGTTGGAACAGAGTGAGTTTATTGCCCAAAGAAGACATACCTCAAACTCAGTGGTGCATTATCCCTGTTCCTTACCCCCCCGTAGTCAGTCCTCACAGGGAATCCCTACATTCTTCCTCCTTCGTCCTTGGCCCACCATGGACAGGGGAGCAGGGTTCATCTTCCTCTGAAGAGCCAGCTGGGCCCCGATGCCAGGCATCAACTGGACCTCAGATGCTGCTTAGAGACCTGGGAGGGTAGACTTTAACTTCACTCCACAGACTTGAATATCCTACTGGGAAGCTTAAGCACTTGGGTAATTTCACAGGTTCTGGATTTTCCCCAAAGTAACGTCTCCTTTTGCCCCAAACAACTCTGGTAGGTATTGGCCTTGCATATGTGTGACTACTTGATTCTCCAGTGTGGTTCCACCTGGAACAAACACTCTCTGCCAAAAACAAGTTCTTGCTTCCATATTTGGGTCCCTAATAGTTGAGAAATATTGCGGCCCAGCCTCAAAGCACTCCTCTACAGCAAGATGCTGCATCCAGAATGTCATTAGGAGTGGGTGAGGCTGGGATCCATTGAGCTCACAGTACTGGCCACAGGCTTTATAAAAGCCACTCCACTTATTTAATTCTCTCAACAAAGTGGCTGGGCAAAGTTTTATGCAACTTTTGTTTCAAATCTCTCTCTCTCTCTCTCTCTCTCTCTCTCCATCTAATCTATCTACCATCTATGTATCTATCAATATGTCCATATAACCTATCTGTCTTTTGATAAATATTGTTTTGGCAAACTTTTGTTTCACTTTTGTCTATTTATCTATATACGATCATGAGCCACATAACAATGTTTCAGTCAACAATGAACTGTTATGTCCGTTGGTGGTCTCATAAGATTGTGCCATAAAGCCTAGATTGTACCATATAGGTTTTTGTAAGCACACTCTATGACGTTCACATAATATGAAATCGCCTAATGACATATTTCTCAGAATGTATCCTCGTCGTTAAGCCATGTGTGACTGTGTCTATCTATCTATACCTGGCCTGTCTGTCCATCGCCTATCTCTCCATACACTCTTTTGTACTGGGTTACAGTAAAATGCATTTCTTACTATGGATTGAGGTTGAGAAAGTTTTAAACTCACATCTCTGAATCTCTCTGAAAGTCTTTGAGGTCCAAATGGGATGTATATTAAAAGATCTTGTAAAGTCTGATTTCCCCAAAACAAGCTGTTTACTATCAATAAAAGAAATTGGCATCAAATGTCACTCAGTTCCAGATTTGTACCCCTACTTCTCCTCTGTTCCTTGTAACTGTTTAATAAACACAGCAGATCTAGGGAAATGAAATCAAGTTGCAATGAATACTAGGCATGAAGTAAACCCCGAAGCCGTTGGGGACACCAATGCTAAGGGTCTGCCAAATGGGGTGAGCCTGACACCCAGGACTGCAGAGCTGCGATAAGAGCTGAATCAGCGCATCCGGGCCGACGTTCCCAGGGATGAATTATAAATCTTCTTTAAAGTTGGGCCATCGGAAGCGAGACTGCTCTAGCGAGGGTTCACTATGAATGTTTGAAGCGAATGGCTTTCACAGATCTGTGGATGGAAAGGAGAGCAGAGGACCTTGATGTCAAAGCAAGCAACTTAGAGCTGAACAAAGTGAGGGTCAGACAAGAGGAGGGAATAGCCCAAGGTCACACCACTACTCGGAGCCCGGGTCCATCCCAGGGATGCAAAACCATATATATGCTTAGTGACTCTCACTGCATGCTGGGCTTATGCATGATCGATTTTCTTCTTTGTTTTCCCAAGTTTCAAAAATGAATGTGAATTAATTCTATAATCAGATTTTTTTAATTGCAAAAAAGTCTTAGAAAATAGAGCATATTCAGAGAAGAGTAAAAATGAAAAGGTAACTCAAAAGTACTTTAAACAATTAATAGTTAAGAACATCAGAATATTTATTCTGTACGTGCAGACTCTTGGCCAGAGTGTGAACAGGAAGGGGTGTTCACACTGACTCACTGTCTGCAAGAGCAAAGGAGCTCTGAAGGCAAATGGTGCTGTGTTTTCATTCTTGTGGTTCCAGGGCAGAATGAAGAGGCCTAATGGAAATTCCAGAGAGATCTATTTCTTATCTAGAAAGATCTTCTCACGGTTAAAGCTGGCCTCAGGAAGCCTGGGGATTGTCATCACTCAAAGACTCAGGCAAAGATTAGAAGAGCAAACAGTGTGGCAGTTTTCAAGGGGATTTTCATGTGTTAATGCTTGAAGACAAAGACTCGAGAGTGTTCTAAATTGGGACACCCCATGTGGATGCGAGAAGCTTTTCAAGTGCCCCATGGCTCCACACCCTTTCTTAGATGGGGCTCAAGTTGTTTCAGCTAACATGTCTTATTTGTCGTTATCATCTTCCTTAGCCACGGCTTTCAGGATCTGTTTTTATGGTGACAAGTTCTTGAACTTCTTTTCTCATCATAGTAGGCTGAATAATGGCCCCCAAGATGTCCACATCCTAATGCTTGGAACCTGGAAATACGATACCTGACATGACAAAAGAGACTTTGCAGATGTTATTAAGTTAAGGACCTTGAGATGGAGAGATTACCCTGGATTATTGGTTAACCTAATATAATCACAAGGGTCCTTATAAGACAGAGACAGAGGGTCAGAGTCAGAGAGGATAATGTGACAATGAAGCAGAGGATGGAGTGATAACACTTTGAGATGGAGGAAGGGACCACAAGTCAAGGAATGTGGGCAGGCTCCAGAAGGTAGAAAAGAGCAAGAAATCAATTCTCAGCTACAGTCTTCAGAAGAATCACCAGGCTGCTGGCGCCTCGATTTTGGACTTCTGACCTCCAGGCTCCAAGATCATAATGTTGCATTATTTTACGTCACTAAGTTATGGTACCTAAAGTCCCAGAGATAGTAAATAAGTTGCGTAAGAGAATGTAGCCAGTGAGAAACCAAGATGGAATTTAGACCCAGGGCTGTCTAGCTTTTCCCCTCCAAACCTTGCTGCTTCCTAGCAATCCTCTCCCATATCGGGCCTAATTACTGCGCCGCTGTGCCTTCCCTCTTCCACTGCCATCTGGGTTTCTGAGCTCTGCAGCTCCAGTGGGGCTGGATATGATGAGATTCTCTCACATAGAAGAGAATGCAGGGCTGGTTGTGAATATTTAACACCCTAATGTTTGGTTGGAGCCCAGATGGTGGGAGAGGGGACCACTGATATGGTTTCAGATGCTGGACATGGGCTGAGATGAAGCTGGACCAGGAGAGACCACCCCAACGACCTGCTCAAGTTCTGAAACCAGAGCTGCTTTTGCTCCTGGGTAAGTTTTTAGAAAGATCACTTCCTCTTCTGAGACGGTAACCCGACTGGTTTCTGCAAATGCCTGTAACCCAATCTTTGCAGCATCATAAACTAATGCCCATACTGTAAATGCCACACAGGCAGTCCTGTTAGTTTTTTTTAAGTCAATACGTGCTTTCCTGCAAGCTGTTTCTCTGAATCTCTGTTTTTTTCATCTGTTAAATCAGAACACCATTGCCAAATTCAGAGGGCTGTTATGAGGGTCACAGTAAAGATAACAAAACATGTGAAAACACCTTGAAGCTACAGTATACTATGCAAATTTTAGTTACTAATTGATGAATTTATCTTTTATTAAAAAAAGTTGACTTAAAATGAAAATAATGTTATAAGTTAACGTATATACACACATATACACATGTACACACACATGTGGGAAAGGAAAAATGACAAAAAGTGAGATGAAACTAGAAGGAATTAAAATACAGAAGAATGTGCCACAGGAGATGTCTCTCCAATGTTGTCTTTGCCACCTGTGTCTGAGTCCCCTACTCTCTCACTTAATGCAGACCTCTGGCCCCTCCCTAGGCCTACTAAGTGGTCATATTTGAAGGAGGATTTACAAACAGCATATTTGCCTGTTTTTGTCTCCTCATATTTCACACTAGGGTTTGAGAGTCACTGTCCCAAACTTTTGAAAGATTACTCAAAGAAAACTGCAAATTTCACCCCAAGCTTCCTCAGGAGTCACAGCAGACATGATCAATTAAATATTCAGAGTTCACCAGCTAAGAACAGACCCAATCTTCAGGAACCTCAGAGAAATCTCTCCCTCATGAGCAATCTCAGAAAACCAAGTATCCACCAAGTAAACGGACTCTGGATGGAAGGTATGGCCGGGCCAGGGCAAATGGCCAGGCAGACTGGACACAACCCATCATCAGCGGGCTGCCTTTCCAGTACTGTGGTGTGGCCAAGCCCCCTAGGCTATCCAATGTGCAACCTGTGTGCAAGAACACAGTGGCCTGATGGGGATTCCCTGGGACACTCTCTTTGATGTACTTGCTAAGAAAAATTGCTCAAGACACCTGTTCATGTGGGATGGGTCATACGGTGACTTTGGCCATGTGATATGAGTCACTCGAGATGCAAAGAGGTGAATCTGGTCTATGTACCAGGCCCCACCCTCCTTCAGGAGTCCTTGAAACGTGGACACTTCCACAAGTACTTTCTCTTTCTTTTTCTCAGTTCTCCTCCAATATTTAATAAAGCACTAAATGTCATTGCATCTATTTTTATTTCTCAAATATGTCTAAATTTGGTACTTGATGAATTCAATTTTTTAAAACTAGTTTTATTGACATACAATGCGTGTATCCTAAAATTCACTCATTTAAAGTAGACAGTTCAATATCATTTTAGTATATATGCATAGGGTTGTGCAACCATCACCACAATCAAATTTTAGAACATTTTTGTCGGCTCAGTGAAAGAAGTCTCCCCATCCTCATTAGCAGTCAATTTCTATTTCCTCCCTCTCCTCACTGCCACCCCCAGCCCTAGGCAACCACTGATCTACTTTCTGTCTCTGTAATTTGCCTATTCTGGACATTTCATGCCAATGGGATCATACAATATATTTGTGTGTGACTAGCTTCTTTCACTTACAATAATGTTTCAAAAGTTCATCCATGTTGGAACATATATCAGTATTTCATTCCTTTTTATTATCAAGTGATATCCCAATGTGCGGATGTACAACATTTTATTTATCCAGTCATCAGTTGACGGATGTTTGGTTGTTTCCATTTCCTGGCTAGTATGAATAATGCTGCAACGAACATTCACATACAGGTATTTTTGTATGTTCTTTATTTCTCCTGGGAATGTCTAGGAGTGGAATTGCAGAGTCACGTCAACTCTGTATCTAACATCTTGAGGAAGGGCCAAACTATTTCCCAAAGTAACGGCACCATTTTACATTCCCACTAGCAATGTTTCCACATCCGTGCCAACACTTGCTATGTTACTGTCTGTCCTTTCGTTACTGTTTGTCCTTTTGTCCTCTAGCCATCACAGTAGATGTGAAGTGGTACTTATCGTTTTGATTGGCACTTCCCTAAAGATGAATGATGTTGAACATCTATTCACATGCTTATTGGCCTTTCATAGCTTTTCTTTGGAAAAATGTCTATTCAAATATTCTGCCCATTTTTAAATTGGGTTATTTGAGGTTTGTAATTATTGGATTGTAATAATTCTTTATGTATTCTAGATAAAAATCCCTTATTCAACTTGTGATTTGCAAATCTTTTCTCCCATCTGTGGCTAATATTTTCACTTTATTCACTTGCACTTTGCAGCATAGAACTTTTTTAATTTTAATGATGTCAGTTTTTTATTTTTATTTTTTGTCACTTGTGCTTTTGGTGTCATATCTAAGGAACTATTATATATTATATGGTAAAGAAGATTTACAGGTATGTTTTCTTCTAAGAGTTTTATAGTTTTAACTCTCACATTTAGGTTTATTATTCATTTTGAGTTAATTTTTGTGTCTGGCATGAGGTAGGTATCCATCTTCATTCTCTTGCATGTGGGTATCCAGTTGCTGGATACGTGGATACCCAAGACCATCTATCAAAAAGACTATTCTTTCCTCATTAGACAGTCTTGGTGCCCTTGTCAAAAATCAAGGGACCACACATGTACAGGTTTATTTCTGGGCTCCTAATTCTATTTCATGGATCTCTATGCCCGTCCGCTGTTTCAGACTGAGGCAACCCACAGCCTTGGGAGTCGGGGGGCAGGTGGGCCCTAAGGATTTTGGTTAGATGATTAGTAATCTCCTCCATACTGACAAGGGTATAGCCTCTAAATTGTGCACATGCTGATGTCTCTCGCTCCTCTTTACAAATATTCAGTATCTTTCTCCTTACCCTGCAGGAAAAATCCAAACTTTAATATATGTCATAAGTCCCCTCGTGATATAACGCTGGATCACTTCTCCAAGCTTAAACCCCAAGGAAGATTACAAAAAAGGCCACAGTTCTCTGCAGCTCCTCCCATCAAGCCTAGAGTCTATATCCCCCACCTGGAATCTGGGCTACTTGCTTTAGCCAATAAAATGCAGTAGAACTTAGTCCTAGGTAGGTTCTGAGGCCAGGCCTAGAGAAGTCTTATGGGTGGATCACTCTTTTGTAATGTTGAAATGTCAGACAAAAAGTCCTGGGATAACCTGCTGAGTGATTGGGTACCATCAGGAGGAGATAAGAGGCACCCAGCTGACAGCAGCCAGCCTCCAAATGACCCAACAGCAGCCTTCAGGCTTACTAGTGAGGCTCAGCCAAGATCAGCGGAGCAGCACTCAAATCAGCAGAGCTGCCCATCTGGACCCATCCAAAATTGTTAACCCATACAGTGTGAGCCAAATAAATGGTTTTTCATTTTATGCCATTGAGTGTTTAGGTGGCTTGTTACTCAGCAAAAGCTGACTGATACACTTTCTCTCCTGTCAACCCCACACTACAATTTTTCTCACTGTAAAGTCTTTGTGCATGCTGTTTTCTTTCTTAGAATACTTCTTCCAGTTCCTCACTCTTTCTTCTCATCTGTCATGTCTTTTCTCTAAGAGCCTTTTCCTTTGCCCTAGACCTGAGTGAGGCACCCTTGCCTTGGGTTTCCGTAGCTCTTTGGGTCTCCTCTCGCTCTGCTGTTGTTGCCCTGCATTTTACTGGCCTATTTACCTATCCTCTCTCATCTTCTACACAGACAGTCAGAGCTGCCAAGAGGGTCAGGGACACATAGCTGAATTTCATTGCTGTGGTCCCAGTATCTGGCATGTCTATGGGATGTGATAGGAATGGAGAGCTAGACACCTCATCAAAGTTTCAGAGGTCAGGAGAAATGGCTTGGAGAATGTGACCTTTGAGGATAACTTGCAGTTTGTATAGAAATGGGAGGCTGTGTTTCCCAGGTAAAGAGGATGTGTATGAAGACCTGAGGTTGGGGGGAGGTGACTCCACGTTCGAATACTAGAAGGAATCCAGGTTCTTTTCTGACGGAGTAGAGAACAGGTGAAGGCTGGGAGTCTTCAGAGGGTGCCAGCAGGTTTCGATCAGCCACCTAGACTGGGTCACCTGGACCTCCCCTGCCTTTCAATCCTGTCTGTTTTCTTTGTGCTTGTTCCCTGGATAGAATGCAGTCATTTGGACAACCCCAACCTGGTTCAACTGGGCTAGGAAATATCCAGAAACTGGATTGAGTTTTCAAGATCTTCCTTCCCTCAGACCCAGGCCAGTGGCAGAGATTTCTTTCCCAGATAAACAGGGGAGAAAAGAGAGACACAGTCCAGAAGTGTGTAAACGGAGAGCTGAGGCTAACAGAAAGTGGCGAACTGACTCTCTGCATTTCCTCCAATGTCTGGTGGGGAGCCAGCTCCTCTCCAGGTGGTACTAATAAAGTCAGGCTGGGATAATGGGATAAAAGCCCAGAAACATAAAAGCTGCCCAGAGGGGAAAGAGAAGAAGGGGATGGGGTATGCCTTCATCCCGATGTTAGCTATTCCCGCATTAATCAGATTCAAGTATCTCAAATTGGACTTGTCTGCTCTTCCAGGAACATTAAGGGAAGCCGCAATTCCAGAGTCATAGATCTTTAAAGCGGGAATAGTCCCTTTAATCATGCGGTCCAGCCTCTCATGGGAGAGGTAGAAAATGCGAAAGGGACTGTGCCTTGGGACAGTTTACACAGTGAGCAGATGCAAACTTGTTGCCCTTGACCTTTACTTTCCTCAAATAGACTATAAGATAGTTGAGGGTAAGGGCCTGTTTTTCTGGACTAGTTTCATATCACCATACCACACACATTGTGTTCTAGACAAGAAAAAAGCAACCCACAAGGAGACAAATGACAAGATAATCTCACGGAGAGTCAAGAGTTACAGATCAAATGAGACAGGGCAACGTGATGGAGACTGGGTAAGGAAACATGTTGCGTGTGGAATGGGGGCAGTGTAGGTCAAAGCTGAGGAAGGTCAGAAGGGGCCCAGGAAATTCCTATGTCTCACCACCAGGACAAGAGATGACCCTGAGGCTATGCCACAGTAAAGGTGGTTGGAGCCAAAACCAAGAGAGAAACCAGGAAGAAATGGCAGGTCAGAGGTGGGTGGGTTGAGCTTGTAGACCAGATGGACCAGACAACTCAGCTGAGCAAGTCCAAAGGATCAACTCAGCATCGATGCCACGAAGGTGTGAGCTCAACAGTAGGAGCAGTTTGGGATTGATCTGGAGAACTCAGACCACTTTTACATGAATGAATGAAGGTCTGACTACAGCAAAACGGTTAGTTAAGAGTCTGTAGCACCCTTAGTGGGTAGAAGCCTACTACCAATAGAAACAAGCAACAAGCAAGGAGAAGGGGCTCAGACTCAGATGGAGTCCCGATGAATTCCTAGGAATGAATTTTGCTAGCAGAAACACCTTTTTGGAAGATGACAGATCCACCTCCACTTGCATCTTAAGGCATATGGGACAGACCCTGTCCTCTGGAGCTACACTCCTGGGTCCACTTACCAGCTATGGTGATTCTCCAAACCTTAGAGTCTGCATTTGTTTCGTGGGTACAATGACAAAACCTTTCTCATAGGGCTTTTGGGAGATGTAGAGCATTCAGAATAGTACATACACATATATTTTATGCATTTGTGTTTATCAAGTGGTCTTTGGCATGGTACAATATTGAGAGCTAAAATTGACTAATATCTTAGTGTGGTCATTGCCAAGCACTTAAAACATATTCTTACTCAATCTTCATCACAGTCAATGGAATATGGGACATTTCTTATCTGTTTTTCAGTTGCACTCCAAGGCCAAGAGAAACAGTGACATACGCCTTTACATTCTAAAGTATCTACAATCTGGTTCTGCCGTTATCAACCAATCAGCTACCTCTAGTGGGCTAAGAATTCATTGGGATGGAGGATGGAGAGGGAAAGTCTCTTTGCAAAGAGTTGCTGGCATGCTGCCTTCCCATCACTTTTAGCACCTGAAGAAAGCATCAAGAGAACAATTAGGGCAATTTGATATGTGTTCCCTGGATTTGGGGGTTATAGGGACCATTATCTCTCACCTGTAAAAGTCTAAAGGTGGAAGACTGGACTAGCTTAGGGTGGCATAAAAAAGCCAGGCAGCAGCCATCAGAGTGAGCTTTTTTCCCAGCAGCTCTTGGTATGAGCCAGAGTAGCCAATAAAAAGATTCTGTTTCAGGCTGCCCAAGAAAATGTCCTGGAACGGTTAGAGGGTCTCAGCCTCAAGAGCCTGGATGGATCTCTCACATGTTAAGGCTGAGGGCACTCACGAAAGACCCACGAGAAGGGGCACCACGCTCACCATGGAACTGCCAAGAGAGTCCTCAGTGGGGAGATCTTTGAGGAACCCACAAAAACAGCTCAGAAGAAAATCGCTTTTGGACACAAACACCAATGTCCAACTGCAACTGTAGCAGGCACAGAGGCATTATTGGCACTAATGTCTCTTCTGTGCTCAAACTCTAACCTCTAAAGTGGCTCCCCTCCTGGAAGAGACAGACACATTGTAGGGAGAGGGAGGAGGAGGAAGAGAGGAAGATGTTAGAGAGAGGAAAACCTCACACTTCTTCTCCACTGCTGGCATGTGCACCCATCTGGCCCAAGCTGGGGGTGGGATAAAGCTTTACATGGGACAAGAAATGTCATTAGACTGAAACAGTCATTTGAACAATTCAATGACAGGGATGGAACACAAAGGCAAGGAAAGGATGTGAAAGAATAAAGTTGTTTCCTGACTACACCCAACCTAACCCAACTCATTGAGAAATTGTGGTAAACAAATTGGGCAGACTCTGCATCTCCATGGTCCAGAGGACTCGGACAGGACTTGGACAGGCCAGGGGATTTGCCCAAGATTTCACAAATGCTGAGAATCAGAACTGGAGCCCTGAACCCGGGTCCATCTGCCTCCAGAGACCATGCTTATAACTGCCCTGCTTACACCTGCAGCAGTCAATGCAGAGTAAGTATTAATGGAATGATTTAAGTTATAAAAGGCGGTGTGTGCACTCTCTCTTTAGAGCAGCTTCACTTCTGTAAGGCAGAACACAGTGTGTTTATTGATGAGCCCATTCCTAAGTACCTCCCTAGTGTTTATGAAATGATATGTGGGTGCTGCCCCATTTTTAATGACTCCTTATTTACATGGAGCACGTTATTTATGGAAGCAGAGATAGCACCACTGCAAACCCATTAGAAGGCGGAGATAACAGGAAGTCATTGTCTGCTCCCCAGCGAGGACAGGATTCTAATTACTCAAGAGCTGGAGCCCTCCTTGCCGTGGTACTGAGCTCAATAAATAATACCCCGTGTGAAAATGGTGCTTGATGGAAATTGTGACTTAGTCCATGCAAATTGATGATTGGCCAATGGAGAGCTTCCAGTATTAGGCACGAAAGCAGGCAGCAGCCTGAGAATTCGGACACCTGGCTCCTCAGAGATGGCAGGCCCTGTTCCTCACTGCACACTTCTCAGAAACAATTAACATTTTTTATTTAAGTAACAAGCTCCAAAGAAGAGACGTGGCTGGGAGATAAAAGTGCTTGTGAGATCATGAGGTGTTCGCAGTGAATCTATGGGCACTTCACATAATGAGATGGTCATCCTTGGACGACAATTTTCATAGAGCGTTTCAAGGCTGATCACTTTTCCAGGAAATAATTCTGATAGTCCAAGGTGGAACCTGAACTTCAAAGGCTAAACTGCTCCAACAACTTTGGAATTCATGAACTCTCAGGAAATGCTAGTTGTGGGAGTGAAGAGGCAGTCATTTTGGTTTGTTAAGAAAATATGATTTGCTTTTTTGAAGGAGAGATGGGTGGTCTTCCTGGTGTGGAGCTCAGAGCTACAAGAAGATTCTGGGATTCTGGGAAAATCAACAGGGAAGGTGATGATTCAACAGTTCATTTCCCTTTCTCAGAAGGCAACAACTGGGCCAGTCCAAATCAGCAGGAGAATAATTCCGGGAAGGGGGTGGAAAATCGCAAGACTCGGTGCTTTGAGGAAAAGGGAAGTCTCTGTGAGTGTCCTCCCACCTAGGGCAGAAATTAACCAGAACACAAAAATGCGTAAGTGAAAACGTAGAGATAGACCCCACCCAACCCACCCTACCCAAGTACAGGCTGTGGGAATTCTCCCAAGAGTTGTCACCTGCTCTTCTGCCCAGAGGAGGCAGGGTGAACGGTAGAACAACTTCAAGTTTTGCCGTCTATGGAAAACTGAATTTGCCTCCCTTGTCTGCTGCTCATGTGCTCTGCGACCTTGAGCTTGTGATATAGTGTTCATTCATTCATTTATTGTTCTCTCATCACATTTCTTGGGCACCTTTCATGAACCAGGTTCAATGCCAGCACTAGAGACACAGACACTCTGGGCTCATGCAGCTCAACAGCTTGTGTCCCAAGGTCTCACTCAAGGCTTAGACCTTTCCTATTTGATCATTAGCTCTCAAGGCTTGGACTTTTCCCTTCTGGAGCCTCAGTGCAACTAACACATAGTGTGCCAACACAGGACTAGGGAACTTCGTGTGCACTTTTTCACATATGCTTCAGGACAAGACTTCAAGGGAAATGTTATTAATCCCATTGTACAGATACGAGGTAACGCGAATAGGGCCCCAGTGTTAGTTAGCAGTAGGGTCTGTGTTCTGACTCTTTCTCTGATGCCCCATGAATCTCGGGCACAGCAGCAGACAGCAGCAAGCACTCACACTGTGCACAGGCCACAAACCCTCATCCCCCAATGAGCAGGGCAGAGGTTGTAGCACAGCGGCTGAGAGTCATGGGTCATTGTGCTACCCTCTGTCTGCCACATACTGGTTGACCCAGGTAGGTTACCATCTGATCCTGTTTCCTGCTCTTTAAACTGGGCCTGGGGAGACTCGAGGCTCCTGTGGTCAGTTGTTCACCAGGGCTCCCGGCCAAGGGGCGAGTGGTGGGTGAAATCTAGCTCATTATCCCCTTGCAAAGCTTTGTGCCCTGGCATGGGGCCGGACCTGCCCAGAGAAAGGAACCATCTTTCTTTAATCACTCAAAACCTCCATATATGCTACTGGGTGCCCTGTAGGGGCAAAACGCTATCCACATCCTTTCCAACTCCCCTTGAAATATCCAACGTGCACAATCCTAGGAGACAGTGAGAGGGAGGGTGTAAAAACAGGGGGCACTCCAGCATTAAACTGAAGTTGTCATTTGATGGGCACTTGTGAATCAGTTGAGGCAAAGCTGCCTTGTAGAAAGAGCATGGGCATTAGCATCAGCAAGCCCTGGACTTCATTTCTGGCCACCACTTTCTAGCTGTGTGAATGCAACACCAGAATGACAATTGTCCTCTGCCACAGCTTATCCAACATTACTCCACACCAAGCCCATCAGACACTATGTACGTATGATGTCACTCAAACTTCACCAACATTCTTCTGTCTCATTTTGGGGAAAAAAGGGCCTTGGACACCATCACGGAGTTGGAAAGGAGTCACTTGCCCCTGGACAGGAATCCAGGTTTCTCCAACCTGAAAATGCTTGACCTCGATTGCCTTGCTCGACATCACTCCTGTCATTTCACCTCTCTCTGCGTTTCCATCACCTAGGCTTCAAAAGGAAAATAACACCACTCTTCCCCACTGGTTCTTATGCTGATCATAGGGCTAAGCACTTCAGCTTAGGCCTATGTTCAAATCCTGGCTTGCTTACTTTCTACCTTTGTGTCTTTAAAAAACTAAGCTTCAATTTCCTCACCTTTAATTAGAGACTATAATAATAGTCTCTAACTGAAAAGCTTGTTGTGAGTATTAAATGGAAAATTATACATACACACACATGCACACACAGCCTCTAGTCCAGTGCCTGGCACAGAGTAAGAGCTCAAGAAACATGAACTGCTGTTATTATTTAGTAGTAGTAAGCAATACCGGGGTTATGTGAATTCACGATCCAGCTCCTTGCATAAGGTGGGTGCTCAAGTCTTATCCATTAGGTTTCCTTTGTCATGCAAGAGGAGAGGGGAATTAGGACAACGCTCCAGTGAAGGGTAGTGGGCACAAGGGAGGAGTCAGCAGCAATGTCTTCGGTGACTCACTGTTGACCTCAGCTGTCACTCATGCTTTCTTATTTGCCCCCAAAGAACACCAGCGCCCAGACTTTGAAGTGTTGACAAAGCATTTCAAAGTACGTCTCCTCCAGTTCCAGGAATTCTCAGGTAAAGAACGCTCTTTGAGCCAGCTCCCCATTCCCTTACTTAGGCTCAGGATTCAGGGATGAGGAACGCCCCTGGCTGGCTGCCATATGCCGGCCTGATCACCTCTACCTGGGAACCTGGGAGAGGAGACATGTCCAGGTGGTTCTTTGTCCCTGGGGGTGTCTGGCCTCCCCGCTTCTTTTCCACCTTCAATTCGTTCCCCTCTGACTCACTTCTGTTGCAGCCAAGAGGGCAAGTGTTGGGAGGCTGTTTAAAACACACACACAGCAAACCCTATAATCAACCTAAGAGGTCATTTGATCTACGTGGGAACATGTGCCCTCCCCTCAGCTCCCAGGCACCAGGAAGTGAGAACAGCAAGTAAGGAGGCCACACCACCAACAGGAATAACTGCCATCTGTCCTTGAATGCCTGCTGGTCGCCAGCATTTCACATGCACCGTATCATTAGTCTTCATGGCAGCCCCCTGAGGAAGGCCTTGCAGGATCTGTCTTACAGATGAAGAATGAGGGTCAGTGAGGTCAAGGAACTTGCCCACATCCTCCACAGCTAATAGGTGGCGAAGCTGGTATTCCAGCCAGGTGTGTCTGACATGGGAGCCTGGACCCTGTCTATTCATTCAGCCATGCTGACAATCAATTTGACGCGGTTATGTGAAATATGTAGAAAGCAATAAGAGTAGGTTTGAGTTGTAAATAGTAAAAGTCCTTAGGTCCTTAGGGATTTTTTTCAGGGCCTCAAAAACTCTCTAGATGTCACTTAATAGTTGATTATTGTCTTCCTCTGGCAAAATTCAACAAGCATTTACTGAGGACCTGCCATGTGCCAGGCGCTGTGCTAATTGCCTATCACACACTGAGACTGGATATTCCTACTCAGAATTCTAAGTCTGGGTACCATTTACAGCATTAACTGGGTGATCCTGGCAAGCCACTTGTCATCTCAGAACCTCGCTTCCTTGTCTACGTTCTGGATGTTGTGAAGATCTGAGAGAAACATCAAGCATCTAGTGCGGTGCATGGCCTAGAGTAGGTTTGGGATTATTAATATTAGTAGCAGTTGTTGCAGTTATTATTATTGTTGCCCTTGCTCGATCCTCAGGGTCTCTTCCCTATATGGTCTTTTCTTTGTCCCCACCAGCCTGAGGATCCAGCCCACTTCTTTCCCCTCTCCCCACTAAGCCAGTTGAGGTCTTTCGGGTTTCCTTTATCCCCAGGGATGTCTGAAAAGTTAGACTTTTCCTTTTTCATTCTTCTCTTATTCTCCTCAGGGACAAACCCAAGGGCCCTCTCACTTTAAGGGTTTTCCTAACCATTTATCCCAGGGTACAAAATGTGATAAAGATGGTTCCAGGCAAACGCACATCAGCTGAGTGTGGCTTCTGAATCTTTCTCTGAGGCAGCCTCAGCATTTTCCCGTGCACTGTGTCTCTAACTGGTCAACTGTTCTTGGATTTTTGTAATCTAACTCTAAAGCAGTTGTGTCCTTCTGAGAAGTTTTCAATTTAAATCTAACTAAACAGACACGTAAAGTTTCTGTCATGCCAGAATTTATGCAAATATGTGTGTAACTGTGGTTAACATATTAAGTAAGCTCTTCAGGTTCTATATCCTCGAACCCTTAATTAAGTCTGTTGATTCTGAATGATTCTGGGGAAGGTTATCTCCAAGTTTATAAGATTCATAATGTGTCTGGAATAGAATGGAGAAGAGTATACAATACAAGCGAATCAAAAATTAGCTCTCAAGCTACCTTTGAATCTGAAAAAGAGAAATTTCACAGTTTCTCTTCCATAAATTGCAGTAGGAAAATTGCTCATCCATGTGGGGAAAAGCTTACATCCCTACCTCACACCATGTGCATAGAAATGAATTCTAAGGGATTAAAGACCTAGATATGAAAAGAAAAACCTTTAGACTATCAGAAGAAAATTTGGGTGATTGTCTCCATGACTATAGGGAAGGATTTTATAAACCAGAAACAAAGAGCACAAACCATTAAGGAAAAGATAAACTCTATAAATAAAACCCACAAAAATGAAAATACAAGTTATGAATTGGGAAATTAATTTCCCACATTGTATATATAATAGATCTTCTCTGAGAGATTCAGAAGAAGCCATAGGATCACATAATAGTAGTGCAGGGAGCACCTGTAGAGACTTTCCGCTTCAACCTCCTTACTCTACAGTTAAGGAAACTAGTACCAGCAAATTTTGGAAGTAAGACTATTGCATTTATTCATGAGAGGAATGTCTTGAAGAACATGGCATGGACTGGGCGTTCTATATAGATGCTCTGGAACATAGTTGTGTCTGAAGAACAGGCCCTGGCCTGGCTGAGCTCACAGGCTATTGGAAGGCTACCAATAAGCAAGAGGAGGATTGCAATGGGAACCACAGAAAGAGTGGCAACTATTTGCAAGTTGTGGAAGAGTAGCAACTTCCAAGTGGGTGTGGCATGAGTGCTTGAAGCAGAGACTTGCCAGACAGATGGGGTAAGGAAAGGCATTCCAGACAGAGGGAAGTATGCACAGTGCAAAGAGGCACAAAAGACTGATACAGTGTGTTTAAAATGGAACAGGGCCGTGTAGCTGGTGTGCTAGATTCACGCTTGGGGGTGGGATGCAGGTGGCAGGAAACAGAACTGGAAAATAAATGGGCCTATTGCAATAATCTTTGTAAGTTTCCAACTTATTAGGTGTTGTCATGGGTAGAATTGTGCCCTCCCAAAAGAGATATGTTGAAGTCCTCACTCCCAGTGCCGCAGAATGTGACCTTACTTAGAAATAGGGTTTCTACAGAGGTGATGAAGTTCAAACAAGGTCATTGGGGCGAGCCCAAATCCAATATGACTGGTGTCCTTATAAAGGGGGCAATTTGGCCACAGGGACAGACACACATAGAAGGCAGTTTGAAGGCACACAGGGAGAAAGCCATGCGAAGACATAGGATGGAGTGGCCCATCTATAAGCCAAGGATCTTCTGCGGGGACCAGAAGCTAAGAGAGAGCCATGGAGTGGAACCTTCCCAAGCACCATCAGAGGGAGCAGGGCCTTGCTGACAACTTGACTTCTGATTTCCAGCCTCCAGAGCTTTGAGACAATAAATTTCTACTGTGTAAGCCTCCCAGGTTGTGGTCCTTTTATACAACATCCTTAGGAAACTAAGCCAGGCACATACTGAACGCTAAACCACTAAGAGTGAACGCTTTCATTGGACTGGAATCACTAATGTGACCTTGGCAGACTGCACGGGCTTCCTCCTCAAAGGGCTGGGGGAGAGTAGAACTGAGTAGTTAAGAGCTGAGCTTCTGCCATCAGACTGCTTTTGAGTCTCTTTTTTGCTTCCTTTTAGCTAGTTGACCAGGGCCTCAGTTTCCCGGTCTATTCAATGGGGAGATGCTAACATCCAGAGGGTTACAGTGAGGAATAAGTCACACATACAAAGGACCTAGCCCATGCCTCGCACCAGTAAGTGCTGGCTCTCATCCCTGAGCCCACATCCCTTTGGGTCTTTCTCAATTAAAACTGCTCTTTGCTTGATGTAATTTGCCCGCAGGCCCCAGTGTGACAGGGGCTCTTATAAAAGAGTTTGTTTACATGCATCAAATTACCAGCATTTTCCAAGAGAAGTATTCTCTTTCACTTGAGTATTTACTTACAAAACCTAGCCCCAGCCCAGGGAAAAATGATGCTTGTGGCTGGTGAGCTAGTCCTTGACCCTAAGCCCCTCCCTCGTGGCTCTGCTCAGCATTTCTAGAATATATCCCAAAGTAATCAAAAGCACAGGCGAGCGTGTAAAGAGAGACATGTGGTTTAGTCGGAAAAAAATAAAAGAGTTTAGTCTGGGACCCGGATTTGAATCCCTTCTCTGCCACTGAACACAGTATGGACTTTAACCTGTGACCAGCTCTTTAAGTTTCAGTTTTCTCATGTGCAAAATGGTGCTACTGCTTATTCGGCAAAGATGCCTGAGGATTTAACGAGGCAAAGACACAGTGTGCCTAGCACATTGTTGACACCCTTCTGGCCCTTGGTACCCAGCCATTCTCTACATCTTTTTCCATTTTAGGGAGATGAATGCCATGTCACTTAGGGAGCTGATGAAATGAAATGGTATCAGTTGTTCCATGGGACTGAGAAGTGATCAAGTCTCCAGCTGTCAGTCTCCAAATATTCAGCAGCCACAAGTATTATTCAACATCCATAAATTAACGAACGCCCTGCTCATGAATTTCTTTTTAGCGTTATTTTTGTTGAAATAAAATTTCAGTCTTGAGCCATCAGAATCTTTCCTGTAACGCTGGAAATGATTGACCAGCCAGATGTTGGGTATAGAGTGTCAGGAGGTTTCAGATCCGACAACAGAGACTGCTCTCTGGACGAACCAAGGGTGGGTGACTCACAGGCTGGAGGGCTGTGGAGCTGGGGCAGGTGGGGGTTGGGCTGCCAGGCTGAGCTGGGTCCCAGGGCGGCAGAACTATCCATGTGAAGGAGCAACAAAGGACCAATCCTATCATCACTATTGATGGGAGAGAGAAAGCAAGTATTTTACATAAATCAAAACAATCCTTTGAGATAAGAGCAAGAGAACTACCCCGGGAAGAAAATTTTAAGTACACATCACTTATCGTTAACTACAGGCATTACATTGTACAGCGGATCTCTAGAACTGACTCATCTTGAACAACTGTAACTTTGTACCCATCGAACAACTCTCCGTGTCTCCCTCCTCCCACCCCTAAGAAAGCAGCAAGAAGAACAAACGAATACAAAGAGACACAGGGAAATTTGGAGGTGATGGATATGTTTATCACCTTGATTCTGTTGATGGTAACACAGATGTATGCACATGTTCAAACTCCTCAAATTGTATATATTAATTATGTGAAGTTTTTGTATCCCAATATACGCCAATAAAACTGAAAAAAACATCTTTCGAGACTCACAAGTCTGACTCAGAGTGATTTGGTCTTGAAGCTACTGTAGCATCATCTCAGAATCCTTCCGGCTTTCTGGTACACATGCACAGACCCATACGCAAATGAGGACGGGTGGCAAACGGCAGACTTGAGTAGCACCCACACCCTTAATTCTTCCTATACAGGCGACCTCTGTGCTGACAATGTCCTCGCCTGAAAAGCTAGAATAGTAGTACTGATCCCCTAAGCTGCTGTGCTCCTGTGGAAATAAAGCGTAACTTGCATTAACTTGTGTAGTGCCTGTCACGCAGTTGCTGATCAGTAAATGGCAACTCCGTTTGGTTTTGTTCTTGTAATTATCATTATATGTAAAATATTTCATACCTATTTTTATGGAGACATTTTTCATAGAGGAACTGCCTCATTAAAATTCCCTGGCAGAACTCAGGGCAAGCAGTTTAATTTTTCTGGGGCATAAGCCTTGCGGAAGGTGATGGTGAATGATATATCTGGGGCCAGGTCTTGTGGTACAGATGGCTGTGATGCCAGGATAGAAGGGACGAGAGGAACGAGGCCCAGAGGATGTGTCCTGGCTGCCCACCATGCGTGCTGGTCCTGCGGTAGACCCTGATTATCTTCTGCTGAGACTCTGAGCTGAATGACTTTCACATCAGACCCGAGCCCGTGGTCAGGCTCTGCACAATTCCCACTGGGCTTCTGGAACTCCAGGCCTCCAAGAAAAGCAAGTGGCATGCAAATGAGTGAGAGTGGAGATGTTGCAGAGCTAATGCTGAATTACTCAAATTTCTTAAAAATAGAGAAATTAATCACAAATTGTAGTTCGTTGTTCTTCGTGACTTAACACACATGTGTCACCACACTGAGATTGATGCCTGCCAGCTGGGGCAAGATACTGGACAAGTAGACAAAGGGGTGTGACCCAGGTGGAACAGAAGTGACAAATGCTGTGGGCTGGAGGGAGCTGGTTCAGAAGAAGGAAAGACAATGACCATGGAGGAGGAATAGCGATGCTTCTGGAAGCAAGCAGTTTGAAATATTGAGGGACTAACGAGATTTAAATGCAAGTAAATGGGATGAAGAGAAGAGGGAATGACAGGCAGGGGAACCCCTGGATGACAGGGTACTCATCAAGGACCCAGATAGATCCAGTTAGAGACAGATAGAGGGCTGTGAATGCCCAGAGGAGGAGCTTAAGCTTAAATTAGGAGGTAATGGGGAGCCACTGAAGGTATTGGAGCTGGAGAGGTGTTCCAGAGCTTCTCTGAAGAAGACTGAGGACAAGAATGTGGTGAATTTATTAGGTGAGAATAAGCTAGGGGCCAGAAAATGAGTTAAAATGCCCTTGTGTTGGTAAGGGTAAAAGAATGAGGTTCAACTCGTAGCTTTCAAGACAAGGAGTGAGATCTTACTGAGAAGAGCCTGGTGTTTTCACAGATGCTAGTAATGATCATTACTATCACTCAGTGAGCAGTTCCAGATGAAAAGTATGTTCACAGGAGGGTCAAGCGTCTTGCCCAAGGTCAGACGCTGATATGTGGTGGCATCAGGGTTTGAGTTCAGACAGTCAGACTCTCAAGCCTGCATCCCTCACCATGGTTCCCTTTTGGCTGGGGAGCTAGCAGGAGTCTGGAGAAGTGGGTCTGGGGAGGATCCAGAGTCATGATCAGGCTCACTGACCTCAGACGCTGATGACAGGCAGCCATCAGGAGAAGGGAAGAGTAGATGGGAACCTGGAAGAGACACTGGGGCAGAGCGAAGCTGGATATGGGAGCCCACTCCATGGTGTTGAGTGTGGAAACCTTGTTGATGAGTGAGATCCTTGTGGGAAAGAGCAGAGGGACGACGAGGGAGTCATGGGGAAAATTGTCTCCAAGTAGACGGATGTGATGTTGGAAGCTGAGCGACCCTGACTCTTGCTGGAGAGCATCATTCTGTGGCTGCTGGGGAGTAGCAGGGGCTATGGGAACGAACCAGAGCGCACTCTGTGGTCCCTTCGTGGACGGGGCAAGGGTCCCAGAGGTCACTCCCAGTCACTCCATCTGCTAGATGCAATGGACATGTTCACAGGTGTCATTCTCAGCACCTGCATGCTGAGATGATGTGCACGTTAATGTAGGAAAGGTCTGTGTTGTCACAACTTCCAGGCTGCTGGTCCCTGGGTTATGGAATTGCTGCAGATTCCCAGTCCACCAGGAGCTGTAGTGAGGGCACACCCAGTACCATGGGCAGGAGGTCAGACATCCTCTCTGGCCCAGGAAATGGGTTAGACCAGGAGGCCACAGCTCCAATGCCCACCTCCACCATCAGGCCTGCTCACGCTTGGTGTGGGTCATCACTAAGGAAAGGATTGCTTTGCCAGAGTTACTCTGCAAAGGACCTCCTTGGGCTCACAGGCTGGTTGAGCTGATGCCAGAATTCAGTTCCTCCCTAGACTGGAGCACTGGGGCTGACAGCCCCTGGAGCACCAAGAGAGGGGGCTGTCACAGTAGGAGTTAAGAGGTGATGGCCAACAGGCCCAGTGTTGCAGAGAAGTTAAGGGGTAAAAAATTGAGAAGGAACCAGAACATGGCTCATTTGTAAATTTAGTATACAATATCCATTCTCCCCTCTTCCTGGTGAGATAAAACACTCAATGGCCAAGTGAAAATGCTATTTCTTAGTCTTTCCTGAATGTGGGTATAGTCATTGAATTATGTCCGGCCAATGAGACGTAAGGAAAAGTGTTAGGTGAGACTTCTTAGACAGATGCTCTTGTGAATTGAATTGTTTCCCCTCCAATTCATGTGTTGAAGTCCTAACCCCCAGGACCATAGAATGTGACTTTATTTGGAGATGGGGTCTTTACAATATTAATCAAGTTAAAATGAGGTCATTACAACGGGCTCTGATCCAATATGACTGGTGTCCTTATAAAGAGGGGAAATGTGGGCACAGAGACACACACAGAGGGAAGATGACATAAAAAGGTGCAGGGAGAATACGGCCATCAATGAACCAAGGAGAAGCCTGGAGCAGCTCCTTCGTTCATGTCCCCGGCCCTCAGCAGGAACTGACCCCGCTGACACCTTGATTTTGTACTTCTGGCCTATGGAACCACAAGACAATAGGTTTCCGTTGTTTCAGCCATCCAGTCTGTGGCACTTTGTTACAGAAGTCCTAGTAAACTAATACAGATGCTTAAAGACACCAGGCTCAGCAGCCATCCTGAGTCACTGGGGGCCATCAGGATGGAAGCCACAGGAAGGAGACAGTGGAGCAGGAAAGGGAGGAAGTCCAGGCTCCTTCTGACACCATGGGGCCCGGGACAGCTCCCTCTGGACTTCTTTTATGTATGAGAAGAAACCCTTATGTATATTAATCATTGTTAGAGGTTTAATTGAGTCTCCTCAAAAAATATGTTGAAATCCTAAACCTCAGTACCTGTGAATGTGACCTTATTGGAAAATAAGTTCCATGCTAATGTAATCTAGTTAGGGTGAGGTCATCAGGGTGGGCTCTGATCTAATGTGATACGTCCTCATGAGAAGAGGGAAATTTGGACACAGATAACACACAGAGAGAAGGCTGCATGAAGACAGAGGTGGAGATTGGACGTGTGCTACAGCAAGCCAAGAAAAGCTGAGGACCGCTGGTAACAACCAGAAGCTGGGAGAGCCCAGCTCTGCTAACGCCTTGATTTCAGACTTCTAACCTCCAGAACTAGGAGAAAATAAATTCTTCTTGTTTTAAGGCACCCAGTTTGTGGTACTTTGTTACTGCAGCCCAAGCAAACTAGTACAGTCCCTACTATGCCGTCTGTTACCAGCAAGCGAATCCAATTCCTAACTAACACAAAAGGCAGTGGGGAACACTCATGCCAGTTTTATAAGAGCAATGGGGACGGAATCCAAGTTGCAAGCAACAAAGAGTGGGTACTTGGGGAAGAAGTGGCTGTGGTGTAGATTCCTTCTTTCTAAGGTCTTTAGGTAAAATATTTAACTTCTCTAAGTCTCAGTAGTCTCAGCTCTAACCTGGAGCTAATAATAACAATAGATTTGTGGTTAAGATAAATAAATGAGCTATTGTCTGTTAAGTGCTTAGCACAGAGCATGAAAGGAGATAAGCAATCTCATGCTGGATAAATAGAAACAATTTTTAAAAGAGGTAAATGCTTAATATACATTGTAGATTGAAATGGCTGGGAACTTCGTTAGAGATTCAGTGAGCTTCCCTTTCACTCATCAAATATTTATTGAGTTTTTATTGGGTGCCAGCCGCCATCCTAGGCACTGGGGATATGCCTTGGAAGAAAAGGACGCAATTCTTGTTTTCTGGAAGTTTGTCGATCAGTGAAGTCATTGCCTCCGCTACAAATAACAATGCTACTACCTTCTCTGAGTGCGAAAAGGCAACCCCCAGGACAGAGTCAGCACAAGAAAGTCAGCTGACCACCTACCAATTCTCACATCTGAGAATGTGACTGCTCTGGAATAAAAAGAGAATACAAATGGATAATAAGGACCTAACAAAAAAGATATTTTCCAAATTAGCAGTAGAAAAGAAGAGAGATAAGGAAAGTATTTTTTTACGTGGAAGGCATTATTATTTAAAAGCAAGGTCGGAAAGAATTAAGAGTGGAGCCTCCATTTAACCAAGATCTTGGGTCTGCATATACTACTCTCTGGTCCAACAGTTATCCGGTTTTTAAGGAGCCGTAGAACAGTTATGGTGAAAAAAAAAGTAGACAACACCTAAGCAAAATCTAATTATATCCCCAAGCCAGGGAGTCACTACCTACTGACGGAGACCTGGGAAAACAGGACCAAGCCGTTGATGCTCATGTTAGTACATCCTGTTGGGTCCTGTTGCCTCTATGGTCAGGGTTCTTTGAATTCCTTAAGAAAGCTCCAGCCATAGGACTCCAAATTCCCCACTGCACCCAACTCCCCCACCCACCATCCAGCCCTAGCATCTGTCTTTCCTGTTTGTATTAAATCATGATGTCGTGAGTTGCTTGCACAGATCATAAATATCATAAAGCACTCGGCTCAGGTTTATTTGATTCTTGAGCTGTCTCCGAGGAGACTCAGAACCTAGAAAGGAAGACCGTGCACCCCTCACATTGCGTTATCCTGCTTTGTGACCTTGCCCATCTCCCTAGTGATACCCTGAATTCCTTGAGGGAAGGCACTTGTCTAGTTCATTTCCATATCCAGAACTTTCCACAGGCCTGCCTCAATGAATATTCCTTAATGTTCAGAGAAAACTTTGTCCACAAGGTGACTTATGAGTGGGTCTTGAAGGATGATGGGGAATTTCATAAGTGAGAGATGTTGGGCCACCATTGGAGATATAAGAAGCATGCACAGCTCCGGTGGCCTGAAACAGCATGCCCTGTGTGGGAAATAATGAGTTCAGGCTCCTGGAGATTAAGAGACACTCATGGATTTGTCTGAGATGATCCTGGAGATTAGAGCTGGACTGGACCAGGAAAGAATGTGCCTCCATGCTGAAACTGGAATCTCTCTAGAAGGCAAGTGACCATTAAAGACAGAGTTTGAGAACAGGATGAGACTAACTGATTTCAGGTTTAGAAAGACCACTCCAGTGAGTAGGTCACATAGAGATGAAAAGGAACAAGCCAGGAAACAAAGAGACCGGGTGAAAACTGGCGAGGGTTGGACCTGAGAGGATGGATGCTGGGCAGAAAGAAGGGAAGGAATCTAAAAGGCATTTCCCAGCCACAGTAGGTGATCAGCACAGGAAATAAAGAAAGATTTTTCACTTCAGAGTCTAGGCAGATGGTAGCTCTAACTAATGAGATGGGCAGCACTGAAGAAGAGCGAGTAGAGAGGGAGGATGGGGGTTCAGGTTGGGTTTGTTGGGTTCAAGTCACCAGAGGGACAGCCAGGTGGGAATATCTCAGTCTCAGCTTTTAAATATAAAGATGGAGTTTTGGTGTTGAACCACCCGTGGAAAGAAGATCTGCAGATCATTAGTAAAGAAGCTGTGGGACATGACCGCATTTCAATACTATTTTGAAGAAAAGATACTGGAAACTGCAGTGGAGCTTGCCATGTGAAAATCAATTTTCTACACTTTAAAGTTCGCAGCACACATATGCAGCCTTCACCTCCTGTAGTCCCTCCCCCATCACTGCCTACAGGGCAGGCAGCCAGGGTTACAAAGTCTGAGAACCCCCAAGGTGGGGAGGCTTCCCTGGTTCACGTAACCCTGAGCAGTTCAATCTTGGACTCAACCCAGGATTGATGGCTTCAAGTCCAACCTCAATCCATCTTCCCATCCTAGTGTTTTGGCCACTGAATCCACTATACGCTGAGCTGTGAAAACACCAATGAGGTTTGCAAACTTCATGGGGATGCCTGGCCTGGGCACAGCCCAGGAGAGATGCTGGAAACCATAGGAATGAGCTATCAAAACCACATCTGCAGAGGGAATGTGGAGCAGGAATGGCCTGGAGCAAGGACAGAGGCAACACAAATTTTCTCTGCATCTGAGTGGGGCAGAGGGGGGACCAGAGCCATCTGAACAGCAAAGGTCATGTGCACCGAGACTGGATGGAGTTGAGTTCCAATGTGAGCTTCAGCACTTCTTATCTTAGATCAAGTCACTTCAGTTCCTTTAGACCTTTTTTCTGTTACCTATTTCTGTTTTTTCCACTTTATTGAGATACAATTGACATACACCATTGTATAAATTTAAGGTAGGCAACGTTACACTGCACAATGATTACCACTACGGCGTTATCTAACACCTCCATCATATCGCATAATTACCGTTTCTTTTTTGCGGTGAGAACATTTAAGACCTACTCTCAAAGCAACTTTTAAGTGTTATTAACTATAATCACCATGCGTACATTAGATCCTCAGAACTTACTCATCTTCTAACTGGAAGTTTGTACCTTTGACCAACATCTCCCCACTTTCCCCACCCTCCAGCCCCTGGTCCAACATCTCCCCATTTCCCCTATCCCCCAGCCCCTGGTAACCACCATTAGACTCTCTGTTTTTATTATTTCGACTTTTTTAGATTCCTCATATAAGAGATATCATACAGTATTTGTCTTTCTCTGTCTGACTTAATTTCACTTAGCATAATGCCCCCAAGTTTCATCCATGTTGTTGCAAATGGTAGGATTTCTCGTTTTCTTATGGCAGAAAAATATTCCATTATGTGTGTGTGTGTGTGTGTATTTTTTCTCAACTTCTTTATCTATTCATTCTATTGAGAGACACTCAGATTGTTTCCATGCTGTGGCTATTCTAAATAATGCTGCAGTGAGCATGGGGATGCAGATATCTCTTCAAGACAGTGATTTGATTTCTTTTAGATATATACTTAGAAGGGGAATTCTTGGATCATATGCCAGTTTCTTTTTAATTTTTTGGATCACCTCCATTATGGCTGCACGAACTTACATTCCGGCCAACAGTGCATGAGGGTTCCCTTTCCTCCACCTCCTTGCTGACACTTGCTATCTCTTGTCTTTTTGATGGTAGTCATTCTAACAGATGTGAGGTGATATCTCAGTGTGGTTTTGATTTGAATTTCCCTGATGATTAGTGATGGTGAGTACCTTGCATATACCTATTGGCCATTTATGTGTCTTCTTTGGAAAAATGTCTGTTCAGGGTCCTCTGTCCATTTTTAAAATTGGATTGTTTGCAGGGATTTTTGCATTGCGTTGTATGAGTTCTTTATGTATTTTAGATAGTAAGTCCTTATAAGATATATGATTTCCAAACATTTTTTCTCACTCCATAGGTTGCTTTTTCATTTTTGATTGTTTCTTTTGCTGGGCAGAAGCCTTTTAGTTTAAGTAGTTCTGTTTGTTGATTTCATAATTCCTTTAGTCTTGGTTCACTGGGAAGATTTTTGGATGTCGCCTGCTGGGCTGTTACTCAAGAGAAAGTGTGATTCTGTGCATAAACACTTGACCATAGTGCCTGCTCCTGGTAAGTGCTCAGCAAATTCACATGGTCAGACAGGGCAAAGTTGCTCTGGTCCGTGCTCTTGGTGGTGGGGTTGCTTTCTCTTGGGTCTCACCCTTGTCTCTGCCCTTAAAGGCACCGGGCTTTGCACCAGATGCCTGACAGCTAGTAAATGTTCAAGAAAAGAAAGAACAATCTCAGGCAGTAAATCAAAGGGCAGTTTTTTTAAAAAAAGAAACAACAGAACAAAGAATACAGGAAACATTTGAAAGATTGAGAATCATAACATAAAATCATAGTGTGTCTGGACCTATAAATAATAACGTGTGCTATGGGGGAGAACTCTTTCCTTTTGATAGGTTTATAAAGCCAGATGAAGGAAGCAGGGTAAGTGTCTGGGTTTGACGCCAGGAAAACACATGAACTTATATCTCTTGAATTTGGTGCTTACCAACTCAGTAATGCAGATAAGCTCAGTTGCCTGACAATAATTCAGGTTGAGAAACAGCCTAAACATAATAAAATTGATGATGCCTACTTTTCCAGGGGTTTGGTCCATGAGGTACAGGGCAGGAAGGGTCTGGTCTGATTTTGTGGTGCCATTAATGAATTGAGAGAAGGTTAATGAAGTTCACCAAAGATATCCTAAATCATAATGGCCTGGGAGCATGATCAAAGTGAGAGGCCCAATGCAGGGAACTCATTGAAGCTGGAATTATGAGCTAAAAATGAGATGCAACTTGGAAAACATGCACGAGAATATATTTGGAGGAAAACTATGAGAAAAAAACCAGTGGGAGGTCCCAGTAAAAAAAGCAGAGGTCCCAATGGAGATGGAAAGAGGGGTCATAGACTGCACACAGGAAAAGTGGAATGGGTTGCATGAGCCAAAAGAGGTCAAAATAATGTGTGTGCTGTTGCAAAGTCAAGTAGAAATTTCAAGCACCTCAGACGGCATCACTCTGCCTTTCTAGCTGGAGCATCTTAGAAAAACATGGAGGTGGCACATGTAAATATAGAAAGCTCCCAAAACTTAGAAGCAGACTCATGACACTCCCAGTGACCTTGAACATGTTCCCTGGAGTCCTCATGGCTCAGCGTCTTCGTCTGAAAAGTGTATTTAAAAATAACAACCACCCCCATGGTGCAGGGTTCTTGTGAGGATTAGACGGATAAGAATGAGAAGAAGTTAAAAACTGCAAAGGGTTTTGCAAACCTGAGGCATTATTACAGGTTCAAACAGATCAAATTGATACGACAGTTCTGTAGACTCATTGATTTACCTGTCAAATGAGATTTTTTGAAAAGTACTGACCTCCTTGGGTTTTGTCAGGATTCAATGAGTGAATACGTGTGAGGCACATAGAAAAGTATCTGACAATAAAAAAAAATGTCCAATACATGTTAGTGATTTTTATCGCCATGCTGTAATAATACATAATACATAATGAATCACTGTCTCCTTGTAAACCAGTTTCTCTCTCTAGAATTTGTGCTCCCTGAGGGACAAAACCTGCTTCTCTATGTTTTATCTTCCAGCACAAAATACACTGTTTGATACATTGAGTTGTCCCTGATTATGTTATAATTATAACAACAGTCAGTATTTATTAATGATCACTTTGCTTGAGGAATTATGCTAGTTGCTTTGACTTATTTAATTCTCACAAAAACCATTCTAATTAAGAAATATCATTAGTCTTATTCTACTGATGAAGAAACAGGTACAGAGAAGTGACATGAAATTCCTAAGTGGCACAGTAAAACAGGAGTGGAATTCAAGCCCCGGTCAGGTTTTGGACAATACCACAATCTGTCCTTCTTACTGCTAAAAATGAATGAATGAAAGCATGAATGAATGAGGGACCAAACAAATGAATGAAATCATGAATGAATGAATGAGTAAAGCCATGAAAGTTATGCAGTATGCCTGAGCTGCAGGTTGCCTTCTAGGACCTCGAAATCTTACTTGGGAACAGTGTGCACATTACACAGCCTAAGAGCAGCCTGAGGAGATGCCCACATGTGCAGGGCAGGCAACATGTGTCACAGAAGAATCCAGAAAGCTGGCTGGGAAGGTGGGCTCCTTGGACCCCTCTCAAATTCTCCTGGGGCTTCATTTAAATTTCTGACACATGCAAACCCCTTTTCCTTCTCCCTTCTCCTTTAGAAATCAACCGTCTGGACGCACTCCAGAAATGCGGCTGAAACCCCCTTAATAAAGGGTTATTTCACTAGGAGTGTCTGAGTCAGGGTTGCTTCCCTCTGAATTGTTTGATCAGATGTTAAAGTTTGGTGAAATCAAATTATTACAGAAAATTTTGTTAGTGTGACAGCAAGAACCACAGACACAATGCAGAACACAGCCCCTCTGCACCTTCCCAGTGCAAGAAACTTCTTAATGCCAGTAAAACCTTGACAACACCTCCAAGGCCCACGGTAAGCTCCTCCCATGAGTATCCACCATGGTCCCAGGGCTATGCCAGTACTTTCCATTCATTACCTCCATCTGGCCAAAAAACTACATGCACATGTGGTCATCTTGTTCTATGATGAAGAAGCCCAGGCAAAGTGTTTCCCTGGCTCATATGCCAGCCGAGAAGCCAGGTCTAATTTCTCCCCTCCTAGAACATCCCTGCAGCCCAGAACTGTGCTCTGAGCAAGGAACCTTCATGCCCATCATTTATCATCTGTTTCAAATTATAAGTTTTTCGCTACTGCTGTTTCTGGTTGTCAAATGTTAACACCTCTGAAACTGCACCTCGTTAAACTTTTAATATCCTGCCACAGCCTCCCCTTTGGAGCCGATCTTTAACTCTGGGAGGCATACAAATATATATATTTTTAATAGTCTTATCACCTTGGAAATGACGAAGGAGTTAATGTGACTTATTTCCTCCATCCATTATTGCTGTTTATTTTTGGTCTTGCTCTTCCATTACACCATATGGTTTAAGGCACCATATGGTTGCCTCTTAAAATTGGGCAGTCGTGACTCCTCACAATGTCTCAATCAGAAGTCACCGAGACCATGATAGGGGGCAGCCACTTTCTCATTCCCTGTAGGTAGGAGGAGAGCATTTTCCAGAGATGGAGTCTCAGGAACGTGTCCCAGAAGCTGAATTGGACTACCTGGGTGAACGCCCTTGTCCCTGCTCTGCCCAAACTCTGCCCGTTTGATGATCACCTCCCCCGTTAACTCCTGCTGCTGATCTAGAATGACTCAAGGATCCTGGGTAGAGTGCCCGGAGACCAAGCCTGAGGCCAGTCTAGATGCTGGCTCCTGTGGTGCTTCTGGAGGCTCCCTTTTGCATTTTCCCAAAGTATCATTCATCCCAAGTCCTACACTGGAATCTTGCCTCCTTCCTCCAGCACTGCATGGTGGACCATGAGCTTCCTGCATTTTCGTGGGTCACAGTTGTGCGCAGTGGTTGATCTCAGCCTCTAGGCCGGGCCTTGTGCTGCCAGATGCAGAGCCATCCCACCTGAGGGACTTGCTGTCTCTTACCTCTGCTGCTTCCTGCTTCACCTCCTATTATATGCTTGGAAGCCACACCCCCACCCCACCCTCAACTTGCCTAGATCTCTACCCTGGCTCTCACATTGACCTCCCATCACCGAGATCTCCCTGCCAACTGAGGCCTACTCAAGACTCCATCCCCCACCATGGTCATCCCCCATCACTGGACTGTGCCACCTGTCACCACTTCTTCCAGACTCACCACTGCCCACCTGGTGGAAGACCTTCCTCATTTCCCTCTGGCTCTGCCTCCACACACCACCCCATCAGTGGGTGCCTCTACTCCTCTGCATCTGGCCTTTCTTACAGCCTCCCCAGCTCCTCCTCTGACAGATATTTGAGGAGGATACCCAAGCCACTTAAGGGTTCCTGAGTGTGGCCTGAAAGAAAGACCCATTACCCATCTGGGTTAGGAGTGGATGAACAGTACCTGGGACCCAACCCCGTCATTACACCCCACCCAGAAGCCCTGACAACTAATAGATTTTGGCGCCCATCGCCAGTGGCATCATTAACCAAGGAGAGTCTGACTCTGACGGAAGAGATCAGGAGACAAAAAACCAGGGATGTGCCACCAACCTCTGAGACCAGCTATACCTCCTCCATGCCTTGGCCTGAGCTTGTCACGTCATGGGGGCTCTCAAGTGCTCGCCGAAAATCAGTTGCAAGTACCAGGAGGCTGGACCACATATTCAGAAGTTAAAAGGGGTGACAACACAGATGCAGAGGGGACACATGGAGATAGGGAGAGGGGGACAAGTAGTCCAGACTGAGGTTGCGCGAGTGGAGAGTTGCCTAGGTTTCTTCAGGGGTTAGTGGCAGGTCATTATGCAGAGCTGGCCTTGTGGGCAGGGTTTGGCCTCAGATGGGCAGCAGAAGGCTCTTGGCCCTGGAAAATCTTGGGCAGTAGCGAGAATGATAGGCACGTGGGCATCACTGTCAGTTAGTGAGATGGCATTTTGGTTTCCTAGGCCGGCCAGAACAAATTACCAAAAGCTGGATGGCTTAAAACAATGGGAATTTCTCTTCTCACAGTTCTGGAGGCTAGACACCTGAAATCAAGATGTTAGCAGGATTGCTTCCTTTGGGGGGCTGTGAGGGAGAACAGTCTCATACCTTTTCCCCAGCATCTGGTGGTTTGCTGGCAATCCTTGGTGTCCTTGCCTTACAGATGCCTCAATCCAGTTTCTGCCTCCATCCTCACCTGGCATTCTCCATGTTTGACTTTATATCATCTTCCCTCTGTGCATGGCTCTGTGTCCAAACTTCCTTTATCCTACAATAAGGACACCAGTCAGTGGATCAGGGCCCACCCTAATTCAGTATGACCTTTTCTTTGTTTGATCACACCTCAAACATCTTATTACCAAATACGCTCACATTCTGAGATTCCAAGTGGACATGAATATTTGGGGGACACTATTCAACCCAGTATGGGAGATGGCCAAGTCTGAGCAAACTCTTAAAGAAACCTTGGTTTCTAAAGAAACATCCATGCCAGGGCATAGCATCAAATGCCAAAGCAGATAGAAAGAAAGGATGAGAGAGGATTGCCTCGGGCCTGGGGACAGAAGTACAGGCCAGGCCAGACAGATGGGACAAGTTTGAATCCAAAACTGTAAATTCCCCAGTAAGTTACCCAGATCACACTAATTTATTTCCATATGCAACAGAGTCGGACGGAATCAAGATTTCAGGTCCTGAGCAATTCTTTGCCAACATGATGGCTTTAGTGGGCCGGGACCAAAAGCAAACAAGTACACAAGGAAAGCTGAGCAGAGTGGGGAAGGTGTCACCCTAAAGCGTGCTTCCTCCAGGAGGCCGGGGGTACATGCCACGCCCACAGCCCAGCCCCAGAGGCATGGAATCAAGGCTCCTTTACCCCTTGGCTAGAGTGCAAAAAAACCTGTTAATTGGAAAATGAATATAAATTATTGTAAGGCACTATTCTGGGACTAACAAAAACATTCAAGAGCGGCGAGCATTACACCAGGCTTTCCTGGTGCTATAATGATGGGGATTTTAGAACCTTCTCTCTCATATTTCCATTTGACATGCAAAGAGAGCTTTTTCCTGGGCTCCTACAGCAAATGCTACTTAGTGGGAGAAGTGGAGGAGGGTGGGACCATGTGTCCCTAGGAAGGAGAGGGCTGGTGGAGTTGGCATACCAGGAGTCCTTCTTGCTCATCCCTGGGTGTTAATAAGCACCTTCCTCAAATCCCACAGTGTCACTCTTCATCCTGTCCCTAAGATCACCCGCTACTGTTTAAAGAATTACAAGCCATTTCTCCCATTTCACCTGTGGTCAAGGGCATAGATTCTGGAATCAAAACACCAGCGGCCCAACATTTAGCAGCTGTATGACCTTGGCCTACCTCCTGGCACACTTTTGCTTCAGGGTCTTCATGTGTAGAATGGACGATAATGATGGTGTGGGCCCAAACACTCACAACACCTCTAACCGTGAGGAAGATATTACAATTCTCACTCTTTAGATGAAAAGACTTGAACTCAAAAAAGTTGGGTGGTTGGAACACAGGACTTCTGAAGACTGATTCTTCTCACAGGGCCACTTTCCCCGTCTCATGACCAGTACAGCCTCCTGGCTGCAAATGTCTTTTGTATGAGCGTTAAAAATGAATTCTAATGACACTGATGGTGGTGCTTTTGTGTGCTTAATCATAGCTCATCATCACCCTGCGGGTACCGTGGGACATCTAACAGCTTGAGCATTCTACATGCATAGTTCTACAGTCATCTTACAGCAAACTTTCACAGAAGGGACTCTTAGATACCCTTCTGACAGTTAAAAAAACAGAGTCAGAGAGTTTAAGAACTCTTCCAGAGTCACACAGCCATAAAGGTGGCAGAGCTGGGACTTGAACCTATGAAGGCTGACTCCAGGGCCAGGGCTATGATCATTGCCCATGCGGGGTTTACCTGCAGCCTAGGGGTCAGGGTCATTTTCTCACTCTCTTATGTACATACTCTGATGCCTAGTCCCTAAAGAGGCATGAATAAACAAATGTTGAATGAAGGAATGAAATTTTCATAATTCATCATCTCATATCATTTTACATCTGTTTTACCAGGACAGGGCCATGCGCAGACAAACAGAGACAATAAATTCTTTCAGAATAAAGATCTTGCATAACCTGTCTCTGTCTACCCAGGGCCTAGCATGGTCACAGACATATTTTCAAGGTCCTCAGCATGTTTGTTGAATGACTGCATGGTATGTGTTAGTTTGTGTTGGTAAGTGTATTAGTTTGCTGAGGCTGCCATAACAAAACACCACAGACTGGGTGGCTTAAACCACAAATATTTATTTTCTCACAGCCCTGGAGGCTAGAAGTTCAAGGTCAAGGTGTTGGCAAGCTTGGTTTCTTCTGAAGCCTCTCTCCTTGTCTTGAAGATGGCTGCCTTCTCGCTGCCTCTTCACATGGTGTTCCCTCTGTGTGTCTGTATCCTTGGTGATTCTACGTGTATCTTAATCACCCCAGATGTGAAATTACCTATAACATGACTTTTCCCAGCTGACTCTCCATTCAAGTCTTCATTTGGAAACTTAGTTCATTTGTCCTTGTACAGGCAATTCTAGGCAATCAATAGCATTCATTTACCAAACATTTATTCATTCAACAAACATTTAGTGAATATCTACTACATTCCAGATACTGGTTCTTTTTAATATTAATACTTACAACCTACTAAGGAAGATAAGCGTGTGGACAGAATATTGCAAAACAGTGTGATGGAGTCAATAGAGATAAACATAAAATATTATGGGCACGTAAAGCATTTCCAAGCAAACCTAGAGATTCATGGAAGACTGCGTTGAATTTATCGCCTGTGTTGGATCTTTTACATTGCCTAGGGGCTAGCCAGGGAATGTGCAGATGTGTCAGAGAAAGAGACCTGGAAGAGAGAAGATATGGGGGTGAAGCATGTTCAGGTGATGGCAGAGGTATTTTAGGATCACTGAATAGTCAGGTGTTTCCCTGCCTTGCTCCTCTGCAGGTAGGCAGGGCCATGTTACCACTTCTACCCAGAGTGAACAGAGTACTGTGTGTCACTTCCAGTTCAAACATTTAAGAGCTGTTTTGTAAACAGTGGAAAAGAAAAGACCACAAATAGGAATAAGAAAATTACCAAAAAAAGAAAAAAACAAATAAAATCACTGGTAAAGGCAAATACACAGTAAAGGTAGCAGATCAACCACCTATGAAGCCAATACGAATGCCAAAATACAAAAGTACTGAAATTAGCTATCTCCATGGTAAGAGGATAATGGATACACATGCACAAAAAAGACATTAAAGATGATGTCAAAAACATAAAATGTGGGAGGAGATGTGTAGAAGAGTAGACCTTTCAGAGAGAGGTCAAATTAAAGACACCATCAACTCAATATAGATTGCTATATATGTAGGCTATTATATATGAACCTCACGGTAATTACAAACCAGAAACCTACAATAAATATGCAAAAAAAATAAGGGAAAGGAACCCAAACATCAAACCACAAGGGAATAGAGCAAGATAAGAAGAAAGGAACAGAGAAGAACGACTAAAACACCTGGAAAAAAAGTAACAAAATGGCAATGCACTCTTTACTCTGCCTTTACCAAACATGCATTGCAGATGACTAAGGACAAATTGAATGTTTTCAAAGAGAGTCCCAAGTGTGCACAAGCAGACATCCACAGCCATGCCATTGTGCTCAGCACTGGGGACCCTGGGACAACTATGACACACTCTCAGCTGGAAGGCACCCAGTGTCGTTTATGGACTTCAGGAAGTTGGCCAGAGCAGGAGGAGTCTTGGAGGGGGATTGCAGTGGGGAGTGACAGATGAACAGACTCAGGACACATTTTGCAGGAAAAACCAGCAGGACTCCTTGAAGGACTGGATGATGAAGCTAAAGGAAAGAGGAAAAGCTTTCTCTCTTCCTCCCCCTTACATTTCATGGGCAAGTGCAGGACATGGCACCATCGAGACGGTTGGAGAATATCTGCTGGGGAAATGAGCACGCCAGCAGAGGGATGGAGGAGCAGGTCGCTGCCAAGTGGAATCACTCTAAGTTAAATCGCATGTGTCAAGAACTGCCCTTGTCATGAAAAACAGGCCTCTGCCGACCAAATTTCCAATACATATGGATTACGACTTCTCCAGTCAAAGTAATTAAGAGACCATGATAAATTAGAGGTTGATAAAAGGCTCCAGTCCAAGATTTATGGCTCTTCCAGAATTCTTTTCAAGTTCTCCCAAACGTACAGAGACTGGCCTGTCTCCTGGAGCTGCAACATCTGAGTCCGGTTAGCATGCCCCTGCCTGGCAGGGAGGGCCCCCCATCTGCTGAGAGCGCGCCCCAGCGTGCAGTGCATGTGCCTGGCCCTTGGAAACTGGGGCTGGCCCTAGGAAGAGGGGTTCTTAATTGTGTGTCCCCCTTGGCCCCTGTGCCTTGAGTTCTTTGCCAGCTGGGTCCAGCCCACAAAATTCGGACCTTTGCTGTTACATTTCTGTGGATTTTCTGACATCTGCAGGAGTTTTCTCCTAAAAGTAAGACAACTGTGTGTGCACGTGTGTGTGCACGCGCATTTTGAGATTGCCAATGTGTAAAATGTGGTTGACAGTATCTATTTTACAGCAGCACAAAGATTTGCAACAATGTGTATGAAGAACCAAGGCCTAGGCTGATCCACAAGTAAGAGTTATAGTACAGTTGATAGAGTCTATCAAATTCTATCAATAGTTACGGAGCATCTGCAATGTGTCAGGCACTGTCCTGGTTTTTGGGCAAACAGAAGTTGAGAGGATTGCACACCCCAAGCTTTGGTGTAGTTGATAACACAGTAAGGGCTGGGTAACAGACAGTATCCAACAAACACAACTTAAGCTACCTCCTAAGAATGGCGAGTGCTGTGGAACATCACGAACCAGGGTTGTGTGGTGGAGAGTGACAAGTGACGGAGTCACAGGTATGGGAGTTGTACCCTGTGTGTAGCTGGTGGACAACTGATTAGAAGCCAAATGACAAGATAGGGCCAACAATGGACATCAGGGAGGGATGCCACTGGGAGAGGGAAGAGCTGTTGAGGAAATGATGATGGTGATGATGAGAGGGAGGGAGGGAGCACATACGCACATTCTCTCCTGCATCTACCCATATATCCATTCGCTCCTTGAACAAGCGCATATCAAGAATGTCCTCCTCTGCGCCAGGCTCCCTGAACCAGATCTAGTTCCTGCTTTGAAGAAATTTATAATCCCAGATGGAGGAACCCTATCTGGGCAAATATTCCTCTAAGTTGCTGTTTTGCTTTTCTGTGGTCACTGGGCTGTTTTCAGTCTTCATTGCAACTCCTTTACCTCCAGCTGCGGCTGTCTGCCACGCCCGTGTCCCTATCATTGACACTTCCACGGCATTCTAAGTGGCAAATGTTGAAACCCTCCCCTGCCCAGCCACAGGCCCCTTCTGGGTCCTCTGACCAAGAGACTCACACTAACAGCTCTGAGTAAACCACCCACCTCTCTTTGTTTCCAGGTCATAATTAGTTCAAAGCACATCCTCTCAGCCCCACGTTTTGTCCGCATCATGGAGCTCAGTTTTCTCCCCTTCTCCACTCCGCACTCAAGGGCTCAGCTTGACCAGGAATCAGGCTTGGGTGGGGAGTTCCGTTCTTAGAAGCATTTAGGCAGTGACTTCATCATCTCTATCTGACTTAATGGGTGTCAGTCCCTTTTGCACACCTGCTCCAGACGATGTTTATCTGGGTCTTTCCTGGGCTTTAGAACCACTTATCAAAGCTTATTGGTGAGGTCTGTAAGTTCTTTCTGGTTCCCGGGAAGGAAGCAATCACATCTTATGTGGCCTCCTTGGTTCACGTGGTGCACTGGTGCACAGCACCTCATCAGACCCTCATTGCTTCCTTGGTGTAAGGTACAATTATCCTCATTTTATAGGTGAGACAACCGAATTTCCAGGAGGTCAGAGCTGGAGTGGGGCAGGGTGGAGGTCTACAACACTTGGGAAATGCGAGTACTTCTCTGATCTGGTAACGTACTACAGGATTTCTCCCAAAGATTTTCTTAAAACGTCCATTTTGCAGACATGTATTAATCAACACAGTTCTCAGCACAGCAGAGTCAAGACTCTAAACAAGAACGTCAGACTCTTGGTTCAGGGCACTTTCTGCTACAAGATGCCAGCATCATTATTCTGAAGATAAGCCCCATGGCCCATCCCATAAGTGGCTGTGGGTGGGAGGCCAGAGGGAGAGCGGGTGGAGGTTCCAGACCCAGGCTCTCCACAACCCGCCATGGACATTCTTGTTGATATTACACTAAAGGGGGAAATGCCCTCAGACTATTTTAGAATCACAGGTCAGATCTAGACCAAAAGCCTGAGCATCTCATGGAGAGTCCAGGAAAACTTTTGTCATTCTTGTTCCATGTATCACAACGACGGAAACTCATAGATCCAATATTCTCAAACTTTTAACCAAGGAGAAAGCAGAGAAACCAATTGAAGAAGGTTCATCCCAAATCCCCTTCCATCATCTGGCTAGCTCTTGCTCATGTTTAAGACTCACCTCCCCCATCACCTCCTCTGTGAAAGCTTCCCCAACGTGCGCCAGACGTCCTCTACTGGATGACCGCAAGGCCTGTAGCTCTTGTCACCCTTCATGTTAAAGGTAGGCTTATATGTCGGTCTCTCCCATTAGACCCCAAAGCTCCTCTGGGACATAATGTGTGAGGATCTGTCACTCCTGAGAGCACAGCTCAGTACCTGGCATCAAGCAGAGATTCAGTAAAGACTGAAATGACATGAATTGACTTGTAATAAAGCAGTAGTTTCCATGGTGAGTTCCGTGACTCGTTGGGAGGTGTCAAGACAAGGAGGGAGCTCCATAATCTGGTATCTTTAAAGCTGTTCAGAGGAAGGACATGTATGTAGGCCCCTTTCTTGGGAATGTCTCAGAGCCATTATTATGCCCAGGTGCCTGGAGGAGCAAGGAAGGAGGGCATTTTCCACTTAACTGCAAGCTACTTTTTGTTCAAAGGACTAGTTTGATAGAACCATCTATGGGATATGCTGCAATAGATTCATCTATCTAGAATCCAGGATTCCTGACTCCCAGCATTGTGTGTTGTCCCGCACCATCATCCCCAACGTGTCCCCAACAGAAAATCAACAGCCTCCCAGATTCATCTGTGTGCTCCTACTGCCCGAGTTAAACAGCCAGGTCCAAGCTGGGAGCTTCAAGAAGACAGTCTCAGATGGTGCTATCTAAATGTTGAAAAGGCTGCTGCCTTTGGTACCAGCTATTCTGGGGCACAATGTGAATTGTCCCATCCTGGGAGCCCTTTAAACGGAGGTTGGTGCCAGTGAAGCAGAGAAAATCCAAGATTCAAGTGAACTGGCCTCCAGGCTAACAGATTGCTTAAAGCAGCCACTTTTTAACTGTGTGTCTTTGAGCCAATCACTTAACCTCTCTGAGCTTTAGTTCTTATAGAAGTCAAATGATCAAGGAGATGCAGAGAAAAGTGAACGCCACAGGTCTTAGGGAGCACAGGCTAATTGTAGCTTTAGGAAATGGCATTCATTGAAGACTCATCGTGTCCCAGCCTCTGTTAGAATGGAATGTTTCTCATTGCTTTTTCCCTTTCATTTTCAGGATCCTGGGGCAGGTATTGATATCCTCATTTTACGGACAACAAAACTAAGATGCACAGAGGTTAATTTTTCCTACTTCAAGCTAGTAAAAGACTGAGCAGAGACACCAAAATGGAAGATGGATTTTCCAAGGTGCCCAAGCTACCACAACTACATAATGTCATGCATGAGGCCATATGCTACCCATTTATCTTCTGTGAAGTCCACTCTGCCTTCCCATGTCTGAGGAAGGTGAGCCCAAGCGTCCACTCTAGAAAGCTTCCACAGTGCCCTGCCTCAATGAAAAGCAAACTAGCAGTGGAGAGTGGCAAGAGTTTTGTGTTTGCTTCCTCACACCGGCCCCATCCCAGGGCAGGATGTGGAAGCCATCTCTCCTCCTCCAGGGAGGTCCTAGATACATGTCGAGTACGGCTAAACTGTCTGGTGCTAGAGCGGCAGGATCTCCTTCCTTCTGCCAGCATCTTGATTTGTCTCTGACCCCAACACCCAAGTGTTTCTGTGGAAGGGAAAGAATAAAAGTCCTTAGGAATAGAAAGGTCCATTCATTGGCATTTAAGGAAATGACGCTTCTTTGCAGTTCTTCAAGCCCCTGTGCAATGCAAAGATCCACACGAAGCAGGGCTTCCTTTTAGGGGCAATACGAGAGTCCTGCTCACATGAGAAACCCCAAATGTCATCTCAGCCATCTCTTATCTAAAGCGAGAAGCTCTTCCTCAGTACTTCTGCCCAGAGGACAGCAACGGTCTCCTCTCCTTGCATCTCTTCATTGAAAGGGTGCTCACCACCTGGCTGACAACTTCTGTGATATTGCTACAAAATTCAGATGATCAGAAAAGCTTCCTTCCTTGGCCTATAATCTGCCCGGTGCCCTCAGTCCTGCTGCTCTGGGCCACAAACCACAAGATGAATCTTCCAGCAAAAGGAGAGGAAAGCTGTTTTGGAGGCATCCACCATCCATGCTAACACATCCCTCTTATTTTACGCCCTGCATGGCACGGTCTGGCTTCCCCTGCTATCCTAGACATGCTCCTCGAAGGTCCCCCCACCTTTGCTTCTGCTCCTATTCAAGAGTTTAACCCCAAAGCAAAAACACGCGTCAGAGCTATTCAACCAGCACTGCTCAGCGCTTCACTTCCCTTTGCCCGACATTGTCTGTCATTAATGCAACCTATAGCCACATTGGAGTTTTCAGGCAGATGTACCCTGCCCTTCCCTATAGGAGAAATGTTGATAAAATTGTACTAACTCACGATGGCCATATTATGCAGTTTCTGAACAGTAAGCCCCTTGGACCAAATCTCACTCTTGGGTGGGCTGGCTGCAGAATCTTTCTTTTCTTCTTTCTCTTCAACAACAGGCCTGCTTCCTTCTCCTCTTTTACTCTGCTTCCCCAGGGGCTTTCTCTGGTCTTAAGACAAGCCAGGCCTTTGTAACAGCCTCCCACCTTCCTATCCCAAGGAAAGACCTTTTGGCTGGAGGGATTTCTCTGCTGAACACAGAGGGGATCATTGGAGCAACCAAGTGATGAGGACAGGACACGCCATAACTCTAGCCTCTCCTCTGGACTGTACCCTCAGCGACCTTCTCGGGGCAATTCCAGGGGCTGAACACTCTTCTAAGCCATTTCCAGGAATTTTTAGCATGCTTATCCTTGCCACGGCCCCGTGAACACTCCCACTATTCTTGTCTTTATTTATGTTCGTGAAAACTGAGGCCTGGCTGGATGCATTGGCCACGATCCCAGAGCTGGGAAATGGCATCACCAGATTTGAACCCAGGCAGTATTGTTCTGGAACTCATGCCCTGTCCTCTAAGAGACAAACTTCCAGAATCTTCTAAAGTCCCAGCATCCTTGGTCACCGGGTCCTGGCTCTTTCACTAGGTGGGGCACTGGAGACCCTCAGCTCACCCTTTTCACCCGGCTAAGGACTTAGCTCAGCAAACCCTTCTGCAGGTCATGCTGACCCCTCCTGCCCTCCTGCGGGGGCTGCTCTCCTGGCCCAGTCTGTCCTGGGCCCCGAATCCCATCTACAGACAATGTAGGATCTGTCGTGCCAAGGGGGCATGAACTCTGACTTAAGACTTAATGAAGATGACAGAGGCCTGTGCTGAGAAACTAAGGCCTCCTTCAGGAAAGAAACACCGAGCAGCCCTTGCACATCAGAGTCTTCCAGGAGCTCGTGGCTTGCAAATTCTGTCTTTGGGGCCCCAGGATTAAGGATGTAAGCCAGAGCACATCAAAGTGCCACCAGGTCATTTCTGGACCTCCCGGTGATACCTCTGTCTGTGCGTCTCCTATTCTGGGTGTCATCCTTCCCTCTTCTGACTTAGCCACTCCTCCCAATGGATGTGAAACATTCCCTTTGAGACTGAGCTCAGCAACATGGTGACAAGAGAAAAAAGAACCATTTAAACTTGTCTGGGACCTCCGTAGGGAACAGCTCCCAGCCTCTTGAAATTTGAGTTCAAGCTGCTATCATTTCCGTATGCTCCTGTTGGAACACAGAAAGGTGGACATGATTGAAATTTGCATTTAGATGGAAATAGTTAAAGGGAAAGGCCCAATGTTTAGAGAAATGAGAGTATCCATTTTCCTAAGAGGGAAGCCAAGTGTTATTGCATACCATTAAGGTGTCACTGAGCCCAAATATGTCTAGAAATATTAGACGCTGCTACTGCACGCAGAGTGGTGACCAGCATTTGGAAATGACTCCACACTATGAATGAATCTACGTGAACCCTTGCATCAAGCACAATTGCTTATAATGTTGCCTTCCACCATTACCTAATTCCAGCCCTGTTCACTAAACAGTGGAAGTTCTATTAGACAGCTTTCTCCTACTTTTCAATTGCAATAAATGCCAGAACTTGTTCGTCAACAGACAACTTGGTAACACAGACCACCTTCCATAGGATAGAAATCTACAGACCTCTAAATGTTTCGCTGATGCCTTACCAAAAATGTCACATGGATTGAATCCACATTATATGGCTAGTAAATGGGTCATTATAATAATCCATAAGGAATTATATTCTAAAGAAATGGAGGTTAAGGTTGTAAAAAGTGTTGTTTTTCCTTGTCAGTCTGGATATGCTACGTTATGCTTTGATAACAAGAAACCTGCAGGTGCTTGTAATTTAGAGCACCTCGGCTTTATTCCTTTCTTATGTTCCAGGTCTGTCGTAGGTCCAATGGGCTCAGCTTCTTCCCTCCTCACTCTAAGAATCATGTGGATGGGTCAGCTGCCATTTTGACTGTGCTGGTCACTAAAGCAGAGGGACAAAGGGATCTGGAGGGTCTTTCACATACAGATGGGTTATCTGGAAGTGACTCAGATTTCTTCAGCTCACAATTCATTGGCAAAAACTATTACATCATTCCAGAAACAAACTTACCCTGTGCCCAGAAGGCAGAGACTCAGAAATATTGGATGAGCAGCACTAATGGTCACACACCACTTTCCTGCCCATGCCATCAGGTGAGGAGAAACTAGAGCCGTTGCCTAGGAGGATGTAAAAGGGAAGGCAGGTCCCCAGACTGGATGGCAGAAAACACAAGTGCTACCCAGAAAGTTACCCTCGGGGAGGAAGGACTGAAGTAGAGAAACCAAAATAGAGCAAACAAAGAGCCAAAAGAGAAATTGAGTCCAAGGCAACTTGGAAGCATTGAGCAAAGAGAAAGATGACAGGCTGGAAGCAAGTTCCAAGGCTGAGACAATTGGTAGAACAGAGGGACAGGTAAATAGTAGCTGAACTTGAAACACTTGGAATCCAGGCCCCAAACTCCAGCAGGTGGAGAGCTTTTACATTACAAAGAGCCCCATCACCCTTGCCGGATCAGGAATAGCCTCTTAAAGGAGTTAGGTTGAGTCAGCTGGAAGACCATGCTATCAGATGCGCCACTGTATTTTTTTTTTTTTTGAGGAAGATTAGCCCTGAGCTAACATCTGCTACCAATCTTCCTCTTTTTTGCTGAGGAAGACTGGCCCTGAGTTAACATGTGTGCCCATATTCCTCTACTTTATATGTGGGATGCCTACCACAGCATGGCTTTTGCCAAGCAATGCCATGTCCACCGAGGATCCGAGCCAGTGAACCCTGGGCTGCCGAAGTGGAACATGCGATCTTAACTGCTGCACCTCCAGGCTGGCCCCACTGGCTATAATTTTAAGAGAGTATTTGTTGGTTCAAACAAATAAATAAATGAAACATGACAAAGACCACATCTAAATTTCTTGAACTTTTATCAGCCGGTCATTTCTAGAGAGTTCTGCACTTTGGCCAAGCAGGGGGTGCTTGGTTGTCTTCTGGGTATCAGCCCACTCTTTGTAAAGTGAATAATCATAAGTCCATTCGTTCAGCAAATATATCTCAAGCTTTCTATGATCTGAGCTTAGAAGGGTGGTTAATGCACACTAGGTACTTAATTTAACACACATTTGTTGAAGGGCTTAATGATTGACTCCCAACTCTGAGGCAAACGCTGTACTACAAGCAGGGAGAGAAATAAGACTGTCACCAGACATCCTTCCAGCTCTCGAGGAGCTTATATATAGACTCACATCATGACGAATCAAATTACAGTGGGATCAATGCTGACATAGTGGCGTGATGACAGTCAATTCTACTCACCTATGCTGGACACTCTTCTGAGTGCCCTACCTGTATTTCGTCCTCAAAGCAGCCATACAAGATGGGCATGAGATACATACCCAATATATAGACGAAGAAACTGAGGCCTCACAGGCTTAATTGTCTTGCTTAAGCAGAGATACCAAGATTTAAACCAAGCTGCCTGGTTCTAGAACCCATGACTATGAGGGAAACATCATGGAGGTACAGAGGAAGAAGCCATCATTTCTGCAGACAGTGAGAGTTGATGCATCATCTGGGAAACTATCTTAGTGGAGATGTTGATCAATCTCGGCCTTGAAGGATACGTGGGTGTGCACCAAGAAGAAAGGGGCGGTCAGGGAGATGGTACCTAGAGGACCTGGGGCCTGATGTGCTTCCACACTGGACTGTGAGTCGTTCAGAGCAAAGACCGTATCCCTTCATCTGCACCCTGCTTCAGTATAGTCCATGATTAGCACACAACCACATCTTATTGAATGTAAGATACCATCAGCTGTAAGATGAAATAATATCTATGTGCCACTAAGGAAAAAAGGAAGAAGAAAACGAGAGAGCATGGACAACAAAACTACGGCACAATGCTTTCTTATTACTTAGAAATTTTATTTTATACTTATAGGAAGAAATCCTTTAGACTAAAGTATACAGATTTTTATTATACATCACTCATGATAAAAAGAAAAATCTGGTTATGGTAGTCTTAAAACCTGTTCACAAATGGCAACTTTCCTCAATCACTTCTTCAGTTAGAGTCTGTGTTCGTTTTCCATATGGAATTATTTTCTCTGCTTCCAAGAGTGTTGATGATGCAACATTTCTTAAAACACTGCATGAAAGAATTAAGGTCATTGGTGCTGGGTTATTAAGTTGGCTTTGCAGTTATGTGGAACTAGAGGATTGTTTACTCCTCCTTAAGAACTTTGCTAAACCTGGCTGGTTTACCAGCTTCTCCAAACCGTTTGAGTCCCAGAGGTTTAAAAAGGTGCTATGTCATCATCTCCCAGTTACCATTATCTCTGTCCTTTGATATGCACACATGTGAAGGCTGTGACCACCGTGTCATGACTGCCCTTGGTAGAAAGTGATGGAAACATGCCGTGGGAACATGCCATTGATTTTTAAGGTGCATCCCAATTTCAGAGATGCTTAAGTGCACTTCTTAAAATGCCTGAAAGATAGTAACAGGAATTGATAAGCCTTTGTTGTGTAAATGGATGAATAAGAGCTTGAAAGACCCTAAATATCAGAAAACAACAATTTGAAGTATATCCTGCAGATGACAGGCAGTCGCTGAAGTTTCTGGAATGGGAGCACTTGGGGTGTATGGTGGTAGGTTCTCATCTTGATTTTAAAACCAAGAAGTCCTGAAAAGACAAGAAACTCATCAAAACTTAGATATTCCATTGCCTAAAATAATTAGGGGTTTTCACATAAAACCAGATGGAGTTTAGCTGAGCTGATACTATGGATCTTTCCTGAGGTGAGAGAAACCTGTGGGACTGGCTGCACCCCCAGAGCACTGGCGGGCATGATTTGCATGCTGTCCCCTTGGAGGCAGGGGGTCAGATGGGCTCCCCCCTCCAGACCCCTTCGAGCTCACTGATTCTGCATCCATAAGCAGGCTGCATGTCGCTCATATCCCAGACCATATGGAGTCTGGGACCACAGGAAGACTCCCAGGAGATTTCCAGGGGCTGTCTGAAACCTCCTCAGGACTTTTCAAGCCTGTTTAAAATATCATAAACTTGATGTTTATGGATGGAGTGAGCATGGCCTCATTTGCCAAATCCTGAGGCAAAGAATGACTCTAGAAGAATCTCTCAAAGTCAGAATGGCATTCATTCCAAAGCAAAGAATATAATATAACCCCATGTATAACTAAGTTTGAGAAAACTTAAGATAACGCATAGGTAATTGTAACATTAGCCAATATTATTGGACACTAGTTATGAACCATTAAAGTTGTTTATTCCTCAATCTTATCTTATGAAATAGGTACAATTATTGTTCCATTCCACAATGAGGAAATCGAGGCTCAGAGAGGTTAAGAAGCTTATCCCTGGCACTGGCAAGCGATGGGGTCTTGATTTGAGATCAGACAATTTGACTCATGGGTTCCAAATCGGTACTTCTTCATGGCACTTCACACATTCCCAACTCTGATCCACGTGTCCTAGTGTGTTCTGGATCCACCACTCCCCAGCTCTGTGCCCTCTGGCAGGTTAGTTCATTTCCTTGAGCCTCAGTTTCCTCATTTGCAAAGTGGTAGAAGAAATAATCCCTACCTCGCTCCATTGATACAAGAGTTCAGGAGTTGGAAAGATGTGCAGAACAATGCCTGGCTTAGAAAGTGCTCAATAAACGTTAGCTCAATAAGATAATTTACTACTTATATTGTTATTAGCCATCGCTCCTTCTAATAACTGTTTCTAGTTAAGGAATGGACCACACCTCCATCTTCCGCCATGCAACCTACTTGTCTCAACAGGCCTAGATGTGGCTCTGGGAGCTCCAAGATGGAAAGCACTCCCGCAGCTCAACATGTATTCTCTAAATCACTTCTTTAGAAATGAACCTGATGCAGGGGTTGGAAACCACCACTGACAGGCCAAATCTGACCATTGTCTGTTTTCATATGCACTGTGATTGAGTGGTTGTTATATGTCTTCATGATTGAAAAAAAATCAAAAGAAGAATAATATCTGAGGACACGTGAAAACTGTATGAAATTCAAATCTCAGTGTCCACAAATAAAGCTTTATTGGAACACAGTTGTGCTCATCTGTATAAGTACCATCCTTGGCTGCCGCTTCTACAGTGGCAAAGCTGGGTAGCTGTGGCAGAGACCGTATGACCTAAAATATTTACCATCTCATCTTTTACGGAGAAAGTTTACTGTCCTTTGTCTTGGTCATCTGAAGCAAAGCCAGCAACAGAGCCCACTCCTCCTCTCTGAGCTCTAGAACATGCTTCTTCATCTCTTTCCTCCACCCCATTTACCCCCTACTGACTATACAGCACAGCCCGTTGGCCGAGAAAGTCCTCATTCATGTTTCCTTGCTGGCTGACTTAAAACTCACTTATTTACACTTGCCTTATCTTACTTTGAAACATAACTTTATATTCCTTCACAGTTTGATTGATTGCTTGCTTGCTCTATTAGTTGATGCCTGATTTAGTCTATAATTTAACACAGGGCCTTAGATCTCGGTCACTGAGTTCTACAGGCTGTTTCCACAAAAGTTACTTCAGTGGATAACATTCTCTAAAGCTGAATACTGGCTTCTCCCTTTTCACCAGCTTTGTGGAGATAAACCTGATCCTGAACTCAGCATCTTAAAAGGATTTTGCCAACAAGATATTCAGATAGTTTCCAACTCCTTTTCCTGGGTTTGTCCCCTCCCACTCCCTTAACTATGATGTCTTAAGTACTTGGGGTAAGTTTGCAGGTATTCAAATAGGGGCTCAGTGAAAAAAAAAGAAACTCTACAAGAGAGAATTCACCAGGGTAATGCATTCACTGCCCTTTCCACCTTTGTAAGTTTCACATCTCTTTCAAAATATTGTTTGTGTCATTTCTCCCACACATGAAAAGTAGCCCATATCACATACAGAACCTTCCCATTGAAGATTTCACTAACGTCCCCCTACTGAAATGGTCTTTTTCACTTGGAAAGACTTCAACGGGTTGCGCTGCTGGGACCAAAAATAAGATTTTAATTGAAACACAGATAAGATAGGAGCCTTTAATTTACCTTCTCCCTAAGCAACAGGACTTTCCTGGCTGCATCTGATAGATGGCTTTCCTCCTCTCTTTCTTTTCCAGTCTAGGCTAGAGCAAAATTATCTTATCTGCAGATGAAATATTTTAGGGATTTGGGGATTTTGTGTGCCTCAGGACAAAGGGCAGTGTTTGTGAAAAGATCCCAGTCCTCTTTTGGAGGCAAATTCCATCCTTATTGAAATTCTGATGTTAGAAAAAGTCTGCCATCTCATTACCATGCTGCATGCCACACGTTTTATGCGCTCCTGATAGATGGTCACAAGAATATTACTGGCCAGAGAGAGAAAAGAACACAAGGAGATTTCCCCTGCAATCATGTCGGATGAGACATTTTTCTCCACCAACAAAAGAGTTTGTATAAAATGTGCTGCTATAAAAGTGAATCATATTATTCTGACTGGGGGCTCCAAGGGGCAATGCATTCTGGACCATGAGATCACTGTCATCACTTTCAGAGTAGATAACACGGGTTCTCTTCTCGGCCTCCCATCCATGTGCACACCAGGGCTCCCCCACCTCCAGCCAGCCCAGCACCACCATCCCCAGGTCTGGCCGAACAGCAGCAACTGATAGAGAAGGGCACATAAACTACACAACACAGACTTCCAAGGCCAAAGATAATTGAATTACCTGGTTGTCTGCAGTGATGAATACAAGTCATAGAAACAGGATGAATAGTCTGTTTTTACTGCATTTCTGGCTGCAATTCCAGCTTTTAGTTTCCATGCCGGCACCAAATGGCTACAACTCCACTGTATTGGCCATTTCCGGCCCGTAATAATTCCTCCAGCGCCACTCGAAATGCAGCTTTGAAATCGCCCCTTGCGTTTCACAGATACTAGATGAGAGTTCATCACTTCCATATGTGATGCAATTTTACAAAATGTTCAACTTTATGATTGCATGAATTATGCAACTTTATTTGTTTTAAGTTAAGTTCAAAGCCAAGTGATATTTGTTATTAATCTGTGTACTTATTTTTTTCTTTCATCCTTGCTGGTCAGATGAATTCCACCTACTCTGGTTTGACAGTTCCCACTTTCACCTCTCTGGCTGCTTTGTGGATACCTTGTAAAGAATCCCCAGTACCAAGAACATGTTTGATCCTCAATGTAGTGGAATAGACATTGGGTACACCAGAAAGCACACTGGAGGAAGGCATGGCATGTTGGAAAAGGCTCAAGAATTAGTGTCAGAGTTCTACTGGATTCTAGTCCTCACTCTTAGGAAAGCTCTAAAACTCTCCACTCTCTCACTCCCAAAAGGGCAGACACAATGTTTATTGGAGGGGTTGAAATGGGGTTGGATTGACTTAATGCTCATACAAACACTGGGCATAGACCCTGGTACAGACGACCCACCAAACATGAATTCACTCCTTTTTCCTGTTTTTAGTGGCTGGATTAGCTGAGCCAGATAATATACCACTTCATAAGTGTTCTCCTTTGTTTGCCAATTTATTCTCCTTCCTAGGAGAATTGGGAGTTTAGTAGGTGCATAATCTGTAAACTCTAAGAGAGTGGGGACTACTGTGTGATGTGTTCATTCATCGTTGGGTGGCCAGCAGGAGGGTGGGCCTGGTACCTGCTACATTTTTACTGAGACAAGGTTAAGATGTACCTTAATGATAAATACTCCCCATTCCACTAACAGACTAAAGGAAAAAAATGTTCTACAGTCAGTTCTGCCATAGTGTGACATACGTGTTCCTAAAGTTCGCCCACTATGCAAAATTGTGCAATAAAAACCACAGGATTATGGGGAAAATTAGGCTGGGCATAACATTTAAACACTTCATCAATGGCATACTGAAAGAAAAAAGATAAGGCCTCATTGTAAGGTGGTACATGTGAAATGATTAAGAAAAATATATGCGTCCTGTAATAAATATGGTGCTCTGCCCAGAAAAGGTTTTGAAGTCTACTGGTGGAAGTGGCTATTGGAAGTTGAAGTGAAGTGGTGGCAGGAGGGTTTTCTGGAATTAGAGAAGTTGTAACATCAGAGGTGGATGGTTGTGGATCTTCATAGACATGGTGCACGGGGATGGTGGGTTGATGTTCGAGGGGCATGCGCGTGTGTGATCTGTGCATCCCCTGCAGCTCCCTCCAACTGGGTGCAGTTCTCTGCTTTCCCCTAGTGTTTCTTGCAGAGGAAATAACACATAACCAAGTGCAAAATTTGTGTAATGTTCACAGTGTTCCTTAATACATCAATCACATGGAAACAAATGTGCATTTTCAGAACAAGCGTTATAACAGAACTGGCCGTATTTTCAATTAATTGAGGAGCTCTCCCATAGAAAAACGAGCAAGCTGGTTCTTGGTTTCTCAGATGGAGGAGCCAAGGGGCATGGATAGATATTAGAGAAGGCAGCTCTGATCTTGATATGTAACTCTTAGAGCTGTCTGGCCACCAATTTCCAGGGGAGGCAGTGGGTACCATGTCCTGGGAGAGGTTCAAGCAGAGGATGACTTTCAGTAAGACAGCTATAGAAGAGGGTTCTTAACTGGCCTCTGAAAGACTCTTCGAATATAAACTTGTGAAATTTTTAACAGTATGTTTTAAGTTGTACAGGTAGAGACCAAGAAAAGGTGGAAAGTCAAATATTAAGTCAATAAAATGTTCATTGTGCCCGTAAAATGCTAAATTTCTGGTGTGTGCGTGTGTCTAGAAGTGTGAGCTCTTTCTAGGTGAATCAGCCATATTGTGGGGATAAGCACTGGGGAAAGGTAACACTAACCGCTAAAACAGACAAATCCTCAGCCGTCAGTGAGTTCACACATCTGAAGTTTATTTCTTACTGAAGTTCATTCTAAAATGTATGCTCCTGAAGTTGTCTTCCAAGGTTGCCATATTTTTCTTCATCGAGCCAGAGGAGAAGAGAGCTTGGAGGATTGCGGGAGAAGACACGCAGCTGTCATCATGCAAGGGGGCTGGTGAACTGGGTCTGGCTGCGCGCCCAGGAAGGAGCGGAGGCTGAGTTGGTGATTTTCTGGCAACCTCTGCCTCAGCAGACCTCGCATTTTCCACATCTGTCCATCGCGGTTGATAGGTCATAGCAAAGTTAACTCATCCCAGGGAGTGCAGAAGTAAAGCCAGCATTTATTGAGCACCTATTTTTATTACTATATGCTTGGTTCTAATCCTCATACATATGCACATATTGTCTCATTTAATAATTGTAATCATGCTGCCAGTTGGATATTGTTCTTCCCATTCACAGATGGGAAAATTGAGGTCAGAGATAAGAAGCAAGTTGGACAAGATCACACAGTAATTTACATGTCAGAGAGGAGACTCCAAATGGAAGACGCCCATTCTACTTTCTTTCACTGTGGCCCTTCGGAGGCGCTCAACTGGTAACTTTTGGCTTAGGGTGGGAAGGAGTCTTCAGTGATCAAGCTCTAGACATACCTGGATGTGCCTTCAAAGACGGAGAGGAATGAGAAGGGGGACCTAGACATTGGGAGGGAGTCGGTCTTCAATTTGGTTATTAAATATGTATAATTTGAACATACGGCTTGTTGTCACAAAAAAGTGTACAGAATTGGTGTCCATATAGACCTCAGTGTCTGGACCCTGCTCAGCCAACATGGGGCCACCTGACTTTGGTTAAGCCAGTCATCCTCCCTGAGTTTCAGTTCCTTCAACTAGGAAACAGATAATCAACAAATAATCTTTCTTTTCTATAGTGAGCTAAGAGTATGTTAATAGAGAGCATGCAAGTGAATGTGTTTTTAAGCCCTTAGGTACTATGTAATTATCATCATTACAGAAAATAGCCATTTGTTTTGAAAAGAACATAAAAATCATACTCAGGTTGTTTACAGGGGAAATACAAAAACTTGATGCTGAATGCAGAGGGAGAAAACAAGACTGCCTATTTTTCCTCCTGCTGTTTCAATGATAGCTGTTAATGTTTTGAAGTCTTTCAGATTGGTCTTAAGGACTCACTTTTCTGAGGTCTTGTTGCAGCTGAAAAGCCCATGGGAGTGATTTCCAGTAATCTAACTTAATAAACTGTAAACTAACTTTTTTTCAAAGATAAAGAAAAACAATCAACCCTACAACCTTTGACAAAATCAATGTACCTGTGGTAAAGCAGCCAAATGCCGGTTAACAGATACATCAATGCATTAACGTGGAAAACAAAAAACATCCAGAACCAGAGAACTTATTTTGCAACTATCTGTTTTCTTTTATTTAATTTTCTTTCTCCAAGTTATAATTCCTTCCTAAGCCATCCAATGTTTGGCCAACTTCTGATGGCACTTGTCCATACCGATAAAGCATGAACTAACGGAAGAAGAAAGAATCGGGGCTTCATTCACCCTTCTCATCAACTCTCTGCTTTGTCAGAGAGAATGTTCTGGAGTTTGCAAAAGCAAGAGGAACTACAGACCTTTCTTCCCAGTGATCTGCTTTCAGAATGAAGAAGGAGTCAATGTTTGGTCAGTGTTTACCACGGACCAGGATGTAATATATCACATTATTTAAATTCCCTTCAAGCAGGCTAAAGCATAGATCCTGTTACCTCCCCATAACAATGGGGACAGCAAAGCTCAGAGAGGCTAGGATCCCATGGCTGTCAAAGCATTAGGAAAGGCCTGTGCCAGAATCCCAATGCGGGCCCTCAAGACTTCAAAAACCATTCTTTTCCCTTAAAGAGATTGTTGGATGCCTAGCATCATGAACCCAACCTGGCTTCCTTTTTGTGGGATGTATTAGTAAAGGTTCTCTAGAGAAACGGAACCAACAGTATTTGTGTATATTTAGAGAGAGAGAGAGAGCAAGATGTATTTTAAGGAATTGGCTCATGAGATTGTCGAGGCTTGATAAGTTCAAAATCTGCAACATAGGCCAGCAAGCTGGAAACCGAACGAAGAGTTGCAGTTTAAGTCCAAAGGCCATATGCTGGCAGAATCCCTTCTTGCTCTGGGAAGGTCAGTCTTTGCTCTAGTAAGGTCTTCAACTGATTGGATGGGGCCCACCCACATCATGGAGAACAATTAGCTTTACTCAAAGTCTCCTGATTTAAATGCTAATCTCATCCAAAGAAACACCTTCACCTTCCAAAATAATGTTTAATCAATTATCTGGGCACCTTGGTCCAGTCAAATTGACACAGAAAATTGACCATCACACGGGAGTAGTTCCTGATGAGATCTAAAATGACAAAGAGAAAATCCCCCGAATCTGGACCAGTTGAAATCTCATATTCTCATGTCAGATTGTCAAGGCTGAGGTCCATTGTTCCCAGGAAATGACAAAGAGTACAGAAGAAGTTACAGAACAAAAAATATAAAGGTAGGTGTCTATCATCACTGCACACCAGATTTCTTAAATAGTCTCAATATCACATTTTTTGTTTGAAAAATAGTCACCATAAACTCTGCAATGCAAGACCATCCATCACCAGCAAGTCCCTCTTTCTTTATGAATTTTATTTTCTTTTGACAAGTAAATCCACTCCTTTAGGGTTACACAAACTGTTGGCAATGAAAAGTGTGGCCTTTGCATTCTTACTGTCTTCACGTAATAATACCAGCACACACTTAGCCCTCACTGGGAGCCAGGCACTGGGAGGCCTGTTCCACCTATGCCACCACAGTTACCGCACAACTGTCACTGGTACCCTCATAGTTCTTATCCTCACAATTGGGTATTGTCCTTGCTATTTTGCAGATGAGGAAACTGAGTCTCAAAGACATGAGACAGTTTCTTAGGAACACAGTTTGGAAATGGCAGTGCTGGATTTCAAACTCATGCCTGTGTGTGCTGAAGCCTGTGCCTGGGGCCACTGGGCTAACCTGCCTCTTTCATCATCTTTTTCGATGTATTTTTCCTTTTAGCTCTATATTTTTTCCCATGTTTGTTTAGAAAGTACCCTGCTCTTGAGTTTAAAATACGTGTTTGTTCAACGACTCATGTTTAAAAATAAAGACTTCATCTCTACGTCTCGGTGGTGGTCAGATAGGTGTGCGCATATGTAAAAATTCATCGACCTATGCACCAAAGGCTAATGTGCTTTCTGAGCTAATGATCTCACTAAAAGAATTTAAAAGGAAAAATATGGAAGTTAAAAGGTAAATAATCAGAAGACAAAATAACACAAAAGCACAATGACATCAGAATCACAAGGTCTAAGAACGTCTGCACCAGGAGAGACTCACGAAAACTTGCTTTGCCTCCTCTGACGATTTTATCACGTGACACAGTCACTGCGTGTCTGCTGGCTTTCTTGTCATCCAACCTTGATGACCACAAGCTCACCAAGGGCAGAGCCGGACATATTTTGTCCCTGGGCACAGGCTTGTAGGGTGAGTGAAATAGTTTTTCTGCCTGGATACATTTAATTTGCACAAGTTACCCTGGAATGAGTCACAAACCTCATCATATTTACCAACAGGTCCTTGGCGAAGACATTTATTGCACACCTTAAATTTGCAAGGTTATATCTCCGCATATTGCTGAGCATTCACCTTAATCTTCCTGATCATCTCCTTCTTACCCTGTTAAGTGCCCACTCACCTAAAACACACTGGGTGATGATGTTTATTACCCTACAATGAAAATATTGTTATTTATGGTTACAATCAGGATGTCATCAAATATGAATGCTTGCATTCGGTGAGGCCCTTTCAACTGATAGTTTATGTAAATGAAAGCATTCGCTCATCATCACATCCATTTTGGGAAGAAACAATCAGCCAGGCGGCTTGCTTTTCCCTGTAATATCTTTTTAATATTCAGTTCACTGGAAGCCAATCTGTAATGACAAAAAAAAAAATTAAAGAATTTAAAGTTAAAGTTAAATCTATAGTGAAACACAAAGTTGGCGTGTCCTGTAACTATTGGCACATGACAGGCGGAAGCTCAGCTGTTATTCATCTTCACCGGGAAACTTCGAAGGGCCTCCAATCAGAATGCACTTTGCAACAGAGATGCAGCCTCTCCATCCCAATTTGTCCCACTCTGCACCATGTGGAAGAGACTGTCATCCAGAGATGTAAACCCCAGCTCTGTAACTGGCCATCGTCATGGTCTCAGGGATGTCATGCGTATATGTTAAGTCTTAGGTGGCTTAACTATGAAAGGAAAATTAGAAGGGTTCTAAGTTATAACCCTAAAAATGTGTCTACAATGACCATCTCAATGGATAGATCCCATTTTGCTGTTAAGAAGGGGGAAAAATCTTCCGGCTCTAATATTCGTGGTGGTTAATACTGAGGCTCTAAGTTTGTAATAAAAAGAAAAAATGAGCCCATTGTAGTATTCTCTAAGGGGTTATACACTTCTTTTTATGTAAAAGACCAGATCGCAAACAGGTTTGATTTTGTGAGCCATGCACCCCCTTTTGCCACTACCTAACTGTGCTCTTAGAGTGCAAGGGCAGCCCTAGAGTATATGTCAACAGACAAGCATGTCTATGTTCTAATAAAATTTTATGTACAGAACAGGTGGCTGGACAGATTTAGCCTATGAACCATAGTTTGCTGACCGCTGATCTAAAGCATCATTACCCAAAGTATGATCCGTGAACTCTTAGCCATACAAAAGAGTCTTTGCCAAAAAAAAAAAAAAGAAGAAGAAGATTCTCTAGGCAAATGAGTTGGGAACCACTTCCCATTTTGTCTCTCTTGGACATTTATCATGCACATTAGCCCCTTAAATATATTGAGAAATGCTACTGCAAAGAAATTCTTGAAACTAGAATTTTCCCAAACTGATTTGACCTTCCTTTGCACTCACCCCCAGGGCCTGCCCAAATGACTTTTCTTTTGAGGGATGTTGCCCTGAAGTGTGTGTCTGTCGGCAGGCTCTGGGACGCTGAAAAAGGAAGAGTTATACCCCACTTTGCTAACCCTCCATGAGCCATCTCATGAGGGGCTAGGAGTGGGATCTAAGGAGGCTAACAGATCTAGCAGGTCAAGCCCAGGATTAGTTGGTTGGGATAGTTTTTCCTAAAGGGCTGCAGTCTAGCCAAGAAGCAGCCTTCAAGCCAATGGAAGGATCAATTGAAGAGACCCAAGTCTTGGTCTTCAGCTTGCCAATAACTAGCTTTGTGGTTGTGGGAAGCCGCTTTACCTTTCTGAGCTTCATCTGCAAAATCGCTTCCCTCCAGGAAAAAGGAAGAGATTCGCTTAGGAAATCCCTGAGGATTTGTTGTTTTGTTGTTATTGTTCCAACTGTAGGACTCTTTTTTTCTGTCTCTAAGGGGAGATAGGATGTGGAGGCAAATTCGCAGGGTGAGGAGATGTGCAGAAATGAGGACCAGCACTTCTTTCGCCGTTCGTGCACTTGACTTCCTCACTTTCAATTTCATGAGAATCAAGGTGGCCGAACTTTGTTTCTGGATTCAGAACCACAAGGATCAAAAGCAGCAGCACAGACTCATGAAGACCACTGGGCGGACTGGCCTTCAGATGCAGAAGCCCTGGTCCGAACCCCAGATATGCGTCTATGACCCACGGGAACTTGCACGATTTATCCACTCTTCTCTTGGCCTCAGTTTCCCAATGTATCACTGGAGAAGGTGATGGTCAAATGACATTTTCAAAACTGTCGCCATAAGCAGAGGCTATTACGGTTAATGTCATCACTACCACCATCACTGTGGTTACTCTGTACACAGCGTAAAAGGCAAAACAAAATTACCTGGTGAATATGAAATACTTAGTACAGTTGGCAAAGCCATGGGGAGATCAGTAATTTTTACATAGCGCTGCCCATAGTGTAGACCAGCCTCATTTTCTGCGAAATGGGAATATTTAACCTTCCTTTCACTCGGAGACATGTCGAGAGAATGATTGTAATGTCTCAAACATATTAAATGTTTTTGACATATTATTACACCTAAAAACAATAGTGATAATGCTACCAATGGGACACGACTCATGTAGGAACAGAGAGACAACCTCAATTTCTGCACGAAAAATAGGCTAAGAATTGCAGGGCAGTCTATCCCACTGAGGGATATGAAGAAATTGGCCTTGAATCCAAAAGTTTGCAAGGATTTTTTTTAAAAAACATGACTTTCCTTTCTTGAAAATGTATCCAATTGAATTTCCTTTCAAACGAGAACTGAATGATTCCTTCATTTCAGTTAGAGCCTGGCTTCATAAATACCATCTCTGCACAGTATATTACTCACATCATTTATTCAGCAGATATCATAATATATTCCAGGCTGCTCTTAGGGAGAGAAATTTCAATATTAGATAAAAATAGTGAGATGGCGACAGTAACTGTGTTTGTCTGTTACACAGAGTAAATAGGATTGTTAGCGATTGCTAAAGGCTTCGGGAAAAGATAGGGAAACAAAGATAGCTCGTGCCAGATCCTGAGCCCAGGAGTTGCAGAGGTTCAAGGAAGCTTGATTACCTTCTGCCAGTGTGTACTTCTAAGCAGGCCCAGAGATGAGTTCCTGCTTTCTTATATTTTCTCATAAGAATAGCTGAATCTTATCCTAATTAGAAATCTGCTCAGATTTGGAAACAGGCTGGTGTTCTCATCCTCATCCTTCCATCTTCCCTACCACTCTCTCTCTCATAGGCTCTGTCTCCCCCATACACACACCCTCATAAGAAAGTTCAATGTCACAAGGAGTCAGAGGCCTTGGCTGGGCCCCAAATCATAAGCTGGCCACACGGACATGACCTTGGTTGGGGCTCTCAGTCTCTCTGAACATGTGTTCTCAAATCTGCATCAGCAGGGATGAGACTGAAGGCTCTATGAGCCTCCTTGCTCATTTCCTGTACGTTTAAGAGCTGACCTACTAAGACTGAACACTAACGATGCCCAGGTTGTGTGCTTTACATGCAGGAACTCACTTAATTCTCACACACCCTGGGAGATAGGCAGCATTAATCTCTTCATCTGATGGAGGACGAAACTAAGACACCGAGAATTTCCTTACTTGGCCCGAGGTCACATTGAGGAACTGGCCCAGCAGAAGTCCGACCTGAGCTCTGTGGTTCCCAAGTGCAGAGCAGAGAGCATTGCATAACCTCCTACAAGGCACAGATCTGCCGTGAAGGGTCCTTGGTTAGAGTCTCAGAGGCACAGGTTTGTGTCTGTTCACTAGCATACGCACAAACACCATTCAATGAGCACGCCACTCTCCTTCGCACCATACAGAACTGAGACTCGAAGTGTCCCATTGTGTCATCAAGAGCCCTAAAGCTCAGCTGGAAAGAGTGGACCTGGAGAGAAAGAGCTGCAATTTTGGGGAAGAAGTCAGCACAAGAGAGGAGACTATACTGACTCCAGTAGCAGGGGAGGTGACTGGGGCTGAAGACGTCAGGAGGTTCTGAATGGAAAACACATTCGGAAGTAGGGTGGGCCAGCGAGAAGAGACAAGCGAGGTGGAGTGAAGGGTGGGAGAAACGCCCAGGGCAGGAAAGCGAGAGGTGCTTGGGCCACAACAACAGGGGACTGAAGTTAGGGCTCTGTCCTGGAGGGAAAGGGAGATAAGAAACCTGTAATAGAAGACCTGGGGTTGTTTTTCTTGAGGTTGTTTTTCTGGGTTTTTTGTTTTGTTTTGTTCTGTTTTGAATGGATCCGAGCGCCAGCACAGTGCTCACAGTGGCTTTGGAAAGTCTGGTTGAGCACAAGGGTTCTCAATCACGTGGCTGACGGGCAAGGTTGCAAGCAGAACTTGTAATTCTCACACTTGCCAAACTCTACAAAAGCCCTGGATGATGTCACACTATGCATTTCTTTATTATCTTCTGGATGTGGACAAGTGGATTAACATCTAAGATCACAGAATCTAAATTATTAAAATGAACTCACTTCCTATTTGTTCTTCTCACCTTTTCCTCTGAGGCTTCCCATAGGACGAATAGGAGGACAGAATAGGAGTCTATGTGCACAGTCCCACCTGTTTCTTTCCTGTTGCTCTTAAACGTGGGGCCCGTGGGGCCACTGCACAGGAAGAGCAGGGACCGCGTGGGGACTGCTAGTGTTCCGTGTGACTAGAACTTGCTCTCCCAGCCATTGTTTTTGCCTCATTGAGAACTTCCTTGTTTCTGTGCCCACCAGTAATAGTTTTTGTATTGCTGTTTTCTCCAGCATTCTGACAGTTTCATAACCAAGAAGCATGACTCAGTCCTAGTGGGTGCTCAGTCCGATTCTCCTGAATGAAGAGTCAAATTATGTATGGAGGAAGATTCTTGAAACTTTCTTTATCTACTCTGCTTCCCTACCTTCCAAACCAAGCTCCATATTGAGGTCTAGCAGGTACCCAGGTGCAGCTTTCTTTGGCTTCAACCCCCTGGAGAGTCAGATCCTCCAGCACGGGGCTGGAAGCCTTCAGACGCAGGTTCCCAGGTGGCCTCCATCATTCCTGCAGGATCAGCTTCCTTCTCTCCATCGACAGATGAGAGAGCTGAAGTTAGAGTCATTACATAGTGCAAAGAAATATGGAGAAGGATTAGAACATTAAGATTTAGACACAAATGCATCTGATTCCAAAGTTTTCATTTCTCCCATTGTGCTCTGTGGGATTCTCGTGAATGAAGAGAGTAAAAGGGCGCATGTAGGAAGTTCAGCTTCGTTTCCATCATCTGTAAAGTGGGCCAGTAAACGGTAACTCAAAAGCTGACGGAAAGACCTGAGCTCTCCATGGCTTAAGAATTGCAGGGGGTGAGGTGGGTGCCCACAAATGTTAGTTGAATTTAAACCTGGATCTTCTACAGGAGGAAGGGAAGGAATGCTGTGAACTGCTGCTGGGTAGATGAAGGAAACAGGCAAAGAGAAGTCAAAGGGCTTATTCAAGTTCACGGGGCTCATTAACAGTCTTTTCATTTCAAATGGAGTGTGTGGTTCAGCCTATGGATTCCTTAGAAAAAGCCAAACTCCACTAGATCCTCAGTTGTGGTTTCTTTCCTTCTCCTTGAGTCCTCTCCCTTCCCTTGTCCACTTTCCTTGAAATAATGGGCATAGAATAGAGAGAAATTTGAGAATCAAGAGGCCTGCCTTTGAACTTTCCTCTTCCTTTTCGTCTGAGTCTGGAAAAGTCTTTTGAACTCTCTGAAATTCAGTTTCTTCTTTATAAAAGAAACAAACTGGAGTAAGTTAGATTTTAAATTTAAGATCTTAAAATCTTAGCATCTCCCCTCCTCTCTCTCTCTACATTCACTTCCTCGTGTTGTCATCTACTATCGGGAAGCTCAAAGAACACAAGCAGAAGGCTACGCCTGGCGCACCCAGATATGCAATCACACAGGCAGAGACAACACCAAGGCTGGGATGCCTCCTCGGGATCCCCCAGCTAGGTTTAGGGCCAAGCCTCTCAGCCAGGGCAAAGCAATTCTAAGAGTCTAAGGGTCTCGAGAACATGAAACTCATGGCTCACGCTTCCCACTGCCCCTTCTGGAGCCCTGTTCCTTGCTACTCCTTATCAAGGAAGCAACAAGGCCTGAGGACAGGATTTGCAAATAAAGAAGGGAAAAAGGAGATGTAGGAAAGCAGAAAGACAGGAAAGAAAGGAAGACAGAAGACAGTGAGAGAGCGCAGGAGGCAGAGAAAGAGAAGCGAGCAGGCAGACAGGGGACGGAGTCGGGGGGCGCGACCTTGCCAAAGAGAAACAGGGAACAAATCGGACACAGGAGAAAATTAGGAGCTGGGAAACACTTAAGACCACTCAGAGTTTGAACCTCTGCACTTTGCTATCTTGAATCCCCAATTTGTAATTTCTACGAAATTAAACTGTAACTTATAAGACAAGTCACCATATCATCATACTTTCCTCACCCGGTCCTTGCAGTCTCCCTGCGGAGAGGACCAATACTTGTTGGCATCACCAGGAGGACACCGAGTCCTAAGAGGTCATTTTCCAGAAGCAACCTGAGACTTAAGCCCAGACCCAGGCCCAGCTGATTCCAGAGTCCAGGACTGTCCACCAGCTTGGGCTGCCCGTCTCCAAACTCAACCCTGTTCTCACCCTAAGACTCTCAGACACACAGCTGAGCTCCAAAGTGTGGAAATCAACTACTACTTGTGAAGGAAGGAAGACGGCTCTCAGTCTGAACCAGACACGTCGAGTGACTTGGGCGCCAGGCCCTAAACGCCTCAGAATTGTTCTTTTCTTATTACAGGCCAGCAAAATGAACATCTGCTGGAAAATCACCCACCTAAGAGGCAGCCGTGACTGCCCCTCCAACAATTAATCTATTTGTTAATTCCTTAATTCGTCATTTGACCACAATATATGAAAGGCTGGAGGATGCAAGCTCTGGGGACTATAAATATTAAATCACGACAAGCTTCTGCCTTCCAACAGCTTACCATGGAGTGAAAGACCTAACTTACGTGTTTAAATATCTCTAAAAGAAGATTTGAAAAAGGATGTGAAAAACGAAGGGTGCCAGCCCCACCTGCATGGTCTGGCTAATAAGAGCCTGAGCATAAGCGCCAGTCCAGCCTCTTTTACAGACCAGCTTTGAAGTCAGAGCCTCAGTTTTCTCATCTATAAAATGGAGCAAAGATGAGCCACAACACGCAGCAGCTCTGCCAGGTCCAGGGGACTCGTCAGTGTACTCGATGGCCCGAGTCGATTTATCATCAGGTGTCCAAGAAACATGCATGTCCCAATTCCATTCCAAATGAAGAACGTTTCCTCCAGTTTTAAGTTGATGCTATTTCTTTTTCTGAATTTTTTTCTTCCATTCTTAATAAGTTTAATAAGAGGGACAGTGGACTGGAAAGGGGAAACACGTCAAAATGCCAAGAATTGAGAATATATCTTTCCAAATTGTGCAGCTTGGTGCTGGCAAGACGACAAGGACCCTGCAACCCGGTGCAAACACAGCACTGCAAAACCACGCAGCTTGCGTGTGCGATATATGTGTGTTACATGCCAACTGCTACACGATGCTCTTAAACAAATGACAAATACGAAGACTCGGAGGACAAGGCCAAGTCAGCGTGAGGGCTTTCTGGATTCAGATGCGGACATATGCTCATCTAGTCCCCATCTGCCCGCCAGCACCAAGTCAGGGACCCTAACACAGCTCCCCTTGGCCTCCAGCACCTCCCTCTGCAGGTCCGTGTCCAGCAGCACCCACAGAGGCATATGCAACTTGATTTCAGATGTGAAGGCTTTGGGCTGTAGAATCTCCCCACTCAACTTTGTAAACTTGAATAATTTCCTTCGCCACATGACAGATCCACCAGTTCATGCTGAAAGCAACTTAAATGGAACAGGTCATAAAAATTCCCTTCTATGCCTGTGCTTGATGCCATCGTTAAAAAAGAGAAGGGATGACAAAGTGAAAGGGAAAACGCCGTGATTCTTTTATGTGAAGATTACATTTAAAAATAACCAACTAACCGTCTGCACTTTTCGGGGGCCTGACGTCTCGAAACGCAGTTAGATTGATGCAGACTGGAGCTGGAAGTTCTCGTGCTGAGTAAACAGTCAAGTGTTCTTAATAGGAATTGCAGTTTCTCGACATCTGTTAGGGAAAAGGGAATGGCGAAACAACAATTTAGAGTGAGATTGGTTTTGTTAAATGCATTTAAATTCCAAGATTAGTGGTGTTCTTTCTTTTTCAATTAGCATTTACTTGTAGAAAGGTTACAGATGAAAGGACTGGGGAAGAGATCGGCTGGGTTTTTTTCCTCACGGAGAGGGCACTCCGAAGCATAGTAAAGCTAAAATAGGAAGAGAACATAAGACTTAACAGAACTTAAAACCGGTGCCAAATCGAAACGGCACCTCGTGAAGGGGAAAGCGTTCAAAAAATCAAATCAAATCAAAATGAAATGAAGTTGAATCCGGATTTGAGGCTACTGTCCTCTGGGTAGAAAAATCATCAATTGCTTTGAAAAATTACGGCGATGTGTGTTTTTCAAGCCAGTTCCTGAGTGAGATTTGCGTTACTTCCCAAATACACGCCATGGTTCTGTTGGAGTCTGTGAAGAGCTGTAACTAGCTCAATTTTTTTTTTTGGTAGAAACATAAACAGAGACGAAAAATGTCGGGAATGTTTCACCTGTTTTACTGCCATTAAATAAACCTCATCTGCTACCAAGCTGTTTTGGGTGACATTTGTTAAATAAATACATTTTGTGGGAGAATGGAGCACTAAAGTATAGAGACACGCAAGCAGTATTCTCGGATAAATTCTGTGTGCACCTTGGCGTGCTCACCCCTGCCCTGCGGGGAGAGGAAGGTGGTAAATTCAGACGTATAGTTTCACCTGGGTGTTTTATGTCTAAACGTGCACAGCTACAGCCAAAAGTGCATGTCACTGTTCGTCAAGTTTCTTTTAACTCTCTCTCTGCTTCGTCCCCCTATTTTCCCCTTTCTCTTTCTCTCTCCTTCCTTCCACAAAATGTCTTTATTCAGTAGAGGATTTTTTTTGAATTGGGAACAAATTCATTATTTTTCACCCTTCTATATGGATTGCATTTTTTAAATCTATTAGCGTGTATATTTTGTGTGTAATGTCTGCAACATTTAAAATACTGTTAGATTCTCATGATTATTTTAAAATACGTACATTGGATATTTGCATAATGTAAAGGCTGTCTTACCATTTCTAGTTAAAAAAACTAATAAATAAATAAATAATGAAAGGCTACTAAGACTATTCTCTGAAGTCTCTCTGTGGATACACTAAAAGGCACGAAGATGGATTCCTATTTCTCATGATTTCCTATGTACGGTCTCTGTGATTTTGCAGCAATCGTAATTGGGGAAAGTTCTCAGCGTGGAGTAATGTTATTGCACTGTCTGGACAGCCAGATGTATCTCTTCCCAGTCCCCAGCAGACAGAGTATCCATTCAATGGTAGCTAAAGAGGTATACAGTTCTAGAACATTCTTTCACCAAACTTTGGGAGCGAGAATGCCTCCATAGGCAAGGTTCCTCTGGCTTTTCTGCTTGCTCCCTGTGAAAAATTTCATATGATGATTCTTTTCAATTATCTGTCAATTTTCAAAATGCAAATAGAAACATGCATGTCATCACTTTGGTGCTCAACTGATTTCTTCCAAGCACCCAGACCATAAGCGAATGCAGTTCAATATGTTCTCTTCCTTTTTTAAGTGGAGTTAATATTACTGAGCAGATTTTGGTCAGCTTCCAGGAACCCAGTGTGTGGAGAGGCAGAATTTTTATTTTAGAAGCACAAGTTGGTTTGAAAAATGTGAACTTAGCCCAACTATTTCTTTGTTTCATCTTTCTTGCTAGACACATTTTATCTTTCTAAAAAAATTTTCTTCGTCTCTGCACACGTGCACACACACACAATTTTGGCCAAATTATGATTGCTGCTTAGAATGCTTTTAATTCTTTTACATGCTTATCATACAAGAAGAAACAAAAGAACAAAGAAGGAAAAATGACCTGTAAATACAAGGAAAAATGATAACCAATAAAAAACATTTTTGCATGATTTCATCATCTTCTATGCATACACATTCTATAGAGTTGAGATCACTGCATTTTGCCCTTAACCTCATCAGTAAACATTTTCTTATATCATTAAGATTTCTTTATTTACATAACTTAATATATATATACAGTACCCTACCTGATCATTCACCTGTTTGGGAGCATCTTTTTAGTTTCCATTTTTTTTCTTTGTGATTACAGTAATGCTTAAAAAAATGATTCACATAAAATAGCTGTCTACGTTGGGTTATTTTCTTAGAATGGATTCCTGGAAATAGAATTACTAGGCCAAAGGGTACCAACATATTTAATGTTCCTGATGCATATTGGCAAATTGCCTTTCATAAAAATTATACCAATTTACCCTCTTGCAAGTAGCATATGAGAGTGCCTGTTTCACAGCATCTCCTCTGTTCCGAGATTTTTTTTTAATCCCTGCAAATTTGAAAGATGAAAAAAATATAGTCATCTTTGCCTGGAATAATTTTTAAAATATACACCAAAGAATGGAGTCATTTTAAAAATGTTTTAATTCATCAAGAAATTTAATATCTTACCTTACGATGTTTTCTGACCAATAAGTGCTGTAAAACCATGATGCGTCATCATAGAGAGCAGATCGTGTTATTAGAAAACCTATTACATTCTGCGTGCTGCTAGAGAAGTCTTTGTAGTCTGGAGAATATTTCACGGAAACAGTGGCGATACTAGTTTGCTGCACACGATTGAAGGCAGCTCACACTGGATTCTAAACACAGTTGCAATAGGGCATCTTTAAGGGTAGAGTTTCGATGACCTCCTGTTACTGGTCTTGGTACTATGCTAAAAGGGGAAGGTGGATGGTGCCCTTGGTGTTTGGACAGATTCTCTGAGATCAAGGAGGAGAACTGAAGAGATGTTTGAGAAGCTGATTTAAAACAGTCTTTCTGAGATTGAGCCATGAGAGCTGTAAGAGAACACTCAACTAAACACCCAAGACAGGCAGCCAGGACACCGTTGAAAGAAGCAAAGAAAACAACAGTATAATGAAAAAAACATAGAACAAACTTTCTCATGCCAAAAGACTTGCCAAAGACAACGCAGAGCTCGTTGAAAAGCATCTTTGTGCTCTGCCACATAAGGGTCAAGAAGGAAAGATTCAGTCAATAAATGCTGCTTTTGTTTACATGTGCATTACTCCCCCAGTCTACTGTGTTTTCCCAGTGAATGAAGCTGATCTTCTTCCTTGGTGTTTTCTGCTAGACATTCAAGTCTCTGCCCTCTAAGAGCCAGTGTACAACCCATCCAAAATATCTCAAATTAGCTCTAATAACGGAAGGTGGATTTTTGTGGTAAGGGGAAAGATCAATCACTCTTTGAACAAATTCAACACACGAATTAGCACTCGAAGTGTCTCCATTTATATGACCCTAATCATTTATACTTCATCAGCAATTGCCAGCGGTAGTGAATAGGCACTCCTGCGCCACTGATTATTCAAAACCAAAAAAGGGGAAAAAACGCAGGAAAGAAATCCAAGAACGACCAACTCAAAGAAGCATGCCACCCCGCCCCAAATCCTCAATTCCCTTAACTGTCAGATTTTTTAAAACTGAGCACACCCTTCTGAAATGATGACATTTTTCATTGTAAGAATATTCCTTCTAGTGATCACTTCCCCGCTTAATGAAGTGTTCCCTAAATTAAATCTACCCTTTCTGAAAGGTTACTCCCCAAACAAAATGAACAGGAAAATGCCTCTAGTCCATATAAATGTCATCCTGCCCTCCAGTAAATCTGCTTTAATCACTACGTTTAAGGAAGCAGCCCAACTGAATAGGAGGGAAACTCAATTACTCTGTATACCAAGACAACTGTGGGATGGGGCACAGTGTCTTTTAGAGGAGACTTCCTCTCCAGAGATGCAAGACACACTTGGTTCTGCAAATGATTTCTCCTCTTCCTTTTTGCTAGTGAGAGCACCACCTCCCACTGGCAAAGAGAAGGGGAGAGAATTGCTATCAACTGAGGGTTCAGTGCGCCAATGCTCTTTCACATACATTTTCTCACGAGTTCCTTACAGGAACTCTTTTCCCTTCTCTTTATAGAAATGGAAACGGGGTCCCAGAGGAGGGCTGTTCACCTTCAATTTCATCAGGCCAGAAAGAGAAGAGGCGGGACTTGCACCCACTTCTATACAATTCCAAAGTTTTCGCTCTGGCTAACAGGCACCAATTCTGTGTTCACTTGGGTTTTACAAGCCCATTTAAAAGAAATGCTGTGGGGGGATGAATCAGTCAAATGACACTTAATAGAAGAGTTGGGCAGACCTGCTTGCCTGACACTTAGAAATAAGTGCTTTAGTACAGTTCCTGGTGTCTGCAGGATGCTAATGAACCAGTTGGCCTGGAAGGCAGGCTGAACCCACGACTAAGGCTTCCTGGTCCCAAACCAACATTTAAAGATTAACCAAAGAGGGCTATACATGACCACCCCAGAGAAATTGGTTGGGAAATGACAAACAGCAGGTACCTCTTGACGCTGATTCCAAACAAGCCTGAGCCTTGGATTTGGTTTCGGCAAAGGCATTCATATGCTTTGCAAAGCTAATGTGCAGAGGCAGCCTTCAGTGCTTATGTTTTTTGGAATTAAGTTGCATGACTGTGCCTTGCTCTCTAAAATGTGTAAATGTGTAAATTATGCTAAAACAGATTGCCAATGCAAGTTGAAGAAATGAAAAATATGGTGCACTCTCACGGTAGGGGTGCAGGGGTGTGGCTTGCTGCCTGATGTTAAAGGCAGCCTCCAAACTCTCCATGCTTGGGTGTTCTGGAAAGGATTATTAGAAAGGAGTAGTGAGATTAAAAGAAGCTAGATGGCTTTTTCAAGCACCCAGTTGCATCTGAACACAATCTCTTTTATTGGCACAAAAGAGGTTATGTAAGTTGTATGTGTTATATAAGTCCTGTTTCAAAGTCATATTTAATTTCCCCAATTCACCATATCCTAATAGAAATGCCACAGCCACATGTCAAATCTTGATTCCTAAGATGCTCAAGAATAAAAAGATAGGGAAATGCCCCCACCGCATCGTTAACTCCAGTGGTATATGTGTGTTTCTCTTACTCATTTTAATGTTGGCTCAGTTTATTGTGATAAGAAGACTAATCCTATCTATGAAAATGCCATGAAGCCACAGATATCCCCTTTCTCCAAGAAAATGAAAGGAAGCACTTAGACCCTCCAATATTTCACAGGTTGAGAAGGAAGAGTAAGTGCCAGTCATTTTCATAGTCTGAGAATCTCTCATGAAATGAAGAAATGATATGAAAATTGTGTTGGGCCAATAATGATGTTGGGAGTCATCAGGGCTGATGAGTCATATTGCTGAATGATACCTAGAGACCATTCTGTTCCTTAGAAAACCAAAAATACAAGTGACTTCCCAAGACCAAGCAGCAAGTCTGCTACAATACACCCTAAACGCCCTCTACTCTCTTCCGTGTTCTTCTCAGTACAGGTTATTATTTGGCGAGTCAACAAAATCCTTTGGCAAATTAAGCCAGATGATGTTTCTTCAGCTTCACAAAAATGCGTCAAGTATTAGATATGACTCTAGTTTTAAATGAAATGGGTAATGAACACTGCAAATTTTCCTAAAGGTCATAAGCTGCACAATGAAGCAGAAGAAATGTAGCTACTATGTTTATAGGTAGGTCCCTACAGCTTAGCCAAGAGGCGGAAACAAGTTTCTGTAGAAACTCGTTGACACATGCAGCCAATTTAATTGGGAAGGAGATGTGGGATAGGAATGCTGAAAATAGTGATGTCTAATTGTGGACAAAGGTTTCAGTTGGCGTTATGGAACCTTCCAGATTTGCAATTTTTATTCTCCTGTTTCTCCCTGCCTTCCTTTTCAATCGTTCCCTCTCATTTCCTTTATCCGCTATGATGAGAAAGAGACAAGATGCGGGAGATGATGACTCTGAATTGGCAGTGCCCTGAAGATTTTTTTCCCCTCTGGTCTCAATATAGAGAAATTCCTATACTGTAAAGTATGATAATAAATTCATAAATTTAACCCATACTTCTGGTTAAATTCCTAAAATAGTTGGGCTCTACAGAGAACAGGGACAATTGTATTTTCATCGATTACTTTGGGCCTTGCCTGGTGTTGGAGACTTGAATCAGAGTGTTCCATTTATTTCTCACAGACACCATATCAAACAAGCCCTGGTATTCCAACCTTTGTATCGGAAAACAGCATTGTCTTGTTTACACGAAGACCCTGGGTTTGTGCAGGAATTCTACTAGTGCGTGTGGACGGGCCCCAGATCCAGCCAATAAGGAAGACCTATGACATCTGAGTAAACTAGAGCTACACTCTGGTGCTCCCCTTGCCTATGTTAGCCAGTGACTTGTAACCAAGGATTAGTGATGCTTCAAGGCCCTGGAAATTACCTAGAAATGTTAATAGAGTCTCCAAGAGGATTTGATCTTAAGCTACCATCCCTTATAAATATAATTATTATATAAAAATACTTTGACTCCACATCTGTTTAGCAGTTATTCTGTGAGTCTCTTGAGATCAAAGAGTACACTTTTATCTTTCTTTTCAAAATTTTTATATTTTCATCACCTAGCATATTGCCTGTCATTTAATAGGCATTTAGCAACTATTCAGTAAATAAATGGATGAAGCAAAGAAATCAATCAAAAAGAAAGAGACTAGTTTTTATAGAATTCAAATGCTTTGAACCTCTGATCATTTGAAACAGTTCTCTGCTGTTTTCCTGTTTCTATTTTTTTAATGATTTTCATATCTGCAAATCTTTAAAATGGTTTAATTCATTAAACTTTCACTTTAAATATCCAAATTAAATCTCAAGGGACTATCATGAAAATTAATATATTTATTTGAAAAGAAAGTCTCATAAATTCTTTCAGTATTTTATTTTGATTGAAGATAGAGAACTGTAAATAACTATTGGAAATATGCATATATTTTTTAAGCTCTAGAGCCCGTACTGTGTGGCAGATGTCATGCTGGGGATTTTCATATATTTTTTCATATATATCATTTAATCTTCTCTAGCTATGCATATACTGTCAACTCTATTCCACCTCCTGACGTCTCACTCTAGAATGAAGGACCACATCCAAGGTCATTGAGAGAGCCGTGGAACTGGAATTTGAATCCATGTGTGTCATTCTTTGCAACCACATATCAATATAAAAATGAAATATTCTTTTTAAAATAACTCAGGATTCTTGAGGATCAATCATGAGTGTCCCGTATTTACCTAGACGCTCTGTCAAAGAACGTCAGGAAACTACTTCACAAGAATTTTAACAATTTAGCTTCTTGAGTGATTGATTTCAGAGTTGACTCTCATTAGGTTCTTGCAGGCTATGTTTAGCAAAACAGATTATGTAATCCATTTTTTTGAACTGAATTTTTATTATCAAATATATTTTCTAGTCAACTAGTCGTGATTGAACTTTTTGATGGCTCCAACTTCAAAACTACATCTTACATAATTTTAAAATCCGGTACTAAAAATATGTTGAGAAACATAAATTAGCATTTCTAGAGGAGAAGAATGCTGTGTATTATTCAGGTTTTCTCCGAAGAGTGGTGAAATGTGGGGATTAATGGAGTGTGATCGTTCTAACATCGACGTCTGATTGTAAACGAGTCCATTCATCTCTTCGAGCCTCGGTTTTCTCTTCTGTAAACTGGGGATAATAAAAACACACATCTTTTCAAATTGCTTCTCAAACTGTCACGAGGGCACCGAGGCTATAAAAAGGATTTGTGAAACTCTAAAGTAAATGCAGGCTCTTGAATGAGCTCATGATACTATGAATTAGATGTGCTTTCTGCGTTGGCAATAGCAGGCCAAAATTTGACCAGTCGAACAGTCATCTCCTCTTACTAACGAATGGGTGCACACCTGTCAGTAATTTTGAAAGAGTTAATCAAGATGATGCTACTACCGCTGATACATCGTTTGTTATGAATCTACTGTTCGCAATGATTGAGTCCACCGATTTTCACTCTCAATCTTGGAAAGTTAAAGAATCTTTATTGAAAAATATTATAGTTATTAACAGCATCATAATTACCTTGTAGTGATTAAAATGACCATAATTATATTCTCATTCTGTCTTCTGTTTAAAACACAGTATATGTGGGAGAGAGCCCCATGATGTCTTTGCAACAGTCAGGCGTGTACCAGACTGGCCTGGCACATTTCCAGCCAGGGTAATTGCATTCTGCTCACCAAAAACTCCCTGTAGTTTTCCCTGGAGAAGGTCTCCCTCATTTCCCCTTGAAAACCAGCTGTGCCGTGGGGCTGGCAAACAGCTGCCATGTCACTACCCAGAGGTGGCTGTGTTTCAACACGGGTTGGAACAAGGCTTGGATATTTCTGGGGCCAAGGCTCCAGAGAAAAACAGCAGAGTATCCAGGCATTTCCTTTTACTATTACAAAAAAGCCTTCTCAATAACACTTATCATTAGATGCTATAATTTGGGGTCGAGGGGAGAGGGAAACATGGCTTTATTTTTGCATGTATTTTAAAGTAAAAAAAGCTCACCATTACATAAAATCATGTGCCTCCAGCTGCCACATCTCTAATCAGGGAACTAACAGTCTATTTTATTTTAATTGTTCATAGTTAAAGATGACCTATTGTACCTCCTAATTAATTACTGAGTTTCTTGTAAGATTCTCCGCTTAGAACCAAAGTTGATAAAAAAAAAAACCTAGACCTCTTTCTGAACTGTTATCTTGCAGATGTATTCTTGAATGAGAACATGATTCTGTTTATATGATGTTTAGTGAAAAGGACGATGTAGATGTTTGTGGCTTCGTGCAGGCCTCCCGTAAAACCCCATGCAGAAGATGAAACATGACACCCGCTTTGTAATCCATCCAAGACTCCTACCCCCAGTCCATACGTTTCATATGTATGTAATCAACTTTTATTGGTTCTTGAATTACATTCTGCGAGCACAGAACTCCCTTTTGCCAATTTGAGCACAATAACAGAACATGGAAGTGTCATTAATAAAGGGCTGTGTGGCTTGAGCACAGTGAAACATTTATAAAAACTCTTGCTTGTACCAATGCTTATTTTAGTGTGAGTGAAGCTTTAGAGAAAATATTTCACTGAAAAAGTAGGACATCAAAATTAGAACCTTGATAGACTAAAGTGAGAAAACTTTCATTCATTCATTCATTCTCTATTTTGCTGAGTCCTTCCTATGTGAAAGGAATGGTTTAAACACACATGGCCTAGGTCTGGCCATGAGGAACTCCCACAGAGGTGAACTTGCTCTAGCAGTCCAGAGATTATAGCGCATTATCATCTGAGAGAAAAGCATGCGGTTACAGAAGGATGTTTCTAAAAGTTGCTGATCATGAAGACATCATGATCTAAGACCAGAAATTGCCATTCATCTTGGCATATTCAGGAACTCGATTAGGTTGGAGGAGAGGACCCATCCCTCAGGTCTGGCCTCATACCTACCAAACTCAAAAAGTCAATAGTACAGCTACCAAAATGTTAATTGACTCTGTTTCAGTGAGAAATTGACCTGCCAATGACAAAATGCTTATATTGACCAAAATATTCATTCTCTGTAGGCATCTATACCAAGAGAGTCACGGGAGCTCAAAGGTTGCCTAGTGAGCATGGCCATCGGGGTCCAGACAGGGAGTGGGTGTTTTTGGCATCTGGCTAGGACAGTCTCACACCTGCGTTACCACCAGGAACATCTCTGGGCCAAGGACTGCTTTTGCTGGGACAATTCTTAGGGGCACTATCAGGTCTAGCTGGATGGTCTTCCCAGGTCTATGTCTCAGGCTGCTCCCCAGTCAGCTAATCACAGAGATTTTTCTCCTAAGAAGCATGACAAAAGCCATGATTTTAATTCTCAGAGGCAAATACTGATTCTGCAGATAGGGACCCCTTGTGATCTCCAGGAGAAACCAAATTTCTGTGTAATCCAAGCCTCATCCCTCACACACAACCCACAAGCACTCACTGTTTTCTTTATCATGTCCCGTTGGGTCTGTTTCTTCATTCTTGGTCCTGAACATGGAATTTCCAGGTCATTCGCGTCTCTTTGGCCCCTCTTTTGCCCTTGACCATTTCATGGCCTGTTTCCTCCTCCAACTGTTTCTCCCATCCACCTCTTCTTGTCGTTCCCACTGCTGTCATTGTGAAATCTGTTCCCGGCTACTTGCAGACTGATCTTCCATAAACATTTTATTGCCACTGAATCAAGCCTCCACATTCATCAAATCCCTTCCCAGAACAAAACTCTTCATTGCACTCCATGCCCTGCAGCAGAGACTCCATACTCCTCAACCAGGGTTTGACGATTGCACAATTTGACCACTAGCTACATGTGTCTAAGAAGAACTTCTTTCAGTGTCTGAAGATGTGGATTCTAGGTCCACTTCTAGTGGCTACGAGCTTAATAGAGCCACTTCAATGCTCTGAAGGTCGGTTTTTTAACTATAAGCTAGAAAAAACAATGCCCACGGTGGTTGAAAAGATCTCAAGAGTGAGCTTCCGTACCACAGCTCCACTCTTGAACACCTCTACCCTATCTTCCAACATCCGCTTTCCACCTGGTATCCCGTTTCGAAGGCAGACTGGCGTCCATGCCCTTCCTCTCTGGCTGCAGGAAGGGTTCAGAGTCCAGGCCCACCAGCAGTTCCTCTCGCCTTCTCTTCTGCATTTAGGTGAACTGGAGCGAATCTCATGTCTTAAAGAAGGATTAGAAAAAGCAAAATCACATTAGTCAGGGGGATTAATGACACACCACGGGAGCCCTAACATTCTAGCGTAATCTGGCCTTTATTCTATAGGCAGTAGAGACGCTGTGAAGTTTGAATGATGACTAATAGCAATATAATATGCTACCTTCTGAGGATTATTTATCCCTTAAAAGTGGAGATAAAGTGGACAATAAATAAACCCAAGGGACAGTGCAGCTCTGGGAATTGTATTGGACATGCTAAAGAAAGACTATTGGTCCAGGGTACTACTCATTGCTGCTCAGACCTCTAGTCAGACCCTATTCGAACTAGGATTAAAAGGAGTGAGAGGTAAGCTCTTCCCCACCCTGCTCCTTCCTCCTTTTCTAATTTTTTTCCCTCTTTCTCCTCACTTTCTGCTTCTTCATATCTGTCAAAGTTTTGCTACTTACAGACAATTTTATGCATTTGTGGTTTTATCTGTTTCTCACTTTATGAAGTAAATTAGACGGGTGTGATGCCCCTAATTTATAGACTATTAAATCAAAGTTCAGACAAGTCTAGTAATTTGCCTAAGGTCACACAGCTGGTAAATGAAGAACTATGACCTGAACTTTTGTCTTCTAACCCTAAGATCCATGGTCTTTCTTGAACAAGAGAGCTTTTATCACCATGCACTCAACTATTAACAAATGTGCCAAATTTTAAGCATTCTTGCAACTGACAGGTTTAGGACAAAACTCCAAAACACTGAAATAAAATAAAGCAATATTTTATTTAACAGATATAATAATGTATTACTGATTAACTCAGGAATTTATTTTGTTTTTCTTTTCAGAGGAAGAGGTAGAAACACTTTTTTCCAGAATAGTTCTTGAATTCCAGATATGTGATACCCACACCTTCCACGTATTTAGAGGACAGGAACACAACTATCGTGTCCTAAACATTCTGGCTTGAAGAGTCAATATCCATCTTCTTTCCAAGACGATATCTCAACTGAATATCCACACGAAGTTTCCAACAGAGCGATCTCACCACACGAGGTATTTTCTTCAGAATAATTACTATCCATTTACTACATTCAGAGTCGTTTTGTGACTTCCCCCCATCACATTCTGAGGAGTGATTTTCTACTCGTGCTAAGGATACTTCATTAAGAATGCGTGAGGTACCCCATCGTTCCTTACGTTGGAATTCTCTGAAGCTTCCATTGGAGCCCATGATTGGAATCCAAAGGGGCCTCACCATAGCTTTCTAAGCTGAATGGAAAATAAGGTTGGGGGAAATGAGAAAAGAGAAAGATTGTCAAGTCTTCAGGGAAAACCTCGCATGAAATCAGGATTTTTAGTCAGAGTGACCCAGAATTTCTTTTTTTCAATTTATCCCCTTATTTCCAAGTTTGGGAAGCAGTTTCAGTGAGAAAGACTTTGCCCAAAATCTTGGTCTATGGCATTTGGGGATGTCCATTCATGTGTGCATTTCCTCCGGCTCAGGGGTCCAAGACCGCTCTCTCACTGGTCCTCCTGTTGTTTCTATGGGTCATGATGGGTACCCCTCAAATACTCTTCCCTCGTCATCCCCTCCTCCTGGAAGTCTCTTCCCCCTGTCATTTACATAGTTTCTCTCTCTGGTCTGGTCACTGCTCAGATGTCACCTCGTCAGAGACACCGTCACTGATTATATTTTCTGAAAGGGATCCTCTCCTCACTTTCTCTTTCTTTACCCCATTTTACATTTCTCTATGGAAAATTTCAACACCTGAAAACCCACTTTAAACCTGTTTGTAACTTCTTGCTTCTGTCCCTATGCAAGCTCCGCAGTAGGCAAGAGTTTTACACAAAGTAGGTATTCAGTTAACATTTGACCAATGAAGGTTGGGTGGTTGGGTAGATGGCTTCATGTCATGGAATTGCAGGAATTCCAAGAGCTTATTCAACTCACGGAAGACACTTAAAAATAGGACATCTCACTTTAGTTTACTTTGGTTTCCCCACAAAATTCCTGCAAAGCATGTGCTTAAGAATGATGATCGGTGTGTAGTAAGAGCAGCTTTGGATTTTCAGCCATGTGTGTTGCTGAGTCTCTCTGTGGCCCCTGCAGAAGCTCAGCTACCTTGCAAAAGACAAAACATGTGGGCACCAGCAGTTGTGGCTCTCCAGATGCCAACGACCCTCCTAAATACTGTCCCTGCCAGGCCCTGAAGATTTGGTCTGGTGTCACAAAATGGAGAGGGGAATATTTCTCTGCTGGTGATAGTGAGGGCTGATGAGTAAGACAAAGAGCCAGAAATCAAATTAACAGTGTAGACGTCAGCGTAGAAATGGTGAGCATGAAGTGGGAGAGGTGGCCCTCAAAAACTCAGTGGTCTGGCTGGTTTCTTGGAAAAGAAAGATGAAAGACAAGTGGGAATGGGCAGTCAATGGGATGACACGGGCTTCACTTCTCTGTTTTGTCCACATTCCCATATGTACTTGTGGACTTGCAAATCACCATAAAATGTTGGGGAGTCTGCTATTGAATTGCAGATGTCAGAAGATCTTTCTTTTGACCCCAGGTCTGCCTTGAGAGCCTATACCCACTTACGGAGCCTATTTCCTCATCTGCAAAATGGCCTTAATAATTCTTGCCCCATCTAAATGAGAAGTGTGGGGTGCTGGTGAGCTGTTTTTCTAAATACTTCCTAAGTCACGAAGTCCTACGCAAACGCACGGTTTCACTTATCCATCACAAAATCTTATTAAATGGTGTCTTGCTTTGTTTGGTTTGGTTGTTCAAGACGAAATGTTTGTCCTGATCTTGCATTCTGAGAGCTCACAGGAATTTTAAATCTAATTTGATTTCTCTGATTCTGGCTTTCCCTCGACTTCCTATTTCAAGAGCGAAACTAAAGGAGGATCTATTTCTCTTTGGTTTCAGGTTCTAACAGCAGGCATTTTTTTGCATTCTGATTGCAAGCACAGCCTAACAAAGCCATATTTAAATGCAGAGAAATGTCACTTACATGTTAAAAAGCTCGCAGAAGCAAGTCTCTCTCTGCTGAATCTTTGAAGACACTTCTTAATAAAACCGAGAGATCTTTCTGACGCTGTCTAACAAAACCTCTGGTAGATTTGTTCTCTGCAGATTTCTGACGATAGTGAGCAAAAGGGGAAAAAAGGCAGGTGCATCACAACAACCATTTTTCATTACAGTCAGATATCCTCAAGCCTTAGAGTCGATCAGAAAAGATGGGGTATTAATTATGAAGGTACACTTCCATTTATCAGCAAACGATATCAAACAGGCCAAACGCCACAGCCTCTCATATAATTTATCTCTTCCTGGTAGGGAGGTAGATAGCAATGGTTTGAAAATTGCCTCCTCTGCAAAAAGAAGGAGAAAAACATACACACACAACACACAATTAAAAGCAGATAAGCATCAGGCGAAGTGTCACATTTTCAGCAGAAAGTCAAAAGTGGAGGTCTTAATCTCCGGGGTTGGTTTGCTGCGAGGACTCATTGGTATTTCCCTGGATGTGACTACTTAACTCCTATTAAAATTAATAGGGGTCAGGCTTGATCACCAAGGGAGAAAAGGCCTCCTGGCGCGTATGGCCTTCAAGTAATAAGGATTCAGTGATTGCTATATTATTTGTCCGTTCATTTTCAGATTATCTTGTAAGTGTACGCTCCTTGTGATCTTTGGTCCAATTATGAAGAATAACATGTCACGTAGAATCTATTTTTATTAAAGCAGCCTTCTTTTCTTAAGAAGCATGTAATTTCAGAGGGCGTATTGACAGGATCTTAACACAGAGAGCATGAAACTTTTTTGCCCCCAAATAAGTCGTGTTACCGTTTCCATACCAGGCGTGCCTTTATGAGACCCCTGACTCAAAGATTTGGAGAGCATCAATTCATAGAGAAACTCAACTCAAACACGTCTTGGATAGCGGAAGGAGAGGGTGAGTTTGTTTGGAAAAGTGAGCTGAACTCAGAGTCCAATGATAAAGGTGAAAAATCCACAGTAGCAACTGTTCCCCCAAATCTTTGAGACTCATTTTGCTCTTCTGTTAAATGGCTATAAAATCACCAGCTTCAAGGTTGTTTGAAAGAAGACCATGTTTATAAAATCTGGAATGAGAAGCCATTGCAGAAGGACAAAAGCCACACACCATCGCAGGCTCTGACTGTGCACTGAGGTGGATCGGGAAGAACGAAAGAGTCAGAATTCATTTGCAATTTTTGTAAGTATTGCATATTTTGAATTTTACCCATTAAAGAAATTAGAAAAACAGTGACAATAAGCATAATAACGTCAGCAGTCATCATTTTGTTGGAGAAAGGACATTTTAAAGTCACAGTGACAAATAGGGCATCTCTCTGAAACAAAGAAAGTATTGTGAAAATCATGCCGCACCTCTCTTATTTTTCTCATTTTGCTGCAGATTGGTGAAAACAACTTCTCAAACCACCTCTGGTCTGCAGGTAAGCATCAGGGAGCCTCTGAAAGGGACCGTCAGTGGCTGGGTGCCATGAATACGTTCAGTAGCTCACAGAGAAAGTAATGATTAAGCAAGACACAGGTGTGGTGAGGTTTTTTTTTACTTTCTCATCTGCAGATCAAAATGCTCTGCTATGACCTACGGAATGGAAGAAAATACTTGCAAACCATCTATCTGATAAGGGGTTAATATTCAAAATATCTGAGGAACACATACAACTCAATAACAAAAAACAACCCTAAACAATCCAGTTAAAAAATGGGCAGAGGACTTGAGTAGACATCTCTCCAAAGAAAACATACAAATGGCCAACAGGTACATGAAAAGGTGCTCAGCATCACTAGTCATCAGGGAAATGCAAATCAAAACCACAATGAGATCTCACTTCACCGGGAAAGAACTTTTGTGCACTGTTGGTGGGGATGTACACTGGGACAGCCACAGTGGAAAACACTGTGGAGGTTCCTTAAAAAATTAAAAATAGAGCTACTGTATGACTCGGCAATCCCACTTCTAGGTATATATCCAAAGTAAGTGAAATCACTATCTCAAAGAGATATCTGGCCCCCTATGTTCATTGCAGCATTATTCACAGTAGTCAAGGCACGGAAGCAAGCTAAATGTGCATTGATGGATGAATGAATACAGAAACTGTGAGAGAGAGATATATATTTAAATATATTAATATATACGTATTATTCAGCGATAAAAAAGAAAGAAATCTTGCCAGTTGCAACTACATGGTTGGTTCTTGAGGGCATGAAGTTGAGAGAAATTAAGTCAGAAAGAGAAAGAAAAATACTGTAGGATCTCACTTATATATGGAATCTAAAACCATTGAACACATGGAAACAGAAAGTAGAATGCTGGTTGCCGGGATCTGAGGGGTGGGAGAAATGGGGAGATGTTGGTGAAAGGGTACAAGCTTTCAGTTATAAGGTGAGCAAGCTCTGGGGATCTCGTGTACAGTGTGGTGACTGTAGTTGACACTGTATTGTATACTTGAAAGTTGGTATGAGAGTAGACGATGCTCTCACCGTAACAACAACAAAATGGCGATTATACAAGGTCACAGCTGTGTCAACTAACCTTATTGTGGTAAATATTTTCACAGTATATACATGTATCAGATTATCACTCTTGTACACCTTTAACTTATACAATGCTGTATGTCAATAGTACTCTAAAATGTTTGGGGAAAAAAAGATCATTGCAAGGTTTGAGAAACAATCAGATACCCAGGTCCCTTTCTCAAAATACTGTGCTATATATACTCTTAAACAAGCCTACTTGCGTTTCTAAGTTTTCTGTCATTCTCACTTTTCCTTCCCATACATGCCATTGGATCAACCTTATTTTTATTGCTTGAATTTTACACAATAATTCTTTATCTGCCTGAGTTATCAGTCTTTGAAAGATGCTGGAATCCCTTATGATAAATGAAATTTTCTATTATTATTATAGTGCTGTCCATTTTTCCTCTAAATGTTTTGAGTGTATACTGTGAGGTACACACAGCTTCAGGATTGCTATATTTTCCTAGACAATTGTTGTTGTTTTAATCATTATCCAATGAAATTATTTTCCCTAATCCTTTTTTACCTATTGTTTTTTCCTGCTATTGCTATTGCTAGTCCAGCTTTCCTTTGAATTGTGCACTTTTACTGTCTTTTTAAAAAATCGTTATACTCCCAAAATTTCTGTATCATTATCTTTCGGTATGTCCCTTGTAAACAGAATATAGATGGAAATTGTTTGCTTGTGTGTTTGTTTAATTAACTTCTTATGTTAAGATAATTGTAGGTTTACATGCAGTTGTAAGAAATCATAAAGGGAGACCCATGCACCTTTTATCCAGTTTCACCCAATGTTAGCATCTTGCAAAACTGCTGTACAATGTCACAACCGGGAGATTGACGTTGGTACAGTCAAGCTGCAGAACGTGCCCATCACCATGAGGATTCCTCATGCTAAACTTTTATAGCTACATCCACTTCCCTCCTGCTCCTACCTCCCCTCAGCCCCTCACAACCACTAGTCTGTTCTCCTTTTCTGTAATTTTCTCATTTCAAGAATGTTATGTAAATAGAATCATACAGTATGAAATCTCTTAGGATTCACTTTTTTCAGTCAGAATAATACTTTAGAGATCCATCCAGATTGTTGTGTGTATCAAGAGTTAATTCCTTTTTATTGCTGAGTAGTATCATGTAGTTTGTACATAATACAGTTCGACCATTCATACATCGCAGGACATCTGGGTAGTTTCCAGTTGTAGGCTATTATGAATAGAACTGCTATAAACATTTGTGTACAGATTTTTGTGTGAGCATGAGTCTTCCTTTCTCTGGGATAAATTGCCAAGGAGTGCAATTGCTGGCTCATATGGTAGTTACAGGTTTCGTTTTTAAGAAACCGCCAAGCTGCTTTCCAGAGTGGCTGTACAATTTTACATTCCCACCAGCAATGCGTGAGTGATCCAGTTTCTCCACAGCTTCATCACCATTTGGTGTTGTCATTATCTCTTACTTTTGCCATTCTGATAGGTGTGTAGTGACATCTCAATGTGGTTTTAATTTGCATTTCCCTAATAACTAATGATGCTGAACACCTTTTTTTGTTTGGTTGTTTTTTTGAGTGTGAGGAAGATTGTTCCTGAGCTAACATCTGTGCCCATCTTCCACTATTTTAAGTGGGATGGCGCCACAGCATGGCTTGATGAGCAGTGCATAGGTCTGTGCCCAAATCCGAACCCAGGAACCCCGGGCCACTGAAGCAGAGTGTGGGAACTTAACCACAATGCCAGCAGGCCAGTCCTCTGAGCATCTTTTGATGTGTTTATTTACAATGTGTATATCCTCTTTAGTGAAATGTTTCTTCATGTCTTTGACCATTTTCCAATTGGATTGTTTGGGTGTTTTTAATTATTGAATTTTGAGAGTTGTTTATACATTCCAAATAATAATCCTTTATCAGATATGTGGTTTGCAAATATTTTCTTTTACTCTGTAACTTATCTTTTCATCCACTCAGCAGTGTGTTTTGCAGCCCCCAAAATTTTCATCAGTTTTTCCTCTTAAGGATGATTTTTTTTTAAGATTGGCACCTGAGCTGTCATCTGTTGCCATCTTCTTTTTTCTTTTCCCTCTCCCCAAAGCCCCCCCCTCCCCCCGACAAGTACATAATTGTATATTCTAGTTGTGAGTGCCTCTGGGTGTGCTATGTGATATGGCGTCTCAGCATGGCCTGATGAGCAGTGCCATGTCTGTGCCCAGGATCCAAACTGGTGAAACCCTGGGCTGCCAAAACGGAGCATGCCAAGTTAACCGCTTGGCCACAGGGCCGGTCCCTTAAGGATCATATTTTGCCCAATTGCTCCAGTATCATTTGTTGAAAAGGCTATCCTTCCTCTACTGAATTGCTTTTGCACTTTTGTCAAAAGTCATTGGACATATTTGTGAGGGCCTATTTCTGAGTTCTCTGTTCTGTTTCATTGGTCCATGTGTTTATTCTTCTGCCTTTACCACACCACACAGGCTTGATTACTATCGCTATATAAAAAGTCTTGAAATTCGGTAGACTGAATCCTCCCACCTTATTCTTCTTTTTAAAAATTGTTTCAGCTATTGTAGTTTCTCCATCTTTCCATATAAATTTTAGGGTAATCTTGTCTATATCTACCAAAAAAATCTTGCTGGGATTTTGATAGGAATTACACTAAACCTGCATTATCAATATGTGTTTAACTGACGTCTTCACTATGGTGTCTCTCCATTTACTTAGGTTTTCTTTGATTTAATTTGTCAGTGTTGTTTAGCTTTTCAAATACAAACCCTGTACATGTTTTATTAGTTTTTCATCTGAATGTTTCACTTTTCTGAGGAATTCTAAATGGTACTGTACTTTTAATTTTGGTATCCATATGTCCATTGCACATATATATAAATATAACTGATTTTTCTGTATTTGTCTTATATCCTGTGATTCTCCTAAACTCATTTACTATTCTCATAATATTTTGTAGATTCCTTGGGATTTTCTAATTAAACTATTTACTTTTGCTGTCTTTTTTTCTAATCTCTTTACTCTCAACCTTTCCGTATCATTATCTTTATGTACAACTATTGAGGGTAGAATATAGCTGGAAATTAGTGTTTTTATTCCCATATACATATTTCTTACAACTAGCAAATTTCATTCACTTATATTAATTGTAACTAATGATAAATTTAAATGTAATCCAATAATGTTTTTATTCAGTATGTGTCTCTTTGATCCTTTTTCTCCCTATTATGCTGCCTCCTATTGAATTCAGTGGGTTTTCTTTATTACTTTTATCCTTTCATTTTTGGTGGTTTCCTTAACATTTAAAAGACATAATTGACTCAGCAACATGATTTTTCTCTTGAATATTACAAAGACTATAGAACATTTAATTCCTCTCCTATCTTTCACTATCGTCATCTAGTATTTTAGTATTCTCTTGTGCTAAACCTATCCATGACAAGGATGTCCTATCCTTATGATAATTACTCTGTTTGCTATAATTCATATGTAAAACTAATCAATTTCTTTGCTTAGCATTGCTTTTTACATCCTTCCCCATTCTGAATTTGAGTGTCCGTCGTCCATGTGTATATCATGTGATAGTTCTTTTATCAGGAGTCCCTGAGTGACAATCTCTCTTAGACTTTGCCAGAAATGTCTTCCTTCACTCTTGATTCAGCATTTAGCTATGTATAGAACTGGGTTAAGATTTATGTTCCCCCAGTGCTTTGAGGATATTATTCTGCTCTCCCTGGCTTTTTGTGTCAGAGACAAGAATTGTTGTCAGCCTAATTGTTAATCACTTCTAGATAATCTGACTTCTCACTGGTGGTTTTAGAAATTGTCTTTGCCATTTTCCAGTTTGACCATGTGTGCCTAGGTATGGATTTATTTTCATTTCCAGCTTTCTGCTCAGATTCAATGTGCCACGGCCCAAGATTGGGGACTGCTAGAACTTCATCTTGTTCTCTCAGTACCTTTAGTGTGATGTTTCAGTGAATTAACAGTGTGGAGCAACTCTCTTTGAATTTTCCTAAAATGCACTTGGGGCACAAATTAAAAGCAATTGGGAACAGAAGAGGCAACAATGCTACAGAGACGGCTTAGAAGTAGAAGTGAAATATATTGTCAACTTGTAGAAGACGGAGGAGTTCTTTGGCAAAATATACCCTAGAACTTTAGAGCTCTGTCGTGTTACTAGCTCTTCCTCTCATCTTGGGTTCGTCCCTTTTTTCTTTCACCATCTACAAAAGGAAAGGAGAGCAAGATCACCTTCAAGCTCCTTTGCACTGCCAACATTCTGAGACTTATGCAGTAGCTCCACTTTCTTTCCAGTGCTGAGTGGATCATTCTCTCTCTTCTAACTGGTTGACCAAGAAGGCCACGAGTGCAATTACTTACTTAGTGCCATGAACAAGCAAGGCATCCACTGTGTCTGTCTTATCATTGAATTCTGGCACACCAGCTGCCACGCCTCCTCCCCTTGACTTTCATCTAAAGCGATGCTAAGGGTCCACATCTCATTTCCTTGACAAAAATGTCAACGGCATTATCTTATGCATGTGTTGTACAGATAAGGGGAAGTCACGTTAAACAATCTGTTCCATTCACTTTGGGTTTACCGGCTTATGTTTTTATTTTTAATTCAGCAAAGCCGTGGTCTTTTACTGGAGATGGCAAAGTCAATCCAAATCACCAGTGAGGTGAGTGAGTCACCTTCCACAGTGTGTTGCTTTGTTATTTTCTCAAGAAATTTTGCCGTCAATCAGAAGGGATGGGAAATTCTCCATTCTCCCAGAGAAAACATATCTTGCATATTTTTGTCCAAAAATCTCCTACAAAATAATGAATTTTCAGCCCCAGCATGGTTGGTCATTTGTGGGGTGCAAACTAGAGGAAGCTTTATTTACAGAGTGTCTCAAATTCTCTCTCTGATTTCAAGGGTGACAATGAGATTTTTTTGTTCCAATGTTTTGACAACAGGAATAAGGACAGCTAACATTCACTGAGTGCTTGCTACTTGCTGGGCACAATGCCAAGCACACTATATATCACCTTTTTTGCAGCCCTTATAACAACCCCGCAAGATAGGTACTGTTACATTTTCTATTCACGGATCTGGAGTCTGAGAATTATTAATTGGCCTTAGATTATTTTTCTTCGAAGCAGCTGAGCAGTATTTTGACTTGAGTTTGTCTGAATCCAAAATCGGGTTTTCATCCTCTATCATTTACCCCCAGTTACCAATGCATTAACAATTGTTGTGTTCACTGTCCTGAGTGCTGGAACAGGGTGCGGTCCTGACCGCATTCACTCCTTGTGAGGCAGCAGTCTCAGAGGCAGTGAAGCTGGGACGTGAGGATGCTGAGTCACTTTCCCATTTGACTCCTAAACTCAGGCTTATAACCAAAGCACTAGACAGCTCGGAGGGCAATTCTGCCATGGAGATGTGGCAGGAAAGACTGACTTCTGTCCACTTTGACAGTTTCCTGAAAGAAGGAAAATGTCCCTGGATGAATGAGAATCACTATTCTTACCACTTTAACTCAGCACAAAGTGAAACAGAAACTGGCAATTTATCCTGCTTTGGGGGGAGGCTGTACATGACAGCCGAGGTAACTGGAGTTCAAAAGGAAGGTTTGTTATTTTCTTAGGCGTGCAGGTGAAAAGAGGTGAACTTTGCAAATAAACTGTGTGTCGCTATAGGAGGGCTCACATAAGAATTCTTCACAGCATTACTGTGGAGTGCTCGAGAACTGTGAGCCACATGCACACGTGCCAAATAAAGTGAATAACTGTAGCAAACTAGCTATATGTTTGCGTAGCAAAAAAAAGAAAATGAGAACTACACAGGCAGAGCAAAGCATGAGGGCATTTCACTTTTAGAAATCTATCCTACGTATTGAAGGATGTACACGCAAGTCTCTTTGTTGCAGCTTTGTTTGTGTATGCATAATAGTGAAAAATTGCTAACAAGCTAAATGGACTTTATTAAGTCAATACACATGCTATGAAACATCAGACAGCTTAAAAAGAAGATAGATCTGACATGGAAAGTTTTCCGAAATCTGTTGGTAAATGGCAATTGTGGAACAAAATGCATAGTTGAATTCCAATTATGTAAAAAATTAAAATAAAACAGATACATGTGTATATGTAATATATATGTGTATATGTGTAAGAAAAGCCCCGAAAAGACATGAGCTTGGTCTCTACCTCCAGAGAGAAGAGTCATAGCAGACGTGGGAGGGAGAAGGTTTTGCCCTTCACACGTAGGCATTGTTTATGGTTATAATTATGTATCATTTTTTTTTACAACTAGACTTTCTAAGTATTACTGTGTAATTTAAAATTTATTCATTCCAACTTTCAAAAGCTAAAGCAAAAAAACTAAGTCTAAAGATTTGTTTTACACATGAAGTCCAGCAAAGTTAACTTGTACAAAATACCAAAGTTGGTTATTTACTCTTATTTCTCATCAAAGCTACGGTAATCAAAACAGCATGATACTGGCAGAAAAACAGACACACAGATCAAGGGAACAGAACTGAGAGCTCAGAAGTAAACCCACACATCTATGGACCGTTAATTTTTGACAAAGGAACCAAGAACATACAATGGAGAAAGGAAAGTCTCTTCAAAAAATTGTGTTGGGAAAACTGGATGGCCGCATGCAAAAGAATGAAAGTAGACCATTATCTTACACCATACACAGAAATTAACTCAAAATGGATTAAAGACTTCAAAGTAAGACCTGAAACCACAAAACCCCTAGAAGAAAACATAGGCAGTACACTCTTTGACATAGGTCTTAGCAATATCTTTTTGGAAATGTCTCCTCAGGCAAGGGAAAGAAAAGAAAAAAATAAACAAATGGGACTACATCAAACTAAAGAGCTTCTGTGCAGCAAAGAAAACCATAAACAAAATGAAAAGACAATCTACCAATTGGGCAAAGATATTTGCAAAGTATATGTCTAATAAGGGGTTAATGTTCCAAAATATATAAAGAACCCATATAACTCAACAACAAAAACAACAACTCAATTACAAAATGGGCAGAGGATCTGAACATTTTTCCAAACAAGATATATAGGTGGCTAACGAGCACATGAAAAGATGTTCCACATCAGAATTATCAGGGAAATGCAAATCAAAAGCTCAAACGAGAGATCGCCTCTCATCCATCAGAATGGCTGTTATGAAAAAGACAAAAAATAAGTGTTGGAGAGGATGTGGAGAAATGGGAACCCTCATACACTGCGGGCGGGAATGTAAACTCATGCAGCCACTATGGAAAACAGCATGAAGATTCTTCAAAAAATTAAAAATAGAGCCACAATATGATCCAGCTATTCCACGTCTGGGTATTTACCCAAAGAACATGAAAACACTAATTTGAAAGGCTATATGTATCCCTATGTCCATTGCAGCATTTTTCACAATAGCCAAGACTTGGGGGCGACCTAAGTGCCCATTGACAGATGAACGGATAACGAAGAGTTTCTATATATGTACAACAGAATATTGTTCAGCCATAAAAAAAGATGAAATTGCCATTTGTGACAACATGAGTGGACCTTGAGGGTATTATGCTAAACGAAATGTCTGATAAAAATGCTAAAGGCCATATGATTTTATTTATATGTGGAAGATAGAACAACAACAAACAAACATATCGATGTGCAGAACAGACTGGTGTTTACCAGAGGAAAAGGGGGCAGCTGTGGGGAAGGGACAAAGGGCACACGTGCGCGTTGATGGATGGCAACTGAACATTTGGTAAGGAACACAATGCAGTCTATACAGAAGTCAAGGTACAATGATGTACACTTGAAATTTATATGTTACAAACCAATGTTACTTCAATAAAAGAAAGAAAGAAAAACTGAAAAAAATCAGAATAAATGATAGTCCTTTAAATAGAATAAATTAAGATTTATGAAAAAAAGGTGGACCATTTTAGAGGAATCATAAGTTAATCTAAACATCACAATAAAAAATATATTTTTAGGGTCTGCTCTGGTGGCATAGTGATTGAGTTTGCACACTCTGCTTCAGTAGCCTGGGGTTCGCAGGTTGGGATCCTGGGCGTGGACCTATACATCTCTCAACAAGCCATGCTGGAGCGGCATCCCCACATACAAAATACAGGAAGATTGGCACAGATGTTAGCTCAGGGACAATCTTCCTCAACAAAAAAAGAAAAAAACTACATATCTATATATAGTTTCTGGTAAATCAGCAAAGCCCTATAAACATGGAGCTCCACGAATCACACTAACACTGAATGGGAGATAAACTATGTATCTAACATGATTTGGCCATTAGAGACTAAGACCCTCTCTTTGCTGTAGGAATTGTTGCAAAACTTTGGCTGAAAACCATTTTACATCTCAATTACTCATGATTAATGTAATCAGATGGAGTCAATTAATAAAGTCAAAATATACAGGGAGAACTGAAATAGCACAACCAGCACACACAGGTACGCAGATATAAACAGGAGAGGAAGGAGCGACTACACACCCTGGCAGTGAACATTCAGGAGCGACGCAAAAAGTAAGTTTGCGAGGTTAATTACTGGTGCATTATGCAGAGTACAATCATTTTGTTGGGAGTACAATGTTTGACTTTAATAGGCATGTGGGACAACATGGTAAAGTGGATCAGGGGAAACCGCCAGGGACTTGGCAAACCCTGGTCGCGGAACCTGGCAGTTACGGAGGGAAGTGAACAAGCATTCATTCAACAGGTCAGTAGCGTCTTCATTTTTAGAGCCGTTCAGAAAGCCAGAGGAGCCTCATGCACTTGGCAGTTTTTCCTGCTCTATCTTGAGGGCTTTCTATGTAATTGACCCAAAAATACAATGGTGAGCACAAGCCAGCGATGGTCCCTGCCTTCATGGGCACAAAGTCCAGAGGCGCAGGGACACATCTTAATCAAATAGGCACATAGGTGCGCATATGATCACAGACTGCAAGGAATACGGCAAAGGAATTTGTTCTGAGTGTGAACAGTTGGTAATAAGAGATAGCATCTTTCCAAAATGATGTTTGAACCCAGCCTTAAGAATGCATAGGAAAAAAATGCAATTAAAATGAAAGAATGAATAGGAAAGAATGAGGTGAGAGTGAGGGCAGGGTGGAAATGAGGATGGGCGAAGAACATTCTAGGCACGGAGAACAGAATGTTCAAAGACAAAGTTTGTGAGAACTTTAGAAGGCTTACATTTACCAGCTCAGGCAGTTCTCGCCACTCTCTGAGGTCGGTAGACAACTCTCAATTTAGTGCAGAGACTGAGTAATTTGTCCAAGATCCCGAGTGGATCCTGGCAGTACCTCTGTCAGAAACCGGCTCCGCCACCTACTGACTGTGTGACTCTGGCAAGTCACCTGCCCTCTCTGAGCCCCACTTCTCATCTCCATGAGAGGGAGCTGGCAGTGGGAGTCACTATTTCATAGAAGTCTTGCACGTGGAGTATCTGCCAGGAAGGCATACTCGCTGCCTGCACCTTACGTCCATCATCCAGACCTGGACTCATACGTGATCTCATTCTTGTGGCAACACTGCACAGCTCCACTTATAGGGACTGCTAGTCCTCGGTGAAGCAGGGCTCAGACCCGGGTCTCAGGAGGCCTGGAGCCCACCAAGGCCCCCACGTCCCCTTATGCAGCGCTGGTGATGACTTTGGCCTGAGCACAGCCAGCCAGGACAAGCACTGACCCAGGACTGTGTCTCCTAGAGGAGGAGGCCCCTGTCCCCATCGGAAAGAAGGAGCCTTCTGGACGAGCATCGGAACTGCCACGCGTTCCTCTCTCAGCAAAGTCACTCTGAGAGGCCCCACTGCTGCTGGAGCAAGATAGGTTTTTCCTGAAGACTCACCGTATTTGGATGAAAAGCAGAGACTCTCCTTGCCCTCACCTTGGCCGGTTCTTTCTTTCTACATATATGGGGGATGCATCTTTAAAGCAAACTAATAAAACTCCCTCCCCCTCACTTCATCACCAGAGCGTGGCCGGGCCTGAGAGTCAAGTGGAGAAATGACTCCAGGTACGGTGAGGAAGTGGGCACAGGACCTCTGACCCACAGACGACCCTGCCAGCGGGCAACTCACACTCCTGGGGCAATATTGGTACCTGCTGTGCCAGTGCCCCACACTTCACTCATTGCCATCACTCTCCCCGGCACAAAAGGAGGAGGTGAGCGCAGTGTACCCACTGTCAGACAGAAAGTTATGCTCAGTCCCTGTGGTCGATCTCTGAATCATAAGATAAAGAAACGGAAATCAGAACTCTTGCCCCAGGGCGGGTGTGATCAATTCCCCAGAAGGGGAATTGCGCGGACTCTGGGCCAGACTGCGAGGTTCAGATGTTCACATCTTCCGTCTCTCACCCAGCTGGCTCTGTGACTGGGCGAGCTACTCCACTCTATAAGCCTCAGTTTCCTAAACTTTAAAAGGGATTCCTAGTGACTAGTTTATAGAATCATTCTTTGGATTCAGTGATTTAAATTGAGGATTTAGAACACAAACACTTCAGGCACCTGTTCAGTATGTTACCCATCATCGTTCTTAGCTCTTGCCATACGTAGTCATGTTCCTTCCCCCCCATCCCCAAAATCAATGCTTGGCTGGAAGGAGCTATGCTGTCTCAAATCCAAATGGCCCCTGACCAGAACACCCTTTCTCCTCTTTCAAATTACTAAATCCAGATTATTCTCTTTATGGATCAATGCCCACGTCACTTCTTCTAGGAAGCCTTCCTTGACTACCCTAGCCTACGCTAAAGGACTCCTCTCTGGAATCCCCTGGAAGCTCTATTGTAGCATTTATCACAGTGTGTCACATCTAGAAGTTAACTTATCTGATCTCTTATTGGACTGTGAGCATTTTACAGGCAGGAATTGCATTTTATTACTTCTGCATCTTTAGCATTAAGCACCATGCCCGAATGAAGTAGGCACTCTGTAAATGGTTACTTTCTGGATGAGTGAGTGAATGAATGAAATGGCCTGAGAAGATGTATTATTGGAGTGGGAGGAAACAGGCCCACTGAGCGAACGTGCTGAGCTCCAGAGATGCAACAGCTTGGGCAAGTCATTTGGCCACTGCATCTAGCTGAGCTTATCTGTAAAGTTGAAGATGATCCTGATCTAATTGGCATTGCCAAGGCCCTTTAGAACAACTAAGAGTAATTGCAAAGGGTTAAAAAAATTGAAAAGATAACAGATCTCCCCCCCCCCAAAAAAGTAAGAATTCACAGTAGCACACATGCGCTCATCATTGAAAGAGCCAGCACAAGCGAGCCATTGTTAGCAACGGCAGACTTGGATCCGAATCTGAAAGTGAGAGGCCGTCCACACAGCCCCTTCTGCACTGCAGACAGGCAGGTCCCTTCAGGGCAGAGCTGGGCCCCACCGTCACCTCACTCAGTCACAGCATGGATGACTTCAGCCTCTGCTAAGAGCAAGCCAGCATGTTCCGCTCTTTCCAAACCCCTCGCGTTATTATTTTCTTCTGCACCTTGAAGTCAAGCTTTGGGGGAACTGACTGCAGAATTGGAAGTAGGTTTCAGGGTCACTAGATATTCATGGCAATAGATTCTCATAAAACAGAAAGGCATAGTTACAGATCCTTTTAATCTGCCTCTCGCCAGCATTTCTTTGCTAAAAAGTTCTGCAGGTAGAGGCTGGGGCGCTGGAATTTAGGTCAATGACATTCATGCTGCCTCTTAGAACAGAATCTTTCTGCAGCAAGTGCATGATTTCCTGTTATGACTGCGGATCTCGCCAGCAGTGAAGTGACTGTAAAGGCTTCCACCCTGTTTGTTTATAATTCTTAACAATGGGCTTTTGGGGAAGGAGGGACCGACGTTGCAAACGCTCTGACGAGTGGCGCAGAGCCTGCGATGCCACCTGAATAATGCATGCCCACTTTGTGTGTGTACCCGACGTGGGCCCGAATGCAGGATAATGCCAAAGGCTTTGAAGCACCTGCTCTGAACAGCTCCGATGACAGCCAAGAGTCCAGATAAGATCTGAGCTCTGCCTCCTCCCCACCACCCCGCTCGCCATGCAGCCCCCATTTCCCTTTTTGCATTTAAAATAAGCTCTGAGACTAAGCCACCAAGAGATCCTGTCAAAGACACCGCTTTCCTGTGGCTCCTTTCAGTCCCTTCCTGTCAGCCCCACCCCAGTCTAGGGCCTTCTCATAACCTGTTTGGGTAAAGCACGGGCAGCCTCCCAAATGCCACTCCCATTGGTCCCCACTGGGGCCCCGCCGAGCCACCCTCCACACGGGCAGCTGGTAGGATCGTGGGATGTCGTAGGATGACAGTAAAATGGCCAGCCTGGGCTGACGCAGCCCCAAAGGCACACAGCTTAGATCTAAGATCCTACACTCACTTCACAAGCATGCGCCTATCCTGCTTAAAACCCTTCAGTGGCTCCCCTTGACTTTGACCGTTTTCATGTCATGTTCCAACTTCTCAACTTGGCACATAAGGCCTTCCATGATGTTGTCCCTGGTCTCGCAAAGCCCCTGTGCTCCAGCCACCTCCTGCTCTGAGTTTCCTTCCACCCCACCTGCATCCTCACACCTGGGCGCCCTGTGGTTGCTCTCCTTTCTCTCCATCAACCCGAGCAGCAGCCACTATCACAATAAAGTCGTGGCCAACGCTCACTGTCGATAGTCCATTCCAGGCACACTGTACGTATTCCTTTAACTCTCAAACCACACTGTGAGGCTTGCACTTTTCTTAACTCCATCATGTGAAGGCCACTGAGCCTCAGGGTGATAAAGTTTCTCCTCCAAGGTCACATAGCTAGAGAGCTGGCAGACAGAAGATTCAAACCCAAGTCCACTATCAACCACAACATCGCATTGCCACATACGTGAGCCTGTGCTTCATCTAATCTTCTCCTATTCTTAAAGATCGCCCAAGCTCCAGCAACTCTGAAATGCTTTCTTCGAAGTACAAATCTATTCTAGATGCCTCCCCACGTAAAATTACCCTCCTTCCCCCTTTTTGTACAAATTGGAATGTTTTCCTCACCATGGACACAACAAATCTTTGACCTCTCTTAAACCCCCTTCCTCTGGGAGGCCTTCCAGAATCTCAAGATGCAAGCAATTTCATCTCCCTCACTCATCTACAGCATATTCATCAATATTGGAATAATTCCCATCACCAGCTATACATATGTCAGCTTTGTACTACACTGTGAATATATATATATATATATATAATTTTTTAAAATAAATTATTGAAGGGCAAACCCCAGTTGCCTAGTGGCTAAGTTCGGCATGCTCTGCTTCAGCGGCCTGGGTTTAGTTCCCAGGCATGGACCGACACCACTCTATCAGCAGCCATGCTGTGCTGGCAGTCCACATACTGAAAAATAGAGGAAGATTGACATGGATGTTAGCGCAGGGCAAATCTTCCTCAGCAAAAAAATAAAAATTAAAAATTAAAAAAATAAAATAAATTATTGAATAAATATGCAACTTTTCCCAAAATATATATCAGGCATAAAAAGTAAAACTACAATAAAACACCTGTGTGACTGATCCAATTTAAGACCCCCATCCGGGCACCTTTCATCACCAGCGGGAACAAGTTTTTGCCTTTCTGTTTAACACTCCCTTGTTTTCTTTATAACTTTGCCATTTGTTTGTACCCCTAAAAATTTTTGTTCCGTGTAGTTTGTTTTTGAACTTTACGTAAGTGGAATCATACTGAATGGATTCTCTTGACAATGTGCCGATTTACAGATGATGTTTGTTGTTTTTCGTTTGGGGCTCAATATTGTTTCTGAGATTCACCCACGTTGCTGTGTGTCCCTGTGCTTATTTTCACTGCTGAGCAAGTTTCGTCCTATTCCGAGTTTTCTAAGACGTTTTTCTCATGATGGTCATATATTTTTCCTATATTATGTTAACACGATGATTAGATTAATCATTTTTCCAATGTCAAGTCAAATTTTCATTCCTGAAAATGACCCAGCTCGGTCATGATGAATGATCCTTGTTAGATAGAGCTCATTCCGTTTGCTAAGATTTTCTCTAGAATTTTGTTCATGTAGGTTCACAGAGAGATTGGCCTGTAATTTTCACTCTCATAAAGTCTTTGTGGGATTTTGGTATTGAGGTTACTCTGGTCCCCAGTTTTGTTGAGATCTGTTCTCTTCTATCCTGTAATCTGTAGTCATTTGTGTAAAATTGGATTACTTTTTACTTGACTCTGGTAGAGCTTACTGGTGAAGTCATCTAGGCTGGTGTTTAGAGGGGATGTGTTTTAAGTATGAGCAAATGTCCTTACTTATTAGAGGACTATTCCTATTTTGTTTATTCTTGTTGTGTCAATTTCAGTAAATCATAATTTTTCTAACAATGTTTCCATTGTACCTAAAATTTATCAGTATAAAGTTGTTTATAATGTCCTATTGTAATTTCAATATCTCCAGCTTAGTAGTAATAATTCCTTTCTCTTTTATTCTTACTTATGCTTTCTCTGCTTTTGTACGTCTGTTTTCTTTTTTTTTTTCAGAATATCTGGTTTTTACTCTATTGATCCTCTCTATCCATTTTTTTTAATTTCATTTCTTTACTATTTTTTTAAAAAATAATTTCTTTCTTTGTAATTTCTTCTCTTTACCCCACTATTTTTTAACCTCCTACGTTGGAAAACAACTTTATAAGTTTTTAATCTTTCTTCTTTTATGGAATTAATTTTTAATGGATATAAATTTTCCTCTAGTTATTGCTTTGGCAGTATTACACACATTTTGAAGGTTTATTTTTCTATCATGCATCTCTAAACGTTTCTAATTTCCATTATAATAGTCCTCTAATGTTTGAGTTGTTTAGAACTATATCTCTAAATGTCCAAAGATAGAGTGATTTTCTGGATATATTTTTGATATTGATACTCATTTAGTGCATTGGAGTTGTAAAATGTAGTCTGAATGAGACTTACTTTTAGCCTATTCTGTGATCAAATTTTTGTATATGTTCTGTGTATTTTTGGAAAGAATATTTATTCTATAATTATTGACTACAGTACCTTGTATATGACATTGGTTCAATTAAAAAATAATGCTTAATATTTATAGAACTATGACTCATCAGATAATTTTCTAAATACTTTATACATTTGAACTCATATCATTTTCACAAAATCTTATAAGCGAGTCCCTATTGCTCGCTCCATTTTACAGATGAGATAACTTAGGCACAGAGAGGTTAAATAACTTGCCCAGGGTTCACAGCTAGTAAGTGCAGTGACAAGACTTGACCTCAGGTTGTCTATGCAATACTGACTTTTAAGCATCTTCAAACTTGCATTGTTATAATTGTCCTTATTAATATTTTATCTTCCATATCTATCACTTACTAAGAGAAGGGTGTTCAAAACGTCCCTACTATAATGATGGATTTCTCAATGTCTTCTGGAAACTGTCAGTTTTTGCTTTATAGGTGTTGAGACTATCTTCATAGATGCATTGGTTTCTGGAATTATTATTTAAGCTTTCCATCATTATGATAAAATGGCTTTTTCTCGCTGTTTTTTTCTTTAAAGTTTTATTTCTTTGCATTTATATAGTTACACTTGGCTTCTTTTGGCTCATAGCTACACAGTATATCTTTTCCCCATGCCTTTGCTTTTGAGCTATCTGTATTCCTGTGTTTTAGATGTTTATTTTTTTTTAAATATAAGACTGAGCTTTATTTTTTATCCACTCTAAAATTTTAAATTTTTTAACTGAAGCATTTGATAATGTACCTGAACTTTGGAACACTGTAATTTAAATAACTTCCTTCCTGACGTTTGTGTATTATTATTGATGTATTCCAATATCTTTTTAAAGTTGACAGATCTTTAGTACTTTTTTTATACAGCCAATGTTTGATTAGGTATCCCCACACAGATCCTACTTCATTTAATGATTATTGCTACATTGAACTTCAGGGTTTCCATCTGGGTTTACTTGACTTCTACTGGAAGAACAGTCTTTAGAATTTTCTTTAGAGAAGGTCTGTTGGTGGTTAAACTCCCTATACTGTTTTTCTAAAAATGTCTTAATTTCACCCTTATTCTTCAAATATGCTTTCTCTGATATACACAGCGCTCGACAGTTACTTTCTTTCAGTACAAGGAAACTACTATTTGCTGACTTTTGGCTTCCATTATTGCTCTAAATAAGATGACTTATCTTCAAATTTTAAAGGAAAACTCTTTTCCTCCTCTTGTCGTTTTTAAGATTTTCTTTTTGTCTTTGGTGTTCTAACTTTGACTAGAATGTGTCTAAGTATGCATGGATTTATTTTATCCAAGCTATTTGAGGTGTATTTGGCTTGATGAATTTGAAGATCAGTGTATTTTATCAGTTATGGAAAATTTTCAGCTATTATTTCTTAAATATCACCTCTGGCACATTCTCTCCTGTTCTCCTTTTGGAACTCTGACTAAATATATGTTAGACCTTCTTACCCTATTCTCCATATTTCTTAACCACTTTTCATCTTATTTGTCTTTCTAAGGTGTATTCTGGATTATTTCTTCAGACCAATTTTCCAGTTCATTGATCTTTTAATTAACTTTGTCTAAGCTGCTATTAAATGCAGCCATTGAGTTTTTTATTTTAATTATTATTATTTTTTGATTTCTTGTTTTTCTACTTGGTTCTGTTTCTGATAAAATTGATCGTGTTTTTCATGTCTTGATTTATTTCACATTTTTCAATGTCTTCTTTTTCTTTGCAACATATTAAAAAAATTGTAACAACTTTATAGAGATATAATGATATACAATAAACTGCACTTATGAAAAGTGAATATTTGATATATACGAAAGCATATTCTTTAGGTTCTCACCAGTTTGTTGTATGATATACCAGCACCTTGTATTTGCTTTGGGGTACTTAGTTTCCCATACAGCTAGAAAAGGAAATCAGCAATGCCCTCTTCATCTTTACCATTTTTTCCTTATCCACCTTACACCAACCCCTAAAGGAGACTACAGGGTACTTCTTACATACAGCTCTCCATAGTACTTTTCTAGAAATGAATTTTCTGAAATTGTGTAATCCAGAAGAGCTTTACTACAGGGAGAAACTAATTCTTCAGATGTTTAAAAAAAAATCTCTGCTTTGGCATTTCTGTTCTTTACTTTCTGTTTACTAATCATGGGCTAGAATTTCATCCAGGTCTTTTTCTGTTTTGCTTTTTAATCTTGCTCCCAGATTTATATATATAAAGTGTTCAAATGTTTAAAGAGAATGATATCAATATTCTACCTTAAGCAGTATCTCTCCATTTCTTGGATAAAAATCTCAATGTCCCAATGCCTTCTATGCTCTATCATTATTCCCCAAAAGTACAAATATGGCCATAATTGATGGCAGTAATGGGGCTGTGCAGCTTGGATATCTGGGCTAAACTAGCCACGAGGCAGGTTTGATTTCACCATGACATCAAAAAGGTCTTTCTTCTCAAATTCTATTAATCATAATTAACAGCAATGATAGTTTACATTTATTAAGGATTTACCCCAAGGGCCAGGCACTACTTTTAAGAATTGAAGTGTGCTAACACAGTTAATCACTGCAGCATCTCTATCATTATCTCCATTTTCAGAGGAAGAAACCAAGGCACAGACAGGACAGTTATTTAACTAAATTCATAAAATCTGGTTAATGGCAGATCCGGGATTCACACCCAGGTGAGTAGCCCCAAAGCCCATCCTTTTAACCACTACATAATTTGTGTTATGTTCTCTGATTTGATTCCTAGAATCTGATTTTTAGTTAAACGTACAGCCGCATTTAAGCTGACTACTTCTGTGATTCTAAAAATAACTTAATACCAGCCAATTCTATTTGTGTCAACTATCACATTAGATGTTTACCAAGCAATTTTATTTTGCATAATCTGATTGAAACGTTGCCACAATCTTTAAGGTGGTTTAACAACCCTGTTTGCTAAGATAGAGATGGGGGTTTGAGGAGGTCCAGGAACTTGTCCACATACAGAACGGTAATTTAATGGCAACTTGACAAACTTCTGTTGAACATCTATGGATACTAAGGAGACTTAGTATGGTGATAAAAGAAATCTCAAGGCATTGTGGAAACACAGAGATCCACTGGGGCAAGGAAGGGATATCCAAGGGGGCTTCTTCGGCAGTAGACAGGGTGCTGAGTCTTGTAGAAGGAGGAGAAATTATCCAAAAGAAGCTGTGGTTGGCTACATGTTGGCAGAAGTCATTGAGAGATGGAAAGATGTAGACAAAAGGGACAGCACAAGCAAATGCATAGAGGCATGAAATAGCATGAAATTTTGTGAAAAGTGGAATTTGTTCCACTTTATTGAAGAAAAAACGTGAGACAGGGAGTGCCAAATAAGATTGATGAAGCAGGCCACGTTAAGGAGTTTGACTTTTATCTCAGACATGATCCAGAGCCAAAGAAAGGTTGTAATTAGTATTTTCAGGGTCTGTTTTAAAGAAAATAGGTCTAGAATCATGAATATACAGTTGGATACAAAAAACAAATATTTATTTAAAATAAGAAAGAAGGGACATTGGAAGGAGTCCCACTCCCACGGTAAGTAAGGGGCTGTGAACTTGAGCATCACCATCTTCATGGTCCCTTGTGATGGAACGTGAGAAAGGCAGAGAGCCTTAGGGCCTTTCCTGGTGAATTTTTCCATCTTTCTGTTACTTTGTCACATTGTATTTGTAACAGTGTATGGAGTGGACTGAGGACAACAAGTTGGGAGATTGTTTAGAAAAATATTTCAATAGTCCCTCTGAACTGATGCGAACTTGAAGCAAGATACTGGGTTGTCATCAGGGCAGGAGGCATGGATCTGGGACTGATCAGCATGCATGTAGCACCGAATGTCGTAAGCATATAGTGTGAGAAGAGAAGCAGGGCTGACAGTGCATCTTCGGGGACTACACATGTGTGAGAGGTTGGCAGAGGAAGTGAGTCACAAACAAAGCTGATGAGGAAGAGTCAGAGAAGTAGAAAGTAAACTGGTGAGGACTGTCATGGAGGAGAAGGAAGAAGGTATTTCAACAGAGAGTGATCAACAGCGTCAACTGTCCCCAGAGGCCCCCTAAGTTAGATACTGAAATGTGTCTACTGGGCTGTTGTGACTTTGATGACAGCAATTTCACTCCAAGTCTACTGGTCTTCCCAGAAGACCGTAACAATTTTGCAAAGAGTTATCCATTCAATGACGTGGTTTTGAAAGATCTCTTGTTAGTTATCTATTGCTGCATAACAAATTACCACAAATTTAGTTGCCTAAAACAATGCACATTTATTATCTCACAGTTTCCATAGGTCAGGAGCGTAGGCACAGCTTAACTGGGTCTTCTGATTCAGGGTCTCACAAGGCTGCAATGGAGGTGTCAATCGGGACTATGATCTCATTGAGGCTTGACTGGAGAAGGGTCTCCTTCCAAGCTCACATGATTGTTGGCACCATTTACCTCCTTGCTGGTTGTTAGACTGTGGGACTCAGTTTCTTGCTGGATGTCTGCTTGAGGCCTCTCTCAGTTCCTTGCCATGCAGCCCTCTCTGTAAGGCAGCTTACAACATGGCGGCCTGCTTCTTCAAAGCCAGCAAGGGAGGGAGTGTCTCTCATCAAGACAGATATTATCGTCTTTAAAATGTAATCACAGAAATGACATCCCATCACCTTTGTTTTCTTTTGGTTAGAAGGAAGTCATAGGCCCTGCCCGCACTCAAGGGGAATCACTCAGAAAGTGGGAATCATGGGGGTTACCTTAGACTCTGTTTGCCACAGATCCCCTTAAAATATTTACCTGCGCTCCTCATATACTCCCCTGTCAGCTGTTGGTCTTCCAAGACCAGTTGCTGCCCTTATTAGCTTGTTTATACCCATGGGAATTGGATCACTGACAAATGTGCCTTCAATGCAAAACTCACTTTTTATCTGGATTTCAAAATGGCTCCAATTATCCACACATGGCCGCTGGAAATGCATACTCCTGCTTCTAACCTGGGTGTCACTGGACACATTTCTTCACTTTTCTGAACTTCAGATTCCTCCTTTCAAATAGGGAATAATAGTCCCAACATCTCAGAGGTGTTGTCAGATGGCAGAATTAATCACAGTGATTCACGTAAATTGCTTAGCACGGTGTCTGGCCCATAGAAGTTGCCCCACGGTAGCCATTTCCTTTTCTTGCTAGTAAGAGAATAAAAATAAATGGAAGGCAAAATGAGTGTCATGTTTATCCCTGTGAAGTGCTATTTCAGGGAAGGAGAAAAGCTATGAGCATGGAAGATTAACGGTGATTTCCCACAGCCATGTGACTTAGAAAAAAAAGTGCATTGCAGTCTCAGGATTCAAATAGTCACGAATGCTCCGGGCTTCACCGCAGAGTCCTTCACCTGGGTGACAATCACCTGGGTCTTCCCCTTCAACTCCGTGTATTATTAAATACTCTTTTTAGGTCGAGTTAGGCTGACATATAGCTGGGAAGTTTGGGTCATTTCTAAATTAAAACTCTGTTTTTCATAATGAAGTTCAAGGTGGAAATGCGGAAGAATGGAGTAACTTGCGTTGTCTCTATGTCTGAAGCCCAAACAAAGCTGTCTGAGCGACAGAAATACACACGAGTGTGATGTGATTCTGATAAGGGGAATTTATGGACCCAATTTCATCTGTATTTGTACAGTAGATAGATCGAGAGTGGGTCTGGAAAACGTACCTCCGGATGAGATGAAAACTGATCTTTGAATATGCATGTAATATTGACTGGATAATTGGAGACATTTCAAAATCCAAATAAAAATTGAGTTTTCCATTAGAGGCAAGGTTGACCCCAGAGGTGGTTCGACAATCCAGTCTTCACATACTCAAAATCTTCAGAGTGTAGGTAGAATGGTCTTGATTTTTTTAAATTGATAGTTTATCATTAATGTTAGCAAGACATATGAAGGCCAGGGTTCTCAGTTGGTGGCTGGTTGGATTCCCAAAGAGGAGGGAAGAAAAAAAATCTTTATAAGGGGTCCTCCAATTCATGTGCACAAAAATCATTGTCATTTTTGTTTAGTCCAATAAAACTATACACAGAAAGCATTCTTGATGACTCCTACAGCCTAGCATTGCTTCACCACTCCCCAGGTCTGAGGCCCTGGGCTAAGCATTGGTATTTGTTACCTCCTTCAGTGTGCATGACAGCCTAGGGAAGCAGCTGTTCTCATTGCCCCCATTTCATGGATGAGGAAAATTAAGCTCTGAGAGCTTAAGCAGCTGGTTTAGGGTCATCCTTTTACGAAGAGGCTAAGCTAAAGCCTAAAGTCAGGTCCATCCCAAAACTTTTATGATTCTCTGTAACTTCAGGCTAATTTAATTACATTGCCCAATAAGTACTACTTATAGGTGTCACTGCTATTATGTGGGAATCCATAAACTTTTCTTATGGTGTGTGACATGACAATCACCAAAACTATTGGGAAACATTAGCTGAGGGCATTTCTCCACTAATTTTGTTCCCCAAAGTTGAAATATAGCTTGTATTCTTAAAAAGTTATCCTTCCAAGGGTTCTCCAGTTTCAGCGATAATTTCAGGTATTTCTATTTTATAATCTATTTCAGCTAATCAAGAGGTTCTAAGTGAACATGAGGTAATTAGGGATATCCAGATTAGGAAATGCCTGGCTCTTCTGTGAGGTGCCTTAGATTAGTGCAGGCTGTCCTGAGACAGTCCAATAATGAGACACTCATTAAGTTCAGCTAGTGAAATTGAGAGGAGAGCTTACATTTCATGTCTATGCTGATGTTATTCTCTTTCCTACACAAGCCTGGGTAGGAGGACTGGTTAGTGGTGATGGCATCATCTTTTGGAGTCTTCCATCCCCTCCCCACACTTCCCTGATCAATTGGTCAGTAAATCCTGTCAAGTCACCCCGCCCCACCCACAGTGTGCACCCACGCAGCCCCCTGTGATGACTTTCACCCAAACCCTCGTCATCACCAGCAGTGATCATGTCCATGTCCCTCAACCTGGCCTCCATCCCTCCCATCTTCCCCCAATTCCCAACCCATTGTCAGGGCCATCGTTCCAAACTATCTATAAAGTCATCCTCACGGCAAGTCCCCTTCTCAGGACAGTGTGGACATTGAAGACATCAGCCCTTAGCAATCCCAAATAATTCAAAGAAACCTGGACCCCCACTTCAGTCTGTTGAGAAAATGTCAAGTGCGTGGGTAAGCTACCTTAAGGGGAAGAGGTGGCTACACAGAAAGTTCCAAATACTAAACAGTTCATTATCTTTCCTTTTATGCCTGTTGCGTTTATCAAACAACATGGTGACGTGTTGTACTTGCCTAAACCAATCTAGCAGCACCCTTATCTCCATCAGCCAAAAGCAAAAGAAAACGAAACAAAACACCAGTTCCTTGGTATCCAGAAAGATCCCTTCGTTCTTCTTGGCATCAATGATGTAGTACTCCACTCTTCACATTCGGAGGGGGAACAAAATCTTTGGCAATTCAATTCAACTTTCTGATGACATCCTAACGTAGAAGTTGCCCTCTGAAGAGCAAATTCCTTGAGGGAAGAGACTATATCCATCTTCTTCTCCCTTGTTGCGGTCCTCTGACCTCCTACAGAGTCTAGCATATGTAGGTGCACATTACTCATTGAATGAACGGATGAATAAGTGCACGAAAGAATTCAAGTAAGTTTTACACATACTCTAGTCTTTATGGCATTATTCTTGAAAATGCAGACAGGCTGATGGCAAACTCTTTAAAGTTTCCTGTCTTAGTTTAGACATAGGGATATAACATCAATGTGAGTTCAACAAACAGTAATTGTACCATTTATTGAATAAGCTGTGTTCCCTGAGGTTAATTGCTTTATGTCTCTGGGCCTAAACTAGGTGATTGATAAAATGAGAGGATGGACTAATGAAGCTCTTGTGCTCTGTCATCCTATCCTGCTAGTAGATGAAAGTATGTGGACATCTAAGGGATGGAGGCCAGCCCCTGGCCATCGGTTCTGTGTAGGTCCGATCTGGTGATGAGATGGGGACCTCCCACTCTGGTCTTTCCCAGCCTCTCTAAATGAGCCTCTCTAGTACACACAATGAATGCCAACTACGGCCTCCCCAGACCGCACCAGAGCCAGCACCAGAGCAGTTTTCTTTTTAGGGGGTCTTCTCCACATTCAGAATCCATTTACAACTTGGGAAAATACTTCAGAGTCATCCTGTCGTTTTCCACTGAGCTTTGTCAATCAGAGGGACATCTGGTTGAGGGAAATCTAGGTGGGCTCCTTTGCAACGATGAAGAGGTAGACCTATAATGCAGATTTAGAAAAAAGAGAAAAAAGAAGCAGAAAAATGCTCCTCTAGGGTTTCAGATATTCTCTTCATTTTTGGTTCTCAATCCACATTTTAATGTGAAGAGAGTGAGGGCGGCAAATCCTCTAACCCTCCATCCCAAAGACTTTTTTGTGGGGTTTTTTTTTTTTTTTTTGGTGAGGAAGATTGGTCCTGAGCTAACATCTGTGCCAATCTTCCTTTATTTTTCATGTGGGATGCTGCCACAGCATGGCTTGCTGAGCGGTGTTTAAGTCCGTGCCCAGGATCTAAACCCGCAAGCCCCTGGCCACCAAAGCAGAGCACACAAACTTCACCACTACACCACCCGGCAGGCCCCCCCAAAGATCTTTTTTTAAGATTTTTCCCATAGTGCTCTCTGCTAAATATACAGATAAATTTAGATATTTTTTCAAATAATTTCTGATATCTATGGGGTTATGTCTTGATATTTATAGTAATTTTACATGCCTCTCCATAATACCACTTTCCCCAAAGCTAAGCATCCATTCATACTTGAAATCAGTATTGATTTCCTTTGGGGAGGGGTGAGGATAATTAGAGCTGGTTATAATTCCTCCTTTTTCATAGACACTATCTAAAGCCTTCACAAAGTCAGAAGTGCACGCCCTGGGACATCATCACAAAAATCTCTGAGGTGCCACTCAGACTTCCCAGCTCCCAAGCTGGCAGCCATTTCCCTGATCTTAGTGCCTCTTTAGGAGAAAAGTCGTGGTTCTGCGGTGGCTGCTTTTGGTGAGCTCCTGTGAGGAAACAAAAAGGGAAATGGAAACTTAATATCACACATTCTGCAAGGAATAGAAACAATTTCTGACTACTTACGTAACTATAAAATGATGACATAGAAACACATTTTAATTGTGACCAATAATTATTCCTCCAAGTCAGTCTCCTTGGTCGACACGGCATTTTGGTTTTTCTATTCGGCTCAGTCATTTGAGAGGGAGGAAGTAACTCATTGGGATAGTTGTATGAGGAGAGTCTGATTCTGTTCCATATTTTATTCAATGGAAAAGCAATGCCCCACATCTCTGGAGTGCCCAGGAGGTGCCTCAGTCCTCCTGAAGGTACTCATCCTCTCTCTCACTAACTTATTCACTCATTCCCTTATTCTTTTAATTGTCATGCTTATCTTCTGTGTTAGCCATTCATTTGTTCACTGTTATTTACTCCGCCATTGACTCATTCCATTCATAAATTGACTGCTTCACTTGTGCCTTCATTGGTGCACGAATTCATTCATTCATTCTCCCAGTAAATATTTATTGAGGACCTGCAAGGTTGCAATGGGTTCTAGGCTCTCAAGTTGGTCGTGAACCAGTAGGTAAGGCAGGGATGTATCACGCAAAATAAAGCACTCTGGGATCATTGCTGGGACCAAAGTATAAAGAGGAAATGTAAAGGAGAGAGTGAGTTTACTAATGGTGGGCAATATTTTATTAATATGGTTGTTTGGATCTTGGTCTAACTGTTTGCTGTTTGGTAATAATGGAGAAAGACATCATCAAGCCAACAGGAATAACATCCCAAAGGCTCAGAGTCTTGCAAGTTCTCAGCATGATCAAGGAATGATGGATATCTCCACGTGGCTCAAGTGAGAATAACATAGGAGGGAGAAATGGGGGATGGAATTTAAAGCCAGGACTGGGTCAGACTTGCCCATAAAGCCATGTGAAAATGCCTGGATTTTACCATTTTAAGAAAATGTTCTGGAACGCCATCTTTATGTGCAATTTACTGAGTCCAGCCATGTTTGTGTTTCAATCATGAGCAATCTGTTCCTTACTTACCCTTCCAGTCATATCTCCTACGGCTTTCCCATGTCAACATTCAGTGTACACAGAGGGGATCTGGGACTTAAAAGGATATTTCTTTAACCTCTGTGTGTTAGACAAACTTTATGCAGATGTAAATTTGTCCTCAGAGTTCCTTGTGGCTAAGTTCCTATGTCTTATTCTGGCAGTCAGAGAAGTTAAAAAGATAAATTAAACTCGCTGACTATCTGAAAGCCCTGGAGAAGCTAAAAGTATGCAGAGTTCGTCCTTTATCCCTCAGGAAGAGAAGATCTTATCCATCCGTAGAGATGGAAATGACAGCCAGAGCTTGATAAAAATATTCTTACATAAGAATGGAACACCTAGGAACAAAGAAATGGCAGATGAAGTTGTGGGGTGAGGAGATGGCAGTGGCCATGAGAAGGATTGTGGAGGAGATTCTAATAGCCTGTGGTGTGTGCAGCTCAAGTCCTCTCCTGTTTGATGGAGCTTAGCTTCATTCACCAAACCTGCCAAGTCCCCTTGGGCATCCAGGAAGCCATATGGGAGCAAAGTGAAAGTTGATGCTTTCATAAGTGGTTTCTGGACTGTTCACTCATGTGAATCATGTCGCCCTCCTCAAGATCTCATACCTCAAACCATCTTTTTCTTTTCTGTTTGCATGCTTCGCTGATGGGTTCCTACTCTCTGAAATACATCCCTCCCCCTCAGTCTCTGCATTCTGAAATTCTCCTCACTTATCACAGCCCAATTCTGATGACACCTTCAAGTTGTGCTTCCTGGTCACCCCAGAGTCTACTCGGCTGGTCTCTTCTTTCTCTGACCTCCCATCACTTTTTCTGATGAAGGTGTTCCTGGAGCACCAGACGTGAGTCCATGTGGTTGGAAATGGCTTGTCACCATTACTCTCATAGTCAGCTAAAGTGGTGCCTTTTGGTCAGCTATAAATGAGTTAAAACAGAGCTTACTCTGCAGTTGGCTGTAGCGTATAAGTAGGTCGATGAGAGGCCAAGGTAGCCTGTGTATAGAAGAAAGAGAGAGCTACAAGCAAGAGTTCTACTGGAAGTTGAAGAAAAGGAAGGTCATTTAAGTGGTGGCCAATCTCAGAGAGTGAACAAAGCCATGTTTGCCATTGGGGTGTATCCTCCTGGGGTCCCTGTCTAGCAGTGCCATGTCTTGCCTTGCTATAGGTGGCAGCTGTTGACCCAGAGATGCAGAGTGGTCAGAGAAGTCCTACTGGAATTGCATGGCCATTTATGTTTCCCCCTCAGTAACTTCTCTATCAAGAATGTCCCTAAATATACAGACCAGAGGTTTCATTTGCTTACTTGGTGGGTAAACAAGAGACCATAGCAGGATGAGGTCAGAGATCATGCCTAAATTCTCTGCCCTACTCTAGTAGCAACTTAATCAAGAGTTGGTCAAAGGCCGGGAGTCCTTTGCCTCAAATTTCATGATTTCTCTCAAAGATGTACTACCAAGACACCCCCTACTTCTACAAATGCAGGCTTCCTCCCTCTTACAGGCTCTGAGCTAAAGTTGATGAAATGAATGTAATTAACTGGATCTGCTTGACCAAGTTGTAATGGTTGACAAAGACCAACTGTGAAGGGAGATTAAGAGAGAAAGAAGAATTTAATGTGTCACTTCATCATTCATCTTTCATGCACCCCCCTCACCATCCACCTGCCCATGTGCTCCTCCCTCCGCTTACTCCTTCATTCACCCATATAACGACTGTTATATAATTGACTGACTCATTCATTCATTCATCGTATTTTTATTCATTCACTCACTAATTCAACGAATATCTTCCAAATGGCTGACCTGATTAAGGCATTGTGTTGACTCCAATGTTACAAGTGCTTTGCCATCTAAGATCCAAGGGGATGGAGTGAGGAGAGAGCAGGAGGAGGACTCCAGCACATAAGCAAATCCTGTAAGCCAACATATAAGCCAATATATAAGATGCTCTCCATCTCCGTGATGGAGAGCAGTACAAAGTGCCGGGGGAACCCATCACCTTTCTCTGCATTTAATGTAGTACTTTCAGAGAGTTCTAAAAAATTCAACACTTATAAATTCAAGATCCTCAGGGGAGGAAAGGAAAGATCAGAGGGGGAAGATAAATCTTAGCAAATGAAGAGATCTAGATGAAATCTCTTCCTTCCCACTGTCTGATTGAATATAGAAAGGAGGCACCACCAGCTGGCATGTATTTCCCAGCTCCCATCTGAAGGATCAGGCTGATGAGCCTCTGAGCAGACAGAGCAGCAGGAAGATGTGTTCCCAACTGAAGGCCCAGGCCCAGGTCTCCTAATCCTGGATCTGGCACACAGGGGCCTCAAGGAAAAGTGGTGGTTCTTGTGATTTGTCACTGTGCTCTTGGCCCCAGGGGTTGGTTTTTGCTCATCTAGGTTTACTCTCTTGAACTCTCAAGGTCTGAAATCGATCTTCCTCAACAGGGCGAACTCAGATATTTAGAATGCATACCTTGACTTTATTGGGATCTTAAAAGCTATCCCCTAGTGCCAAACAGGTCCAATGGGTTTCAATCAAAAAGAAAGGGACTTGGACAATGTGAGCTTGAATTATGGCCCTTTGCTTATCACTGTGTGATCCTGGACAAGTTACCTAATCTCTCTGAGCCTCAATTGGATCATCCATCAAATAAAGAAAAGTGTTATTAATGATAAATTATCTAGTTTTGTTGATCCTTCACTGTATACTACATTTTTTACTAAGTGTGTTAAATAGATTTTATATACAATTCTCAAAGCAACTTAATGAGGTAAGTAGCTTGGTAAATTAGATTATGGCTCAGAAATACGTATTGATCCCCTGCTCTATATCCAAGGGGCAGAGTCTACTTCTCCATTGAATGACTGCTTAGTCGTGTGATTCAGTTTGACCAATGGGCCATCAACCAATGTGATATGACCAAAGGTTTCAAAAACACTTGTAAGGTGATGCTTGCTCTCTTGCATCTCTGCCATTGCCATCAGAAGAATCTGACTTAGCAAGATCACTTGCCCAAGGAAGATGAGAGACACGCAGAGCAGAACCACCCCACCCAACCGCAGTCCCGCAGTAGGAATGAGACACAGAGCTACTGCAGCTGAGATGGGAACCACTCAGCTGAGCCCAACCTAGGCCAGCCATTCCTCAGGGGAACCCTAGATGCATACACGATAATTAATGCTTGTGATTTAAGCTATTGAATTCCATAGTGGTTGGTTATGCACCAAAACTAACTAATACAATAGCATTATTATGATCTCTAAATCATAGACAAGCACACTGGAGAACAATAAGATTAAGTAAAATGGTCAAGGTAGTAAGTGGCTGAGCCAGGTCTTGATCTTTTAATCACTCTGCAGTATTGCCTCTCACTGAACTTTGCCTCCTTCATAATATGATCTAAGCTGAGGTTGTTATGAGATGGAGAAATGCTAGTGAAAACACCTTGCCTTGTACTTATTAATTTATTGAGCATGCTGCTACATGCCAGTCCTGCTCAAAAAGCTGTGCATGAATTAGAATAATAACAATAGCGGCCACTCTGGTTATTTATGGAATTGCATGGCAGTTCCCTGTAGGTCTGCATGGCTGTCCTCTGTGGACCATGGGGTCCTGGAGCACAAGCACATGTCCTGTGCATCTCGTCACGGTCAGGGCTAATCATAGAGCAAACCCCAGAGATATTGGATAGAAGAATGTTTTAAGAATTAACTCGAAATGTGAGTGTTTCTTTACAAACAAACAGCTTCCACGAAGACCTGCGATGACAGTGCATATCAGTGGCTTCTTTCTAATCTAAATTTATTGTCCCTCCGTTACTGAATTTGCTTCCTTAAAAAATGTATTTTGCTATTTTTTTTTTGCTTCTCTCCTTCATACTCACAGACGCAACCACACATACATACTATTTTGTCAAAACAGTAGCTTCACAATAACATACTGCACCTTGGCAAACTCGCATCTCTGCTAAAATTACACCAAGCAAAGTTTGTTGTTGGTTACATTTTTTAAAAAGACATGATATCTCATCTCATCAACTTCAAGTTAGAAATCACTCTGAAACTTGGGCAGCAGCATATAGCACTGAGTGTACACACACGGGTGCACACACACACACTCACACACACACAAAGCCTGTATTTTGCACCTCATGTAGTTCTGTCATATCAGTCGCCAACACAGAAGGGGCACTTGTCTGAATTTCTTTGCTGCTCGTAATTACACTGAGATGGGAACATTTGTGTCTTCTGCCTGAGACAGCGTGTTTTCCCCCAAGGTCCGGAGAGAGTCTCGCTGCCTTTGTCCTCTGGTTTGGCTGAGCGTGGGCAGTTTGTTGTGCCCCTTCCTTGCCTGCAATGTGCCAAACAGGCTCTCGAGAAATGCGCGTCCTTGGCAGTGCTGTGGCTTTGTCTGTAGCACAAAGAGCAGAGGCTGTGATGGTGAGCAAAATCCTGCAGTGTGGACCTGCAGCCTAGGGTCCCCAAAAGCAGAAGTCACAGTTCCGCTGTCCCAGGTGCTGAATTCAGCCCATAGACGTGGCTTGCTTGACCTTATTTTTTTCCCACTTGATCCGATATTTAAAATTGGAATTTTACATCTAGATTTGCAGGTTCTCTTGAAAAGCTGGGAGATGTGACAACAGTGGGCCTCATTTCAGCTCATGGCTGCAGTGGTTGGAGCTGTGCATGGCTGAGCCCTTCACAGGGACAATCACTCCCCTCTAGGCATACCCTAAGTGTCCTGCCGACTCCCTTCAGTGGGGTTCACTGTAGGATTCTGGCTGTCAGTGCTGTGCCCTGGTTATTACTGCCCTTGTAGTAGAAAAATATTTCTCTTCACATGTCCCTATCAGAAGTATTTTTTTAAAAAGATATACTAGAAAAACCACATATTTTGCGAAAACTGGAAATGAGCACATTTCTTTGTGGAAATGAAATCCTACCTATGTAACAAATATGGAAAACTTCAGTGTGATCCATTTGTACAAACGTCCCCCAGTGTCCTTGTTCTTCAGGGCATTTCATGGCCTCTTGATGGTGAAGATCCTTCTGGCTCCCATGGAGAGGCAGGTAGTGGAGTGAATAGAACATAGACTTTGGCTTCAGGCAAACTTGGGTTCAAATCTTCTCTTTGCAGTTCCACAGCTCCGAGACTTTGGAAAAGTCAAAGAACTTTTGTGAGTCTCAATGCTCTTATCTGACAAATGATTTGAAACTACCTCACGGAGCTATTGTGAGAAACCATGAAATGATTGTGCATAATTACCAAGAAAACTTTGGGTTCACAGCAAGTCCTCAAAAATATTATTTTTCTCCCCCTACCAGAAGAAAAAATAAATAGAAAGATCAGCTAGGGGCCGGCCCAGTGGCGCAGCAGTTAAGTGTGCACATTCCTCTTCTGCAGCCCGGCGTTGGCCAGTTCAGATCCTGGGTGCAGACATGGCACCACTTGGCAAGCCATGCTGTGGTAGGAGTCCCACATATAAAGTGGAGGAAGATGGGCATGGATGTTAGCTCAGGGCCAGTCTTCCTCAAAAGAAAAGTAAATAAAATAAAATGGTTTTAAAAAAGAAAAAAGGTCGGCTAAAGTAACAACTAGAAGATCTTGTCAAAATCCAGCAAATTAAATTAAATTATTATTATTGAAGTGTTTTTTTTTTTAACCGCGTTTGTCATTTCTGCAAGTTCAAATCAAAATACCCACACACACTATGGGTCAGAGAGAAACAGCCGGTCACCAAAATTCAGCTTCCTTTTCTTCCTCTGCACACAACTCTTCCACATTTCCAAGTCTCCTTACAGCAAGGTGTAACCATGAGGCTAGTTCTTGCCAACGGAAGCAGTGGGTGTCACCTACTTCTGCCAAATCTTAAGAAGCAGTGGTTCTCCCTGATGCTCTCATTCTCCTTCTGTCAGCATGATGCAGATGACAGCAAGACGGGGATAGATAGTGAAGACACAAGATGGAAAGAGCTTGGTTGCTGATTCACAACATGGAGGACAGCTTCCTGCCAACCCGATATACCTACCTTGGAGGTTGTTATATTTGACCCATTATATTTTGGGGTCAATTTGTTTCAGTATTTTAACTTATTTTAACTAATGTTCATGAGATTCACACAAGCACATACCTAATGAGTTTGGGGCTTCTTATCGAATACTGTAGCCAACCACTGAAGAACACTTATAGATTAGGAAAGTCATTGGACCACAAATGAGAATTAACAACGGAAAGGCTTATAACTTCTAGTTACAGCTATAATTGAACAAATGTGCCTGTCAGTCAGTCAATCAGCCAACAAATATTGACTGAGTACTTATTTTAGGAGCTTCAGAGTCAGGTTAGAGGGATAAATAAAACAGAAAGAGTCCTTCCACTAGGAGAATTTACACTCCAGGGATAAGTGCCTGACCAGTTTTGATCATCTAGATCTGCACCTCATCGGCTTTCATCCAAATTGTTTATGATCAACACCGTCCATCCTCTACTGCAAATCTGCATTCTAATACCTCTGTGGGGAAGAGAGTGGTCATAGATGATGTGCTATATATTTGTGTGCTGTCTCTCAGCCCCACATTTGTCCTTCTATATTTCCGTCTATTACAGGGGGCTAGAAACCTAAAAACTACATTTCTCAGTCTCTTTTGTCACCTGCTCAGCTATGTTCTGCCAATGGGAGGTATTTTCACAAGACTGAAAGGGAGGGTGGGAGCATGAGGATGACAGCAAATTGCAACAACTTTGTCAGTGAATCCAGCAGGTCAGGGAGACTGCAGGCCCCTGGGATGCAGTAGCTGTGGTGAGAATTCATGGGCCCTCCTCTGGATCTAGGCAATGGGAACTGACGGATTATCCAAGCACCTCGACCAGGAAAGACCAACAGCAGCTACTTTAGTCATGATGGTATCAGTCCACTTAAGATGCAAAATCCATCAACCTTGGCCCTGATCGGCTTAGCTCAAGTTACAGCCCACAGCTTACTTGCCTAGGGAAGGTCCAGGTACCCTCAATTACAGACTCACCATCCTCAATTTAATGGAGGAGTGGTATTGGCTGCAAATGCAAGCCACGATGTTAATAGTAGAAGATACAAGAAAGCCCCAACAGAGATCTAAGACATAAGCCTAACCAAGCTACTCCCCTGCTCAAAACTAAAAGCTATGGCTCCCCATCCTGTTCAGGGTTAGGACTAAGAAATAAATGGCATCTGCCACCCTCTCTAGTTGCACCTGCAGCAGCTTCCCATGTTCCTGCACTTAAAATCCAGCAACACTTGTAGTCTGCCAAACATGTTCTGCTGTGTCACATCACTGTGCCTTTGTTCATGCTGGTCCCTCTGCCTGGAACGTACTCACCCTCCTCTCAGTCTCCCCCATGCCTATACTCTTGGTTATTGCTGTTCATTTTTCAACCGCTAGCTCAGGCATCCTTTCTCTAGAAATCATACTTTGACTTCCTCTTCAAATAACTTTAGGTGTTCTTCTCCTAGTCTATAGAGTATCTTGTGCTTATCTTCATCACAATACTTCCTAAACTATGTTACAAAAGTCACCTCAGGACCCAGGACAGTGCCTGGCCTATAGCAGACAACGACTGTAACAATAACTGCAGTAAACTTTTACTTATTTGTTCATTCCACAAATATTTATTGACCATCTTTTTCACGCCAGATATTGCTCTAGGCAGTGACAAAACATATATTGCATTCCCATTCAGTACCAGCTGCTGTGCAAATATTTTACATGTTTTGTCCTTAGGAGTATCCATCAGCATCCAGAGCAATTCCATGAGGGTGAAACCAGTATTAGTCCCAATTTAGAGATGTAGAAACGGAGGCTTAGAGAGGATAAGTACATATTTAATGAATGAATAAAGAGAGGAATAAATAAACATGGCTGTCTCTCCAGCTAGACTGTAGGCTCTTTGAAAGCAGAAATGGAATCTCCTTGCTCGGCTCTATTTTGAAGTGTTTAATATGGTACGTACTAGGGAGATTCCATATCTCAGTTTGCCTAGCTCAGTCCTTCTTTAATTAAATCTGTTGTTGTAACATAATAACGTGCCCTTTCATTCTCAAATGTGAACCCATGCCTGGCTCCTAATGAGTGCCATATTTATGTTGGTTGAACTGAACAGTGCTGACTCAAGGTAAAGAAGTCAAAATTAGAAACCAGCCTCTACCCCCAATTCCAAGGCTATTTTCACCACACCACACTGTGTCTGAAGGAAATTAATCAGTTTTGAGTAGACTTCATGCTCAAACCATCAAAGAAAGACAGCCCATAGATCACCTGACTCACTCGGCTTGGAAGAACTCCTTCACTTATCTACTTGAGCACCCCCATTTTAGAGATCAGAATCTAAACCCAGGTAGGTCACCTGAGCTGCATGGAGCATGGGGTAAAGCCGTGATTGGAATACTGTCTTCTAACACCAAGCCCAAAGCTCTCTCTGGCACCCCTACGGTTGTCTCCCAGCTAGTCTTTGCTCACACATTCTTTCCTCTTGGAATGTCCTTGCGCCCTTGATGAGCTAGATCTGCAGCATATCCTTTAAGCCTCCACTCCTGTAACCCAAAGGCTCAGTTCTGAGTCACGCATCTATTTCTAAGCTTCAGTTTTTCCCCTGGGTTGCCCAGAGACAGCAGAGTGATTCTGGGGGCTTCTCTGTCTCTCAGAGGAAGCTCCCTTAGGGCAGAGCTCAAGCTCCTTATGTCCCTGCATCCCACCTCCCTACCACCACCACCCTGGTCCCTGGCATGGGCTTTGTGTATGTTGAATTAAACAACACATAATTCTAAGATCTTAATATTATTATTATTCTTTCCAAAATCCATTTCTCAAAATTAAACTTCTGCTCTCTGTTAATATCAGGCCTCTTTTCTCACTATAGATTTAGGATACATATTCAATGTCTTGAGGATTCAGAGAGTGTTTGTTTTTCATGATTCTGTTCATAAACATTCAATGAACACCATCTTGGGGTCCAGCTTCTGCAGAGTCTCCATCAATCTAGTGGAAGAGTCAAAGAGAAAAGACACACAGGTCAATATATGATTACATTGGGCCATGATACCTGCAAATACATCACAAATGCTTACTTTCTGCGGAAGACAGGCAGTCTCTTATGCTGGGGGAGTTGAGGAAGCCTTCATTGAGGAGGTATAACTTTTAACCTGTTCCTTGAAGGATGAGCAAGAGGTTTCTGCTCATGATTAAGCCCCGCAGGACCCATTTTGTCTATGCATGCCATTGCTTCTTCACACATAGGATCCTTCAGTTCTTTTTTAATATCTTGCTTGTCTATTAACCGCTAGCTCTGTGAGGACTGAAATGATTTCTACCAGTCTGCATCAGACTAATCTTTTGGCTTTGTCCCCAGTGAGCCAAGAATTCCAGCCACCCACTTAGAGTTATATTTTGTACCTCAATGTTAGAACGCGCATACACTCTTTTGACATTATTGCTGCCCCTGTCCTCAGGACTTTTGGCAATAATTTTCTGTAATTCATGTGGTAGAATAAAAGACCCTCTCCAGCTCTCCAACCAAGACCCACTATCATCCCAGCCAGCCGGAGAGGGTCTCACTGGTTATGTGATCCTGGACAAATTATTGACCTTTCTTGAGCATCAGGGTCCTCATCTTTAAAATGAGGATAATAAGGATGTCTACCCCTTGGGGCTGTAAAGAACATTAGATGAACTTAGCATGAAAAGACCAAGGACAGTGCCTGACACATGTTAAGTGTTGTGTACTTGTTGGTTATCAAAAAAAAATAACTGTCTCGGGGCTGGCCCGGTGCCACAGCAGTTAAGTGCGCACGTTCCGCTTCTCGGTGGCCAGGGGTTCGCAGGCTCGGATCCCAGGTGTGGACATGGCACTGCTTGACAAGCCATGCTGTGCTAGGCATCCTGCATGTAAAGTAGAGGAAGATGGGCACGGATGTTAGCTCATGGCCAGCCTTCCTCAGCAAAAAGAGGAGGATTGGCAGTAGTTAGCTCAGTGCTAATCTTCCTCAAAAGAATAAAAATAAAAAAATAACAAAAATAACTGTCTGTATCATCATTGTCATTGTCAACTGCAGCAACAACATCATGACTATTGTAAACTGAGTTCTTATTGTACTTTAGGGGTCATGCCAAGCAATGGAGATATTTTATTTAAATACTCACAACTCTCTCTAGTATTACCATTATCATTTTACTCAAGGACTCTGAGGCTCAAGATGGTTAAGTAACGGTCTAAGGTATTAAATGACAGAGATAAAGCATATATCACCTCTGTCTACGTCAAAGTCTATTCCCGAGGCTGTTGCCTTCCCCAGATGCTCCAAGGACCCCACAGAGCCAGAAAGGCCCTTATTACGTCACTTACCTCCAGCTTAACCAAGGTTATTTCCCTAGCAACCCTCAAACTGTAAAATGTTTCCTGGTGGTAGTGGGACATCCCAGCTGAGCCTTCACAGAGCCCCCAGCCAGGCTTCTAGCTGCCAGGTGGAAGAAAGTGATTTGGGGTCAGAGCTCAGCTTACAAAGGAAACTCACCTGATCCCCTAAACTGCTTGGGCAGACCTTTTCTAGACTCATGGTTAGTGTATGGCTGGACAACGACACACACCCAGACTTACAGGGTGCACAGTGAGAGTGCTGCCCGCCAGGCTGGAGCACCTCACCTCAGGCCCAGCCTCAGCAGTAGTCGTCAACCCAAATATCTGAATGTTGTTCCAAAATAAGCGACGAGCCGCCAGATATCCCTCATCTCATTAAATTCCCGTTTGGTTTGGGCAGCCACAGAAAGGCCATCACTTCTACAGGAGAAGAAACTGAGGCACAGATGGTTATGTGACTTGCCCTGTGGCACTCAGTCCAGGCACTGGGCACTCCAGCATCACCTCCCAGAGTCCTGTTCATGGCTCCTCCTCCCACCACTGCAGTTCTGTCAGGAAGCAGGTGCTGTCAGAGGCTAGCATCCTTCACAGGGCCTTCTCCTTGGCGCCCAGGGGCCTGTCAGCCAAAGAGATCTGTATTACCTCCATTTGCTAAGAGAAAGCATTTCTTTCAGGACACCAGGACTGCATGGATGTCCCATCCCACTCAGTTTCTGCTGCCTGAATCCAGAGAAGCTGAAATGGAAGAAATCACTGTATAGTTGTTATGATCTCGATTGTGTCCCCCTCAGATCCATTTGTTGAAGTCTTAACGCCCAGTATCTCAAAGTGTGACTGTATTTGGAGACAGAGTCTTTAAGGAGCTGATCAAGGCTAAATGAGGTCATAAGGGTTGGGCACTATCCAATAAGACTGGTGTCCTTTTAAGAAGAAAAAGAGATACCAAGGGTGTGCACACCCAGAGAAAATACCGTGTAAGGTCACAGAGAGATGGCGGCCATCTGCAAGCCAGGAAGATGGGCCTCAGCAGAAATCAACCTGCTGAAACATTGATCTAGGACCTCCAGCCTCTGGAACCACGAGACGATAAATGTCTGTCGCTCAAGCCCCCCGGCCCGCAGAGCTTAGTCATGGCAGCCTGAGCTGCCTCCTATAGCAGGACACAGCGATGTGGCTGGGAGGGTATCCACATACTGGAGCTCCAAGTGCCTATTTTTAGAAAGGGAGTCATGCAGACACTTCTGTGGAAACCTTGCATTTACAAGGCAGAGAGCCCCCATCGAGGTCAAAGGGGCTCTGAATTCAGTTTTCTTTCCCCTTCCCATCCATCCTAGACTCACAACATCCAACACACACCCAACCAGACCCGGGGCCTTGAGCCCATCCAGGCCGGGCCTCCCAACTTTGGTTGTGTGTCTGTCAAACCAGCCTCCTTCCCTGAAAAGGACAAGTCAGAGCCATCTTTCAGGAGCTTTCCTCCCCTGACAGAAATCAGCAGGGTTAGAATAAACTGCATAAGTTATCAGCTCCTCAGGAAAGAACATGAAAAAGGCCCTTCTATCACTTAATGAAAAATAGCTTCTTTTTTTGGACAGAACTTCATAGGCCTGCAATCAAGCTATGGCTCCCCTCTCCGTTCCCTGACGTGCCATGCAGGCAAAGCAAGTCGGCATCTATTAATAATATTTTCTCCGGCTCCTTTCATTTTTCTGCATGTCCTACCACTGTCAGGCCCCGTGATGGAGCGGAGCCTTTATCTCGTCCGAGTCTGGCCTGTCAGGGTGATAAACAATTCTAACAAGAATCAGAATAAAGATCTTCCCAGTAGACTCTGCAGAAAGATAGAGGCTTTTCTCATTTTCTCGACGGAAAAAAAAAAATTTAATCTAGCGGCTCCGGCTTTTTTCAAGCGTCACATTCAAAGAGATGCAAATTTGTCAGAGCAGAGACCCCAGCTGACTCTGAGCACTGCATGAATGTCAAAGGGGGGAGGCAGTGTCTTTGACATGGCTGCCTTTTTGGGGGGGTGGGGAAGCTCTCTGCTGAATGTTAAAAAAAAATAAGGTTTCGCTTTGTAGTGTGTGTTTCAACAATTTTCATAAGTTTTCTTCTGAAATGAAAAACTGCCATTGGGAAGGAAAAGAGAGGAGGAAAGGGACAGATGGAGATTTGGGGTGAAGGAGGAAAGAGCCCCAGAGAAACAACTCCATTGAGATGTCAGGTTGGGCTGAAATGCACACTAGCTGAGTAGGTTTGCTGAGAAGGCAGATGGGGCTGAATGAGTGAAGGCGCTGCACTGATGAACGAATGCACGCATCATAGTGTGCAGTTTGGTCTTTTGTTGGGTTTAGTTATTTTCTTCATTTTGCAGACACCGTTCACACCTCTTTTTGGATATTTCTTTTCCAATTTGCCATTAGCGTGAAGGCATCTGCATTTTCTCATCTTCTGCTCTGTTGGTTGCCTGGATTCAGAGGCAGCAACAAATCCAGCTGGAAGGAGTCAGGTGGAAGAGGCAGGAGAGTGAACAGGAGAGACTGGAAGATTAGGACGCTGATGGGCTGGAGGGAGACTGGGAGTGGCCAGCACTGGCCTCTGGGGATCCCTGGGGCGTACAGCAAGCACATACTCACCGCTCAGCCCCCAAGTCCTCTGTGGAATCTGAAGCCCTGCTGAGCTGGGCTGGGGCTGAGGCAGTCCACAAAGAGTCGTTTTGGCCAGTTTTGTGAAGGCAGGCTACACAACCTCCTCAACACTTCCCTCCAGCATGCATCCCAACCTTGGGGCCCTGTTGCAGGCTCTGTAGAACATTCACATCTTTTCCAATCCCTCTGTGGTTTTCTGAGTAAAGAGCACTTGATGCTGACATTCCATGGCTTCTTTTCCCTCTCCATCACTGCCCTTACTGGTTTCTCCATCGCCCAGCTTGCCTCTACCTCCTGACCATAGTCCTGGGTCATTCACTCAGCACCAACGTGCATCTTTCATTCCCCAGAGCACCACTTGCACAAAGCTATTGTGTGTAGCAGACTTGAAACAAGGCCAAGGTTAGCAGAAGCTTAGCAATAGTGCGAGGAGGAGCTAGTGATGCTTACAGAAGAGACAATGACGCAAAGTCAAATCTTAGCCATCATTCAAGTGGTGATCTTCGCAAGACTCTACCTGGTGCCTCTGTCTCCTGGCAGGTTCTCTGAGAACTTGGGGCCCCAAATCCCAGTCTCCTTCACTAGACAGGCAAAGTCTCAAAGTCCCAGATCTTTTGTTATGCAGAGAAACTTAATTTTTCTTCTCAGCCTTTCAAACACTGTCATTTGGCCTGCACCCTATCACTTTCTGGAATTGATACATTAGATTCAAGGTTAGTTATATTTGTGTCAGTAGACCCTATACACCCTTCCCTTCTCTTGTCCTTGCTCTTGCCATTTGGGAGTATAGTGAGAACTAGATGTATGTATACACATGTGGGGTGGTTGGTTGATTCAAGTGAGGATTAGGGCGATATATGATATAGAGTCTGTATATGGAGGGAAGAAGGACTCTTAAGGCCCTTCTAATAGGAGAGTGTGCATGAAATTTGGGTCTATCTCATCTTCCCAGAAACATTTGGCACTCCCCTTTTTGTCATGCTGTCTTCCTATTGTCAGCCTCTTCCTAGAGCCAGCACTTAAGTTGTGACAAGAAGCATTAGTTCAATATCCAGGCAATGCCTCCCTCAATCTTGAGTGATTCTAATAATGAGCAGCCTTAGATATCATCCTTGCACCCATATTTTTTCTCGGAGACCCCAGACACTGCTTTAGACAACTGTCATCTTGCTTGGTTATCAGCCAGTTAGGAGAGAGAAGTCTTGTACCACCTGAAGTGATTCCATTCCAGAGAAAGGGTTCCCACAGCATACACAGTGCTCTGGAAGGGAAGGTGGGCAGGAACCTGTGGCTCTATGAAATAGCCAGTTGCTGCAGAAGGTCTGCACTCCATTCTGCAGCCTCAGAGCTCAGGAGGCAGGAATTGTGGACATTTTCCCTGCTCTTGAGAATGTTGTATGCTAGACTTTTCCCCCTAGGGTTTGGGGGACATCTTGACAGGTGACAGTTTGACTAGTCAGGACTAGCACTCTACCAGGAAATGAATCCTTGCAGAGAATTTCTCAAATTGGAAGGAATGGAAGAATGAAGAGGAATCTGGGGCCATACATTTAATTCAACATACCTGTGGCAGCCTAGTACAGTTTCAAGACCTCCAGCTGTTAGCCTGGTGTCCTTGGGAAAAACATGCAGATTCCCTCATTTTTAATTTCCTTGTTAAAAAGAAGCACAGACAACAATGGCAATAACAAAACACTAGCAACCTGCGCCCCATCAGCTCACGGGATTATTGAGTCAAATAAGATACGAAATGTGCTTCTCAACCCCAGAAGCAGAACACCACTGTAGTTTGCTTCTTTTTATTGACTTTCTTCCCTTTTCTCATCCTACTGCTATTTTCACCCAGATAGCCCAATAAAATGTCCCCACTACCACAAAGTTTCTTTTTCTTTTAGGGGAAAAATTTAATCTTCTTCCTCTATACGTTCAAAGAATACGTGTTCTTCTAGAGCTTTGCTGAATGCTACCACATTCTCATTGTCTTCCTTGAGCAGAATGTGAAATTGTTTCTCCACGGGCTGGATGCTCCTCCAAGACTCGGGTCTCTCACTTTTTCCTGTAGAGTCTGGCGTAGAGGAGGGACTCATCAAGGAACTGTGGCTATGATTAATTCAAATTTGCATAAGCAAATGATAAATGCCATTAAATGCAAGCCCAGAAACATATAAAGAAGCTCCCTAAACATCTCTCTTCATGTGACCTTGTGTCTAGAAGAGGGACAACATTAATATTTCATTGACTATACTTAGATGAAGACTGCTCTCTGTTTAATTTGAATTATCTCATTAGGATTAACAATACTATTGAGTAGGTTATTATTCATGTTTTTATCGAGAAAAAAAAAAACAGTAATGTGCTTAAAAATATTTGATTGAATTTGAGTAAAAGCGTCTTTTGCCTGTCTCTCAGATGGCAAAATAATCATTTATTCGGTCAACAAACACTTATTATGGGCCTACTACATGGAAGACATTGGATTAATCACTGGGAATAAAACTGGTGAGCAAGATACCATGGTGTCCGCCTTCAGTGGGCCTATATTCTGGTGGAGGGAAGAAATGAACAAAAATCAACAAAATAATCACAAATTATGATAAGTTCTATAATGAATGAAGTACTGTGACAGAGGAAAAAAAGAGTACAAAGAAGTCCTCTCCAAGGAGACAATTAAGCTCAGCTGGAAAGGCTAGGAAGAAGCCAGGCAACAAATAGAAGAAGCAAGAGCATTCCAGGCAGAGGGAATGGCACAGGAGTGAAAGAGCTTAAGTATGCTTAATACTCAAGGAATGAAAGAGCTTAAGTATATTCGGTATATTCAAGGAGCAGCACATAGAGTAATGTGGCCACAGGGTAGTAGATGAGGAAGGAATGGCATGAGGTAAGTTTGAAGAAGAGTCCAGGGGTCACACCACACAGGAGACCTATGAGTAGGTTGTGTAAAGAGTTTGAATTTTGTCTCAAGTGCAATGGAAAGGCACCGATGGTGATCATCAAGAACTGATGTGTTCTGAAGACATTTCATGGTCATTTCTGCTCTTAGACTGAAGAATCTAAGAGAGGAAGTCAAGAGTCTACTGTGGTCATCTGGCGAAGGAAGGAAGGTCATCTTCCTGAACCAGTTGTGGGTGCAAAAGACGTGGGGAGAAGCGGATAAAATTGAGAGAAATTTTAGGAATAGGACTGACAGAACTTGTTGACGTACTGGATTTGAGATGTGAGAGAAGTGAAAGAATTGTGACACCTCCTAGGCCTTTAGCTGCAACAATTGGATGGTCAGAGGTGCCTTTATTAATTCAAGACAAACTAGAGAAAAAGTTTCTTAGATGAGGAATCAGTTCCACTTTGATAAATTATAGATGGACAAGTTACCTTAAATCTTTTCCCGGCTGTATTGTCAATGCCTAGAAGAGTACCTAAGACATAATAAGTAATGAGTAAGTATTTGTTGAATCAAAAAAGAAGATCTGTGCAATTCCAAGTTGGCAGTTGGACATGTGAGCCTAATGTTCATATTAGAGATATGGGTTAGAGATAAAAATTGGGAACGTGTGAGCATTTGGATCTAAATAAGCCATGAGGAGTAAAAGACATTGAATGAGGAGAAGGGGTAGAGTCAGAAGAAGCTGAGGATCAAGACCTGAGTGACACTAACTCCTAAATAGCAAGTTAAGGAGAAGGACGCAGAGAAGAATCCTAAAGCACAGAAGCAAGGATGACAGAGGAATGGAAACAGAAGCATGTGACAGTCAGGAAGGCAAGAGAGGAGGGCGTTACCCGATCAGCTGTGTCTACTGGCTCTGAAAGGTCCAGTAAAATGAAGACAGAGAATCATCCACCAAATTTAAATCCTTAAATCAAACGCTAGAATCAAATGAAATCATTCTAACTGAATGTTCTTTTGGTTTTACCATATGCTGATTATCGCAAATGGTAAAAAGACTAATGATCCAGGAATTGCAACTGAGGAAAAGATTAATACTCTATGAAAAAAATCAGTTATAGTAATAATAATCTTCATCTCTAATATCCTGAGGTGATACAGGGGAATCTGTTGGGATCAAAAGCCAGGCAGACGAAGGATCAAGTCCCAACCTGTCCACTTCCAGATGTATGTGCTAAGACTACCTAAGCCTTCGTAAATGTCAAACTCCTTGCCCACTGAACTTGAATGATAAAAATAATATCTCACTTGCTTATTCACAGAGTATTCATAAGAATCAAAAAAGCTAATGTACGTGATAAGATTTTGAAACTGGAGAAATATTGCAAATATAAAGGGCCATTTATAATCATAGGAAGCAGTGCCTCTTCCTCTCTCATTCATTCACTGGTCCAACATTTAGGAGCCCCAACTTCAGGCAGGCCATATGACAAGGAATAAGGCACAGTCACTGTCTTCAAGTAGCTCATAGTCCCTCTGTATTGTGTTCATTTTTGTAACTCATACCCAAAAGAAAGCATGCTAGGTTTGTACATGCAGCAGGGAAATTAGTGATATGACACAAAGATGATATTAAATTCTAACTAAAATGATGCTCCATGTAGTTAAAATCATTAAAATGTGTAATTCGTAAGAACCTTCCCTCAATAAAATAAATGCCTCATCTGTTTTGTCATAGTACTTTGCGTATTCTTCCAGGCTAGCTCTTGGCTTTGGAGTTGTTGCCCATTCCCAGCTAGAGCATGATTGCTGTTGTGACAAAATCTGTGTCTTATTCCAAGTCTGGCATAGTATTCGCCAAATATCTTCTGTATTGAATAGATTTTCCAAAGGCAGCAGATCTGTATGCTTATCTTATGGTTTCAAGTAGTGGGGAAAAAAAGATATTTCTAAGTGACCTAAAGAGCTTAATGAATCCTTCAAGGCAGAGGTCAGAAAAAGACCCATTTAAGGCGACAAAAATGTTCTATAGAATCTTGATTAATGGAGAAAAACAACTTTCCCAAAGGAGAAGTTCAACAAAGGAGAAAACCAGACAATATTTGCCTTCTTGGTTCACTGTCTATTTATGAAGGCAATGGCTCTGAGCTGCCATCTTGAATGGAGTGAGCATATATTTCAGGTGGACACTAAGAATCCCACAATCAGCCAGGCAGTGATGAGAAGCACCTCAACCTCTGCATCTCTCTGCCAGAGATGGGAGTGGTCCCCCAAGGACTTCCCTCTGAAGGTGACTGAGTATGCGCAGGTGTGAAAGTTGTGGAGAAACCACTTTAGAAAACGAGAGGTGTGGGAGGGCTTCAGGCCACTTCTGAAGCATTGGCCCTTATCTAGGAAGTTGCTTCCAGACTACATGTGACTTAAAGAGAGGACAATCCAGGAGATTGTACTCATCAAACCTCTGCTACTCCAGAACTGAGGCATCACCAGATTCCTGGGAAAGGAATCAAGGAAGTCTTTACCCTTAGCAGAGAAGCTCCAACCTGGAGATCCGAGCCCATCGTACTCCTGCCTTTAAAAGATGTGAGGTTCTCCAGGGACACCTGCTCCCTACCTTCAGCGTGTGTTCACAGGACTCCTCACCCTGAGCTCTGAAGAGGTGAGGTCATGACTCCAAATCTTTGGTGTGTATAAGAAACACCTGGTTCTCTAATATTAAAAATGTAGATGCTTGGACCTCAGCTCCAACAAGTCTGGAATGAGTCCCTGAAATCTGCAATTTATGTAATTCTGGCCCTGGGTCCTGGACGACACTTTGAGCACCATGGTGAGAGGGGCAGTGGTTAGAGCTCAGGCCTTGATGTCAGAGTGTCTGAGGCTGAAATCCTACTCTACCCTGTATTTGCTGTGTGACCTTGAACAGCCATTTATATCCTCCCCAACTCAGTTTCCATGTCAATAAAATGGGAATAATAGTAGTGTCTACTTCATAAACTTTTGTGAATACTAAATATAATAACCCATGCAAAACCTATCTCCTAGTGTGTGGCACACCGTAAGTAATAAATAAATGGTCATTATTCATCTTACATTTAAAGAAAAAGACATAAGCAACTAACATAGCATCTTGTCTTGAAAATCTGCCACTGCAACACTGAGCTGCTTAATTCAGAGAATATTTTTACTTTTGTTTTTCACATGGCTGGCTTCATTATAAATGGACTGCCCCCCAGGGGACCCATTAACTGGTTTAGTACCGTGGTGCTGGTACTGTGCATTTGGCGGTGCTGTGGTATTCCCAATGGCAACATCAGCAGCATCAGTAAATCCATTGCAGGGTATGCTAAGAATCCCAATATCCAATCATTGCAAGGGGCAAAGGAAAGTAAGAGACTCGCTGTCACCAAAGCCATCTTACATGGGTGTTCAATGACAAATGTGTATAGTCATTTGTTCAACAAGGTTGTGTTGGATCTCTCCCATGCGCCAGGTTCTGTGTATCAACAGCAACAGAATAAAGCACGTGGCCTTGAGGGCAGAAAGGAGGGCAGCATTCTGTTTGGTTTATTACTGGGGAGTTTCCTGGGGAGGGGGCACAGGAGATGTCAATGGACAGCTGAATTCACTTCTCGTGTGTGTGATTTTGTGAAATGTCCCCTCAAGGCATTGAGGGAAAAGATCATTAGTATTTTGTTACACGTATGTGAGGAGCAGACTTTTGTTCTCTTTGTTAAATGTGACGTGAGGGAGAAAAGTAGAATGGTGATTCTAAGCCATTTAAAGAACTTGCATGATGGGTTCAAGATGGCAGGCTGAACTGGTGACTATTCCACCACTCACGAAAAGAATCTCATAAAACGCCAAAGACTATATTTCAGACAGGACCAGAAAACATTGAATCCACAGAAACAAGCAAGAGTGCCGTTAGCGGACTAGAGAGGTTGAGGAATCTCTAAAAGATTGAAAGCGATACAGGGAGTAAAACACGTGTGCACACGCACACACTCACATACACAGACGGCAGAAGCACTTCAGGGAATTCCAAGCTTGGAGTTAGAAGAGACGGGAACAGGTGGAAATCCATCAGAAGAAATACAAGAATATGGTTCCAGGCAGAGGAGATCAGTGTGAGTGACGTCCTGGAGTGGGTAAGGCCAGGTGTGTTTGGGAAAATAGTGAGGTGTCTAAATTGATTGGTGTCTAGGACACCCCCAAATGTTCAGACTCCCCCCATACCAATAGAATCATATCCCGGATCCTTGATGTGGCCTCCACAGCCCTCCACACTCTAACTCCAGGACTGCCTTCACATCTGATTCACCAATTCATCTCTTCCACTCTCCTTGATGTCCCAAATGCACTACACCACTGGTCATTCTCAGAAAAAAGTCCATATGCTTTGGACTCACACTGTGCACTCTTTGGGGTGACACTCCTTCTACCTCCATCTTTGAAAGGCTCCTTCTTCAAGGCCCTTTCAAACACCAACCCCTTCCAGAAGCCAGCTTCAAAGGAACCAGCTTTGTGAAGGAACTAATCCTTAGCTTATACTAACCTAGCACCTTGTATCTCTGTATAATCTCTGCTGAGGGTCTGTCCAAGGGCATAATTTCCTTGCCTGTGTCTTTATGCACCCTGAACATTGGGAACATCGTGAAAAGAAGGAATGCATCTCTCTCAGCACTTTGCACACAGTAGGAACACATAGAATAGCATCTAGAATGTCATAGCTACTTGGTAAGTACTTGCAAAATAAGTGAATAAACGTTTACAGAAGTCCAAATATAATGATATACCCCTAAAATTTATATAATGTTATAAACCAATGTTATCTCAATTAAAAATGTTTAATAGACTGTGTGACATGCTTTTGGAATGTACAGGCTGGAGACTTCTCAAGAAAGGCCTTGAATGCTAGGGTGAGAAATGGATGAATTTAGCAGGCCAGGGGAAACTGTGGCACATCTAGGTGACATTTGAAAAATCCAGAACAGTCAGGGTAGAAACGGTGAAGAACCTGGAATAGGCTCCATGCAAAAATCTACCCATGTGGTGAATTTGTGGTGAATTTATGTTGAGAACCATGTTTCAAGAGGTGGGCCATAGGTAAGTGTTTATCCCCAAATAGAACTTTAAGAAAAAAAATCTTCAAATAGAAGTACAAAATATAGCAAAGCTGGCAGGGAGTGCAACTTGAAACACGGCTGTGTTGATGGCTACATGTGAAGGCAAGTTCAAAAACAAATTTCTTTTACAATATGGCATTTGTTAGGTACACGATTTTAATTGAATAGGGAGACAAAGTACAACATCAGCATGTTAAACGTAGGCACGCCGGGCAAGAAGCATCTGATCCAGAGCCGGGCTTTTTTATGGTATTCTTGTCAATACAATTGTCATCTTAGTGCTCTGTTTATTACTAAACCTAGCCTTTGTTTCGCATTATCGGCAAGAGAAATATTTGTTTTCAACTAGGTTTCAATGCAAGATGTTCATTCAAAATTCTAAGTATTTTGAGCAAATTTGTTTTTTCCCAAGAATTTGCTTAATTTGGGACTTGGAAGGATGGTCTGTAAGTAAAGGAACAGTCCAAAAGGGATGCTCAAAATGGCCCATTTACATATAGGGTGTCCTACAAAATAAGACTCAGGGTAGGGAGGGGCCAAGACTGCCTTCGTGGGAGGGACTTTTGAAGAGGCAGCATCATATAAAAAAGGCAGAAGATGTCTCCCATCCCCCTCTCGTTAGTGTGATCTTGGGAAAATCACTTCGCCTTTTGAGCCTCAGTGAGGACACATTGATGTCATCTCCACCATGGATGTAATAATCCCTCACCAGGCAAAGTCCCAGTGCCGTTCTGATAAGGAGCATGGAAATGTGAGAAGCTCTGAAAGCTGGGGAGATGCGAGGCCTGTCCTCCTGCATCTCAAGGGACCAACTGGTCCAGGTTCCTACCCCAAAACCCTGTACCTCTTCCGGGGAATGAGATTTACAGCAGACGATAATCTTTGCATCTCTGAGAAGGTCTGCTCTCAGTGGGGTGTGAGAGCAGAGGCACAAGGATACCGCCTCTCCCCTGTTTTTCTTGCTCCCTCTCTCTCTCCACCCCTCCTTTTCTTCCTTCCTCTCTCCCTTCCTCCCTCTCTTTTTCCCTTCCTCCTTCTCTCCTTGCTTGCTTTACTCTTTCCTTCCTTCTTCTCTCTCTCCCTCCCTTCCTCCTAGTCTACACCTCTTCACTGAATGCCCTTTGTGGGCCCACCAGATTCTGTGATGCTGTGAATCTCCATTTGCTTTCCCAGGACCCTCACCTCCTGGGCCCGGCTTTCCTCTCATTCCTCCCTCTGCCCTTCACGCTGCCCGTGCTCCACGCGTCATGACATGTGTGCCCCTCATGTGTTCTTACCCTGGGACCTGGCTGGTCTCTCCCTTCAACCATCTGGTCCAAATCCTGCATCTCCAGACAAATGGTACCTGGGATGAGATCTGTATAAAGTCCCAAACCAAAGCCCATTCCCTTTGGCTTCAAGGAAGCACGTGGTTCAAAGGTAAGAGAATGGTCTTTGGATTCAGACTAAATTCCCATTTGGTCACTTACAACCTGTGTGATACAAGCCAGGTGGAGCATCCTTCCAAACTTCACAGAGGCCTTCATAGAGTTGTTCTGATGATTAAACAGGATTGTTACCTTCATTGGAGTTCCTAGCAAAAAGATGCAAGTGGTGAGTAATATCAGTAGGAAGAGCAACAGAAAGGACAGCAGAGGAATGATGAGCACGATCACAGTATTAACAAAAGCAAGAGCTGGAAAGCAGCCCCAGGAGCACAGAGGCAGGAAGCAGGGGAGCAGCAGAGCAGAGGGAGGAACAGTGATGACACGAGCATAGTGGAGAACGTGCTGCCTAAGCAACTGTGTGTGGTCTACAAGTCGTGTGACTTCTAGCTGCCTCGGTTCATCTTTCCTCACCCCAGTCCTGTTGGCCTCACTTGATGGGTGTGATGCTGGCCACTGGCTGGAAGTGGTGGGAGGGAGTCCATTGCAATCTGTGAAGTGCTGGGTACCCTCCCCACCAGGCACTTCCTTAGATCACCCATTACCCTTGTTTCCTTTCATTCTTTTCTCTCATTCCCAAGAACTTTCCTCTTATATGCAAGCCTCCTGACCCCCAGCTACTCCCAAGACAGTTTGCGGATAAATGAATGGCTAACCCAAAACACAAGAGAATGAAGTACAGAATGTGATGTGGTCTTCCTGAAAATGACAACGGCCTGGGGTTCAGTGAATGGAAGTGACAGGGAAGATGTTGGGATAAGGGAATTAAGAGTATTTGGTTCATCGTAAATTATGCTACCCATACAAACCTCTTCAGAAGGGCCAAGTGGGGGCTCCTAGTCCCAAGACTCCTCCACACAGTGGACGAAGTGAGCCACATGTGGGAGAAACGCAGAACCTGCTACGCTCAGATGAGGCCCTCCTCTGATAGCGCAAAGGGAAGGAATGCCGTACCTCCACACGCTTCAAGCGATTGGATTTTCCTAATATCTTCAGCACGGTTATGAGCAGTGTTATGTTTTATTTTCAAACTCGGCATGCGTTAGAGAATTGCTCGTACTTGATAACAGCTCTGCCTCTCTCGGGAAATGCATTGCAATTAAACTTCATGAGAAGTTTTATGCGGTTTTGATACGCCGTCCCCCTTCTAAATGCCCCTCTAAATGAATTTCTAAACCTGCAGTCGGTGCCCATTAACTCGGAGTGTGGGGAAAGTTGTCTATGATTAATACAAATAACAGCTTGCGTAACAGCATACATTAACGTGAGCTGTGGTTCACAATATCTCAATTAATTACAGATTAGTAGTTTTAGAAGGCAGGGGACTGTATGGGTCATCTACTTCATTGCCCCCTCCCCACTCAGGAATAAGGAAACAAACACCCAGAAAGGGTGAGGAATAAGTGGCTGAACCAGTATAACAGATGTCATCAGCAGCATAGACCAAGCAGAACCGAGGCCTAAATGCCAGACTAGCCACTTGCCTGGAGGATGAGACTGGAAACCTTTCCCAGGCCATCCCAGCTCAGATTCTCTCCTGACTATTGGGTCTCTGCCTTGCTCAGAGCCTGATCCAGTCCTGGACCAAAGCAGGACCTGTATCAGCACAGTGGGTGTTGTCCAGAGCTTCTTTTACAGCACAGGATCCCGTATCTGACGTGTTTGGCATTATCTGTGGACTCCTGTTGAAATGAGTTTCTGCCCCCAGAACAAATAGGCTCTTGGCTTTGTCTCCATGTCCAGCTCTCTGATTCCCCAGAGACCCTCAGAGGCTCTAGAGTCCTGCTGTGACAGAATCGATTGGACATAATCATTTGTTGTTCTTGTTCTAATTTTGAGATTAATTTCAGCTTAGACTGCTAGGCCCTACCCAGCAGATGGGTCTTCCTTAGACCAAATTTCCTGTGTCCCTTTAGACTCTGTTGGACTCCACTTGCACAGCCTCTAGAGCTGGGACAGTCCTACCAGCTCCTTCCTTCCCTTTTGCTGGCTTTCCCACCTGTCCCACGGGGCAGAGCTGCTTACCAACCATCCTACCTCAAAGCCATACCAACCTGAGCTATGACCTCAGCACTTGATGATGGTAAACAGTGTCTGGACAGAGTTTTAAAATTCGTAATTGGTTTTGGAAATCCACCTGAGAGTTGGTGATGACACAATACTGTGTGTGCATCCATCGTGCCGTTTCTTCTTTCTCTGCTCACAATCCTCCAAGGCCTCCTTTGTAGTGAGGGTGATGGCCAGCAATGACTTGTGGCCAATGATATGTATCTCTTCCAAACAAGATGGTTAAGAGCTTGTGTCTATCTTCTTCCTCTCTCTCAGGGCTCTTGGATGCCAATTACTGAATGGTTGTGATCCCCGGATGGAGGGAGGCTGGTTCTCTGAGTCACTAGATGGAGGAGAAGCCCTGCCAACGCTCATTCCGTTTTCATAAAGAAACATGCTCCTGTTGTGCTAAGCCACACAGAGAGCAGGCTTTATGCGTTACCACCACATGGCGCAGACCACCTGACTAACACACAGCCTCTGCCCATCCCCTACACAATATTTTTTTCTCATGCTCCATTCTCAATTCCTTTATCTTCACACTCTCCCTCAACACCCCCATATAATCCCACATCCTCAACCACCACCAGTTTGCTGAAGGACAAAAATCTAATTCAGTTTTTTTTTGAGTTTCAAATGTATACATCCAACTGCTGCTTGGTCGGTCCCATTTGGGTATCTATTAGGAAACTAATGTCAACTTATTCAATGCTGAGCTGATAATCCTCCCCTGACCATTCTCCTATTCTGTTTTGGTAAAATATTGGTTTTCCTACCTGACTACATAAAAAAAAATCTGGACATATTAACCTCCTCTCTTGTCTTCACAAGGTGTTAAATTGTGCAAGTGCTACTGCTGACATAGCTCTTGAAATGATCCACTTCTTTCCAACTCCATAGCCATTCTTTTATATTTATTTCATCATTTTTAGTCTGAATTCCAATAACAGCCTCTTATCTGGTTTTCCTTACTCCAGACTTGTTCTTTTCTATGCATTCTCTATGTCACATGCCACAGCAGGCAGATCTTGGAAGAACAATCTTATCCTTTCCCTACTTAAAGTTTTGCAGTACCTCCTTTTTCTCTTAAACTCCTTTGCAGAATTTTTAAGGCACCTCATGATTGGATCCCAGTATAACAAGGGGCATCAAGAGTGTAGCCTCTGAAATCAGACCCTCAGTGTCAAGCCAGGCCTCACCTGGGAAAGTCACTTAGCCTTTCTAAGCACCCTTGTTCTCCTCTATCACAGAGGATAAATAATGCTTATTTTATTGTGTTGTTGTGAGGATTGAATCCTATAAGTCATAGTCACATAATTATTGCTCAAAACATGATAGTTATGATAAATTATTATTAATAATAAAAGGGATAGATCTATACACATATATACACATATATATAGGCCACTTCACATGTGTCAACAGCTGTACCAAACCGTTTACACCCATGGCATCTCATTTAATTTTCATAACACATCTACTTTGCCTTAGATGTAGAATGATAATCAACTTGTCCGAGAAAACACTGGTAATAATTTGCAGACCTAAGATGCAAACTCAGGTCCACCTGATGAGATATTTGGTGCCCTACCATGGAGTGTAGATGAAGGAGAAAAATAATGATACCACCTGATATCCAGAAATAGAGAAATGGCTTTAAAGGTGATAGGTCATCTATTCAATATTACAGTACAGGGTTGTCCCCTTGCACACCTCCAGGAGGGGACATTTGCACAGAATGCAATAAAAATATATGGTAAATGATGCTTCTTGGTACATTCTACAACTTCTAAAATTAATATATATATGATTAGTATACAATAACATTGAAAAGACTTATATGCTAGTGATTAAGGGCATAGGGTTCAGGAATCAGATTTTTTTTGGTTTGCGTCATTGATTTAGAACAATGCTTGTGGGACTTTGGGCAAATTACTTAAGATCTATAAATAGCGAAAATGATAGAACCTATCTGATAGGGTTGTTTTGAGGACCAAACAAGGCAATATGTGCATAGTGCTTAGAAAGTCCCTGATCAATTCTGTTCAAATGTTATCATCATCATCATCGCTATATCATCATCATCATCGCAATTATTGCAAGTGATAAAAATCAGGAAATAAAATTTTACTTGTTTTATATATTAGCCTATATAAAACAACACAGAGAAATAGATAAGACTGCAAGAAAATATGCTTAGGTGCTAGCAATGGGTCTCTCAGTCTTGTTTAATTATCAGTGATTTTTTTCTCCTCTTTAATCTCTGCATTTTTCAATTTTGGGGGGAATGGGGGGAGGAAGATTGGCAGTGAGCTAACAGCTGTGACAATCTTCCTCCATTTTGTATGTGGGATGCCGCCACAGCACGGCCCGATGAGCGGTGTGCAGGTCCATGCCTGGGATCCGAACCCGCGATCCCTGGGCCACCAAAGCAGAGCACACAAATTCAGCCACTACGCCACTGAGCCAGCCTCTGCATTTTGCAAATTTCTGATAATTAAAATGTGTCACCTCTATAAGAAAAAAATAGCACTCTATTGTGGCTTTAGACAAGGAATTTTGTTTTCTGACCTCACTGATCTTTTTCCGTTTCAGAATCATCTTTGGTCATTAAATTCATTTAAAAGCTCTGATCCATTTTTGATCATCTGAAATATAGTGACAGGCACCAAAATCAATCCCAACATTCGAGGTTTGCAAAGAGCGTAAATTATTTTAGAAGTCATGTCAGGTAGAGTTTATTCCAAGGTTTGCTTGCACATTTTAATCAGAAAACACAGAAGGTATATGCAGCTTAGATTGAAATATCCCTTCACCTTGTACTCAGAACCAGGTTGACTTACTGTTCGCTGGTGATAGGACTGGCAGAAGTTACAGCTTGTACGATAGAGGCAGCCTGGGCAGGAACTGAGGGAAACACATAAAGAAACATTTATTTAAAAAAAGTAAATCAACCGTAAAGATCCTCCCAGCAGACCTGAGAGATGGAAGCCTCTCTCTCATTTTCTCCTTGGCAAAATTTAATCTATCGCTGGGGTTTTTCAAGCGTCATATTCAAAGAGATGCAAATTCGTCAGAGCTGAGACCTCAGCTGACTTTTAGCACCTTGTGAATGTCAAAGGGGTTTAAAGGTTGAAGTGACTTACCTCCTTCCATCCTAACAAATTCAAATACATATGTGTGTATGTGCACGCAAGTGTGTGTGTGTGTGTATGTATATATATATATATTTTTTTTAAGAAGAAAGAGTAAAACAGAGCACACATCTTCCTATGTGTTCAATGCCTTCTTTGTGTGGATCTGTTTGCAGCAAATCTGAAATTTAAACAGAAAATACCATACTGAGAAACCAAAGTGCAATTGAGAAATCCACAGTCTATCACCGAATCGCAGGGCTAACAAGAGAGTTTCTTAGTTTTGTTTTGGATTTTTTAAACAGCAGTCATTTTATCCGTTGCCTTCTCGACAATCCACTCCCATTAACCGGTTTAGGGATAACTATTAACTCGTGAAGTGATCTCCGTCCTCCACATGGTTCGCTGCACACAAGTCCCTGAAGTAATATCAGTAATGTATTTACAATAAAAAATAAGAGGTTTTAATTAATATTTTGTGCACAGACATGGTTTATGGGAGGCTTATGCTCTGCATGGGGATTGGCAAGACTGTTCTAATGGCGGTTTCCCCTCCATCTTCGCACAAATGAAGGTTCAATCTACTAATGGAAATTCTGCAACTTGGAGTCATAAGAGAAAAACGACGCTAGGTTTCGCTCTGCATAACAAAAGCCCCAGATTAAGTATTAGTAATTCAGAGCTGCTATTATGTATACAGAATTTGAAAATCTTCGTACTTTCAGTTCAAGAATTATTTATTGAGTTCCTCCTACTGGGCCCTGAGGACGTAAATAGGACCTAGACTCTACGTCTGCCCTTAAGGAGAGAGTAGGTTTATAAGAGAGTGTATCAGTCAACTATCAACATAATATGCTGCTGAATAAACAAAATCTCAGTAGCATACAACAAGGAATATTTATTGCTCATGTGCCTTGGGAGCTCTGCTGATGTTGCTTGGCCTTGCTCACATGGTTGACTAGTTGTCGGCTGGACACCTGAGATGACTAGGCTCCTTTCTGTGTCTCTCTCACCCTCCACTGGGCTGGCCTGGGCATGTTCTCATGGTGGTGACAGAGACACAAGGGACAGGGACAAGCCAAGTGGCATCAGTGCTTTGCCAGCCTCTGCTTGCATCAGATTTGCTAACATCTCATTGGCCAAAGGTTACACGGCTGATGCCAAGTTAGAGAGGAAGAATACTGCAAAGTTACACAGCAAAGGATGTGGGCACCAGCAGGGGCGAAGAATGGGGCTGTTTTTGCAGTCTGCCTCACAGGGACAGATAAGATATGCACCACCATTTTGTAAGTATGTATAATAGAAGAGCAGGCAAGGGTCGCTGGGGTATCAAGGACAAAGCAACATACGCTGGGAGATGCACAATGTGCTTTCTGTGAAGGATGATGTCTAAGCTGAATTTGAAGGACAATCTGGCACTCATCAAACAGATCAGGGAGACAGGTATCACAGGCCGTAGTAAGACCACAGACCGAGGCATGGAGGCATAAAATAACGCCGACCAGTTTTGTAGGATCATGTGGAGATGGAAGGTGTTATATGAGACTAAGAGGTCACGTGAGTTCTGATTCCAGAAGATGGAAGACATTACATACCTATTTGGACTTCATGTTTAGATAATGACTGCATGAGAATTCATTGATAAGGGCTGTTTTATCAATACCTACGTGTACATTGGGGACATGAGAGGGACACCAACCATGTGTCTTCCTGTTGCAGCAAAGAGTTCCTATAACTGAGCCAGTAGAAATGCAAGCAAGTCAAAAATCTCAGCTTGGTCTTCCTTCACGCTGCTCAGAAAACATTACCTAATAAGAAGCCATTCTTGGAGTGCAATGAAAAGAGATGATTGTCTCTTTAAGAAAGTAGTTGGGGCAGTGCTTTTGGGTTTGAAAGTCTGGAGACAGTGGCATTAGATTGATTAGGTGTGTACATGTTGGCTGAGAAAGCTGTAGAAAGGCGAATGGAAGTGTTTGACAAGATGAAAGACTATTCAACATGTTAGACAGCTGCTTGAGTGAAGAGATCTATAACAGTGCAGTAAAATATACTCACCAGTAAATGATACCTTCACGGCACAAGCTACTACAAGCTAGGTCACACAATTTTTGTCTAGCATGACAGGCTCAACCAAACAAAGTTTGAAAGCAGAGTTTACCGCACGTGCCTTGTAGCAGATGGGCAGTGGCCTGGAAGATTTCTTGGCTGCTTCATCTCTCCTACGTTTGGTGGTCACTGGCAGAAGGATCTCTCTGTAGATCTCTGTAGGAAAATGAGGCTATCCAGCAAATCTGCATGGTGGGCCGGAAACAGGATGGACCGGGGAGTCAGACGGCCCCAGGTAGGAACGTTGGCCCCAGGTTACTCTCTCACTAGTCTTGGACAAAGTGTTTGCCCTCCTTGACTCCCAATTTTTACTCATCTGTAAAATGGGATAATAGCAGCTGCTTCAAAAGCAAGTGTGGCAGATGTCACAACCTACTTACAGGGGAGTGTTAGCCTCCTGTGGCTGCTGGAGGGCCCCAACATGAGTCTCACTGAGATAAAATCAAGGTGTCAGCAGGGCTGTATTCCTTCAGAGGCTCTGTGGGACAATCCATTTCCTTAACTCTTCCAGCTTCTGGAGACTGTCCACATTCCTCGGCTCGCAACCCCTCTCCTCTGTCTTCAAGGCTAGAAACGTTACATTTCTTGGACTATTCTTCTGTAGTCACATCTCCTTCTGACCTCACCCAGGAAAAGCTTTCCACTTTAAAGGATCCACGTGATTACATTGGGCCCACCCAGATGGTCCGGAATAATCCCCATTCAAGATCCTCAACTTAATCATATATAAAAAATCCTTTTGCTATGGTACCTATGAACAGGTGCCATATTCACAGGTTCCAGGGCGGGGGTATATTTCGCCTGCCACGACGAGAGCAGCCCTCTTTGACAACATCACAGAGCAAGATCACTTTGTAGTTAATCCATAAAGTCCACATTGAACTGACCACAAAATGCGCCTGGATACAAGATGCCTTGAGATCAGGTAAGGGATGTTCCCATGACTGAGAATCCCAATGCTAATAATAACATGAATGCCACCTCCTCAAAGGATCCTTCCCTGATTGAAGGTTAGCTTCACCCTTGTAGGTGCCCTGCACAATTGCCTTTCCTTCTCCTAGAAGGAGAGGTCACCTCCACTTTGCCCATATTACATTTCTGACACCTAGCACAGTGTCTGGCATAAGTAAGCTGTGCACAAATATCTACTGGATGCATGAGTAGGTTATTGCTAAATGATCTACCTTAATCTAAGACTGTGCTAGTCACTGAGCAGATATCATGTCTAATCCTTATCTTGAATTTTAAGATGAATATTATTATTCCCAATTTACAGAGCAGGAAACTGAGGCTCAGCTCAGAAAGCTCAGGGCCCTTGCCCAAATCACAGAACTAGTGAATGACGAAAGTGCGGTTTAACATAAGCCTATGGGGTCCTGAAGCCCATTTTCTTTCCCTTTGTAGCTTCCCCAAATGGACCATGGGCCATAAATCCACCCAGTTCAGATAAAAAGCCATCTTGCTCAGGATCCAGTGGAATTGCCATGGCCTAACTGCCCAGAAATAGTCACGATAACCACAGCAACAATAATAGCAACAGTAATGGCCAAACATACCTAGAGCCTACCTTGCGTCAGACACTTCCGTGAGTTAATGTCTACCATACATTAATTTATGTAATCCTGGCAACAGCGTTGTGCACTTTTCACAGGTGAGGAAATGGAGACACACAGCAGTTAAGTAAACTTGTCCAAGGCCACACAGCTGGTGGGATTTGAATCCAGAGAGTCCGTGGGCTCCCCAGTTGCATTCTCCTGCCTCTCAAATCAACACAGAGACGACCCTGCTTGACTTATTTCTTCAGTCTCAATTCATGGTGCTCAGACTAACCCATCCCATGACTTAGCCCAATCCTCACAAAATATTTTGAGAAACAAAAGAGACAAAAATAAGCGGAGGAATGTCACCAACACAGACAATGTGATCTAAACAGGATCTAAGCTTTCCTTTAGTTCAATCCTTCATCATGCAGATATGGTCTTGAGCCTCCCTCAGAGAGGAGAATGAATTCCTAAGGTTAGTACAACTCAGGGAGCTGGCCTCAGCCTGGATGCAGCCCCTCCTTTACCTCCCAGAGCAGCTTGCTTGGGAAGTGCTTGGCCCCCGCGTTATAATGGTGGGTCACTCGCGCGTCTCCCTCCCAGGTGCAGAGGGTGTTCCTAGATCCAGGTGGATATTAGCAGCCAGCCCCTAGAGCAAGGTTGACACACTGGCAGCGTCCAAGTCAGTTGGGTCTTTAAAGAATGAGGAACCTAGAGGTCATGCCTCCAGAATATATCCCCAAGCCATCTGCTGCTCCCCATCTCTGCTGTTAATTATCACCCATCATCTATCTCCTGAACCCAGGCTCCAGCTCCTACATGGTGACACTACTTCCTTTCTTATCTCTTTAGATCCTGCCCTCCAGGCAATAGCTAAAGAGCTCCTTGAAAAAGACATTTCTAGTACATCATTGCCCTACTTAAACCGTTCCATGGTTCCCATTACAGATGAACTAAAATCCAAACTCCTTACTGTGTTCTATAGTGCCTGACCCACCCCAGCCCTCACTTATGTCTCTGATCTCATTCACACTATTCTCTTCCTCACTTACTCTGTCCAACCTGGAATTTTTCTTTTCTTATACAATTCATTTCTTTCTACCTCAGAGTCTTTGCACTTGCTGTTCCCTTCACCTGAAATGCTCTTCTCCCTGATCTCCCCATGGTTGCATCTTTCTCACTTATCAGACCTCAGCTCAATTGTCACCTCTTCAGAGAGAGACCATCCCTGAACCTCCTGTGTTGCCGGGACCCCCAGGTCCAGGTTCTGTCTATTTTTTCATAACATTGGTTGCTCTTTGAAATGATCTCATTCAGCCTTTGCTTATTTGCTTATTCTCCGTCTTCTGAGCTGGGTCCATGAGAGCAGGAGCCGTTGTTTGTCTGTCTTCCTCATCACTTCCTCTAGCATTTCATGAGTGTTGCCCACCAATCCATGGCATCGGCCTCATCCGGGAGCTAGTCAGGAATACTGAGCATCTTAGTCACCGTCCAACCAAATCTACCTTTTCATATCATCCCTGGAGGTTCAAAAGCACTTTACAGTTTGCAAAGCAGTGTTGTAGCCTGGTGCCTTGAACACAGAGATGTTCAACGAACATACATTAAATAAATGAATGAATGAATGATGTCGCAAAGACACAGGCATTGAGTGTCCCATGTCATTAAACTTTATGACAGGTCTTCGGGGCTGCAGAAATGTAACTCATTTAACAAATAAGAGGGACATCCCAAATAATGTAAATACATCTTGTTGTTGATCATCAAGTATGTTGAGAAACCAAGCCACCGCCCCTCCAAAGTGTCTGGAAGTCTGTGGTTTCATAACAGACATGTGCAGTGCCCTATTTTACTGGACAGGCTCATCGTTGCTCCAGGAAGACTTATCCCATCTCCTGATGTAATTTTAGAAATGATGTACACTGTTCTAATTGGTAATTATTTGAAGCTGAACAGTATTCAATTATGGTCATAAAATAGCGTAACTAATTTTTTTTTAACAAACACATCAGAACACAGAGTGCAAAATGAGAGAAGTCCTTCAAATTACCCACCTTGGATTAATATTAAGCAGAAAAAGCTAAATTGAAGAATGTGGACTAAAGAAGACAGACAACTTGCTGCAGAGAAGAGACTGTAGCTTTTTTTTTTTTTTTTTTTTTTGGTGAGGGAGATTGGCCCTGAGCTAATATCTGCGCCAATCTTCCCCCACTTTATATGTGGGTCGCCACCACAGCACGGCTGAAGACTGGTGTAAGTCTGCGCCCAGGATCCGAACCTGTGAACCTGGGTCACCGAAGTGCAACTTGCCAAACCTAACCACAGGGCCGGCCTCTGAACTTCTTTTTTGGCTCATAAGAATGAGCGGAAAAAACTCCAAAGACAACAAATAGATGAAGGGATCTAAATACAAGAAGACTTTCAAGTTCCGATACGCTGCTTAAATAATTTGCACCCCTGGGCAGGCAGCTGAGATACACGGAAAAGGCACAAGCTTAGAGACTGATGAAACTAGCTGTGGGTTCTGACTGATCTGCTGTCCAGCTGTATGACTTTGCCCAACTCAATTACCCTCTCTGACCTGCAATTTCCTTGCCCTTAAACTCAAGAGTTTACTGCCCCGGGGGCTACTGGAAACCAAACTGCTAACAGCTCCTGACACACAGTAGGTACACACCAAAAATGCTGGTTGACTTCAAGTTTAAAGTTGAGATGATCAATGCATGCACCGTGGAACATGAAAAGGAGATCTGTTTTCCTGAAATTGCATTCTGCCAACAAATTGAAAAACACACCACCAATCTGAGAAATGCACGATATTCATGCTCCTGTGCTGTTTGGTCCTGAATTTTTTATCTCCCAAGAATAATGACCTCAGCCCTGGGCATTTCCAGGGGATTAATGACCAATGGAATTTAATGACCCCAGCTCCAGCCTAGAGCCATCCTACATTCCCCGGGTGCTCATTAATCCCAGGTAGGCCAGCAGCCTTTCTTCTCGCGGCAAGAATCATGCCCAAGTTCTGCCTTGCTGCAAGTGGAGGGACCACTGGGACTCCACGCCTCGACTTCGGTCCCCAGCCTGCTCCTAGCTCCAGCCACCGGCTCATTTATTTACATGGGCAGCCAGACAGTAATTAAAATATGCTAAGAAATGCCTCTGTTCTACAGCAGCTGGACCCAATGATGAGCTGCTTCAAACACACACCCTCAGCTCCTGCCTCCCCTGGAAATACACATATTAACTTTTAGGGAGGCAGCTCAGTATCGCTTCACATTTTACATGGAAGGATTTCATGAGATTTTAATGAGTTTCTACCCCTGGAAAAGAAAGCTCACAAAGGATCCATGCAAATTGCTTTGTTTTGGGTGGCAATCCTAGAAGGATGACAGGTTTCAGTTTTTGGTTTTTGTAAGGAAGGATAGATGTGCTGCTGTTTGCACCCTGGTCTCCAAGCATTTCTGCTTGCAAAAGTGCAAGGTGAAATGGTGTTGCAGATGCATGGTGTGTCTGTGGGATAAAACCCTGGGCTGGATTTCCCCAGTGGACACGAGCTAGCTGGACCTCAGGCTGATCTGTATCACCAGCACCGAGGCACCTCCCACTTTGATACCCAGTTTTCTCATCTGTCCAACGGACAAACTAGTGTCTCTAAGATTACTTCCTCTCAGAAGAAAATCTTAATTCTTGTTAATGAGCTGATAGGTGGTTCAAATGTCAGCATCTTTCTTTCCAGGGATCAGATCAGAAGAAGAGGTAGTGATGTTATGAAATGACTGGTGCTTTCTTCCTCCCGTCAGCCGCTGAGAGGGTCCTTATTCTCCCTCTTTCTCTGATAAGGAGGCCAAAGTTCAGAAAGGATAAAAATTGGCCTAACTGGCATGTGGCAGTGTGGGCAGAGGGGATCACACTGCCCCCTTGTCATACTCCCTGGAAGGACAGCCCTTGGAAGCACTAGAGAGCTGCGTCACAAGCCAAGTGGGACTAAGGCCAGGGTTGCAAGCCAAGGCAGCAGTGTCAACCTGTGCATTGTACTGGGGGCTGTCATGGGCAGCTGGATGAAGGTGGACCAGAGGGAGAACACCAAGACCCAGGGACAGCTAAGATGGCCAGGGACAGCTAAGGTGGCCAGGATAGAGGAGTCCCAGCACAAGAATCCTACTGAAGAGCCTGAGCTAAATGTGTCTTTTATGAAATGTGTCTGTAGGGGCCGGCCCCATGGCCTAATGGTTAAGTTCAGTGTGCTCTGCTTCTGCAGCCTGGGTTCGGTTCCAGGGCACAGACCTACACCACTCATCAGTGGCCATGCTGTGGCAGTGTCCCACATACAAAATAGAGGAAGTTTGGCACTGGTGTTAGCTCAGGGTGAATCTTCCTCAGCAAAAAAACAAAAGAAATGTCTCTTTACTGATATGTATCTGTACACACATGTGTATGTGTGTATACACATAGCTTATGCATACACATATACAAATACAGTTCTACATACACACACATATATATACAATTTGTGCTAATATTAATTCACACATTTGTTTATTATTTAAAGCCTCTCTAATTCAAAATCTGTGTACCAAGAATGGTCAACTTCCCTTTTGAACGATTTTTGCTGTGAGGTTTCTTTTCCGCGATAGATAGTTTTTTGATTTTAGAAATAACGCACGTTCACCATAAAAGAATATGTTCACATATTTCACAAAAGGTTAAGGAAGAAAGTAAAAATCACTCAGTACCCCACCAGCAAGCACTCTGGACGTGACTCTCTGGGGAAGAGAGAGAAAAGAAACACAGCTTCTGGGTGTATCTTTCCTGTCCAATCGAGTTCCTGCGCTTACTAGAGCCTGAGCTCATTGCAGGACAGGGACTGGTCTCGCTCGACTCTGGATCTCCAGAGCCTGCCCAGGACCGAGCATGGCTGAGCTCTGCAAGTGTTTCTGGCTGAACGAAAGACTGTGACCCAAGAAAGACACCATGAAAGATGTGTCGCACTTCTTTAGTGATCCATCAGAGGTGGGAATTTTTTCAAGCCACAAATTGCAACTCTTTGGGTTGGATAGTATTAACACAGCAGGTGGCTCCTGGGTGACCTTATAATCTCAGTTCAGTGGTGAAAAGAAAAGAAGTCTTAATCATACCAAGAGCAACGTAAACATCAATTTATAAATGTTAACATGTCACAACCCATGACCTCATTTGGTCTTCATGAGAAACCCATGAGATAGGGACTACTGGCCCCATTTTTCAAATGGGTAGAGGAAAGTTTAGACGGGCAACCTATTTCCTGAAGGTCAAATACATAGAAAGTTCTAAATTCTTGGGTTCAAGGACTAGACATAGTAAAGACAAATTCCAGACTCTTTCCTCTTTTGTGTGTATCAGGTTGTCACCCACAATTGACTTGGCACAACTTTCTTGTCTCTGAATTTCTCCAAATTGCGAAAATCCAGAGCTAATTCCACAGAACATTCCCGTGAATGTATTAAACAGGCCATTCTAACCACTGACTTAGAACAAGGATTTTTTAAAAGTCAGGAAAGAATATTCGTTACTGTTGAGGAATCAGAAACACAGAGAGAGAGGGTGACTTCCCCAGTGTCACTCAGGGTACAGAGCTTCCTTCCTTCCAGTTCTTTCCAGCGACTCTCTCCACCCCTCTACCCACCGCTTGCTACGACCTTCTCGCTTTGCCCATCCCAAAGGCCTCCACAGCCGCAAATCATATATACTGTTTGGCTGAGTCCTTGGATAAATTTAAGTCATTGTTTGAAATGCACGCCTTCTTCTGTTGTCTCTGCAAAAATTTTCGGTCGATTAAGCAACAATAACGTGGATTATTCTATGAGTACCACGGGATGCTCGCCTGGAATCCTCTATATAAATTCCATTGTCTTGTAGTCAATTAAACCCCATTGTCTATAAAAGTCACCTGTCTGACTTGGGGAAAAGTGGGTATGAATGCAAAAGACTCAACAACGTGTTGAAACTGAAATCTAACCGAGTAATTTATGCCGCTCAGCTTGAAAGAAGAAAGAGCAAGCAATATTTTTGGTGCCTGGAAGCTGTGTGGTGACTTTATGAGCCCATTCTGATTGCGGAGGTTGCTACTGAGGTACAGAGGCACCTGAAGTTTAACTGCCTCTGAAAACTAAGAAAAGGAAGACAAAGAATACTTTTTTGTCATTCTTTGCGCAAATGAAAGAAACTTGTCATTCCAACTTCACAAGACGGTGCTTGAAGATGAAATGTTCAACTCCACTGGGACAGCCATTTTTTTTTTGCTGTTATTACAGAAGAAAATTATAACCATAAAAATGTCCAATTTAGAAAAAAAGGTGCCACTTTAGTGTCATTTGCATAAAAGCTGTTACACACAAATTGTTATAAAGACAAATGTGTAGTACTCTTGTTGAAAATTGCTTATATCTTTGGTGCTTCGCCTCAAACGACATAAAGCCCTCTTCAAACTGAAATTCATTCTCAGGTAAATAAAGCTGAAAGCGAAATTTCACCTATTTGAAAGTACGTGAGCGGTTTTTCATGTCGTCTTAAACAGGTTCCGAGGCTGGGTTCTCGCCTTCCCCCTGTGAGGCCTTGCCCTCCCATGAACAGGTGGCCCCCATCCATTGAGGACAAAGACGGTTTGTGCTAAAGCTGGTGATGGTCCAGGCCCTGGGATAGCCAGGACACCATGCAGGTGCACGCGGGCTGGAGGCTCGGAGAGCAGAAGGAAGTCTGAGTTGAGAAGGGACCGAGGACTCTCTTCTTCTCTGAAGATTAATGCTCGTTGGATGGACTGCAGACTTGTCACACCTGACACGCCAATCCTGCCCTCCGGAGTCTTCTCTGGTGGAATCTCGGTTTACTCCCTACCTTCCATGCCAACCATTGCCATGGGGAACTTTCATGATTCCTTCACTGTGAGCCTCCTTTGCTTTTCCTACGCTGTCCCTTCTGCCTACAATGATCTGACTAATCCTGAAGAATTTCAACTTATTTCTCAAGCGTCATCTTGAGTGCTCTTTTTCCCTTACTGTCCCTTGTCAGTTGCTTCCTCCTCCTCTGCCATCCCTATGCAGATATTAATAGTAGTTTATTAATATGAAGTGATTGATTACCATTGATTACTATTAATTTCTCAGACTTACCACAACCCCTGGTGACTCACTTTCCTGCCGTCTCTCCCACGAAGACAGGACCTGTGCCTAGTGTGTTTCTATATTCCAATTCCGGGGCCAGAACTGTCACAGAGTAGCCACCAGAAAAAGTCCTGTTGAATGAATGGATGCTGGTTACTTATTCATATAATGTGTTGCATTTTTTAACGAACTTCCACTTACGAAGCACTTCCATTAAAATACCCCATCTGGTCTAACTTATTTTAATTTTAATCAGGCAACTTTAGAGCATTGTAAATCTAGTTGTATGTTGTTGTTGTGTTTTTTTCTTTTCTAAAAAAATTTTATTGAGGTATAATTGATATGCCAAAAAGTACACACATTTAATGTATATATTTTGAGGAATTTGGACATACGTATACACCCATGACACCATCACCACCATCAAGGTACTGAACATATTCATTACCTCCAAAAATTTCCTTGTGTTCTTTTATGTGTGTGTGTTTGTTGGAGAGAACACTTAACATGAGATCTATCCTCAACATATTTTGAAGTGCACAATACAGTATTATTATTATAGGCTTTTGGTTGTACTTCAGATTACTAGAACCTATTCATCTTACATAAGTGAAACTGTACCCATTGAGAAGCAAGTCATTTCCCCCTTCCCTCGGGCCCTGGCAACCACCACTCTATTCTCTACTTTTATGAGTTTGACTCTTATGGAATCATGCAATATTTGTCCTTCTGTGACTGGCTTATTTCACACAGCATGATGCCCTCTAGGTTCATCCATGTTGTTGCAAATGGAAGGATTTCCTTTTTTTTGAAGACTGAATAATATTCCATTGTAGATATGTACCACATTTTTTTTCAGATTTATTGAAGTATAATTGGTATACCTATCCACATATCTATCACCTCCGAAAGTTTCCTTGTGTCTCTGTGGTTTTGTGTGCGTGTGTGTGTGTATGTGTGTCCTAAAAACGTATTTTATTTTTTCCAACGTTATTGAGGTATAATTGACAAATAAATTGTAGTATGTTTAAAGTATACAACGTGATGATTTGATATATGTATACGCTGTGAAATGATTCCCACAGTCAAGTTAATTAATGCATCCATCCCTCACATGCTTAGCTTTTTTTTTTTTTTTTTTGGTGATAATCCTTAAGATCTGCTGTCTTAGCTGATTTCAACTATGCAATACAGTGTTGTTAACTATGTCACCATGCTGTACGTTAGGTCCTCAGAACTTATTCATCTTGTAACTGACAGTTTGTACCCTTTCACCCACCTCTCCCTGTTTTGCCCTCCTTCCAGCCCCTGGAAACCAACATGCTACTCTCTATTTCTATGAGATAAACTTTTCTTCTTTCTTTTTTAAGATTCTACAGAGAAGTGATACCACAGAGAATTTTTCTTTTCTCTGTCTGGCTTATTTCACTTAGCATAATGCCCTCGCGCAAAATAATGAAATTGGACGCGACTCTTACACCATACATGAAATCAACTCAACATGGATTAAGACCTAAACATAAGGCCCGAAACATAAAATTCCTAGAAGGAAACATTGAGGAAAAGCACTTTGACATTGGACTTGGCAGGGATATTTTGGATTTGACACCAAAAGAAAAAGCAACAGTAGCAAAAATAAAGTGGGACTACATCAAACGAAAAAGTTTCTGTGCAGCAAAGGAAATAATCAACAAAATGAAAAGGCAACCGACGGAATGGGAGAAAATATTTGTAAACCATATATCCATCACAGAGCTAATATCCAAAGCATATAAGGAATTCAAACAACTCAATAGCAAAAAACCAAATAACCCAATTGAAAAATGGGCAAAGGACATGAATACATATTTTTCCAAAGAAGACATACAAGTGGCCAATAGTTGTATGAAAAGGTGCTCAACACCACTAATTATCAGGGAAATGCAAATCAAAACCACAATGAAATATCACCTCCCACCCTGTTAGAAGGGCTGTTCTCAAAAAGACGAGCGATAAAGGCTGGTGCGGATGTGGAGGAAAGGGAACTCTTATGGGCTGTTGGCAGGAATGAGTTGGCTCAGCCACTACAGAAAACAGTATGGAGCTTCCTCAAAAACGAAAAATAGACCTGCCAAATGATCCAGCAATCCCACCTCTAGGTATATATACAAAGAAACCCAAAGAAACTCTTCCTTTTATTAGTAAGTATTTTATTTTTTGGCTTCTAACCATAAACAGAATTCTATATAATTTCCTAGGAAATGCTAGTTAAAAGAAAATTCTATCTTTATAAATTGTGAAGGAAGCTACTTTAAATAAGGGCAGAGAAATCGATGGAGATCATTAATTTTGTCACATTGGAATCAGCAATGATTGGTATATCTTGATCTGCAATATTAAAATCAATAGGAAATCATTGGAGTTTAGTTTACAGGCAATGATGATATGTAATAACATCCCCTAAGTAAATAGACATTAAGGAATTCATATTTTCAACTATAAGAACTCAGTCTGGATCTTGTCTTAAAATCTGAAATGTATTCGATGGAACAATCAGAAAAAAATATTAGGTTATTTTGATCTATATAGAAGTATGGGTTAAGAGGAAAAAAAAGAAATTGACTTTTAATGAGCACCTACCATATACCAGGGAGACTGATCACGTCTTAGACAACAGCAGTCCTATAGTACATACTAATACTGATTAACTACGGAGGAGGTAGCTAAAATTCAGAAGGGGCATTAGCCTGACGACACAGAGCTTAGAAGTGGAGAATCTAGGCTTCCAGCTTCTCAACATTGATGATAAGATGCGTCATATTTATAGCAGTTTACTGCTGGTAAAATGGGCTTTTTGCATGCCTCATTTTATTTACTCTTTACTCCCCTCCTGGGAGATAGGTCTAATTACTTGTGTTTTAGAGAGGATGTGGAGAGTGTCATAGACAAGAAGCAATGCTGGCCTTCGAGTCAGAAAACCTCATTTTGAGTCTTAAATGTGATGCTTCCCAGCTTCCGAAAAGTCATTTTATTCTCACTCTGACTCAACTTCCTCCTCTATAAAATACCAACGGGGAAGCCACCTTCTGTGTGTGGAAAGAAGAACGGCATCTGGTCCGTTCCGTGGAAGTCAGAAAAGGATTTCCAGCAAAGGCGGTAGCTACAATGAGTCTTGAGAGAGAAGAGAGAATTAAATGGGTGTACCGGTAGGAAACAAGAAAATGGACAAGGGGACTGGGCTGGTTGACAGTGGCTGGAACTTGGCACATGTCACCAGCAGCTGACAGATGACATCGGCAAGGTGGATGGGATCAGGTCACAAAAAATGTTGGGAAGCTGCCTGATGTGCACATTGGTAGAAAATTTTGTTTCCCGCAATGAATCGGTTGAAATAATTATCTCACTTCCCCTTGCTTCCTAAATGATTCACTTCCGTTTTGGTTGAGAGAGGCAAAATGAAGGCAGAGTTGGAATTTGAGGGTCCTGGGAGGTTGCTGAGTTTCCATTAGGAATGGGAGGCAGTTCTGCATTGGCAACAAGTTTCCAGAGAAGCAACAGCCAGGCCTCTGCACAGATGGTGAGGGGCAGAGGAGGCAGAGGAGAAAACTTCTGGATGTCCAAACTCTTGCAGGAAATTTGGTCCTATCCAAACGTCTGTGGAGACATTTGCTCCACGCCAAAAGGTCCTTGATATTTGCAGGACTTTTGGTCCTGTCCAAAACGTCCACAAGACATTTGGTCCATGCCAAAAGGTCCATGATATCCGGTCATATTTGATCCTGTCCAGAACGTCTATGGAGACATTGGGTCCACACCAAAAGGTTCTTGAAATTTGGTCCTGTCCAAAACCATTTGGCATGGACCAAATATGCTCAAGGACGTTTTGGACAGGACCAAATGTCAAGGACCTTTTGGCGTGGACCAAATGTCTTATGAACATTTTGGACAGGACCAAATGTCTGCTAATCTCTCCAAACAGAAGGAGCCACAGAAATGGATGAGAACACTCTGGTCCTACGAAACACAGCAAATATTTTCTGAATCAAAGTGTTGCCTTCACACATATATCGTTTACATAGGTTCAAGTCCTTTTTTACCCTTCTAAAAGAAAAATAATTATTTTAATACATATTTTTCCCAACTAATACTGGAAGGCAAAACATTTGATTAAGTTACTGTTAGGGGTCCAGACATTTAGATTTTTTTCTACATAGGAAGTTATAAGGAAAAAAAATATTTTCTAGGTTATGAAGATATTCCATCTCTACATATTTTCAAGATGAATGTTAAAAAATAAACACTTTATTTGGGACTTTTAAGATATGTGAACCTTTCTAATTTCAAGGTGGGTGTTAAAGAAAAGGACTTTTAAGTGCATGTAATAAGAACAATTACAAGTCAGACTTTATATTTTCTAAATGAAAGATAAAAGCAGGAATATTCAGCTTGGATATGCACGCAAATTTTCTGCCAAATTTTTCAACTTCTGCTTTTTTCTGACAAAGTACTACTTGGAAAAAGCATTGCTCTAGCCATGTGGCCGATGGAGACAGTGAGAGATTTGGGATCTCTTTAAGGAAGGAGCACCAGCATGCTGGGGGGGGGGGGATGCCCCCCTCTATTACAGAAGAACTTAAAGATGCATGGAGAGGAGAATATGATTATCTGAAAGGTCATGGGTCTCGATGAGATAAGGCTAAAGTGGTGGCGATCTAACAGTGGCTGAATTGGATTATGAGACGATTTTGCCCAGGCCAATTCATCAAGGCTTGTCTAGATTAGGCATTCATGAAACCACTGCTGGTAAGTCTGAAAAGGAACCTGTTAAGATGAAGACAATTACGTAGCTCTTTGAGAATCTCTTATGCAATCTAAAAATACTGTATAGCTATTAAGATTTGTATACCCGTGATTATATGTAGTCTGAGGATGTGTGTGTAACAGTAAGCATAGAATGGCAGAAATATCAAGATTCCCAAAGAACAGCCACATACAGTTTCGGGGGTTTGCTAACGCAGGACATCATAAGGAGCAGCCCTTCCCCCTATGTCAGTTTGAAACCTATTGAGAAGTCAACCAGAGTCAGCAGATGGACGTCACAGGACACCTTGATGACTGATCAAGCAGCTCATGGAGAAGGAGGCAGATAGCTGCAGATGGATGGGCTTCCTAACGCTTCAGTCCCAGCATGGGAGTACCCCAAACACCTTTGTGTGGGGAACCTGGTTCTATAAAACCGACAGCATCAAAGGATAAGACACACTCACATTCTCTGGGCAGATAACTCCCAGTGCAAAAAGAGAGATCTGAGCCAAGCATCCCAGCGCATTCTTTCCAAAATTCCCAGAGAGTTCACCCTCCTTCCCCAGGGAAGAGCAAATGAAGAGGCAGAGATTGGCGAGTAGGGTTATGCCAGCAGAATTCCCTCCACTTGGGAAGAAATTCCAGGAGAGGGGAAGAAGGACCCGCCCCCCTCCAACAGCAGGCTAAAACTGGGGTGCTAGCTTTCTCCAGAACACAGAGATAAGACAAGTCTCAGCACCCAGCTTCAAGTTGGAATCCAGCTCCGAAGATGCAGGCAACCAAGATGGCGCATGGCTTGGAGGCCAGGTCCTCAGGAAAGCTGTGAGAAGAACTGGGCACAATTACCCTGGGGGAAAGATTCAGAAGCAGCCAACACGCTTTAAACATTTTTTTTGCAGGGGCGAGGGAGCTGACTTGTTCTCTGAAATCCCAGATGGAAAACTAGCAGCAGCGGTAGAAGTTACAGGAGACAGACTTAAGCTCGGCGTAAGGACAAACTTTCTGACAGTTGGGGAGCGCCTGGACGAGCCACCTTGTGCCAGAGTGAGGTCTTCGTCTCCGGAAGTGTGTGAGCAGAAGCTGGAGGACCGTTTTTCTGGGATGCTGTGAAGGGGGTTTCCTGCTTTGGGTGGGAGGGCGGACCAGATGGTTTTGAGATTCCTCTGGGAGGCTGTATTTCTATGTTTATGCCCTTTTCTGAGACAGACTTGGAGTATTTTGGTGCCTCCTGCGCTTTGAGTACGAAATTCAGAGATGGTGCATGCCCAACTCTTAGTAAGCACATAAAGTTCAGAAACTCCAGAATCACTGTCTGCGAAGAAAACCACTACAGATTTCAGTGTAATCCAATCACCCTTTAAACCTCCTTGCAGGACATTTTTTTATACCCTGGCCAAATGATGGACAATACTTAAGAGTATGTATATTTACTGCTCTCAGTGGCTTTGTACTTAGAAACTTATTCAATCTGCCCAGCAGTTCTGTGAGATAGTGCTGTCCGCATATGACCCAGAAAATACTTGGCCATGTCCATACAGCCAGTAGGTAGTGAATGCAGGCAGCCTGGCTCTGGAGCCTGTGCACTGAGCTGCTGGGTCAAGCTGCATCAGCCTGGTGGGCTCTCGAGCCGTGCTGTTTTATAGACCTTGGCTTAGGAGATGCTCTTCCCCATCCAAGGAAGCATGTTCTTCTCTCTTTTCTTGTCAAACTACTCCTACTCCGAGATTCAACCCCAGGGTATCCCTCTTTCTGCTCCATGCCCACCCATGTTTCAACAAAAATTACTTGAATTTTATAATTGGTTTGCCTGTTTCCTCCAACTGCACAGGGCTTCCCAAGGGCAGGAGCTATGCGTTTTTGGTCCTGGCTCTAGACTGGGCAGAGAGTAGACAAGTAATACATGCTTGTTGAGTGAATAAGCAAAGTGACCTTTTCAGTCTGCACAGACAACTCTTCTGTTATATGCTTCAATGAATACAGGTACTCTTAAATGAAGGTTTACAAAGGATGTAGTTAGGGCATTTGAAAGTTTCTGGGTTCTGGATGCCGGTGTACAGATGTACTTTACTGGGACAAAGGTTTTCACTTTGTCGGTCCATTCTGAGAAGCAGATGCACCGACAGGATTAGACATGCAAAAGATTTATTAGGGGAAACACTTGAAGATGGAAAGCGAGCCAGGGGCTGGGAGAGCCATGATACTGTAGGTCTGACCCAAGTGAATGAAAGAGGGAAGGAAGGGAGACCAGTAGGAATCTCCTCATCTGCAGTGCAGCCTAAGGATGCTCACCAAGGCCCTCAGGGAGTCCTCGAGCAAAGTTGCCCAATGGAGGAGTTGGGGTTCCCAGGAATGGGCCCGCTGGGTTCAGTAATTGGCAGGGAGCAGCCTGTGGGATGCATGGCCTGGGCACTGACACGATGATTGATAAATTCCAGGCCATAGCAGCTGGGGCTCTTGGTCACTCATGCTCTGGAGCTCCGAGAGGTGGATTTTCATGGCCATCCCATCTTGAGTCTCGAAGAAATAGACAACGTCCACAGTAGGGAAGGACCACCTCTGTAGCTGCTCAGCTGAGCTGCATACGTCTCTGCGGTTTTACCATGATGTTTTCAGGGAAGAAGCAGATGTCAGCATCTCCTACAGATCACGGTGGCTTTGTATCCCTTTCATGATATTGACTTGCTCACCTTGACCCAGCCGTATTACAATTTCCAGCCTTAGTTTCCCTTGTCTAAATATAATGCAGAAAACTGAAGAGAGAGTCCCTGGACATCCACCTAGAACAGAAGTGGCCAAGATGTGTAAGCACAGATTTGAAGAGGAGATAAGTCGGCTGAGGCTGCATGGGAATGGAGAGTTTCAAAATGCCACCGCTATTATGGATGATCACAAGGGGTGGAAGTCATTTGTACCAACAATTTGCTGGGTCCTGTTATAAGCACTTGACATGTAGGAAATCATTTAATCTGTACTGGTCTTATCCACCCCTCCATTTTATAGATGAGGAAACTGAGGCACAAGAACTTATGTAACTCTTCCAAGGCCATACCCTTAATGAGTTGTGGAGCTGAGATTCAAACTCAGACACTCCAGCTCCAGAGACCACATCCCTAGGTATGGTGTTCTACCAGAGGAGAGAAGAGAGCAGAACTAGAAAGTCCACAGAGGAGGCCTGGGGAAGACGGTGTCATCCAGACATGGGGAGAATTTTTCACTGGGGCACTCAGCACCCTCAATGACTGAAGGCCCTGTTGGAACAGCTGGGGTAGGAGGCACCAATGGGCCTGACCCTGGGCCAGGAGGACCTTGCCATCCTCTGTGTGAATGGATAGTGACTTGTCTGCAGGTCTGCATCCTCTGACTACGGGCAGGATGTAGTGAGACTGAACCGTGCTACAGCACCTCAAATTTAGCATTTCTGTGTGTGTGTGTGTGTGTGTGTGTGTGTGTGTGTGTTCAGGCCTGGGAAATGTTCTTTCCCAAGCTTTATTAAGAACATTTGCAAGGCCATGAAGTAGGTAGTGAGTTTCCCCCAAACGTCCCGAATTGAAGAGTGCCAAGGGCAACACCCCAACTGATGATACAGGTCCTGCAGAGCCCCACACCCCTACATCACCATGTGAGATAAAGCATTTGGGGCTAAAACTGTGGCTTAAAAAGTAAATCTCCAGGAGATTTCAGGCAGCTTGGAGCCTCCTACAAGAGGAGGGTGAGAGCAGCTCTACCTTCATTCATTCAACAGATGCTAAATAAGCATTTACTATGCTCAAGACCCTGTGCTGCAGAGACAGCAGTAAGCATGCCGGGGGTGGGGGGGGGGCAGAAAATACCCAGGTATATACAGAACAATGTCTAAGAAGGAAACGAAAGGCCAGTGAGAGGAGTGACGAAGAGAGGAGGAATGCTGTCCTCTATGCAGAATGTGGTGTTCCAGCAGAGATCTGAATGAGTCAAGAGCAAGACTGGACACATCTGGGGCACGCGCCCTCCAGGTTGGGCGAGGAAGAGGCACAAAGCGTGGAGACGAGCAAGGAGGCCAGTGGGACTGGAGCACAGTAAATAAGCTAAGCGTGGAACCATCAACAGGGGCAGATCATGGAGGGTCTTGTGACCATGGTAAGGACTTGGGTTTTCATTTGAGGGAGATGCTCAACTATAGGATATTTGTTTTTTGCTTAATTAATAAAATTTATTTTTTTGAAGCAGTTTTAGGTCTATATAAAATTGAAGAGATAGTCCAGACTATTCCTGCATATTCTCTGTATCTGGCACACACCTTCCTCCATTATTAGTATTTTGCCTTAGTGTTTGTTACATTGAGTTTACTTGCTACTATTTATTTTTTCTTTTTTAGGTCTGCTTTTTGGTGAGGAAGATTGGCCCTGAGCTAACATGTGTTGCCAATCTTCCTCTTTTTTTTTTTTTCCTCCCCAAAGCCCCAGTACGTAGTTTCACATCCTAGTTCTTCTACGTGGGATGCCACCTCAGCATGGCTTGATGAGTTGTGCATAGATCTGTGCCCAAGATCCAAACCGGCAAAGCCTGGGCTGCTGAAGTAGAGCGTATGAACTTAACCTCTCGTCCACAGGGCCAACCCCTGCACTTGGTACTATTGATGAACCAATGTTGACACATTATTATTAACTAATGCCTATAGTTTATATTAGAGATTGCTCCTTATATTGTACAAAAGTTGTATAAGTGCCTACTGTCATGTGTCCACCATTACAGTAACATACAGAACAGATTCTTTGGGCTAAAATATCCTACGCTCCACCTACCCAGCTCTCAACCCCAACCACTGGCCTCTCCACTCTCTCTATAATTTTGCTTTTTCCAGAATGTCATATAGTTGGAATTTAGATTCACTTCTTTCAGTTGACCGCATCAATTCTTCCAGCAACGTAAGGGTCTTCCATGTCTTTTCATGGCTTGATAGCTCATTTCTTTTATTTGCTCAATAGTATTCCGTTGTCTGGATTTACCACAGTTTGTTAATCCAGTCACCCGAACATCTAAACTAATTCCTCCACTGAGAGCGTCTTTGTTGCTTCCAGTTTTTGACAATGATGAATAAAGCTGCTATAAAGAGTCACGTGTAGTTTTTTTATGTGGGCATTAGTTTTCAACTCATTTGGGTAAATATTTAGAAGTGTGACTGCCGGATTGTATGGTAAGAGTATGTTTAGTTTTGGAAGAAACGCCCAGACTCTTCCAGAAGAGCAGCAAATCTGATGTGAGGGTTAAAAGATTCTTTCATCTGCTGGTGGAGAAAAGACCCCAGTAGGCGAGCCTGAGGGTCAGAAGACCACAGCAAAGCAGGTGCAACCAACCCTGGCAGGAGGTGATGACAGCTGACCATCCAGAAGACAGGAGACTCAGTGAAAAAAGGCCGAGGTTGAGAACACGATCTGTTTTGCCTGCAACCAATCCATGAATGACCGTGTTTGCAAATAGGGACTGCATTTAACAAAGGTGCTTGGAAACCCCTGCCCTGATATCTTTGGGGTGGCTTCAGGTCTGTGATCAGAAAAGGCTTAGTTCAAACAGCAAGCAAAAGGTTCAGAAAGGCTCCCTTTTCTTTCCGCAGTTCAAGAAGATGGTTTTGCATAGTATCTAAACCTAACAATTTAGCGGGATTTTCCTTTGTAGTAATTATGCAAAGATCAGTGTCTCTGTCTGTTCTAGGGGAAAAACCTACTAAATATATGTTCTATCTAAAATTGTTGTTTTTATTGTTATAAACCAGGACAAGTGAGGTGCTGTTTCATATTTAGCAACATATAATTTACCTCTTGTACATCTTCCTTTAAACTTGTGGTTACCTTGTCTCAAGGTAAAGAGCAGCAAACAATGAATTATCGTCATTATCTTATAATCAAACACAGAGCCGCCAACAATAGATGTCATTATGCCCTAATGGGGAAATAACCAGCCAATTCTACAATGGTCATTATGGCGGCAAAATTTAATAATGCTCTGACTTTCTCACTTCTTATTTTCAACACCAATTAAAACTGTTTTCAAGTGTTTCTTCCTACATTGTCTGAATCCCAGTTAGCAAAATGATTGTTTAGCAAATACGATCTGGCAGCAGGAACTGAGAAATTCTGCTCCTTTAAAACGTGAGCCAGTTAAAGGAAGCAGGGTCTTTCTGAACGCTGGGGGATGTGTGCTCACCTGGGAAAGGAGGAGAAGGGGGGAGAAGGAATCTGGGAGGGTTTGCAAGGTAAAGTGAGAGCTAAGTGACACTATTATAAGTGACACAAACTCCTCAATCCCCACATAACCTCATGAAATAAGTATTTCTGGCTTTGATTTGTAAATGAGGAATCTGAGACTAAGAGAGATTAAATGATTTCTCAAGGAGGTACAACCAGCAGATGCTGGAGTCCAGATTGAGGTTCTGAAGGTGGGGCCTCTGAGCCGGCCCTTTGTCCAGCAAGGTACACCTTCTCTTGCAGTTGACACACGCTTGTCCCTGTATAGTCAGGGAATTCATGCAATTGTTTCATGTTTTAAATAAACGGAAGCTTTCTCAGTAAATTAGTAACAAGCCCCCGGATGGGAACCTACTGTGTGCAAGGGGCCATTCTAGCTAACAAGGCACTCACCACTGCTTGCCGGTTACCAGTTGACTCCGTCTCGTCCACTCACCTTTGTTAGGGTTGTGTTGCATGCTCTTATATCAGAGGGCAGCACACCAATCAGACCTGCCACCGGTTTTTGTAAATAAAGTTTTATAGAAACACAGCCACGCTCCTTCATTTCATGCTACAATGGGAGAAGTGAGTGGCGAGACAGACCTTATGGCCACAGGCTTTGCTATCTGGCCCTGTGCAGAAAAGGTCTGCTGACCTCTGCCTTAGATGATCTAAGGGGGAACCTGTCAGTCAAATCAAGAGAAGTTTCCTGGGGAGAGATATTAACCAGGGCCAATTCTCAGGACAGAGAGGTGGTGAACTTCGGGATGCGTTCTGAAGTCCGAGGGAGTGAAGCGCAGCTCTGTGCCTTGATGCCCCGTGCGGTGGGGGCTGGTACCCAAACCTCTCCAGGCCTCTGTCTCTGTTTCTGCAAGACAGCATAACAGCCACCTGCTCACAGTACTGTGTGAGGATTAAATTAATCCATAGGTCTCAAACACTTAGGACTAGACCCAACATATGGGACTCAAAAATGCTACCCGTTACTATTGAACTTTTCTAAATTTTATTACTTTGGAATCTAGATGGATTTGTTTTCCTTAAATCAGTCCAATCCACTCATACAATCCGAAAATAACAGCCATGCGAAACGAGCCCCAGTCATCCCTGCTTCCCTCCTGGTCCTTCTCCTTTTCCTTGTCCCCCTCCTCTGGATGGGTTGCCAAATTCAGGAAATAAAAATACAGGATCCCCAGTTAAATTTGAATTTCTAATAAACACTCAATAATTTTTTAGGAGATACATGCTTCATGCAATACTGGGGACAGACTTATCGTAAAAACTTATTCACCCATGGATCTGAACTTGACACTTACCTGGGAGCCCTGTGTCTTGTCTGGCAGCACTTCCTGTGGGGTCTCCCTGGATTCTGATTCTATGACGAAGTCTTCCATCCCCAGCCTGGCTCCCCCCTTAGACTGGAAGACAGGCATCAGCCTCCTTGCCTTGGGCCCCTTCTGGGCCACAACAGCTCCCACTGCCCTTAGAGAAGATGACCCCTCCTGGCCCACCCCCAGCCAGGCCCAGCTGCCCCCATAATGGGCAGGCAGGATGGCTTAGAGTGGCCCCTTTAGGCCCAGTGTTGACTACTGAGCCAAACAAGAATAACTGAGTGACATGAGTTTCCACATTCGTGCAGAAATGGGGCTTAAATGAGGTCACACAGCATTTCAAAATCCACCAGCAAATCTCTGTCTGCCCTCCCTGGCATTGGGGTAACTTGGTCCCCATCAAAGTGCACCCCTTGTTTCTAGGACTTCCATCTCCTCCCTCTCCTTCCCTGGAAGCTGCCTCAGGGCTGGGCCGGCCACAGTGGGAGCAGCTGGTGGGGGTGGAGGCCACTCCGCCTTGTGCTCTCTGGAAATGCTCTCCCACATGTCATGCACCTGGTGCCCCAGGACTGGCCAGGCCCACTGCATCCACAGCTCCCAAGGTCTGAGACCAGGCCAGCCTTGTCAGCTGACTTACCTCTTCTAGGACAGCTCTTTCTAGAAGGCTCTTCTGCCTCCTACAGTGGACTCCTGGAGGCCCAGCACTGCCTGGATCTACACACCTGATCAAAGCCACAAAATTGAGAAGTGGTGTTTGCCTTCCAAGGTCAGTGCAGTTGATGCCCAGGGAAAGATTCTCAGTAGGAGTGAAGAAAATGGTCCAACTGGGAAGGAATTCAAGAGTGGAGACGTTTTTTGGTTCATGACCATATCTCGAGGGCCTACAGAATGCCTATCATGTGCTCATAAATATTTGTTACTTGAATGAATGAATAGATGAATAAAGCTTAGAAATTACCTCGTTTAGTGCTTACTAAGTGTCTTTGAGTTATAGTTGTCTGAAAATCTGATCAAAGTTGCAGGCATTCCATTGAGAAAAATGCATAGACGTGACAATTTTGCATGTAATTTGGGGGTTTCACAGCTCTCCCTGAATGGACAGAAAGCTCATAATTCATATTAAGAAACCCTTACTCATCTAGCTCCTTCAATGTCTAGATGAAGAAACTCGGACTCAGGGATATCAGGAGACTGTCCCAAGGTCACACAGCTCCTGAAGGTCAGCACTGGGACTTGCACTTCCTGCTTCCTCCTTCCTACCTCACTTCCTGTCTGCTCCCCCCACCCGCCTCTTAAATCGAGGCGCCTCCTCCTGTGCCTTCAGAACAAATAATCAGCCATTCAATTTGGCTGGATGGTTGAGCATTTCATTCAATTTACATTAAAAGTTCTGATTTTAATTTTTCTAATATTCCCATTAATAATGTCTGTTTAAGCCATCAGCTGGTTGCCCAATGTTAAAATGTCTTTGAAACAGAAAATGAATGCAAATAATTAAAAGGAAAAAAAATCTGGGGAAAGCTATCCATTTGTCAGGTTTGGCATAAAAAATGTCTTGGAATGCAGTGTTTGGGATAATAAAATATATGAAGTTTTTTTTTTTTAATAAATGAATTCCAATAATAATCCTGTCAGTTGATGCAAGTCCCATCATTCTTTCCGGAGGTACCGAGATAAATCTTTCATGTGTACAAAAAGCTCTATTGATTGTCTACTCTGGGTCAAAAATGTAGTCTGGGCAGTCACTTAGAAAAGAGAGGTGACTAGGAGAGGCCCCAGTCCGCAGGAGGGTCTCCATTTAGTAAGGGAAAAAGGAAAAGCATGAGGTGTCAATGGGACATAGTCAGCACTGTGTCGGAGGGACATGCGGGCCCTTGTGTGTGGCAAGGGTGGGCCCACAGGCTTGGGTTGGGGTAAATGTGAGGGGCCTTTAGACATCCCGGAGCAGTGCTGGTGTCCGGAGTTGAGAATATCACAGGGGTTTCTGGGTGAAATGAGGCTGGAGGGTTGAGCAGAGCCAGTTCCCAGAGAGTCTTGTGAGCCCATCTGGACGTTTTTCTAAGAGAGATCGTGATGTTGTGAGCACAGGATGTGTTTCAGAGACATCACTCTGGAGACAAGCTGATGGGGTAGGCGGGGCAGGGCTCATCAATGGCAACCCAAGGAAGAGGTGAGCGGGGAACGTGAAATAAGAGGGATCTAGCCCTCAGTACAGCGCCAGCACTGTGAGGTCAAGTCTCAACAGCCCACGGTGACTCGGTTTCCCTTTGAGACAACGGTTGGTGCAGCCGTTCACAAGCACAAGGCGTTCACTCTGCACAAGGCGGGTGTTACTCTCCTCTTTCCCAATAAAGGAAAGAAGTGGTCAGATACATGAGCTGTTCTGTCTAGCAGCGGACAAGTGGGGCAAGCTGGTGGCACTGAGCCTCTAGCGCAGGTCCCTTTATGGCAAAGGCCCCACGTGGAGGCTGTGGATCCTCCTCGCAGGAAGGTGAGGTTTGAAGGGGAGGAAGGAGGGCCTGAGAGATGAAAGGGAGGCAGCTGCCTCTTCTGAGCTCGAATTGCGGCACTTTGCAGGCTGTGAGACAGGAAGGAGGAAGCAGCCTATGACTAACGCATCCCCAGGGAAGTTAAGACCCACTGGATTCCAACCTTGGGGTGGGGTGAGCGACAAGGCCACCAACAAAAAAATCTAAGGCCAGTGATTAGGAATGACTTTCTAATGATTCAAAAATTTGCACAATAGCCAAACTGACCCAACTGTTCTCTCCATGGAAAAACTAGAGCGGCCCTGAGGCGCCCCTGGCAGCTTCAGTGGCCGCAGTACCAGCCAGGAGCAGGGCTTGCCTAGCTTTTCTCTCCACTACGAGCCAGAGCTCTGAGTGTCCAGGAGGGGTGGAGGAAACCTGGAGAGGCAAGGCGCTGTGTCCCAAAGGGAGAATGGAGAAAGGAGAGGATGGTGCATGAAGTCACTGCCCATTGGCATTGCTTTGAAGACTCACTCTGACACCTCTCTTGTCTTCTTGGGCTGGTCATTTCACGTCTCTGCTCTTCCTATTTCTCCTCTGTGAAACAGGGATGATGATGAGGAGGAGGATGATGATGATACCAACTTCATGGGACTCCACTGAGGATAAAACAAGAAAATGCTTGTACCTTGCCTGGCATCTATTCGGTGCTAAGTGAATGAGAACTGTCAGTCTCATTGGTAGGTATTATGGTGAGGCTGCTTTGAAACTATATGTCTTACAGCCATCAGATCTTTTATTAATATTCATCAAGCAACATGGGGTAAGGGTACAGTGGTGGCTCAGAGATACAAACCTGCCTGCGAGGAACTTACATTCTGATAGGGAAGAGAGGTGGGCATATGGTGTTGACCGAAGGCAGGATGCAAACGTGCTGTCAGATAGGGATGGACAAAGTGCTGCAGGAAGGATTTCCAGGGCAGCTGTCCTGGCAGGGACCGCATCCGTGTCCCACAGGCCTGGAAGTGTGACTGGAGCTAGGCTGTCTGGTTGAACATCCCTGTTCCTCCACTTGGGACTATCTTGGGGGATGAACTGAACTTCTCCATTCGTCCCTCTGTCCGTTGAGTTGGTCACAGTATATATTGAGTACCTGCTGTGAGGTGGGTGCTATTGTAGGAGAATAAGGCAGAGTATAAGATAAAGTTGCTTTCTTGTATCTCATGCTCTCCGTTTCCTCATCTGTAAAATGGGGCTGATAAAATTACCATCTCATTAGGTATATTTGATCTCACGAGGATCGAATACGAGTTTCCACATACAGGTGACTAGCCAAGGGCAGCCTGGCATGTGCTTGATGATCCTATAGCAGCACCCTTTAAAAGCATCGCCCGGAAGATAGGTCACTGCAATTGTGCAAATAAAATGAGACTAAAGGTGTATATTATGCCCCGTCCACACACCAATCCAAAAGACATAACTTTGGTTTAAAAACCAAGCCATATGTCTTTTTTTTAAAGGTGCATTTGGGCTGAGTGTATGAGAAATTAACAAGAGTGATGAAATGATAGCCCTGGTGGTTACAATAATGACATAGTTCTCTTTCTTGAGTTCGCACTCTTTGTCTCACACTGTGTCCAGTATTTGGTGCACCCTTTTGTCTGTCATCTTCAAAACCCCATGCGGTGAGTTCTGCTGTCGAGTTTCACAGATGGAGAAACCGAATTTTAGAGAGCCTGAGTAACATATCCGAACTGATACAATCAGGTAGTGGCACATCTAAGATGTGTGTCCCCTGACACCTGGCTTGACTCCATCTGATCTTTCCATAGAATTATAATTACTCTTATAATAAATCTTTCTATTTATATAGCATGTTTTCAGTTTTCAAAGTTCTTTAGTAGACCTGATTTCATTGGATTCTCCAACAGTCCAAGAGAGCAGATAAAATTCCCATTATACAGAAGAGGAGATTGAGGACCAGAAACTCACCCCAGGTCTCCCAGCTCCAGCTTAGGAGATCCTGGGCCTGGATTCCGGCTGTGGCCTTCTTTCCCTTGATGCCAGAAAATGATTAACTCTAAAAGAAATTGATTGTTTTTATTAAAATGTTAGTGTATATCTTATCACAGTTTATTTGAAAACGAGATCAAAGAAATTTAGATTTTTAAATGAGCTCACCTCAACTGAGAAAACCATGTGATAAGATAGATGGTCCTATTTTAATGAAAATCTCCCACATACTTGTGTTCTCAGCAAGCACCGATGGGGTGGTTAAAATTACATTTTTAAAAAGAGACCAAAATTTATTCCAATATTCTATTCCAGTTTTGCAATAAAAACACATGCAAATCCAAACTTTAAATAAGGTGAAAGTGTCAGAGGCCTTAGAGGAGTACAGCTGCTGAAATTTGCTGCCACTTTTAGGAGCCAAGGTTGGCCAGGTTGGCGCTGGTCAGCAGGCGCAGCCCTTGGATTTGGTGACACCGTCTACCCGGCTTCCTCATCTCTCTTTGCCCTCATCCAGTGGTTCTCACCAACTCTCCCCACACCTCAGGGGATATTTGACAATGTCTGATGAGCCTTGCTCATCAGAACTGGCATCTAGTGCACAAATACCAGGGATGCAACTAAACCTCCTACAAGACACAGGACAGCCCCACCACAGAGAACTAGCTGGCCCTGAACGCCAGTAGCACTCAGGTTGAGAAGCTCTGCCCCTATCTCAGGAAAGAGAACATCTGGGCAAACAGCCTCAAAAAATAGGATCTAAGCAAATAATGGAGCTTTACCATCACCACCAATATAGGTTTTCTCTCTTGGTTTTGTCACTGACTCCTTTCGATCTTGCAGAACAATACAAGATCTCCTAAACCAGGCCAACACACGTCCATGGCAGTGACTTGCTCTCCCTCCTCCTGTGCGGTAGCGGGCGTCCATCCTCAGACTCTGACCAGCCCTGCTCACTCCTTCATGGCCACTTTGCCATGCCTGCCTCTGTCCCCGTGTCCCCATGACTGCCTCAGCCTGGCTTTTCTCAGCATCACATACATTCACACGCTCACATTTGCACTCACAGATATACACACTCACAAACATGCACACTCATATGGGCACACACAGGAACATATACATGCATATACTTGCACAGACTCACATACACACTCATGCATTCACACACGCACACATGCTCACACACACTCTCACAGACACGGATATGTACTCACACGCACTCTTATATACTCACATGCATTCACTTGCACATATTCTCACCTTCTCTCATACACATACTGTTTCCCACACGGGCGTATGCAGTCTCTAACACTCATACACCGACACACAGTCACACACATACATACACTCACACACTCGTACACTTGCATGCGTGCATACACTCACAATTTCACGTACACACACATTCACTCATACATGCATATGCACTCTCACACTCATACATAGGCACACACACTTATACGCTACCATGTGTGCATATAATCAAGTGCACACTCAACATGCACACACACTCCCACACCCCTGACCCCTGCTCCTAATCTTCCCTCAGTCAACCCCGCCTCCATAAAGCCCTCCACCCGCCCCCCCCCATGCTGGGTTAGGTGTCCCTCCTCTGAGCTCCCCTTTGGGTACATCTCTATGACATGTACACACTATCCTTTCTCTATCTGTGTGTCTGTCTCCCACATCAAACTCTGAGCTCCGAGGGAGCAGGTATGGCTCAGCAGCTCGTCAGTGGGCACCAGGCAAATAATGACTGAGCCAATCAATGACTGAACGATAAGTTTAAGGGAAGGGCCTCGAGGACTCTTCCTGGAGTAAAAGGATCTGGAACATCCAAATGCCCCTAACCCTGCGGCATGGCAGCCGTGGTGGGGCAGCCTAAGTTCAAGGCTCATTATACGGGCAGATGCTGCGTAACTGAGAGGCATGAGGCGACAAAACCTGTTTGGAAATCACTGACACAGACCACTTCGTTGAGTGGAGGAACCTTTCATGCTGCCTGGAACTGTCTCCCTGACACCCTCACCCAGGACAGCACCCAAGAGGTCCTCAGCTACCCCTTCAGTTCTCACCCCTTTTCTTCAGTTCACAATGTAAAATGCAAATGACCCTCCCCGCTTCCCAGGGCGCCCCTCCATCTCTGGGGCTAGTAGAGCCGTCTTCCCAGGCCCTCCAAGCAGCCCAGGTTAGCTAGAAAGTTAACATTATAAGGCTTGAAATAACCTGCATGTGCTTGCTTGCTTTCTTTCGTTCTTTCTTTTTTTTTTTCATTCCTCGTCTTCACATTTGTGTGGAACAAGTGAAGCTTTTAGTCTCGGTGGTCTGGGCAAATGCTTTAAAAAGATGAACATTTTAGTTAATGTTCTAAGAAGATCTCCAAAAGCAGTTTTGATTGTGTACTATTAGCATTAATTAATTTCCAGACTGGGACCAGCCGCTCTATTAGGTGGATGCATGTTTTAATCAATTTCTCCGTGCTGCTCTGTGCTGGTTAAAGGGAGTTTGGGGGGCTTCGTATGCTCCATCCCTTTCGTTTAACTCCACGCACCATAGTAAGCCTCACAGCTGTGAAGGCAGAGTGCAGAGGCAAAGAGGACCACTGGCCGAGGAATCTGATAGGAGAACTATTCGGAGCTGAATGACTTTCTTCTGAGATCTAAGCACCTGCTAGTACACAGGGGCCTACATGAGGTATCATAGCCTCAATCCTCTACTTCTCCCTAATTCTCATCTTCATACCACTCGCAAGTACCATCAACACGATCAGTGACTCTCTGTCCCCAGCGCATGGGGCTTCTTTGTGCAATTTAGAAAAAACACCCTCTCTTCTTGGAGGGTGCAGTTCCACGGCAAGTGAATGGCTTAAGGAGCAAAGAACAGGCTTGATATCAGTCTACGCCCCTTGTGCAGTAAACATCCTGCACAACTCTATATGGCAGTCTTGGTCAGTGCACATGGTTTTCAATCCTGATCTCCGGTAGGATGCTGACCCAGGAACCCCCAGGCCACCTTTGCCTCCATAGTGGATGTTGATAGACAGCTTTGTGATGTTCTTCATATTGGTTTTAGTGGTTTTCAGGTGATCATGTAGACATCTCTTTTTTCCCTCCTGTTGAAAATTAAATTCCTTGAGAACCAAACCCTCCATAGAGCACCCAGCACAGTTTTACACACGCAGTTGGTGAACTGTAATTTCCCCAGGATGAAACCCAAATCATTCTTTAGATGTGACGTTACGTTCCCTATAGATATCAACCTCTCCTCCTTTCCTCCAGTCTGTGTGTACACAGGAGGGTGTGAAGGCATTGAGCCTCCATGGGTAGATGTGAATACATAAATGCGTACCCATTTCAGTACGGCAGATAAAGGGGAATGTCAGTATATACTATGCATTTAGCAAGCATGTGTGTTTAACGTGTGCGCCCTGCATGTGCCAGCAGGCCTGTAATGTTTGTGTGCGTAGGTACATATTGCAGGTTTGCATATGAACATGCACATATGTGAACAAGGATGTGTTCATGTGGTGCATGTATGTGTGTTTATACATACAAATGCATGTGTGCTATAACTGTGCCTATGCACATTCACAGGACGATCTACGGTCAAAGATAACATGTCACTCTCTCAACGGGAAGAAGGAGGAAGTTCAAGGGCAAAAGGACGTGCCACTTGAGTCAACTGACGTTAAGGAATATGCACCAAAGCCCCACACAGAGGCATCTACTTGTGTCCTGTTGGTCAGAAGTGTATTACACCACCACTCCCAGCCAAAAGGGAAACCAGGAAAGGTAAGGTTGGTTGCTATTTATTTGTTAGTGCTTTAATCTAGGCTCATTGCTACCCCAAGTGAAATCAGGATCTTATCACTAAGGAAGAAGATGAGAAGGGGTTTGATAGGCAAGGGACGGTCCTGCCACACCTACTCGGTGTCTATCTGATAGGACAAATTAAATCCTATAAAGCACTTGTGCACCCTAGGTCCTTCCGGCGTCTTCACATTATCATTTCTCACACCAAGATTTTGATAAGGATTGGGAAGGCAAGAGCATGAGGTTACACACTCTGACAAGGACTTGCAATAGCCTGCAGTAATTTGTTTGGAAAGTGTTGCCTTGGTGTCTTTTTGTGGATGGTGTTTAATCAATTTGTACAAATGTATTTTCTCCCTCATGCTTCTCAAGAAAAGACATTTGCACGCCTAGCTCATCCACATCATTCACTCCTCTGCATCGTCTATCGTCAGGGCTCTGGGAAAAGTAAACTGCTCAGGTGGGTTCTCCGGTGTCTTCCATCCAACCCCAACAAACCCCAAAGTGAGGGGATGAAGTGGGAAAAGGAGAAGTGGGGGAAGAGAAGTAACCCAAACCAACAAACCAAAACCAGAGGGAGATCTGCATCACGATGGTCTCAGCATCCTGGCCGCCCACACATTTCCTGATCGGCCTCTACCATCGCAGCCTATTAGTCATTCCACAAATCCATTATTTAACAGTGTACTTAGGAGAGAATGAGACAGAACAGGGAAAGTGAAGCCGAAATGTCTCACTTGAATTGCAAGCAAATTTAGTTCTTGGAAAGGTTGCCAGATGAGCATCCAGAGACTAAACCCTTTAGCTTATCCACAAAAAAAGAAACAGCAGGCCAAGCTATTTACAAATGGCACCTCTCACAACCACCAGTGGGGGGTGCCTTGTGGGTTGGCTAAACCCAGCTGAACCTCCAGCTTTATCGTGGAGTACCTTAGTTTGCATCACTAACGAGGTTGTTCACGTAAGCTGGTCATTTACAAAGATGCAGCAAAGAAAATATCCTCCCTAGTGTGATGGTTAAATTTGTTTGTCAAACTGGCTGGGCTACAGGGTCCAGATATTTGGTCAAACGTTATTTTGGCTGTCTCTGTGAAGGTGTTTTTGAGATGAGATTGACATATAAGTTGGTGGACTTTCAGTGAGGCAGATTGCCCACCGTAACGGGAGTGGGCCTCGTCCAATCAGGTGAAGGCCTTAATAGAATAAAGATGGAACAAGAACGAATTCTGACAGCAAAAGGTCTTTGGACTCAAACTGCATATTCCTTGGGTCTCCAGCCTGGCAGCCTGCCCTGCAGATGCTGGATTTACCAAGCCTCCACAATCATGGGAGCCAATTCCTTAAACTCTCTGTCAATAGACGGATAGATAGACAGACAGACAGATAGATAGATACATAGATAAATAGATCTATTTATATCCTCTTGGTATTGTTTCTCTGGAGAACCCTAATACACCTGAAGACCAAAGTCAGAATCAGAACTAACTTCCATCTTAATCATCCAGAGAGTGGACCCTTATTGAATGCCTACCAAATAACTCAGGGAAATACAGAAATGAAAGGTGGAGCTCATGATCTTAAAGAGCTCCCAATCTGTAGGGAAGTTAGGTAAGAAAACCCCCAATCCCCTTGTGTTGTGATAACGTGATATGATGGAGGGCAGCAACACGATTCTAAGAAAGTGCAGGAAGCTTTGAATCCCAGCCCTAGATCAACGACTGAGCTGAATCAAGGAAAATAAGTAGACGTTGTCCAGGTGGAGCCATGGCAGATGGTGAAGGGAACAGCATGTCATGTCTTCCATAAGACAGAGTGGAAGAGTGACATTGAAGGAATAGAGCTTGAGCAACTTAGCCCTCAAAGACTTATTTTCACATGGTTCATTTTTGGGTACCTGAACAGCTCATTCCCATTGTTGCCGCAGTTCTCTGGGTGTTACGGGCTGAACTGTGTCCCAGTCCAAATTCATATGTTGAGGTCCTAAGCCCTAGTACCTCAGAAGGAATGTGACCATATTTGGAGACAGGGCCCCTAAAGGGGTAATTAAGGTTAAATGAGATCACATGGGCGGGCCCTAATGCAATAGGACTGGTGTCCTTATACATGAGGGGATTAGGACACAGACACACTCAGAGGAAAGACCATGTGAAGACACAGGGAAAAGAGGCCATCTATAAGCCAAGGAGAAAGGCCTCAGGAGAAACCAAGCCTGCCAACACCTTGCTCTTGGACTTACAGCCTCCCGAATTGTGAAAAAGTAAATTTCTGTTGTTTAAGCGACCCAGTCTGTGCTGCTTTGTCAGGGTAGCCCCATTAGACTGATACAATGGTGAACTCGTGTGTCTCCCCTAACGAGCCATTCTTTTATGAAATAGTTACTGAATACCTACTTGGTGCAAGCACTGTTTGAAGCTCCAATGAGGAAGACCAACAAAGTCCTCTGCCTTCTGGAGGTTATGTTCTAGCAGGGGAGAGAGACAATAAACAGCAACACTGCTGAACAAGCGCGGTGATTTCAGATGGTTGCAGTGGCTGGGAGGGAACAGAGGAGGGCGACATGAGAGAGTAGGATGCTAGGAGGAAGCTGATTTAACTGGGATCATCAGGAAAGGCCTCCACGAGGAGAAGGCCTTTGTTCTAAGACCTGGAAGACAAGATAGGCCAGCCAGGTGCAGATCCAGGGGCAGAAAGTTCCCAGAAGATAGAAGGGGATTTAAGGCAGGGGTGAGTCTGCGGTGTGGGGTGTGGGAAGCGCAGGATGGTGAGAGCAGAGTAAACCAGGGGTGGAGGCATCACTTACAGACCATGAATCTCCTCCAGATGAGAAACAGTGGTTCATCCATTTTTGTGTCTCTGTCCCTTGGCTCAGTGAAGGAAAGAAGGAGCGGAAGGAGGGAAGCAAGAAAGGATGTAAGGAAAGAAGGAAATGTACTTAAAGAATGAAGTGTATTAAATGAGATCAGATTAGGGAATATCAAAATCTCAAGATATGTTTGTTTTTCTGAGTTGCAAAAAGCAAGGAATAAAAAAGAGAAAGGAGCAATAAGACCTTACAGAAGAAACATACGAGCATCTCCCTCTTGGTACAGCTCGGGCTGCCTAATGAGGGCCCAGCCAATACAATTTCATGTATCAACCTGATATTTATTAATAAGGCAAGTCATGATTTTAAACTGATTATGATGCACAGACTACTCCCTTCATTAGTAGAAATGAAGTAGGAGGAATGTTGCCAAATGTTTGAAATGGGGACTGCCATGAGACTTCAAGGCGCAATTAGTTGAAAACACTAAATATATCAAACAATTGGGCTGTGAGTAGAAGGATTCAGTTAAGCAAGTAGAGAGCAGACACATACACATGTAAAGAGAGCAGTCATGGAAGAAAGTCTTCTCAAGGTGCCAGTAGTGTGGGGCTGACATGTTCAACTCAGAGTGGAAATCTTCATCAGTATGTTATTTAGGGTCCTGTAGACACAGTAGGGTAGGCCTGTGTCCCTAAACTGGTATATCGACGGACATAGTCCAACTAGGCTTCAAAAGATGGCATCTTGGTTGTTGAATGTTTAACTACTTCACATGGCAGAAAGGAATATCTTTAACATTTATTGAGTGCCTACTATGTGTGAGATACTCTGCACACATTACTCATTTACTTCTCTTCAATTTTTACCAAAACCCATTTTATAGGTGAGAATACCAACATTCAATGAGCTAAGGGAAAATGCTCAAGACCAGGTTCCAAAAGCGGCAGTGCCTGAATTGCATGTCTGTTTTCTTTCCTCCATGCCATACCACCTCTGCAAAGACCCCATACTGTGAAACTTAAGGAGTACCCCAGGGGTTGACCCCATGGCATAGTTGTTAAGTTCACGCACTCTGCTGCAGTGGCTCAGAGTTCATGGGTTTGGATCCCAGGCGTGGACCTAGCACGACCTGTCAAGCCATGCTGTGGCTGCATCCCACATAAAAATAGAGAAAGATTGGCACAGATCTTAGCTCAGTGACAATCTCCCCAAGCAAAAAAAAAGAGGAAGATTGGCAACAGATGTTAGCTCAGGGCCAATCTTCCTCACAAAAAAAAAAAAAAAAAAAGGAGCATCCCAGAAATGGTGCAATGGAAAGAGCTAGGCCTCAGATAAGAGAACAAAACCACAAAGCCTGGCATGGCCACTGAGAGCTGTGTACCTGCACCCGTAAAGGAGGACACTGATGATGTGGTTTATTGAGCACTTTCTCTGGCCAGGCTCTCCTCTCAGTGTTCTACATGCCTTAACTCATCTCATCACCCTATTACTCCCTCTGGCAGCTATCAGTCCTACCCTCATTTTACAGATGAGAAAATTGAGGTGTGCTGTGATCCGGCTCATACTGGCTCATGAGATCCAAGTGTAGAAGCCTGAGAAACTTTGCAATCTAATTGGTAAACACAGATATTAAAAATTGAATTATGTAAACTTACCTTTAAATAAATTGCATTAAACACAAATGTAGTAAATACTCCAAACTTGACACTTTCTAACTATTCTACTGCATTTTACTATTATCTATGCCCTTGAGGTTATTTATATCTATTGTGACTCGTGGTTCGGTGCTGCCCATCTCTTTCCAACCCCCAGTTCAGTAACATCACATTGGAAGCTTAAAATTGGCCATGATGGGAGTATTTACACCAGGGAAATAAGCAAACACTACAAATCAGAGGATTTTTTTTGGAAAGCCGGTTGTTAAACATTAACCAGCACACCACTGAGAGAGAGTGACCCTTCAAGGTCAGGTTCCTAGAAGAAGTGTGTTGGTTTGAGTAATTCAAACAATAGAGACATCCTCAGGTCACCTTAGCGGAAGGAGACTTGTTATGAAGATCTGCAGGAAAGCAATAATAAAATAAATATTACAGATTAAATAAAATAATAATCATTATTCTTAATAAAAGAGAAGCATTATTTATGATCACGTATTCCAGATTCAGCATGAACATAGCCAAGATGTATTGCCTGAACTTTTCATTATGTGCAAACCAATTATATTTCTCATCCTAGGCATTTAATTTATTCTTCCCATCAAAGGACAGCAATGTCCTCTCTGTTCCTGCGGGGCTTTGATACTGGGGACACAGTTACCTGAACCACCGATGACTCCAAAGAGGACAAGGTCACTGACCATTCCCTCTATTCTCTGAAACCACTGGGTGAAACCCCAGTCACACACAACACCCAGGCGGGGCTAGATGGATACTACTCTCTGTAAGAGCATCTTTTTCCCCTCCTTTTGTTGCTGTAGTTGTAGCAGTTGTCGTTTCAGTCATTGTTGAGGGTGGTTGTGGTGGTAGTGGTGATGGTGTGTGAAGGACAGGCTACAAAGGCAAGGCAGAGTAGACTGGGTCCCCCTCTGAAGGCTCTCCATCTGCAGGTTTTCATATGGGGTTCTCGCTTGTGGCCAAACCTACATCCGAGGCATGTTAACCTTCAGGAATTCACTTCCTACACCACTCTGCTTCAGAAAGGTTTCTTTTAATGGTTTTATAAAAGCATCTTGGCGTGTACACAAGGAATGGCCTGGTGCCCATCCATCACAGTGGGCGTAGTCTGTAATGAAAATGTCTGGGAACAAGGCTCTGGATGATGGAGCACCAGCTGAGAAGCCAAGGCCAGGTCCAAGAAGAGCACGTTATCATTCACCCGGGTCCTGCAGAGCTACCTTACTGGGTGATGGATTGAAGGCTGAGGCGTTCTCCTACGTTTCAAGTTAATGCTCCCTCAGTTGCCTCCCTTTTAGGAAACCACAAAACCAAGATAGAGAGAGGAAGCGTGGGGTAATGGAAGGAGCACTGGGCTGGAGTCACGAGGCCTGGCTCCGGGCACCGTGTTGAAGGTAACTCACTGATGTGAGCTGCACAACTCCCGTCTTTGCTCTAGGTCTCAGTTGCCTCATTTGCTAAACGAGGTGATCGGACTGAAAATATATGAAGACTTTTTCATTTCAAAGGAACTGGCATAAAGATCCACGACTATGCAAAAGGCTTTTCCCCCTCCAAATTAAAATATTGAGCTGAGTTCATAAATGCAATTTTTAAGGAAGTCAGTCCACTTTAGAACAAAGTCCCTTTCACTGAGAGCTCCCTCATTCCCAACATGGCAAGGAAGGGTCTCTGGCATCTCTGTTTTTACCAAGTGACCAGAGCCTCCTGATCACAGTTGGTTGGCCCAGAGCTGAACACCTGACTTTAAATGTGCCAGTCAGATTATCTCTTCCTGGAATAGGAGTTGGATCATGTGCCCATCTCTAAACCAATCAGGTGGATGGATGGGGGTGAAGTACTCTGATTGGCTATGCCTAGGTCACAAGCCCACCCTTGGAGTCATGATGACAGAAAGCCAAAGTCAATATCCCCATACCGACTTGTCTAAGCAAGAGTATCACAGAGTTGGTGAGGTTATTTACGGAGAAAATCTTAAAATGTGGAGGAAGGCAGAAAAACAGGAACTGATAACTTTTCTAAGTCCTTTTTGTAACAAACTCAGAGCCAGAAGGGAAGGGAGGGCTGGACATATAAGACATATAAGTGTGGGAGAACATGTAAAGTCATGCCTGATTTTCCACGGTTCCCACTCCACGTATAACTGAAAATGAGTACTAAAATTAGCCATCAGGGATGAGGGAACATTCACGGCAGAGTCGTCTTTGTTAGTAAAAGAAATGGAACTCAGAAAGAAGTCGCAGCAAGAAGGACAAACATCGAGTCGTTTGTCAGATACATGCTGGTAATTCATGCCAAACTGACTTTACTCCTGAGAGCGGAACTGCCTTGGGCCAGTTCTAATGACTCCCATTGCCATCTTGGATATGAACTTTTAATTCTGAATTTGGCAAGATTTCTCTGTTTCTGAAACGGTAAATGGTAATCTGCATACCAATGCAAACGAAAGATGAGATTAGGACTGAAGGTGGAAGATGACAGTCAGCATACGAAAATGGAAAACCAAGAACGGGGGCTAGGGTTGAGGATGAAAGGCTCCTGAGATACAAGGAGTGTTAGAAGCCAAGGCAAGAAGGTGTGACACCACAAAACGTAGACGACTCTGTAAGAGAAACTCTGAATTGTCCCAGAGATAAGGAAACATGGTGACAAATGAACTCATAGAGATAATGGATGATCCAGGTTACAGATTACACTTTATGAAGGATGGAGTGGGCATCAGAATTACTTAGGAAGTTTGTAATAAATGTTGTCTTCACAAGATTGGAAACAAACCAAAGTCCACCAAAAGAATATTGGTTAAATATGTTTTTATACTCATACAATGAGATACACTGCAGCTGTTAAAACGGGGAAAATTTTATATACTGATGGGAATTATCTCAAAGATAGATGGCTAAGTAACAGAGGCAAGACTAGGAGCAGTGTATTCCATGCTGCCATTGTGTTAAAAATGCTTATAACTATTGGTTGTATATATTATTTACATAACATTTCTTGGAGTAAAGAAAATAAATGACCAGGATACAGGGATAAGAGAGAATTATTTTTTGCTATTCATACCATTTCTGTGCTTTCTAAATTTTTGTACAAGGTGTCCATATTACCTGGTCAATCAATCACTCAACTCATCAATCAGTACACTGTGTGTGATTGTGTGTGTGTATGTGTGTGTTTGTGTGTGTGTCTTTAAGGCAGGCACGAAGCCCCATCTCCAAATTCTGGTCCTGTAGGTCTGGAGCAGGGGTAAGGAAACTGCATTTCTCTAAAGACTTTCCCCGACTCCGGGTGATTCTGATATAAAACCACACTTTGGAACACAATGCTGTTAACACTTCCATTGACTGACCTATTTTAGAGAAGTTGTTCCAATGTGGTTGAAAAGACAGACAGAGGAAACATGGCTAAAGGTAGAGAAAGTGAAGAGGAGGCTGCCTATTTCTGTTTTTCGGGGGTGTTTTTGTTGAGGAACTTTCACTCTGAGCTAACATCTGTTGCCGATGTTCCTCTATTTTGTATGTGGGCCACTGACAGACGAGTGGCGTAGGTCCACACCCAGGAACCAAACCCGGGCTGCCAAAGCAAAACACTCCAAACTTAACCACTAGGTCACCGGGGCTGGCCCAAGGCTGCCTATTTCTAACATGTTGAGGTCTGGACAAGGGGCAAACTAAAGATGCGATGAAAGGAGACGTAGTCAACAGCTCTCAGAGCTCCCACGCAGATATGAGAAGCCAGTGATGATTCTGGCCTGGCCAGCTGGGTGAGGATGCTCCTTCATGCTCTTCCATTAAAGAGGAGCCAACCAATGGAAGAGGAGATGCCACCATCACCTCCTCCGCTCTATTGCATTCTATGGTCCAGCTACCCTAAACTTGTTTTCTATGAATGCACTCTTGTCCCCATGCCTCCATGCCTTAGAACGTACTGTTCCTTCTACCTTTCCCTTCTTATCTGCCTAGGGAACATCTACCTATCCATCACACCTCAGTTTCAGCACCAGACTTCTAGGAAGCTTTCTTATATCTCCTAGTCATTTAAACTCTCCCACTCGGCAGCCCATTGTTGTCTCAGTTTCTGTACCTGTCCATCTCCCACACATGCCTGTGGGCTCCTGTGTGAGGACTCAGTCCTATTCATCTTAGTATCCCCATCACCCAGCAGACAGGCTAGCTGCCCTTGTGCAGAATAACCATTGGTTAGCAACCGCCTGCCCAACTGAGTGCCTACATCCCCCTCTGTGGGAGACAGTGAAAGCCGAGGATATGGAAAGACACATCTTCTTTCTTCCCTGTGAGCTTACTGACGATGGGGCTGTCTCTAGAAGGCAGAAAATCTCAAAGCAATAAGTCCCTTCCCCAGAACTGGAGGTTGGGGGTAGGCTAGACAAATGAAGTTCTACAGGATTCGTGCTTATCTGATTGAAGCAAAGCAAAGTTTGCCATGGGATGTTGTTCTGTGTTGTGAGATAGCAGCCTGTGATGGTGAATAAAGGCTGCATCAAATGGGCATTTTATAACATCTGGATACCTGGGCTTAGTGTTTACACCCTACAGTTTGCAGACTGGTCAAAGCATCGCCATGTGTTTTAGAAGAGTCTTTTTTAATATAAAATGTGCAATCTCTGATTTCCTAGAGAAAATGTATATATCCAATGTACACGTTGGTGAGAAAGCACGGTGGAGAACACCCACCTACGGTGTTTTAGAAATTGTAACATATCGCTTCCTTCCTAATTTGTAAAGAAGAGAGTTGGGGAGGAAGGGGCATCAGGAAGTGAGGAAAGGCCTAATGAAATTCCGAGCATCTTTAGAATCAGAGGTAAGCGTGGCTGTATCATGGCCAAAATGATATAAAACATTTAATATCATCTCTGAGCACACTGCAAGAGCTCTGAACAGGATCCCAGAAATTCACAGCTCCCTCTCCAGAAACGCGGGAGTCTGAGGCGCAGGGAAGCCTATGTACTGCGGAGCTGGCATCCCTGAGGCTCCTCTCCTTTGAGAAGAAGGAAGCTGTGGCTTCCGGCATCTGCCCTACGGAAGGAGGAGACTGCAGTGGCAGCTTTGCTTCCTGAATTCCATCCCACCTGAATCTTGGAGGAGTAATTTCAATAGTTGTGTCAATAGAGAAACTCTGCTTCCAAGTCCTGAGGTCCCTGCCCATAAATAGGTTTATATCAAAAAGTAAGAGAGATCAATTCACCCACTGCCTCCCCAGTTAATGTAGATCAACTGATTATTTTCCAAGAGAATCATAATTATCTCGGTGCCTCTGGAGAGTGGGCAATAACAACATCCAGCTCTTCAGCATCCTAGACATGGAGCATTTCCTAGTAATAAGAATAGCCATAAGAGGAATAGTTGGCCCCTGCCCAGTTCTTGCTATGGGAAGGCTCTGTTCTAGGATCTCTGCTGACATTAACCCATTTAGTCTTCTCAACCACCAGCGGCAGTGGGCACTGCACTGCAACTACTCTAAAGACGAGGAAAGTGAGGGTGGAGAAGTAACATCTACAACGAGTCTTGACGACTATAGGAGTTAGCCACTGGGAGTGGGGATCAATGAGGTGAAGAGATTATGGGAAACTCAGAAAGGCAAGTGAAGATGTTGGCATTAGTCAATGTGCAAGAAATTCCTAAATTTGAGTGGATAATAGAATTACCTAAAGAGCTTGTCATAATCATCATCTCCACGAGATCAGAAATGAACTAATACTCAACAAGATGATTCTGGTTAAATAAGCTTTGGTATAGCCATCCAATGGAACATTCCATAGCTGTTAAAATGGGACCGCTCTATTTTTGCTGATGGAGATGTTCTCAAAGATGGATGGCTCAATAACAAAAGCAAGATGGAGAAAAATATGCATCCTGTGCTAAAATTGGGTTAAAAAATCCACCTATTTGTATGATTGTATAGGTGTGTGTGTGTGCGTGCGTGCATGCACATGCACACATGCACATATATACAAGTCCATATATGTATATACATATATAGGTATACAGATATGGGGAGCAGGGATGCCCACTGAACAGCTTCAATAACCCCAGATTTGGGAGGATGGGTCCCCTCTGGCCACCGGCCAAGGCTTGTATCACTAGAGGCCACTGGCATGCACTCCTTCCTCCTGCAGCCATCCTGGCTGATGAGTCTATCATTCACCAGGAGCTGATAATTCCCATGAGGCTACTTTCCAGCAGCTTCACCTGCTGGCGTGGCAGTCCACTTGGTCTGGGTTCCTTCCTACACCCACTCTACAGGCTATACTAAATGTCCTCTGTGAAGCCCCCCACAGCCTCTCAGTGGATGTATCACCCTCTTACCTATTTGCACATCCCTGGTAGGTGCTTATCACACCATCTCTTAAGTTTATACCTTGTCTCCCAACAGGACTGTGAGCCCCTCAAGGACAGAGAGTGTATTTAATTTGTCTCTAAATCACCAGCCCCTAGTATAATCCTTGTCACAGAGGAGCAGCCAGTAAATATCTGTTGAATGAATAAGTAAATGGATGAGAGAAGGAAGGAAGGAAGGAAGGAAGGAAGGAAGGTAGGAAGGAAGGAAGGAAGGAAGGAAGGAAGGAAGGAAGGAAGGAAGGAAGGGAGGAAGGAAGGAAGGGAGGAAGGGAGGAAGGAAGGAAGGAAGGAAGGAAGGAAGGAAGGATAGACAGAAAGACTAGACCAGGCAATTGGCCCTCAAAAATGGTCTCAGAAAGCTTAAAGGAGAAACAAATTCAAACTAAAATGGTCCCCAAGATCTAAAGTCACAATATTAACCACAGGGGAAAGAAACTCGTGCTTCCCTTTGTCCATGTGTATTTTCATGGTACAAAGCACTAAAGGATTTACTTTCTATTTTTTTTTAATTTTTCATCACTATATCCACTCTTAGGAAGGTTCACTTACTGGAGTTTAAAATGTCAGACAGAAAAGTGAGATGGTTAAAAGTGACAAGAAGAGGCGGGAGGTGGAGATGTGGCTTCTACATGGCTGGGCAACCTTGAATTTGTTACTTGGCCTTTCTACGTGGGAAGAACAACTCTTTTCTTCTTCACAGGATTGTTTGACATGCAAGTGTCGCAAATGCCAATGGGCTCTCCAAATGTGGTAGTCAGTACTTTTGCTCCTCTATTTAGCATTGAAGAGATTGTAGACACATGGGGGAAAGAGCCAGGACATCTTCCTCACTGAAGCACCAGAGCCCAGCACAAAGTTTCACGCAGAGGGGGTCCTGAGTGAGTGCTTGTTGAACCAGACTGGGGGCTCTGAGTGTGTCTGGGTGTGTAGACATCATCAGATGATATAGACATGGATAGAGAAAGACAGATACAGATACAGGATTCAGACACAGGATTCTCGCTGCTATTCCGCATTTACAAGGGCGCAGCACATTTCCCTGGCAAATTAAGCAGCCTTGGGACTAGGTTCCAGACTCCACGACGTTGTGATATGGGCCAGAAAATAATTTGGTTGACACATTGCCTCAAGTGATGTTCCATAGACCTGGGTGCTGTGGAAATTGTCCCTACTGGTCACTGCCATTGTCTGAACTCATGCATACTTGTGTAATACACATAGTGCTTTGGCCAAACTCATCTCTAAATTCTAACTTGTGGGAAGGAAGATTTGTCTGAAATCCAAAGCCTTTGAAAGCCTCACGTAGCCCTTCCACTTGACTCTCGTCCCAAACTGGAGCATGCATATGAACAAAATTGAATTCTGCCCATTAATTTTGAAGTCGTTCTGTACTGATATAACATTTCAACTCTGCCAAAACAGTTTCTATTTCTGAGTAATTCTTTATTCCAAATTCTTCAAATTGGCATTCTCTCATAAGACTGGGCTCCAGTCTCTGTGGAGTACTGTAGGCTGCACATGTCCTCGAAACATCTTTGCTTTCTTCAGAACTTTGCAAAGAACTCTTCAGGCGCCATCCATGTTCCATTATGCTCAGGAGGTAGCATCTTCTGGATCCTTTTACTTCCAATTTGATTCTGGCATTTTTCATTCTTGTTTGAAGTTAGTTTCACCACTGGGGGGAATAAAAATGTCACCTTGACCTATGCCAAGAGGGAAGTCAGAAAATTGGAAGACACAGAGCAAAATCCACAGTTAAAATAATGTTCTTGTAAACTGCTCACCCTTGTCGTTCCCTGTAAAATAGGTGATGAATAGAAAGTGCCTCAAAAAAAAGAGAGGATGCTCATGGATGGCCCTTTGCTGCACTCCTTTAGAAACTCAGCCAGCACCAGCCATCTCTAACTAGAAAGTGAGGACTGGGTGTGGTGAGCATTCTGATTATTCCTAAGGAACAGCACTTTTGGGGTTCTCCAGGACATAGAATCCCCAGGAAGGGACTGGACATAGAAGTGACATCAAGGAGATGGCAGAGTGGGGAGACTTCCCTTCCAGGTAACCCCCTAAAGGCAGGGAGCCAAGGGGAGTGCTGTAAATCAATCATCTTCAGGATCATTCCTCTGTCATAATTTCCTCCCATCCCACCTTCCTTCCCTCCCGTCATCCCACCCTCTGTTCCCCTCTGAGTGCTGAGGAAACAGCAGCTCACCTCTCTATAAAGTCTTTCAGTTCCTCTTCTTCTTTTACCTTAACTTTTCTGAGGATATATGATTCTCTCATCATTTATGAACGCTGTATTGGCACACATGCACCAGGTGAAAAACACAAAATTCATTATCCAAACCAGGATGCTTTTGAGAATTAAGTTAGACGATATTAATAACTACCCCACGATAAAAGGCATGAAAACAAGACTCTCCCAGGCAAATAAAGACATCTGGCCACCTGGTATTAGAAATTTTTTAGGTACAAATGGTAAAAACCCAATACAAGGTAGCTTGAAGAAAGCAATGTGTATGCTTAATGGGTTCCTAGCTCAGGATGAAACTGGATTCAGTGGTGGCAGTACTCCATGTCATCAAACTCTTTCTCTCTTTTTTGCTACTGCTCAGCACTCTTCTCTCCTATGAGATATAGACTTTCTCCATGTGTCAGGGAAGATGGCTGCTCCATGACCCCTCTTCTTCTCTAGGGTGAAAAGTCCTTGGAAGAATATCGATTGTCACATCTTGCATCACACGCTCACTCTGTGACATGCCTTAGTCAAGGGAAGGAGACATTGTAATGGGACGTCTGCAATGTATGTTCGTGGGATTGAGAATTTCAAAAGATAAGCAAAAATAAACATGCAGTATGAATGAATTGGCTTTAAGGCAAAGTTTCTGAGCACTGATTATGGAGAGTGGGGAAAAAAATGCCAAACCAAACATCCTTCAGATTCAGAAGGGATTTTATTATCCTAATTTCCCCATTCTGTAAATTAAGGCCCAGAGAGGTTGAATATCTTGCCCAAGTTCACAGAGATGACAAATGGAGCACCAGGGCATCAAGTCTGAACCCAAGTCTGTCTGAGATGGGGCACTTAGAGCTCATCGCCTTCCCCTGCCTTGCGTTACCTTGATGCTGAGACATAATTCTTCCTTGGTCAAGATTGACTTTGTTTATAAGCAACAAAAACACAACCAAGACTAGCTTAGGCAAAATAGGGTATCTATGGCTCATATAACCCAAATGTGGGGTGCCCAGAGTTCAAGCAGGATCAGGGATGAGAATTCCATCAGAATTTTCTCTCTCCGCTTCTGATTTGCTCAGCAAGTTGGTTTCATGCTCTCAAGCTCTCTGTCTCCATGAGGCTAACACCATGGCTGACAGACACTCCTGGTCTTAGATCCTCACAGTTTACAGATCAGAGATCTTCCCTTCTCTCCCCACCTCCCACTTACCTACCCTACCTTCACCCACACAAATCTCCATCTTAAGAAATCACAAAAGAAGGTTCAGATTGGTTTGAGTCACATGCCCACATGCAACCAATCTGATGGCCAAGGATGTGAGGATCTATGATTGGTGGAAATTCAGGCAAGTGACCACCACTTTGCCAATCCCTGTGCATAGAGTTGAAGACTCAGTGAAGAAGATGGAAGCTCTATCAGACCAATAGGAAAAATAGAAGGAATTTATAGAGTGCCCAGTACACATGAAGTTAATCCAGCTGGCTCCCAAATTAGAATGCAAATGTTTTAAAACCATTTTGTGTACATTCCTATCACGTGTTCTCTCTAAAAGTGTTTTTGACCTAATTCTGACTTAATATATTTATTTAAATGCACTTACTTCTCTTCAAGCACCCAAGGCAGATTGTCTGAGAGACCATTACTCAATGAAGGCGTCAACTCTAGTCTTGGGTTTTGCCAGGAGTCTTAAATTTTGCAAGCTCGCCAGCTTCTTCAACTCTGTTGCCCCATCAAACCTTTGAGTATCGTATCTAACAACTGAAGGAACTCTCCTGGAGACAATGGAACAGAATATTTGAAAAAACAGCTGTGATAGAAACCCTGGGCTGAGCTTTAAGCAATATGAGACAGGATAGTATTTTCTGAAATGTGAACTAAAGTTTTCTTTTTCTTTTCTCCTTGGAAATTCCCCCTCCACCATCTTCGAACAGCCAGACTCATCTTGTATTCATTGCTTCAGAGGTAGAGAGCATCAAGGCAGAAATAAAATATGCTGCTTGTGTTTCCCCGCCTTTGGTCTTCCCAAAGCCTAGATCCTTAGGGAGACAATGAGATATAGACAAAGGCAGGAAGGCTTGGAGGAGTTACAGCTTTCTCCCTCTTGGCCTCCTGACCCCAGCCTAGGAGAGAAGGAAGATGCAAGGAAGAGATGAAGGTGTAGACACTGGGGGATCCAAAGAGAGAGGACCAGGTCACCCACCCACACATAGGTTTGTGGAAGCTGAGAATAGACACAGCTTGGCCTTCTATTCTATGTGGAGCCCCAGGGAAATGCTAGGACTCAACAGAATAAATGGCTTCCTGGAATGCCTAGGCCTTCACTGGGGGCCCTGGTCAGCCTCACCAACTCCCTGCACCCAGTCTGACCACAAGAAGGTTTCCATGAAACTGAGGGGAGCAGAGATGGAACCCATGGAACAAATAAGACCTGAAGATTTATCCAAGACCTAAGATAGGGAAAAGGATGACAGAGAAGGACTCTTTGCATATGCTGAGATTAAATTGCCTGAAATAGAAATTAACTCAAACCTTAGGAGGTGTTACGCACTGTTCCCCCAAATTTCATATATTAAAGTCTCAATCCACAGCACCTCAGAATATGACTGTATTCGGAGACAGGGTCTTTCAAGAGGTAATTAAGGTTAAATGAAGTCATATGGGTGGGCCCGGATGCAATAGGATTCGTGTTATTATAAGAAGAGGAGGTTTGGACGCAGGCGGGCACAGAGGGAAGACATGTGAGGATGCAGGGAGATCGCCATCTACAGGGCCAGGGGAGGGGCCTCAGAAGAAACCAACCCTGCAGACACCTTGACCTCAGACTTCCAGTCTCCGAAATTGTGAAAAAATAAATTTCCATTGTTTCAGACCCTCTGTCTGTGGTACCTTGTTATGGTAGCCCTAGCAGACTAATGTAGGAGGGAAAATATAGCTGTATTTCATGCCCGTCTGGTTTGAGGATGGAGCTTTGTACTTTCTACAGAAAAGGAGGAGGAGGAAAAGGAGGAGAGCAATGAGAACAATGTCATTCATTGAGCACTTAGTCTATACTGGACCATGTGTAAGCCCTTTATACGTGTATTGATTTTCTATGGCTGCGTAACAAGTTATCACAAACAAAGTGACCTACAACTCCCATTCATTACCTCACAGTTTCTACAGATCAGGAATCTGGGCACAGTGTAACCAGTTCCCTGCTCAGGGTCTCACAGGCTGAAATCAAGGTGTCAGCTGGGCTGAGGCCTCATCTGAGGCTTGGGGTTCTCTTCCAAGCTCACATGGTTGTTGGCAGAATTTGTTTCCTTTCGTCTGCATGACTGAGATCCTTGTTTTCTTGCTTGCTGTCAGCCAGGGACCATGTTCAGCTCTTGGAGTCCACTCTCAGATCCTTGCCATGGGGCCCCTCCAGAAGCAGTTCACAATGTGAGTGTTTCTTCAAGGCCAACTGAAGAGCGTTTGCTGCTGTTTCTTGTCTCTTAAGGGCTCACCTGATGAGGTCAGGCCCACCTAGGATAATCTCACTTTTGATTAACTCAAAGTCAAGCCATGAGGGACCTCAGTTACATCCACATAATCCCTTCTGCCATATAATACAATATAACCAAAGGAGTGGCATCCCGTCATGTTCAGCAGTCTCATACACTTGATAGGAGAAGCTACACAGGGAGTGTACACAAGGGAGCAGGAATCTGGGGTGCCATCTTAGATTTCTGCCTCCCACAACATGCCTCATTTCATTAATTCTCAGAGTGGTGCTATGAGGTACACCTTTTTATCCTGGTTTACAGACAATTTATGGAAACAGAAGTGTATGTTCAAACCTCAGAAAGACTGACAATTCAGTTCAATTTTATACGTGTTATTGGACATTTATTATGGACCAATCTCCATACTTCACCAAATTAGAGCCCTTGAGCTCAGGGTCACAGAATCTACTGCTGCAAGAAGCTTCAAAATAACGATTGTTAATACCAACTAAAGGATCTCCATGTCATCCCTTTGATGGTCAATCTGGATCTCAGCACAAAAGTTCTTGTCCCACATTCAGTAAGAACTGATACAAGGAAGTCTGGAATCAATGCTAAAGTTGAGGGGCTTTTTTTGTTTTTTCTGTTTGTTTATTTTATTTATTTATTTATTTTTTTTTTAAGATTTTATTTTTTCCTTTTTCTCCCCAAAGCCCCCTGGTACATAGTTGTATACTCTTCGTTGTGGGTCCTTCTAGTTGTGGCATGTGAGATGCTGCCTCAGCATGGTCTGATGAGCAGTGCCATGTCCACGCCCAGGATTCGAACCAACAAAACACTGGGCCGCCTGCAGCGGAGCGCGCGAACTTAACCACTCAGCCACGGGGCCAGCACCTCTGTTTGTTTATTTTTGGTGAGGAAGATTGGCCCTGAGCTAACATCTGTGCCAATCTGCCTCTATTTTGTATGTGGGACGCCAGCACAGCATGGCTGATGAGCAGTGTGTACGTCCGTGCCCAGGATCTGAACCCGCAAACCTCAGACTGCTGAAGCGGAGCACATGAACTTAATCACTACACCGCCAGGCTTGCCCCCAAAGAGGAGTTTTAAAGACAACTAGAGCATAGAGAAGAAGTGGCATTTCACCGGGATTGGTAACAACCTGATGTAAGAGATGGGATCAGAGCTGGACCTAAATGAACCAGAAGGACTTCCACAGGCCAGGAGGAGAGAAGGCAGGAAGGAGGAAAACTCAGAGCAGAGAAAACACAGAAACTAAGGCAGGGGGCATGGGTGTTCTGGGGCAGTGTATACTGTCTCTTAAATCTATCACTTTAAATCTGTCTCATGTTAGGGACAGCTTACAGGATTCCACTGAGCATCCTGACCCAGCCCTAAAGGCCCGGCTGAAGGCACACCAAGAGGTACAGTTCTCAAAATGAGTGCATCCTTCCTAAGGAGTTCAGAAAATTCCTCCAGAGCAATGCTCCTCGCCATTTTGCCCCCCAGGGGATATAAGGGACATTTTTGGTTGTCACAACTGGACAGGTGATACTACTGGCATCTAGTGGGCAGAGGCCAGAGATGCTGCTGCATCCCACAACATGGCACAGGACAGCCCCCCGCAACAAAGATGACCTAGCCCCCCGAAATCAATCGAGCCAAGGTTGACAACCCCTGCTCTGACAGACAAACCCATTGGGACGTTTCTCAGTTGGCTGGTTCCTTGTAAATTCAAGTAGTATTTGAAAAATTCATCCGAATCCTTAGTCTGTTTGAGACATGTCCACAAGTGGGTGTGATCTTAAAATCAAACCCACAATACGGCTGCAGAATCGTTCAGCAAATAGTCACTGAGTGCCTACTGCATGCCCTGCACTGTCCCAACTGGAAAGGTGGTAAACAGGCCACAAGACCAGGGAGCACACACACCTGAGTGTGAGAGTGGGGAGATCTGGGCCCATGTGACAAACATCCGCCAGCTCGCCGTGGGCAATACTGTTTGCTCAGTCTGAGTCACACTACCCTCACTGGGGTGATGGCTGGAATGATTAATCCACCCTCTTGGGGCCTAATCTCCGTGGGCTCAGCTCCCATCTGGGCCCCACCCCACTCCAATCACAGGGAGGCCTGTATCTGCACAGCCCCGCCAGGCACTCATGGGGGCGAGGAGGGGGCGGGGTGCAGCATCTGCTCACAGTGTGGCCCCTTTGAAGGTACAAGACCCAACAAAACCAGAAGCAGACGCCGTGCCCAGTGGGAGCCCCGGGGAAGATGGGCCCAGCTGAGGCTCTGGACAAAGCCAGCCTGTGTGAACAAGTCTGACCCAGGCGCTGGCAGAGCTCTCGCCCTCAGGGAGTCAGCCTGAGACAGCCGATCATTCCAGGCTGCTCCCCGCGGGTCCTCAGCAGTATTCCCACAGTCTGTGGAGGCCCCAGGGGAGGGTGAGAGTTGCACAGACTCAGCCCACCCCTCTCCCAGGGCTGCCTCTATGACCTTGGGCCTTGGTGTGAAAGGCTGGGCAGCAACAGGCCACGCAGCCTGCCTGGGATGCTGGGTGGGACCAACGGCAGCCGGCCTCCCTGGCCTGGGAGTGATCTCAGGACATACAAACAAGCAGCTTATTAATTCCTTGATTCAAGACAAGGATTTATTGAGCCCTATTTTAGGTTAGGATTCTGCTAGGTTCCGGGATATGGTGATGAACAAACCACACATTTCCTGCTCTCATGGAGCTTCCCATCTGGGGTCCAGGAGCCACCAAGACAAGTTCATAATCCCATGGATTAGCAATTATTTCCCAGGCCTGCACTTACTTTCATCATTTAGTTGAGTTTCCAAAGTGGCCATGATCCTTCATGACAAATGAGGAACGAGGACCTGGGAGGTCCGAAGGCCACCCACACTCACTCACACACGCCAGGCTGCTAAGTGCAGAGCCGAGATCCGAAACCAGGTTGGCCATCGCTTCCTCCCAGCCCCACCGGCCCTTCTGATGACCATTCTGCTATGAGCCTTCTTCCTCTCCTCTTCAAGCGGAATCAGTTCTTTTGGGGTGCGGAGCGGATGTGAAGGGGCTAGGAGACCCATTATCTGCTTGATTTTTATATTTAATCCCTTCCTTCTTTTGTTCACTTACTCTACACACATGCCCTGCATGCTCATTTCGTGTCAAAAACTGTGCTGTGGTGGGTACTGGGATGGACTGACAAGCACCTTGCTCTGTGGCACTCTCATCTTATTTGAGAGACAGCTTGTACACGCGTACCAGGAACATAGGACGGATGGTGACGTGCACCTCTGGAAGGCCAGATAAAGTCTTTTGGGCACTCAGGTGACATGAGGCCTGTACACTCGGGGGCAATCAGTGAGGGCTTCAAGAAGGAAGTGTTTGTGAACAGAGTGTTGAAGGCTGGTTAAATCATTCAGGACTGGAAGGGACGTTAATGGACCCTGAAACTGGGTATGCATTAGCTTTGTAGTCCACAAGACCTGGATGGGCGGGATATTCCACCTGCTGTCATAGCTCTCCGACCCTCATTAGCCTTATCTGTGAAATGGAAACAAAAGTACCTAAAATTAGTAGGGCAATCTAGACACCCATCTATGTGTGAATGCCTGTGTTAATCACCTGTCATCCTTTTCCAGTCCTGTGTAAGTCCCACATTGTAGCCAGCCATGTCCCTTAGCCCAACCTGACGTCCTAAAAGCGTGGACACGTATGTAAGGGCCATGACCTACTGGATTGATGGTCAGAGAGGTGAACTGGGGCCCCTTTGCCAAGAGCTCTGACCACCCAAGTGAAGACAGACCAAACTTCTCAGCTTCCAGGATGCTGCATCCTCCTCTGGAAGCATACGTGTAAAAGGCAACACGCATCAGAAGCAGCCAGGGGCACGAGGCCTGCCCAGGTTTTTACTGCAGCCAATGGAGTGCTCTCACAGGGGCACTGATTGATATGCAGGATCTGGGCTTGCTGGCTGGCCCGGCTCTGCGCTCTGCTCTGCCCATGCCTGCCTCACCCTCCAGCCTTGCCAAAGAGATGAGCCTTCCTGCAAGTTTTCTCAGGACTGCGGGAGCCCCAGGGGGAATAAAGAACAGAGGTCTGTGACCAGGTGAAACTCCTCTGTCTCAATCCTCATCCTCATTTCCTTTGCAAATCCTAATGGACAGATAGGCGACCTGCCCTTAGTAGCATAAAGATCGAAAGGAATCCCACCCCAGCCAACACACACACACTTGGAAATAGGACTCATCTCAACGTATTTTGTCTTTACAGTGGATGAGGCCTAGGCCCTGGGGCAGGGGTCAGCAAACTTCAGTCTGTGGACTACTGCCTGTTTCTATAAATAAAGTTTTATTGAAACATGGTCACTCCCATTTGCTTATGGACTGTCCAAGGCTGTTTTTGAGCTACAATGGCAATGGTGAGTAGTTGCCACAGGGTCTCATGCCTTGCAAACCCTGAAATATTTACTGTCTGTCCCTTTGCAGAGAACGTTGGCCAACCTCTCCGGTAAGGTATATCAGATTTAATTCCTTTGTTATTTATTCAGGAATTTATTCACGCAATTACCTATTACTAGTCTGTTTCCCACCAGGCTATGAGCGATTTGAGACTAGGGACTAGCTTGTCTATCTTTGCGTCCTCAGTGCCAAGCACAAGGCCTGATAGCTGATACGTCCTTAGGAAATGCTTGTTGAATGAATAAATTAACTCAATAAATGCATAAGTAAATAAACTCTTGGTCTGTGCCATCAGGGAACTCACAGTCTGGTGGGAGAGACCCACCTGGAAACAAATCATTAAAATAAAATCTGGTGACAGTTATTGTATACGTGAATACACTTTCCGAACGAAGGCGCACCTGGCTGCAGGAGCTCCAGCTGCAGGAAGCTGATGACATTGCGGCGTGGTTCTGAACGATATTAAGAGGTTGAGTTTCTAATTCTAAACTTTGTGGGTTCTAGGACCAGAGATCAAAGTGAAGAGGAGCCTGGGTGGTCATGGAGCTCCAGAGGGGAAGTGAATCCCGTCAGCTCTTCCACCAGCATTTGCTGTGCACGTTCTCCGGCCCCAGCCCTGTGCCAGGCACTAGGATTTAATGTGGACATGCCAGGCCTGAGGCTGCCCTCTCGAACCTCAGATCCTGAGTGACCATATGGCAGGGGGGCAGCAGTGCTGGGAGGAGCTCTCCGATCTCCCGTCTCTCACTTTCCCCTCCCTACAGGAGCCAGCCTGCCATGGAAGAAACAATTAGGGGCCCCAATCCTATCCTCACCTGTGAAGAGAGTCCGGGGCAGTGGGGAGTGGAAGGGTGTGGACAGACACAGGCTTTCCCTTCCAACAGGGCTGCCTTTGCATCCCAGTCCTGCTGCTGTGAACCACGTGGTTCTGGGCAGTTTGCTCACCTCTCCAAGCCTCTCTTTCTTCATGGACAGAAGGAAGATAATGGACCCCACTCTTCGGGTTTTATACCAGGACTCAATTAGCTAATGCCTGCAATGCGCTTGGCACAGGGAAGCACTCAGAAAGTCAACTTAAAGTAAGATATATATTTTTAATGTTCACAGCTGCAAAAATGGCACCCTGGTTTCTTTGCCTGCCCCAATTTAACATCCTGCATGGGCAAGTCTTCTCACTCCTAAAGGCCCCCTCCTTTTGGCCAGTGAGGTGTAAACAGAGTCACCTGAGGCTCAAAGGGAAACCATCCCGGATTACAGGGTGAGATGATCTTATCTGATGGCATCTCCATATTGCAAACTTATCTGATGGCATCTCCCTGTTGCAAATTTCACAGGCAAGCACACCACACCTCCACCAATAAACTGGCTTTTCTGCTTGCAAAAGGACATTTCATTGTTACCCTTTCTCTTTCTTTCCCTAATAGAAGCATACAGGAGTGACAATTGCCTTCGAGTGGGATAAAGTTGCCCCCACAGCAGAAGCTAAAGCTGTAGCTCCAATTTTAATGAACAGATACCCAGTCTAACAATTTTCGAAGTCTTTGTGTCATCTTTCACCTCTCATCCCGCCCTTGCCTTCATTTTCCCCTTACTCATTCCTTTTCCCCCTCTCTCTTCCTTCCCTCTCCTTCTCAGCACAAAAGTGGAGGGAAAGAAAAATTACGAACTGACACATACTGCAACTGGCATGAATATCTAGTGCCATATATCTTGTCAAAAAATCAGCATGCACGTTAAAAAAGAAGAAAGCAAAACTCAGACACAGAAGAATATGCAGGTCTCCCGTTTCCTCATTCATTTTTTTTCCTATTTAAATTTCACTATATTTCTTTTTTTAGCCTCTCCTGCAGGTCTTTATATATAGGACAAACACACACACACGCCTCACTTCCTCACTTCTGTCATTTAAAGTACAAAGAAACTAGCAAAGAAAAATCTATTTTCAGCTATTTCTGGTTAGAATGCTTTTGCCACTGTGATGAAAGTCGATTTTGAAGAAAGTCAAGTCACTGATGAAGATGAACGAACATTTATGACCAGCCATCTGTTCTGTCAATTAAATCTTGTGCATATCAGGTTGTTTGTTCTTACGTAACTAATATTTAAGGACTAAAGAGATGTGTGTACGCAGTATCTGCTGTAAGCACTTTAATGTGTTTAAAAAGGGAAAATAAAGACCCACTCTTGCCCTGGTCCACACTAAAGATAATTAAACTACCATGGGAGTGGGGCCTCAAACACAGAACAGGATTTGGGCCTCAAAGAATAAAGGTTTTTATCAGACGCCTTTTTCTTCTAATGGTCCTTGTGCAGTAAAAATAAAGTCCAAACACTATAATTTTACTCACAGAAAAGTTACAAATACTGTAGGTATCTTTAGAAACAGCTGCAAAAGTGGTTTCACTTCTGACAAGATTGGTGTTAATTACCGGCAAGGACTTCAGTATAATACTATTTAAATCATTTTAAATTATCCCTCTCAAAAATTAATTTTTCATCAAAGATTACACACAAAAAAAATCATGATATCATCTCTGCAGCTGCGATTTAGTAATAATTTCATCTATTATTACCAATGTCAGTTGGATAAAAGAAAAAATGGCACCCCACCGTGCCGATTCCAGCACAGGCCATATATAGAAATTTTTAACTATCACTTATAATCGCTTTGATGAGCTTAAACCTCCTCTCAATTAACACCCTAAATGACACTGAGACATCTTAATGGGGGATGTAAGTAAGAGAAAAGACTTTAATCAAAGAATAAAGACAAAAGTGCCAAGAGAAAGGAGGACTCTCCGCACACCTCTTTGTGTCCAAATCCAATTGATGTCCTTTATCGCATTTCGAACCTTTTGTCATTCCAGGATCCTGAGTAAAATACATGGCAGCAATAGAAAGACACGTGGCAGTGGCGAGTTGCTATACTCTCTTTGTAAAAATAAAAACTTGTTCTAGGGTCCCCTAGTCTCACATCTAAGACTAGGAGATGGGAACTTTGGAATTCTGTCACTTGAAAAAACGCAATAAAGGAGAGAAGAAAAAAGGAACACGTTGTTCCCCAAAGACCATCTTCTCGGGCATCCCAGGGTAGCAGTTTAGGAGATCCAACTCACACCCATGTGCAGGCACCCCAACACTCTCAGCAGGGCCAGAGGAAAAAATGGGTCCCTCCAGACACATTTGAGTTATGCAAACTCACACAGCCGTGGGGATGTTACAGAAGGAGGTTTCTCAGGCCATTATTTTTTATCATGAAACTGCTGTGCCTGGCCTTTGGGAGAATTGAGAATAAAATGAAATAAAACAAAATCCAAATGGAAACTGACCAGCATGCTTTACTCTTTTAAAATCATGTTTGCGGCATGATTTAATGCGTGCTGATTTTTGTTTCCAATTAAGATGTCCTAATGAACATGTGTTTAGTGCCCGTGCTTTACTCCCAGGGAACAAACTGAGTAATTAATGGCCCTGCAGGAGCCCTGATCTCTTGAGCCATATTTATGTGTATTGGGTTGAAAAAGCAACAGTTTGCAAAGTCTTGAAGATCGTATTTATAAAATATAAATAGGTGGGAGAAACTTGATTTCCACATCTGATTTACCTCTTTCCACTCCTAAGCTACATTAGCCCCCAAAGACAAGAATATCTTGCTGTCACCTTCCTTGTGGCAAGTTCTGGGAGAGAAAGGAGATGAAGCATAAGCTACATTTGCACCAACAAAAATGATGGTTTTCTACCTGTAGGCACTAAGGGCCAACATCTGCACAGTGTCCAGGGCAACTGTGTAGAAAAGGCCATACTCTACATCAAAACTGCACAAAGAACCTCGCATGCATGGTGGGCTTTATCATCCAGGATTTGAAAGCAAGAAATTAAGGATCAGAGAGTCTGAGAAATATCCCACAGTTTACTCAGCCATAAAGTAGAGAAGGCAGGATTAGAAACTGGGCTTCAGGGTGGTGGGTAAATCAGAGAGAACCAGGATCAGTATCTTTCCTCAGAATAAGAAGTGTACAGGTTGTTTTCTCCTTTCTCTAGTTGTGCAGACACCTCCCCTAACTCCTTACTTCTTTCCATCCCAGGAAACGTGTTGGTATTATGCTATATTACGTAGAATTTTGACCATGTTTATTATGCAGGGGAGCACCTTCTTCACCTGATTCCTTTTGGAGATTGCTTTAAATACACACATACACACACACGCAGATGCACACACATGCAAGATATAGTGTACAAGGTTACATACTCACCCTTGGTATTCATTTTCCTCAAAGCCTTCTACTGTGTCCTTCTTCCAAAAATGTTTTCAAAGAGAATGTGTTTGGATAGTCAGTCTTCTGAGGCCTTATTTGCTTAAGAATATGATTATATTGTCTTGACATTAAAAGACAGTTTAGCAGGGTATAAAATTTAAACACAAAATTATTTTCATTCAACATTTCAAAAATATTTCTCCACTCCCTTCTTGATTCAGTGTTGCTATGGAAAAATAAGACTTTAATCTGAATGTTATTTCTGTATAAGTGATCTCTTCTTTCTCTCTGTGAGCTTGTTGCTTTTTTTTTTTAATTTTTTCTTCAGTGTTCTTAAGTATAATTATGTTAAGTATGATTTTTCTCTTATATATTCTGTTTGACATTCCATAAGAGCTTTTAGTATGATTTTTTCTTTCTTTTGTTCTGTCATTATTGTTTTTCAAATATTTCCTCTCCTGTCTTTATTTTTTCTCTCCTTCTATGATTGTCTATTATATTTATATTGACGTGTGCTCATGGCTTCCATTTATTTTAACTTTTCTTTTACAGTTTTTAACTCTTCATATCTGCTTGCTCCATAGAGAATTCTTCAATCTGATCTAGCTTGCTAATTTATTCTTCAACACTGTTTATGTTTTTTGCTCCACCTCCTAAATTTTTTATGTCCGGTATTATATGTTTTATAGCTAGTATTTCCACTTGTTTATGCTTTGTAACTGCCTATTTCTGCAACATGATCCCAATGTCCTTGTGTGTGAGGCTTGGAGTTTCTTTGTGGCTGTGCTCCTATTGTCCTCACTTCCATCCTCCTCGAGAGTTTAAGGAGTGACACATGTGTCCTCAGATAAAGATCTCTGATATCCAAGTCTGGGCTTGGCTGCTCCATTTATTTTGTAACCCAAAGCCCCACAGCAGCTTTCTGTCTTTCTCTCCAGGCATGGTTCTTCCCAAAGAAGTTTTCTCCCTCCCTCCGTCCTTTGAGGACACAGAAGAAAGTAGAGATGCAAACATTCAGTGGAGAAGGCCCTTGACCTGTGCTGCTGTTACCTGTATCCAAAACACCCCCAAACTGGTCAGTGGTATTTCCTCACTGACCCCCAACACCACTGGGTTGGCTTTGCTATTTTTCTGCCTCAAAGAGGTCATGGGGTTAATAGAGATATGCCTAGGGTAATGTGGAGAAAAGAAAAGATAAAATATGCAAACTTTCCCTTTTATAACCATCCTGCTAAAAATGATATACAGGCATCCTCTGATCATCATAGCCATCTTTAGTCTCCCCAAAGATTTCTCTTAATACTTATATTTCCTGTTCTGGTCCATTTACTTCTTCCTTAATTTTATGGCCTCGGTGGTGTTGGGTTCATGCAGGGGGCCAGCATCTCATGCTAACCATATTGCCAGACCAGCAGGAAGAAGACAAAAATGTAGGATTTTTAGAGAATAACATGTGCAAAGCAAAGCAAGGCACACAAAGAGAAGAACATGAACAAAGAGCCATTGAGCACAAACCACGCAAGGAACAGACTACAACACAGGAAGTTTCTTAGCTTCGTTGTCTATTTGTTTGAACGCATCACAGGAACAATAGGACCCACTGGCTAACTGAGGAACTGGGGACAAAGGGAATATGGCAGAACACATGTCCTGGAACTGAGAATGAGGTGAACAAGCAATTTTTTTTTTAAAGCAGAGTCAATTTTTGGTAAACAATATGTTGGGTTCATGCCACATAATGATAAATACTTCCACATAATCTCACCAACTGAGCTGTTGCATTGGAAAGCTGGAACTGCCATGTCCAGCACTTGAGTAGCTGAGATTAATGCTGACCTTGGCCTGTTTTGACTCACTTTTATTTAATCTTTATTTTGCGTCTCCCATCCCTGGGGTTAGGTCTTTATTCGTGTCCAAAGATGATTGGTCTACAGGTGACTGCCATCCCAAGGGAGAGAGGGCGGATTCAGTGAGGGATCCCATTGGAGCATCACCTGAATAAACCCAGCCATTGTGCTCATTTCACCAAAGGCTTTGTGTAGCCGGTGGTTCATCACCAACAACCTAAAAAAGCCTTTTCCTTGTCTCAAACCCTTTCCTCCCAATGGCTGAGACTCCAGGAAACAGGGAATCCTGGAGTACAGAGCCCTTGGCAGAGCCAGGAAGCACACCAGTACACAGTAACCAAGTCCAAAGTTCTGGGTGGAACACTTTGCAGATACTCGCGTTTCATCTTCACAGCACCCTGGGAGAGGAGTGTTATTATTCACTTTCTACAGATGAGAAAATTGAGGCCCAAAGAATCAAGAGACTGGCCCACATTTACCCAGAAAAGAAGGGCAAAAATGTGATATGAATTCCAGCCTTAGGACTTTAGGTCCAAAAACAGGTTCCCCTCCACCATACCGGAGAAGTGGAAGAAAGAGATTAATTCCCATTCATCCTTTCAAATCATACTTGTTGCGTTTCTACTGTATTCTAGGCTCTCTACTAGGCCCTAGGTCCACCTTCAAACCAAACACATGCAGACCCTACCCTCTAGGGAAGAATCCCTAGAATCCCTCCACCTGGACGTTACAGACATGAAACAAAGTCCCTGAAATAAACATGTACTTTACATAGCATGATACCTGAAATCCAAAAAGGAAGAGAAATGGGGCATTTTGAGAGAGAAGGTCAGGGATCTAATTTAGAATATGGGGTCAGGGAAGCTGAGACTAAAAGAATGGACATGAGCGAGGCAGCTGTCTGACCTCATCACTTCGGACAGCCCCATGCTGTCCCCGTGCCTCGGTCATCCATACATCTCGATCTGTGGTTCTGTCTCTTGGCAGAACTTGCTTCAGTAACTAATGGTCTATCTTTATAAGCTGTTTGTTCTTTGTGAATAAAAATGATGGTGAAATTGATGTTGGAGAAATCCAAGGAATATTCTTTTGTCAGCAAACGGCACCAATTTCTTGCAAGTACAAGGAACTCTGGACTGAGAGTCAGAAGATTTGGTTCAAGGCCTGGCTCCATTTCTAATTCCAAAGACTTGATTTTCCCTACATTGCCTGCCAGCTGTGAAGAAGGCATGGACACTGGAATAAGGCAGAATGGGTTTCCAGGCCCAGGCCTGGTCCTTCATATCTGTAGAAACATTTCCTATTCTCTCTGAGCTTCAGGCTTCACGTTGTGTGACTATTGCACCATGTTGTTGTGCATAAACAGACCTGCACAAGTCTACATACTTGCAAGTGGCACATGGGAGCACTTTAATTACTATCGGTCTCTGTCCTTCCAACAACAGAAAAATCTACTGTGCAGGGATGTCATCGTGGTGGGCCTTGTGGAAATAAACCCCACACTCCCTTACCTAATCATGCAGTTCTCCTTGCGACCCAGGCCTCTGTTCAAAACTAGAACAAGAATGTGCTGGAGGCCTCAAGGTCTGGAGTAGGTCCACCCCAGAGTTACCCACATGGGCACAGACACTCCAGAGGCCAGTGTGACTCCAGCTCAGAAGGGGCTCATGAAAGCAGCAAATGCATGCTGCGGCTGTGCTCCGCATAACTGGAGCACTCTTCACATCATCAGCGCAGTCGAGGGAGCCTAAATTGGCCCACAGTGCACGTGCCCAGAACACCCCATTCAATTCTAAAATGAAGGGCTCTTAAAACTGTGAAGTACTGAATTTGGAAAGGATCGAGGGTTTGGGCACGCACAGTGCAGAACAATTTAATATTATGGGAGCTCTTCAACTATTTTTTTTTACATAAGCACTTCATTTTGGATGAAACTCAAATAATGCTCTATTACTCCATTGAACACATGACTGACTTGAAAGCAATCACCCAACATTAAAAAATAAATCCCAACAAAGTCCCCAAACTGGGAAGAAATATGGAGGAAAGGCAATACTCCATTTTTCCGTTCACCTGGAATAGCTTCACTTTTCCACTCCAACTCACCAAGCATTGTGCATTTTTAACCCCAAATTTAAATGCTGCCTCCCTGATGCCATTCAAATCAGATTTGCTGACATTCATTGAACGCCTACTGTCAGCCAGCCAATTTCTCATTTGTTAGGTCATTTAATGCTCATAACAACTCTGTCATGTGAGTGATCTTTATCCCCACTTGACCCCAGAGGAAGCAGGAACTCAGAGAAGCTAAGCTGGCCGCAGAGCTCCCAAGAACCTCAGAGAACACATGAGCTGCTTTACCACCCTTTCACAAGGAGAATGGGCCTGTGCTTGATGAATCAAAGACAAATAGACTTTGCCCAACACGGAAGACTTTTAACTCACCAAGAATGTTTCTTTTTGGAAATATAGCCTTTAAAGAGGTGATTAAGCTCAAATGGGGCCTTCAGGGTGGGCCCTATCCAAAATGACTGGTGTCCTTAGAAGAAGAGGAAATTTGACACAGGGAGACACCTGCAACGTGTGCACCAAGGGAAGACCACGTTAGGACACAGTGAGAAGGTGGCATCTGCAAGCCAAGGAGGTTGGACTTGAGAAACCAAACCTGCTGACTATTGGGGCTTGGATTTCCAACATCCAGAAGTGTAAGAAAATACGTATCTGTTGTATAAGCCACCCCGTCTGGGATATTTTGTTAGGCAGCCCAAGAAATTAACACAACATCTCTCTTTTTTCTTACAGAGCCACTTCGCTCACGGACGCCTGGTTGCCCCTGAAGTATGAATCTGCGTTTCATTGGCTTTGCCCAGTGAGGTGGCATTCTGGAGGAAGCCTCCTCTCCAACCTTCTCCGGGTCGGTGCCCTGTTTGAGAAGGATTTATTGCAACTCCCTCAGCATGGACTTAATTGTTCATTGGCACGGAAGCATGAGATTTCAGCGTCAGCTAGATAACGCGCATCTTGGGAAACAAATCTGGCCTGAGCTACAGAGATGGCCAGGAGAGGGCCTGATCTTATTTGCAGGAAGGTTCTTACTCCCAGCATCCAGTGTTCACATGAGGGCATCTTCAGGAATATAAAAAATAGATCAAGAGATTTATTATTTTACAGTTAGGGGAGAGGATGAGATTTGCAAAACACTGGAGATTTCATTTATACATAGTTTAAAATGTTTGTAAATATTTAACGGAAACATCGAGCAATAAACTCAAATTATTACCAAGTTCAGTAAAGAACTAGAGGGTAATTTATCAACAAAGAGAGAGGAATGGATACTGTATTTTACTAGGGCACACATATCCTGACATACTAATGGGGATTGTGTCAGTTAAGTGTTGGCATGTACCAAATCATGGCCCAGTCTAAATGCCTTAGTCATGGCAGGGAGCTAAAGAAGAGAATATTTGAGAATAATGTGAATTAAAAAGGCAAGTTAGTTTAAATTTCTGTTTGGTAGGCCCCCAGGCCTACAAGTCCAATGGGAATACACTCTAGCTAGAGGCTTGATGAATGGCCTTAATGAAGTTGGACAACCTGGAATACATGCATAAAATGATTTTAAATATTGATACGATGTCATTGTGTGTCTGAAGATATTGAAATGTTCATTCTCTGAGCAAGACAGGTTCCATCTAATTTATTAAAGGTGGAAATGATTATTTACATTTGAAAATGGAATGTGTGCCCAGATAGAAGCCAGGGCAATAAAATAATTATTGCATTCAGGGAAACAGATACAGTCCATCTTCTGGAAGGTGAAAAATCAAAATATGTTCTCATGCAAATGTCTTGGAGTTTGGGGCGGCTGTGAAGAAAACAATGGTAATTTCCTTTAAGGTTATCATTTTAGGTTCCTGTGGTATAGGATGCAAATAGATCTACTAAGAACGGTTAATGATGTTCAATCTGCTTATCTGGAGGAGAAAGCAAGCTAGAAAGGCTTCCAGTGTGGAACGGGGGCCGCCCCATTTTCCCCGGATGTGTCTATTAGGACATTTCTATGACACTGCCTGGCATCTGCAACCTGCTACGATGCTCGCTGATGGAAGGAAGAGGCATGGCGTGATAGTGGAAAGCTGAGTTCTGTTGTGATATGAGAGTTTCCACGGAGAATGCCTCCGGGCAGCTGTCTGCCTCGTGTGTTCGACATTCGGGCTGTGTAGCAAGCTGGAATAGAAGCGTATTAGAGCCAGCAGGCAGTGCAGAGTCAGCTGGAGCTTCCAAAGTGCTAACTAGGCCGAGGAACCAAGGGCGGACCCAGGTATAAAAATAAAATCACCGCAAGCCTCTTTCATTTCCTGCCTATGCATCTTGGCTTGGAGAGCTAATTGCGCCTGGATAGATGTGAGGCTTCTGTGTGTGGAAAGCCGTAGAAGTGTTCTACTCACTAACCCATTATTCCCTATTAATCTCCCATGATTTTCACTATGGCTGCGCATCTGTGACAGGCAGGCCACATCACAGCCCCTTTATCGCCATCTCCATCGCCACTGCCAAATCCAGCCAGCCAACTGCACAGCAGCCAGAAATGGTGACAGGAGCATACGGAGGGCCACAGTCAGAGTCAGGAGACAGGGGCCAGGGCAAGCCACGCATTCATCCATTCAGTGCTTAGTGAATCCCTGCTACCATCTCAACATACCTGTGTAACCTCAGGCAAGTTACTTCCCTTCTCCGTGCCCCAGTTTTCTTATCCATAACATGGGAGAATGACAGTAGCTATGCCATAAGGACGTTATAAGTTTTCGAGAAGTTGATGCATTTAAGCTCTTAAAACAGTATCTAGTATGGGGTAGGTGCTCAATAAATGCTGGTGTTACTGTTGCCCCTGTTGTTTATGAGATAACTCTTAGGCATCAAAGTAGGTAGATAACGAAAATAGAGCCCCTGTCCTCAAGGAGCTCATAGTCATGTAAATAAAAATAAAATACATTTCCGTGTGATAATCATCATTACCGTTAATTGGGCACCAATCATCAGGCTTTGCCCCAGAGCTCTACCCATGCTATGCACTTGACCTTGTCAATATCCTCCTTTGGGCTAAGAATGGTTGTCTCCTAGACAAGGACATTCAGCCTCACAGAGCTCAACTGACAAAGCTGTAGCAAACGGCAGAAGCAAGGAGCCAGATTTTCCTTCCTCGTTGTGCCTCATTGGGTTCAGAAGCCACGAGAGGGGGCGTGGCTTGCCCAAATTCCATCAGCACATGGCAGGGCTAGCTAAAGGCTGCCTCCCGCTCCACACACTTGCCTCTCCCCTGTGCTCTCTCATTTGAGTCCCGGGATTTGAGGGTCATTTGTGGGCAACCTCAGGGACCAGGAAAAGGGACAGTCAGTGATACACTTTCTCCAAGTAGAGCTTTGGGAACTATGCTTCCTCCCCAGTCTGTCCCCAGGGCAGAAACTCTGGTAGAATAACTTTTAATCACCTCGGCAAGGCCAACTGGACAGGGCTTCCTACTTACCGTGTTCCATGCTAAGGACAAGCTCACTTTCACTGACTGCATGGTGGTTGGAGGGCAGTGCCCTCCTCGAATCTAGAGCTCTTTTCTCCTAGACGTAGAGATCACAGGATGCGAATTGCATTGACTGCAGCCACTTCTCCTTCCCACATGAGCCAAGCCCAGCCTCTCACTTCTCAACTCTAACTAGCTTCGAACAAAAATCTCTCAAAGTAACTCACTGCAATATCAAAAAATCATCACAGTACAGAGGGCAGTGGATTCACGCTAACAATAATTACGAAATAAATGATTAATCATCTCTGATGAGGCAGGCTTTCCATACATTAATTCATTTAACCCTCATGTAGGTGTGAAGCACACACACGCACACATACACACATGCAGAATTATCGCCGTTTTATTCATGAGAAAACTGAGCCTCACATGCGTCTGAGAGCATCCAGTTCTGTTATGGTGGAGAGGAGTTTTAATTCATTCTGTCGGAATCCAGAGACAGCCCAAGGAAGCTCACTTTCTGAGGTCCAAGGCTTTCAGACATGAGCCCCAAGCCTGCCACCAAGGAAAGGATAACTAGGGTGTGACCACCTCTCTGGACCTCAGTTTCCCCTTATATGCAATTAGGGAGCAGGCCTAACTGTTGCCTAGTAGCTCCTCCCACGTGCAAAGTATATGACCCTGTGGCTGTGTAACTGGCACACTAGGAATGGGGGAACTGGGGTGAAACGGTTCACAGGCTAACATTGAAATCCAGACAGAATGGAATCACCAGCCATATGATTTTGGACAAGTCATTTCCCATCTCTAAGCCTAGTTACTTCCTCTGGATGATGGTGAGAATGAGATTGCCTGTTTGATAAGGTTTCACATAGCTGCGTGAGGATTCAATGAGATAAAACCTAATGCTTTGCAGCAAAGCTGAATGCAGTGAGTGCTCAGTGAAAACATACAATTATAGCTAAAATAGTTATTACGACCAAGTGCTCAAAAATCTTTCTAGAATGATCATTGGATGCAAGCAGAGCCGTCAGTTCAACTGACTGCTTCCTTGAATAGTTAAGTTAGTACATACCTCTCAAAAAGGAGTTGTCTTGATAACAGATCGTGTGTTTTGTACTTACTTTATTATTGTTATAGTAATTATCTCAAATGTTTCTGTGTTTATTGTAGGATTCATAACGTATGTTACCTGATAATGTGCAGAATTACTTATTCAAGAAGTGAAAACAGAATCCAGCCCCGTGGCCGAGTGGTTAAGTTCGCTCTCTGCTTCGGAGGCTCAGGGTTTCTCAGGTTCGGATCCTGGGCGCGGACATGGCACTGCTTATCAGGCCACACTGAGGCGGCGTCCCACATGGCACAACCAGAGGCACTCACAACTAGAATCTACAACTATGTACCGGGGAGCTTTGGGGAGAAAAATTAAAAAAAAAAAGAAATGAATACAACTCAACACCTAATATTTGCAAGAAAAAATTCTTTTCTGGTACCTTTTTGGTTTGCGTTTCAGATCTTCATACAGAGTAGGCTATATATTTTCTCTTCCAAAATTTCAAAGAACAAAAAACAATAGAAATAAAAAGTAAATATTTTTTAAAAGAAGGAATAAACAGACAAGGAAAAGAAAAAAACATTTTTAAAGGGTCTTGGATTGTGTCGTTTTGGGTGTGCACAAGAAGGTAAGCCTTCCCCAAGCAGTGTGTGAGAGCTTTTCCCTGAGGGGGAGAGTAAACGAGCAACAGTCTGGAAAGCATGGGCCAGAGTTGGTGGTTGGGCTCTGGTTCACCTGCTACCACTTATTGACCACACTTAACTCCATATGGTGAATCCAACCTGGTTCTTGAATCAGGAAGCAATTCTTCAAATGGCTCCTTCCTTCAGTCATCATCTACCGAGAATCCATTTCACGCCACACCCTGTACTTGGGCTCTCTGGGATAAGATAAGGACCAAGTCCTCCACTGGGTCACATCAGAAAGAAATAGGGGAAAGAGCGACTCTTCCTCAACTCGCCTGGTACAAATCCTAAGCTCTCTAAACTTTCCTACTTGTGAAAAGTGGAGCTCATGATATCTGTCTTATGAGACTGTTGAGAGGTCAAGAGGAACCCACATGCAAGGATCTTTGAACCTAACAGATGCACAAAAAAGTTAATTCTCTTTTTCCTATTCTCCTTGCATCATTTTTGACATTTAAAGTACTCATCACTTTTTCTCTTGAATTCTCGTTTAATGGATTCCTTTCTTGTAGTTTAGACTACATTGACTTCTTGAGGATCATGTGGAAGTCATTAGAGCTGCTTAACAGATATATCCAGCTGTCTACTTTCCCAGCACATTGCAGGTTTGCACTTTCTAGTCTCCTTGACTTTGAGTGGAGCTGAGTGACTAATTCTGGCCCTTAACATGAGTGGAAGTTATGTGTGTCCCTGTCGATTGCTGATGCCAGAGCCTCCAGGACTCTTTCCCATGAAACCAGCAATTTCAGATAGTGGTTATTTCCTCAACCCAGATTCCGCAGTGAGAAGATATGGAGCCAGCCTACATAGTGACAACATGAAGTAAGCCTTTGGTTTTATAAGTCAGTCAGATTTAGGGGGTGTTTGTTACAGCAGCAGAGCCTAGCTCATCCTGATTAATACAGGCAACAGCATACCAATCTTTGTGTTATGGAGTCTAGCTCAGGCCATGTGCAAAGTTCCAAGAAAGAGTACCTAACTGGCAGATGAGAAAGCAGGAAGATACCTGATCAGAACTTCAGAATTTAGAATGTGAGTCTAAGAAACTACCAGGTGCAAAAATACTGACACTAATTAAGGAAAATTCTAACCCGACAGAAAGATGATCCTACTGTATTGTAAGCACCATGCTGAGTGTTAGGGACACAGTGAGGGAAAAAGACACAATCCTTTAGGGAGGAAAATCAAACTGCAAAAAAAGTCAGAATGGCAGAATAATCACTGAGAACATGTAAGGCAATGGAGAAAAATATATCCTGGGGTCAAGAAGACAGAATTCATGTCAATGCAGTATTGGATCTGTTCATACCGACTGGCTGTCACTGCCACATGTGACTGTTTTGAACGAGCAGATAATCATCTCAGCCAAAGAGCACTTCGCTGAAAGGTTGTGATGATGATATTCTCCTTAATGCCTCAGAATCACACCACCGGCCTGTCCATCAGAAGGGCAGCATGCTTTCAAATTGTGTTTCCAGTACTAGGACAGGAGTTGGGGTAGAGGTAACATGCTCTCAGTCTGACACTCCAGTTACCAAAGGCATGGCCATTCTAATTTCTATCTGTGTCATTTACAGAGAAAGCACTCACATCCACACTCACCCTGGCCTCGCAGCAATGGCCCTGAGGAAATGAAGTCCAGGAGGAGGATTGACTTGCTGGTGATGAGCGTGGGCTCTAGAGCCAGAATCCCTGGTATGAATCTTGGTCCCATCTCTTACCAGCTGTGTGGTATTGGGCTTGTTAATTGACCTTTATATGCCTCCGTTTCCTTGTATGTAAAATGGAGATACTGATAGTAACTAACTGAGAGGGATGCTATGAGGATTTGATAAGTAAATGCATGGAAGACACTTAGACAATGTTACACATACAGTAAGTGCTCAATATATGTTAACTGCTAGTATTGTTATTATCATTGCATTCATCATCATCGGCATCGGCATCATCATCATCATCATTATTTCCTAAAGTCAGTCAACTGATAAGTGGCAGGAAAAGGATTTTGGCCACCCTGTCTCCTGGTGGACCTGGGGGGACCAGGGTAAGAAATGTAGGTTGTAGCCATCATTACTAAGCGACTGAGGACAACCAAAGGCAGAATAAACCTATGTTCTCTGGCCTCCTGGTTACCCTGTGGAACCAACTGGGCCAAACGCCCAAAGGCTACTGACTTCTCTCCATGCCAGGGCATCACCATCAAGCTTCATAACTCTGAGGTAGCTCGGGTGTGAGGCTTTCATTATATCCCGACCAACCTCTCCATTTCCCCAAGCTCACTTGGTCCTAATTAGCCAAGGAGAGTCATCTGGATAAGTTGAATATCAAGCTCATCAAGAAATTCTCACTCTGATTGTAGGCACTAAGAGGCAGCCATAATAGCTCAATTTCTCTTCAGGAACTTCATTGATTATAACGAGGTACCTGCTGAAATAACAAGGGACGGGAGGTTGTTTGGGGTGCTCTTTTCTTTTTTCTCTCTTTAAGTGATTGCAAGTAAATGAAAGAAAAACTACCTGCTATGTCATACACACCATAATGTTCCTTCCATACTATCTGTTAAGGGCTAAGATGCTGCCGTTGAAACCCAAGGAGCCTCACAGATTGTGAGAGACCAGTGAGAATTTCTGAAGAGCAAGCTGCTAATGTTGGGGAGCCAGTCCCCATCATTCCAATTTGTAAATCGACAAAGAATCGAAAGTTTACTGAGGAAAGTTGAAAACTTTCCCCATTGACTTAACTTACACACCATTTTCCTATTGACTTCAAAAACGCAGTTCCATTGATCACTTCCTAGTGCTTTGACTAGGGGATTTACACTCAGTGCAGACCATTGATTGCAATCGCAATTTCTATTGACTTAAAGAGGTGTTTAGCCCTGATTGGGATCCCACCAGATGAGCAGGTATCCACTTTCAATCATCTAAAAATCAATGCTCAGTCACCACTCTCTAAGTCCCATCTAATCCCTTGATGGTAAGTTCCAAAGTGTCCATGGAGTCTTTGAAAGCCATGACAATAATAAGATGCAAGGTTGGTATTTCCTTCTTTCACAATAACTCCTTGGCCTGGAATGGTCTTCTACTTTGTCCCCTAGGGAACTATTAATTCTTCAAGGCCCAGTTCCCAGTAGCTGTGGCAAAATCGAATCCATTTGAAAATAGGGGCCAGAAGAGACCAAGGAACTGTCTAGGCATGATAGACTGTGGGTTCCATTGAGTGGCTTTAACTCCATTTACCCATCCAACAATTGTCTATTCTTTCTTTCACTACCTACTATATGCCAAGCGATGTTCTAGGAGTCGGGGATACACCTATGAGCATGATAGCTAAGAATTATGGGTTTACATACATTCTATTGGGGGAGACAGGCAACAAAGTAGTAGCAAGCAAATAAATGATGAAGATGATTCAAATGGTAATACGTGCGATAACATAATAAGATAGCATAATGGTCCAGAGAAGTTTGTGGCAGTATCTTAGCCTGGGTCACAGGAAAGTAGAAATTCTGCTGACCTCGGCAATTCCATGGCTAGCCAATCTCCCCTTCAGCTCTGTGATCCAATGTTTTGCACTGAGGGTCAGCAAAGATATTTTGATACCTTTTTTTTTTTCCAAAAATGGTAATAAAAAAGCAAATTGATGGCTGCAGCAAGCAGATCAGGCCAAGAAGAAAGGAATTACAAGCTATCCTTGGTTTGAGATTCCATCCTGCCTCCTTTTTCATCATAACCACATTACAATTGACTGCATCCTTTTTTTTTCTCTTATTCTACATCGAAATTATTTTACAATTATCATTTATTTCTTTATAATAAAGATTTTTCTTTTTTATTATAGCAAAGATAACCTTCACTAATAAAAGGAATTTATTAGGCCCTCAATGACCCATGGTGATCAGTAGAGATGCTATATAAAGTGAGTTAATAGACAGAGGTCTTCACCCTTGGGGCTTATAATCAAGGATGTTCGAAGACATTGAACTCGGAGTTAAGAGGTGTTAGTTTTAGTCCCAACTGTACACCTATATGTCTAACAGTACTGTATGGTAGGGAAAAAAAAAAAGAACATGGATTTTTGCTTTGGACAAATCTGGATTCAAATCTTGGCATCGACCCTTACTAGTGTGATTGTGATATTGAACGTTTTGTTATCTCTTAGACCTTTAATTTTCTCATCTGTCCAATAAGGTTGTTGTGAAGATTAGGGATAATGCATGAAGTGCCTGGCATAAAACAAGGCTTCAAAAATGGAAGTTAATAGTTTTCTTAACAACTTGGGAAGTCTTTTCACCTCTCTGCATCTTACTCTCTTCTTATGGAAAATGGCAGCAGGCAGAGTAGTTGAAATAGGTAATAATATTTTTCAAGCTTAAAATTTGCTAGAGTATAGTAACTCTTAGTTTTTGGCTTCTTTCATATTTTATTTTCCTTTGCTCTTAAATTTCTTGACTCTTATCTGCACACTGTGTTTATAAGCCTACCCATGTGGCAGCCCATTCAGTTGATGTAATTTGAGGGCCCAGTGAGTGAAGTTATTAATACATGAACTAACATTTAATGAGCACCTTCTGGATGGCAGGTTCTGTGGGAGCCTCTAAGGAAATGGGGGTGGGATGAACTGATATAAAGGTGAATACACTCTGACCTCAGCTCTCCAGAAGTTTCCTCTTGAGTAAGAGAGGTGACACCTATGTAATGATTACTGCACAGGAAAGTGCCAGTGGTCACGAGAGGAAGGTGGTATAATGTGTGGGAGAAGACTACCAGAGATTGGTCTCCACTATGGTATCCTGGAAGCTAGGAGACTTTGGACCTCAGCCTCTATGGCAGAGAAGGATTTGAAGATGTGGAGACAAAAGGAAAACTAGTCTGTGGACAGAGACAGCTCATGCAAAAGTCTAGAGCTAGGAAAACTTGAAACTTGAGAGCAGTCCAGTGAGCAGGAAGAAAGAGTGGACCACAAGGCTGAAAGAGACCATTGAGGTCACTTTCTGGAGGGCCCTCTATGCCAGTTAAAGAGCTCAGACTACTCTGCCATCACAGAGCTGAATTTCTCTGGCAAGTCAGAGAAATTCAGGGCCAGCTTTGAGCTAATTTCCACAAGCCTCAGCATCTTTGCCTCTAAAAGGGAAGTAAGACCAGATCTTATCTCATAGGCTGGAGTTGAAGATTTAATGAAATGATGCAAGTACAGGCCTAGCACAGTGCCTGACATACTGCTGGTGCCAATTACTGGTACATGTGCTGGAACGCCTGGTAAAGCCAACCTGGTAAGGCGTAAGCTCTGAGCTGCTGGTTAGTATCTCTCCAACACAGCTCTGGCAGAGAACACTGCCAATGCAGACAAAATTAGTGCTTAGAGAGGAGGAGGCACATTCAAAATCTCATCGCTCAAGCACCTGGTTCCAACTGTACCTGAAGCCTGAGGACCTCAGACTTTCAAGTTTTAAGAGCCACTAAACTCTCTTTTGCTTAAGCCAATTTATATTGATTTTAAGCTGCTCGCTACTGAAAGTTTTAAATAATATAGAAATATAGTCATTTTCCTCTTGTTGGATCTTGAGTCCAGCTTACTCACAAATGACTTTATTCCTGTGAACTAATATGGAAGTGATCAATGAGAAATTTGAGTTCAGATTAGAGATTTTGAAGGCAGGGCTGTATCATGACTTTTGTGGGCCTGAGCCACTTTTGCCTTTGTGTGTGCCTTCCTCCACGAAAGTATTAAAAATTATATTACAACTGGGTTGGTATCAAGATGAACATAATCGAGGATGATTCATTACTATACATTTATTATATTTACATTTCATTATTTATGTTTTTATTCTGATTATCAAGGAAACTAAAATTAAAAATTTTTGTGAGCCCCTAACCATACCCTAGACTCCCTGCACTGTGCCTGCTGTGCTTATCAGGGACCAGGGATGTCAACCCTGAGTGGAGGGTCCACGTGGCCCATCTCGATGACTGCATTAGTGGAAGCCAGCAACTTTTATCATCTTTGACTGCTATAATCTATTTCTATAATGTGTCTCATTCCTGAGCACACATGTCTTAGTTTTATACCCAAGATCGTCTTCCAACCTTGATCCCACAACCTGCTGAAGACCTGGGTTCTACACCCAATTCTGCTGCCACCAAGCAATAGGGTCCTTGGCCCCACCAAGACCCCTTCCCCCTCAGAACTTCATCATTTGTAAAATGAATGCATTGTGCTAAGTGGGCTCCAGCATCTTTCCAAAGCCATAAATACCACCATTCTTTCCCATTTCCATTTGCATCTCATACAATTCCTTCAGCCTAAGATATACCCCCTCCACACACAAACACACTGGTCTACTCTTTCCCCAAAATTTGCAAATGACCAGAGAATAAACTAAAAAGCGAGAAAAGAAGGAAAGAATAAAAAGCATCGGTCGCTTGAGCTGGAAGGAGTAAAATTAAATTTAGAGTCTTCTAATATTTTTTGTCTAATCTTCCTTACGGAGCTTCCACCCTGTTTATCGTGTGTGGATTGTAATTCCCCTGGGCGAGCAAGCTATCTGTAATTTCCAAAGTGCCTTCTAAATAATCAGTAATCAAGAAATGCCAAGTAATCATGATCTTCAATGTGCTTATTGAGGGTCACTCTGAAATTGGGCATCAGAGCTTCCTGCCTTAAAGAGCCACAGCTCCTGGGTTAAATGCTTCAATTGATGTGTGGAGGTTACCATGGAAGCCCGCCCCCCGTACATTACCATTATTATTATTTTGTGTTCCCCTAATACTTTCATTGAAAGATAATCATGTTATGAATATTAACTTTTATAGGCTGCATTTGTAACTGCTTATGTGTAAAGAAGCAGCACTTTCTGAAATCAAAATGACACTAATAATTTAGTCAATTTACTTTTTCCCATCTCCGTGTTTACAGTCGTGTTATTTTGTTACCGCACGCTCTGAATTTTGATATAGTCATCCTGGTAATAAACCTTCTTTGTTCTTCCTATTTAAAGACACATTTGTCACATAGGACAGAGTTGGTTTAAATTCATTTGTTCAATCGTTATTTGTTGAGTGCCTACTGGGTGCCAGACCCTTGTCAGTATGGGGGACAGCTCCTGCCTTAACAGAATACAGAGACTAGGGAGGAGAAAAACTTAGAAGCCACAAATTTGAAAGGAGGGAAGACAAGCAGCAATAGCGACATACAGAGGGCACTTTCAGTGCTTCCAGTGGGGACACCTGATCGACTCTGGGGCTGACAGAGTGTTTTCTGAATTGTAAAGCTCAAGGAAAGTGGAGCCAGGAAAGAAAATAAAATAAAGGAATGAAAGAATACATGATCTGTCCTGTATTTACCAAGATGCAGAAAACTTTCATACCCAAAAGGATGGCTAGTATTTTAAAAAAAGAAAGGAAATAACAAATGTTAGTGAGAATGTGGAGAAATTGGAACTTTTCTGCCTTGCTGGTGGGAATGCAAAATGGTGCAGCCATTGAGTGTGTCATGGCATTGCCTCAAATAAAAAATTAAGCATAGAATTAGCATGCAATTCCACTCCTGGGTATTAAAAAAAATTGAAAGCAGGGACTGAAACAGATATCTGTACACCCATGCTCATAACAGCAGTATTCACAAGAGCCAAGCAGCAAGCCAACTGTCCATCAATGGAAAGAATGGGTAAACAACTTGTGGTCTATACATACAATGGAATATTATTCAGCATTAAAAAGGAGGGAAATTCTGACACATGCTATAACATGGATGAACCTTGAGGACATTAGGCTAAGTGAAATAAGACAATCACAAAAGGACAAATATTGCATGATTCTTCTTATATTAGGTACCAGATTGGTCAAACTCACAGAGACGGAAAGAACAATGGTAGTTTTCAGGCGCTGGGAGAGGGGGAATGAGGAGTTACTGTTTAACAGATACAGAGTTTCTGGTTTGAGAAGATGAAAAAGTTCTAGAAATGGATGGTGGTGATGGTTGCACAACAGTGTGAATGTACCTAATGCCACTGAAGTGTACACTTAAAAATGGTAAATTTTATGTTATGTGTATGTAAACACAATTTTTTTTTAAAAAAAGATGCAGAGAACCCCACCACTGCTTTTTCGAACTCTGGGTTGCATTAGGCTGGGGATCAAGGACAGTCTCACTCCTGCCCATTTTCTAAAATGCCATCTTCCCAGGAGCTGCTGCTGTTTGTATGTTAGCTTTATTTGTAAATACAATTAAAAAACCAACCACAAAACACCATCATCCAAGGCGTAAATGTTCCTGGGCTCTGAAACTGAGTGCTGTCATTCCCATTAACAGTAATGAGAGTCCCATGGCTAAACCTCCGTGCATCATGCTCAAAATTTACCCCCTAGAGTTTGCAGATGGAAAAAAAAAAAAGATTATCTTATGTAGAAACAGAAAACAGAAAATAAAGCCAGAAATGGCATTCTGACCACAGAGATGCCACAGGGTGATGAGCAGGCAATCTGGTGAGGGTTATTTCAGAAAGAATCCTAAAGAGGGCATATGGCAGAAAGATGGTGCCTAATCCTGGTCTCCAGATCTGTTATATGTTTCAGAGCAATCAGCATTAGTGGTGGCCCAAGGTCAGGAGCCTAAGTTGTATGACTCTGACATTAAAACCTATTTTTTAACATAGATGTCCTCTTGAAATGGATGAAAACAAAGAAAGACCTGTACTTCCTGTGCCATCCAAAAGTCCTGATGTTTTTGTTTCAAGTGAATTTCTATTGAGGTTTTTAAGATTCTTGGTGCATTCTCATAATTAAAGACTTTAAGGTTTTAATTCCCTCTTCACTTCGAATCTCCCCTAGAGCCTTTGTCATGTTCTATGTTGTTAGGAAATGTAATCAAATTAACACAAGTAAAAGGGGCTTTATTGGAAGTCAGTTTCTCTCTTTCTTTCTCTCTCTCCCTCTCTGTAAGTCTCTCTCCCTCTCATCTCTCTTTCTCCATCTCTTGCTTCCTATCTCTATTTCTCTCTGTGTGTCTCTGTCTGTCTGTGTGAGTGTGTGTGTGTGTGTGTGTGTGTGTGTGTATCTCTGTCTCCCTTTCTCTCTCATGACCGTAACATCTCATCAGCTCTCATTCCTCCTCTTCTCTACCTTGTTTCATTCTCAAGTTTATACCTACAGATGACATACCAGCCCCTTTACTTCCTTGTCAACATTTAGGTGGACAAAAATGGCTTCCATTCAATATGGCCCCCCATTTCCAATGCCACTACTGCCTGATAGGTACATCTCTATGACTTACTCAAACTCCAGAAAGAGAACCTGAAGGACCACCACCTTGATGGATCGGATGCTTTCTGGACAAGTTCTCACCCTTTCTTGAACAAGTTGTGGTTGGAGGGAGGAGAGAAATTATGTGGACTGCTACCCACACTTGAGAAACCGAGAGCTGGAGCAATTCTCTGAGAAGAGCATGTGAGCACAGTAGGCAAACTAACCAACCAACCAACCAATCAACTAACCAACCAACCAACCAACCAACATCTGGCCTTGTGTTAGAGCACCGGTTCACAAAGAGCTCTCTGCAGTCAAGATGCCATCAAGGTGTCTCCAAGGTCAAAACCATTTCCATAGTAAGTCTAAGACATCAGTTGCTCTTTTTACTCTATCAGCATGTATTCTGATAGTGCAAAAAATATGCAGGGTAAAACTGCTGGCACCTTAGCAAGAAGCAAGGCAGTGGCATTACAGTCTTTTAGCTGTTATTGAATTCTTCACCACTGCACATGAAGTAAAAAAAAAAAAAATGCTAATTTCCCTTAAGAATATTCTCTATGAAGCAGTCAAAATGACTGAGTTTATTATATCTTGACTCTTACAGGCGCTTCTTTTTGATATTCTGTGTAAAAAAGTGAGAAGCATGCATAGAACACTTTTGTTGTACCCCAAAGTATGACATTTGTCCCGAAGAAAACACGTGTGTGATTGTTTGAGCTGCCAGGTGAACTTGCCACTTTTTTCATGGAATAACATTCTTATTTTGGAGAACAACCGACAGAAAAATTGTGATTATTCAGACTTGAGTATTTAGCAGATATTTTTCTTAAAAATGAATAAAATAAGGCTGTCATTTCAAAAAAAGAACTGGCAATATCAGGATTCAAATGAAAATATTCGAATTTTAGAGGACTTCTATCTGCTACCATGAGCTTGACGCTCCTCAATACTTATATCCTTTTCTGATGAGATTGCCAGTGACATTATTAATGTGATCTTAAAAAGCATTTTATAATTAAAGGTATCAACGTTCAAAAGATTTGTGTAATTCAGTGAACCAATACTTTTCAAAAGACCAATGTATAATGTTACAAAATCACACATAGGTCTACCATCAACTCCATTCAAAATTCAAGACAGACAATGGATTTTAATATAATAAAGTATGGAAAACTCATTGATATGGTTTCAGATTTCACACTACAGCTAACCTTCCAGAAACTACCACTTGCCAAGTTTTGGTGTAGTATCAAAGAAGAATATCCAAAATTATACAAAAAGACTATTAACCTACTTCTCCCTTTTCCAACACACGTATGTGAGGGGCCAGGGAGTTTTCATATACTTCAAATAAACCAATATATTTCGGCAGACTGAATGGAGAATGTATATATTGTGAAATTTACTTCTTTGACTCAATATTGATTTTGAGGTCTATTCATTTCAGAACTTGCTTATACTGGCTTACACATTTTCACTGCACTCTAATATTCCATTGTAACAAACATACCAATGTACATTTTTCTCATCCTGAGAATAAGCATTTAGGTTGTTTCCAATTTTTTACTGTACCAAACAATGCTGCTGTGAACATTCTCTGCATCTGTCTCATTAAGCACACTTTCTTTGGTTTTACTTGTAGATCAAGGCCTTTTCTAACAGCTTTGCATATATTAAATCATTTAATTCTTAGAACAACACAGTTAGATCATAGTATTATCTCCATTTCACAGACGAGAGGAGTGAGTTGCAGAGAGCTTCAATAGTTTGCCCAAGCTAGTACAGCTAAAGGGAGTTAGGACCAAGAGTGATCCCCCATCGTGAGGCTAGAGAGTCCGTATGCCTAATCACATTCTAGTTCTTCTTACTAGATTTCTCTGCCCTGCTCACGAAAGGAGTGCACCAATTTACACTCTCACCAGCCGTGTGCAACATGTTCTCTCCATTGCTTGGTATCATCAGACCTTTTCATTTTTGACAATTTGATGGGTGTACAGCAGTGTCCTACTGTTGCAGTAATTTACTTTTTTCTAGTTACCAGTGAGCATCTTTTCAAATGTTTATTGACTGCTCAGGGTTCCTCTTCTGTGAATTGCTTTCATATCTTTTGCCAACTTTATTGTTTGTTGTTGTCCTTATGAATTTGTAGTTTGGTTTTTTAATGAATTCTTTGTGCCAATCCTTTTCTGATTATATGATGTATGTGTCTTCCCTGAGTCTGTGGCTTGTCTTTTAACCTTTAAAATAAGAACATTTATTGAGGATACACTATGGAGAAATCTCAAGTTCAGCTTGAAGACGTTTTGAAGATAATCAAAGGTAATCTCACTCACACTTTTGACTCAGTTGTCTTGCTGCTTGATCAACATCTCCTTTGAGATGTCCAATACAACTGAATGCCTGGCTTACCCCATCACCATCAGCCCAGCAGACCTACTGCATCCTCAGTTGTCCCCTTCTCTACCAATGGCATCTCCACATTTCTAGCAGCTCCACAGCCAATCTGCTAGGAAATGCTGTTGCCTTTCTTTCCCATTTATGTCCAGAGTCTAACCATATCATCCTATAAGTTCTGCCTCCCTCTTGGTCCAATCCACTATCATCCCTTACCTGAGTCATCGCAGGGGCCTCCTAACTGGCTTCCTGTTTCCATTCATGAACCCTTGAATCACTTTTCAAGGGAAATCAAGGATGTCACTCCTGCTCAAAATCTAGCAATGAAGGACCTAGAAAATCACCACTGGAACACGATATTGATAAATGCTGCAGGCCAGATATACTGATGAATGCTGAAGTTAGTGGGCAAAGCTATAAGCAGAAATAGGATATTTTCATAGTCTCAAAGTATCTCCCTTCCAATTTTCCTAATTTCCGTAGTGGTTTTAAAACATAACAAATTATTCTATACTCCTCCCTCCAGGAGGCAGACTTACTGAACCTCTCCTGAATGTGGACTGGACTTAATGACTTTATTCCAATGAACAGAATATAGAAAAATAAAAATAGTAACTTTATAGCGGGGACACTGAGCAAACACCACCATAATGGAGTAATTAAAGTTAACATCACCAGTGATAAGTCGTATGTCACCGACACCATGGGACGAGAAGGGCACATCACCTCTGTGGCACTCTTCCCCGAAATCCACATCCTCAGGCTAACTGTGGGAAAACACAGGACAAACCCAAATTGAGGCACATTCTACAAAACACCTGACCACTTTTCAAAAATATCAAGGTCAAGAAAAGAATAAGAAATGGTTACTGATTAGAGGAGACCGAGGAGATGCTGAACAGACTAATCTAGATCTTGAAAAAGAAAACAAAGAGTGGAAAACCCATAAAAATCCAAATAAAGTCTGCATTTTAGTCAGCAGTACTGCACCAGAGCTGATTTCTTAGTTTTGCTCCACGTACCATGGTTCCGTAAGCCGTGCACATTAGAGGAAGCTGGGTAAGGCGGGTAGAGGACAGCTCTGCTCTCTTGGTAACTCTTCTGTAAATCAAAAACTATTCCAAATAGAAAGTTAAGAAAAAGTAAATAAATAACAACACCCAGCAATAGTTACCCATTTCATTCAGAAGAAAAGGCAAAGAGCTTTCCCAAAGGGGCCCACCCCTGTCCTTCCTGTTCACTGACCCACTCTCCTCAGCAGAACTCCTTCAGCTGCCACCCCCAATCTCACTGCTCTGGAACCTACTTCTGTCTTAGGCCCTTTGCGCTTGAAGCTGGCTCTGCCTGGGACGCTCTCCATCAGGCATTCCTGGAACTGACCGCTTCACTTCTTTCAAGGCTTTGCGCAGATGCAACCACCCCCATGAGGCCTCATTTGAGCTTTCTATTTACATTGCAACTACCTCCCCTACAACCTCTCCAGATCTTCCTTACTCTGCTCTTTCTTTTTTCCATAGCATGCATCACCTTCCCACACCTTGGTGTCATTTCCTTAGTCTGGTTATTGCTAATTGTCTGTCTTCCCCACCAGAATGTCCATTCCACGAGGCAATGATCTTGGTTTTGCTCACTCTTGCATCCACAGTGCCTAGAACATGGGGCTCAGCAAACCTCCCTGAGTTAATAAGCTTGCCTATGCCATTCTAGCTTGGCTTATTTATTGTCAGCGCTCACGAAGCGGTGGAGAGGGTAAAGACCTCTCCTGCAAAGGAAACACGGGCCAAGGATCTCCAGTAGTTCCTTAGAGCTGGATCTAGATGAGTGGAACCCCTTCCCATCAGAACAGGAAAAGCAACGAGCTTCTCTGCTCCACAGAAGGTGTCCTGTGCCTAGAAAGGCAGAGGTGGAGAAGGAAGACCGCCCCCAAGTCAATCTGTAAGCCAAGTTGAAAGTTACAAAAGATTTAGGTAAGCTCTTTTCTAAGCACCTTCAAAACTCCCAGAGGGCTTTTTCTTATGTGGTAGGTATTATAATGAAAAAAGACCCAGACATGACAAGAGACACATGGGTAAAGACAGCTATTAAAGCAAGAATGATTGATTTCATAACATTCCAAGGTAGCACTCTTTAACTCCAGATACAGCCACCTCTCAATGCCGACCTCCCTCATTTGCATAGGTAATTGACAGCTTGTTAACAGCTCATTAAGAACACTGAAAACCATGCGACAACTACAAACGTGTGCGTAAATGGGGACAGAATCTGTGAATTGCACGATATTGAGAACTCAATCAGATCTCAGATTACAGGTCAGAAAACAAGTTGATCGACTGACTCTTCTGGTGAAAAAACAGGGACATCAACCAACTTTTTCCTTTTAGAACTTTATTCAGCAGTGCTGTGGTCCAGAGGGTAATAAACAAAAACCTCAGCCGTGATGATTTTCAGGAGTCAGCTGTAAGAGATGCGATGATGTGAGTACCAGTTTAACATAAATACGTAACGGCCGACGGTTTCAGTTTCTAAAAATACCCATTAAACTGCTTATGCAGTTTTAAAATTTGTTCTTAAAATTCACCTTTTTCATCAACACGGTCATTTAGACACCACAATCTAATATTCTGCAAGTGAGAAAAATGTAAAGTGTAATTTGATTTTAGCCTATAAAAAGGAGATAAGTTTCCTGATTTGCACACAGTTACTATCAGTAAATTTGGATGCTGCATATTTTTTGAAAGAACATTTGAATATAAATAGTGCAAATAATTGTTACATCAGCAAATCTCTTCTGAGTATCAGATGTCCGTGTAGAAACCTTTTGCGATCTGTTTTCCCTGGATGGAATAACGAGTTTAAAGGCCATGTGTAGCTCCAGTTGAGGGCTGCTAAGCTCAGTGCTCATCTGTGACCAAGGGCACACTCTCAAACCAGCAGAGCTTGCCAATCATATTTGTCCTCTTTCTGCCTGGGTCTACTAGAGACAAATGGATACTGGGTATGGAGTGAGGGGTCCAGGAAGTGCTTGCCCCATGCTCAGTCTTTGGAATTCTGAAACTATCCACAGGGCTGCAGGCCAGCCTGGTCCGCCACGCTTCCTAACTTTGTCCAATTTGGCCAAAACCCGTCTACACACATTCCTACTCTCCCAACGCCTGTGCCTTTAGGTCACATGGACTTTCTTACTTGCTTTGTTCTCTCATCTTCTGTCTTCTTTGCATGGACAGTTCCTCCTCATTCAGTCAGGTCCAGCCCAAGGTCCAGCTAGAGATAGTGGGGACAAGTAGAAAAAGCACAGAATCGAGATTTAGGGAGATCCAAGCAAGACAGGAAGCAGCCTAGTGAGACAGGGCCAGAGGCAAGGCCCCTGGCCTAACAAGATAAGGTCCCTCACTGATCAGCAAGCTAGGAGAATCAGATAGAGACCACTAAGATCCACATTCAGCAGCCTCTGGACTTTCCTGGACCTACTCATGCACCCTAGCACCCAGAAGTCCACTGAAGGTCACCCTAGCCCCATCAGCATAGTAAAAATCACACCCAGGGGTGGAGAGCTAGTATGCTAATGATCCACGCGTTGCCTGTAGTAGCATGCTAGGAGACATCACAAGTGCAAGCACAGCCCCACCTCTCCATGCCATGACAAGGCCCTCCTCCCCAGCCTTTGCCTAATAAAAGCCCCACAATCCTGTTCCCTAACTAGCCGGTCACCTGCCTCTTTCCTTTCCACACCAGCTCCCTTGTGCCTCTCCTGTGCACAAGCTAATACACTTTTACTTTTCCACTCCCATTTGCTGTCTCTCTTGATTTCTGTCCGGGGGGACAACAAGAACCCAATTTGCTGGTAACACAAGGAGAGCTCCCCAGAGGACTGGCTTCACCCCCAGCACGGTGGTCCATCCTGGATGAGATCTTTAACCTCAGAAGTTCTCAGGCTCTTCACCTGTAAAACCAGAATGATACTATCTACTTAGAAGTCTTGGTCGTACCAGGTAATTGAGATAAAGCCACAGTACAGGATAGAATCTTGATCAGATTAAGAATGAGAATTGATTCCAACCACATGGTCTTGGTATCAAGGCCGTACCAGAGATGTCAATCAGCTGGAGCAGAGCGGCCACTCGACCTAAGAAAAGTCAATCCAGAGGTTGAACAGAGACATCTATAGCGATCTAATTGGAATAGAGAACAGGGCCAGGCACAGTCGTCCCCTCCGGAGTCTGAGCTGGAACATTAAAAAGATTATGGCGGTGGTGGAGGCTGAAGCTGAAAGTCTATGATGTAGTGAGAGCTTGGAGAGACCGCCCACAACAGATCTTCTATAAGCACAGGTTACAAGGAAGCAGAAACCGTGACTAAGGAAAAGCCCCAAGGTGGGAAGAAGGCAGAGTCGGGAAGCAGAGGCTGGAGGGCAGAGGAGTAGGTGGAATAGACAAGAAGCCAGCAACAGAGAGGCCATTCCTTCCACTCGGAGGCCTGCTGTCTAATCCAGCCGGGGGTCAGCAAAACTTCTCAAAGGGCCAAAGACTGAATACGGTAGGCTTTGAAACCCGTCTGGTCTCTGTTGCAGCTGCTTAGCTCTGCCATTGCAGCGTGAAAGCAGCCAGAGAAAAGACAAAAATTCTTAAATGCATGAGCATGGCTGTCTTCCAACACAACTATTGACAAAAGCATGTAGGAAGTGGGGTCCATCATTTGCTGACCCCTGATCTAGTCCACTCCATGGCACAACACCTCTGCTTCCTCAGGGCTTTCCCCAGGCCAGCACACCCCATCTACTGAATGACTCATGATCAGTCTAGGGGCCCGTTTCCAGCACTTTCTTTACTCCCCACCGGACACAAACCTATAGACCTTCAGGAGGCAAGTTCTTATTCAGAAATTGCCAGGGGTTTTTGGTTGGGGGGCACACATGCACGCACACACATCCTGAGATATCTTTGGACATCATTCTGCCAATGTTCCTCATTGGTCTTTCCATACTTTTCAATTGGCACACCCACAGACGACATTTGAAGGCAGTTCAACAATTTGCATAGTCTTAATGGCAAGAGCAAAAAGTGAAAGATATTTTTTTATACCAGTCTGCATCAAAGGGGGCAAACTGGGGAACTTCTGTCCAACTTGGCCAGCAGATGTATTAGGTTTGACCTGGTAGGTGTTGTGATAAAGATGTTTTTAAATTGCTTGCACCTATCTAGAAACTGGAAGATGCCACAAAAATACAACCCATTTTCTCTCAGAAAACTGGAAGATGAGGCTCACTGAGCTGTTTTCTCACATGGTAATGATTTGCTGGAGTTTGAGGGGCCAAGTGGAAGCAGCTCCTCTCCGAAATCACCTGTCTGGCTCCTGTGGACGCTACCTGTCTGGCTCCTGTGGACACTACCTCTCTGGCCCCTGTGGGCAGCTGAATTTGGGAACTTCCAAACCCCGGGCACTTTAGAATGATTCTGTCTCTAATCCTCCACCAACTTACGAAGTCAGTCTCAGTGTGACTTTTACAAAGAAGGAAACTGAGGCTTAAAGAGTTTAGGAAACTTTCCCAAGATCACACAGTTGATAAGCCACTGAGTGAAGGTAGAGCTCCTGGAAACAAAAATGGAGTCTTAGAAGGTGCTGGAATCATTGTTCTCCTGCCTCCTCTTTCCACTCCTCACCCCATTGATCCTAGCCTGAGAAGTTCTTCTCTGAATTTCTCTTTTTACTCAGAAAATAATTCTCAATATGAAACAAGTATATAAACTGCCTTATTTTTTTTTTCTGTAAATGTAATTTTCTTGTCTCAGATGCAACAAATTCCTTTAAGGACAAGAACTGTGCCTTAGGTTTCCTTCATTTGCCCCAGAGAGTTTACAAGAGGCAGAGAAAATAATGGGTCCTAAAGACAACCAATTAGGAGGGGTTCAGGGTGGTTTTTTAGCTTTAGCTTCTCACTAAAACATATTAATGGTCAAATATAGCTAAACCCAGGGAATCAGCTCCTCAAGCAAGGGATCTGAGAAGAGAACCAAGAGAAATACATTTGTGGAACAGCCAAAGGATGACAGAAAAATCCATGAGATCTCTGCGTAGTGGGAAGGACAGAGAAGGGGTTGGAAGACTTGAGTTCAGAGCCGAGGTCTTCTGCGACACGGTGCTGCTCCCTAAAGTGTGGGCAGAGGCCCACAGCCAGAGCATCCCCAGGAGCTTGTTCGGAATGCTAAGGCTCAGGCCCACCCCAGATGTACGTACGGGATGAGAGTCCCGGAAAGTGGGGCCCAGGAATTGGCTGTCAATGATCTTTCTGGGTGATTCTTAAATACATACTAACTTTTGAGAATCACTGGCTGCACACTGATACCCCTGGGGAGCTTTGAAAAAACACTAATGCCTGGGTTAGGGTTGCAGATTTTGCAAATAAAAATACAGATTCTACATGATTTTCAGATAAACAACAAATCATTTTTCAGTAAGTAAATTTTTTAGTAAGAATGACTCAAGCATTGTATCCCATCGAGCACTACTAGTCTGGTTCTACCCTCAAGGATTCTCATTTCTTGGGTCTGAGTGCAGCCCAGGTGTTGGAATGTTTTAAAGCTGATGTGCAGCCAAAGTTGAGAAGCAACAGTGTGAGAAGCAGATGCCTTTCCCTCCTGAAGGCTCAGTGGTCACTGTCCCGCTTAGATCCCACCTCTGGGGTTGGTGGAAGGGCTGGCTGTGGAGAAAATCAATCTTCCCCAAGTGGAGAAAGGATAGTAGTTATTGCAAATGAGATAGAACCATCAAACAAAATCCACTGTGAAGATACATTAGGATTTCCTTTATTCCACAGCTGTGTACAAACTGCCCCATCTTCTTCAAGACAAACAAGAAAACCCTGCCACCACAACAGCTAAGAAATCGAAGTTTGCCAAATGTGAGTCGCATGGACCCTTAAGTGGGTGCATATTTGGAGGAAGGATGTGGACCACTACGAGTGGCGCTATGGTTTGGAATTTCTTGATTTGGGTTTTGGTTTGTTTCCCTGGTTTTAACTGTGACTCGAACACTTGGGCTCATGAATCAAGTCCGAGATAGTCAGTAAACAAAAGAGCTGGGCCTGTCCGCAAAGGCAGAGCCGGCTGCTTTGCACAACGTTTCTGCCTCGAGTCTCCTCCAGTGACAAACACTTAGTCTAAGTTGAAAGTTCCCTTTCCTGGGGTCATGAACTTGGCCAAACTTGTCACTCAGCTGAGGAACACTGACAGGTGTTCTCTCCTTAGCACAGAGAATGTTCTCCCTTTGCCCAGCGGCCTGCACTTAACAGGAACGTAGAATAAAATTCCAGCCTGGAACAGAGAAGGGTTTTAATAATTGTATTCCAAAAGACTGATGGTACCCATGGACCTTTCTGTATGGGATCTGTTTTTAGCTAGGATCAACCTGAAAATTAACCTTTTTTTATCACCTTCTGCTTTAATCCCTTTTAATATGTCAATATAGTTATATTATCGTCTCTTTCAGAATGTTCTCTTATTTCTACTTGTCGAGGTGCCCATTCTCCAACTTGAAATGTCTGCTTGCTTTTCTTTCCAGTGTCTTCTTCCCTAGTGGAGTTTTGTAGTTGTTTATTGAGTGTATCTTTGGCGTAGATTTGGTTTGGTCTTGGTCTGCTTTTAAATCTGTGGGAGTTGCCAGTGGCCCACGTTTCGGAATGTGTTCCTAGAGGACAGCTTTGCATTGCTTCTTCAGGGACCCGAGACCCATGCCTGGGTTTCTAGACTTGGGATTCCCACATCCAAGTGCAATGTAAACTTGGACCCTACTCCCACTCATCACACAGGTTTGTAGCTTTGATTTCTCACAACAGACTTTCTTTTCCTACCCAGAGGCCAAGGTAGAAGGCAAGTTTTCTTGCTGCTGGTCTATCAGATTTTTTGAATGTGCATGTTTTATGCTGGGAGCCCAGTTCTGGCTCCCACCACATATAGCTACCTCTCCTGTCCCAATGTGGGCAATAAATCTCCAGCCCCAAGGACTGATAACCAATACCCCTGAAGGATACCACAATATCATCAAACTGAACCTTCATTTCAAGGACCTAGTATTCCTTGTCTTTTGAACTCCTGCATGTATTTTTAAATATCATTATATTTCTCCAGTATTTCCATGTATTTGTGCCAGGAAGGCCATACTCATTGGCTCAATCTGCCACGCTGTTAGAACCAGAGATCTGAAAGTCACTAGCAACCAAACAGCCAGAGCCCATGAGTTCTTTCCAACCCACTCAGGGGCGGTTGGAAGAAAAATGAAGGTTATGAGTCTAGTTTTTCAAGCAATAAGATACAAAGAGCTGTGACCATGACTCTGCAGAAATATTCAAAAGCAACTCAGATGAAATAAAGCATGGAGGAGACAATTCCAACAGTTCCTGGCATTTTGTAAGTATAATGAATTATTCATGGCAATTGGTCAATATCTATTTCTGCATAACCAACTATCTTTGCGGCTTAAAACAGCACTCATACCTCATGATTTTGTGGTCAGGAATTTGGATAGGGCTCAGCTGGCTGACTCTTCTGCTCCAATGGTGTTGACAGCGATCACTCAACGGTATTCATGGATCAAGGGGCTGGTCTGAAGATCCAAGATGGCTTCACTCACACAGTGACACGCTGTCTGGTTGGGGTAGTTGAACTGTTGACCAGAATGCCAACATGTGGCCTTTCTAGCATGGTGGTCACAGAAGAGTCAGACTTCTCACATGGCTTAGACCTTTAAAGGAGAGTGTTCCAAAAGACAGGAAGTGGATACTGCCAGACTTTAAGTCCTGAGCACCACTTCTGCCATGATCTTTACCTCAGAGTAGTTACAGAACCCAAGCAGGGTCCAAAGAGAGGGAACTCTTGATGGGAGGAGCGTCTAAAAAGATGTGGCCATCTTTCATCTGCCCAGTGCATGGGCCCTGCAGCCAAGCAGGAGCACAGAGACATTGAAGCTTTCCTAAGCTCCTTCTTGCTGATTCAAATATGCTCTCTGAGCTTTTGTTTTCCTCATCTGAAAAAGAGAAATATTAACATGGAATCAGAAATACTTTCAACCGCAAGTAATGGAAAAACTAAGTTACACTTACTTAAGCAAAGAGGATTTTCTTCTTCTCATCTAAGAAGACTTGAAGCGGGAAGCCCCAGGCTGATGCAGTAGCTTAACCACAGCAAGCCAAGCCAGATGTCTTCTCTTCTTGCACCTGGCCATCCTTGGTGCATTGGTTCATCATTTAATGGCTGCAAGATGGGTATGGATCTTCCAGAATCACAGCACTGTTCAAGGCAAAAAGAAGGTACAGAGCTGCCCTAACCAGGTCTGTCCTCTCTTACCAGGACAGCAAAAGCTTTCTTAGAGACTCCTGGCGGTCTTCTTGTATCTCGTTGGCTAGAACTTTGTTACTTGTGTACTCTAGTAGCAAGGGAGCCTGGCAAAATGAACCTTTAGCTATATACTTTGATGCCATTGCAAAATGGGTTTCTATTGGCAAGAAGAAGGCAGGGAAAAGGATAATGGGAGAAAATAAATGGTATCCACCTCAAAGACATGGCATGAACCAAATATGTATGAAAAGCCCAACACAATGCCTGCCCTGTGGCATGAACTCAAGAGATAGAGAGATTTATGATAATTATTATGAATTTGGGCCCCATCCTAGTCATCCAAGAACATGAGGCAGTTTACTGTAGGAATGCATTAAATAAAATAGTGGCAACCTAGAAATGAGGGTCATGAATCAGGACAGAGGACATTGGAAGAAAGCAATCTTCTTCTTCAGAGATATTCGAGGAGGGCAATGTTTGAACTCTGAATTGAATAATTGTAGATTGAGGATATTCTGCTCTGGGCAATAAGGACCTTGATGCAAAAAAAAAAAAAGAGGTTGTCCAAGCATAGACTGATGTACAGTACATGAAACCCAAAACAAAGGTGCACAGTGAAGAGGACCAGCAGATCATGGATGAAAAAGAGAAACATCTGGACTGGACCAGAAAAGAGACAATTCTCTCAGATAGCAACTCTTAGTGAGATGATATTAGAAGTAAATGTCAAAATCCCACTGCATATAATTTACAATTGAAGGTATATAATTATAGTTAAATTAAGTGTACAATGAATTCTAAGTAGAACCCATACTGTGGGTTCAATTACTAGCACCTAATTGTTTTGTGACAGTACAACACGTATTTACGAAGCACTCATCACAAAGCCCACTGCAATGTGAGCTTTCTACATCCTGTAATCCTGGCCACACCTCCGTGGGGAGGGTAATCACGGCGTTTTCTAGATAGTGAAATTAAGCCTTTGAGACGCTAAGGATCACACGGGTGAAGGCTTTAGTTGGACTCAGGACAGATTCTTACCCAAGGGCTCCCTGCTCACTCCCCACCAGGCTGGGCCATGCCCAGTTCTTGCTGCCCTGAAGGACTCATCACATAGTTATACCTATGAGAGTTTTCAACAATTGTCTGGATGGACAGGCAATTCCTCTGGAAGTACATGCAAAAATTAGATACTGGCGGAGACACCAGAATTGTTCCCACACTGCAAAACCAGCAGACGCCCTGCCTATAAATGGAGCTTGAGGTAGAGACGGTGGAAACAAAGATGAAGGGCAAAGTTCTCTCACCTCCAAGCACTTGATCACTATGTATTGAGGCTCTTCCTTACACTGACTGCCTTCCTCTCACATGCTTTTGTTTTTTTGTTTTTTTTTTGAGATTTTAGAAATTGGATTTCTTATGGTCAAACCAATATGTTATATTTTGTAGCCGATGTTATACATTTATGACTAAAAGCCTATCTATAATTACTTCCTAGATGAAAGTTAATTGTCTTAGACCTTGAAAAACAAAGTTTATTTTTCATACACATTCTGAGATTGGGTTCCCCACGTACAGACCAAACAGCTCCTTCTAGAACACAGACACACAGAGATGCCTCTCCCCAAAGTCAGAAGCAATTTTTAGAAGATTTTGATGTTTAAAAAACATATCAGGGGGGCTGGCCCCGTGGCCGAGTGGTTAAGTTCGCGCGCTCCGCTGCAGGCGGCCCAGTGTTTCGTTGGTTCAAATCCTGGGCGTGGACATGGCACTGCTCATCAGACCACGCTGAGGCAGCGTCCCACATGCCACAACTAGAAGAACCCACAACGAAGAATACACAACTATGTACCGGGGGGCTTTGGGGAGAAAAAGGAAAAAATAAAATCTTTAAAAAAAAAATTAAAAAAAAAAAAAAACATATCAGGGCTATTATGTTCGACATTCTGGCTGTTTTGATTGCATATTAACTTTAGTTTGAAATGTCCATGAAAGGGAGCCTGGGTTATTTTCAGCACTTGGGATCTGAATATCCTCGGAACTTCTGGGCCCCTGTGCTGAAGTTCCCCACCCATCTATTGACATCACAGGGCGGGCACAGCAAAGCAGATATGGACACTCTCCTGGCCCTGCCTCCATCTCTCCTGCTCTGCCTGCACCCTCAGCTGGGGCCCTGCCTGTATATTGGGTAATGAGATCTTCTCAAGAAACGCAAAGTCCATTCCTAGGAAAGTCAGGAAGAAAATCTCAAAACCAAGGCCAGTGATCTCATTGCCTTGTGGCTACTCCTCCTCTTCTGAAAAGGCAGAACTATCATGCTCTCCACCACAATATGTCCCAAGATGGCTGAAGCCCCTTAAGGAAAACTAAATCCTTACACCAAAGATGTATGGGCGTGCACACACTTATGTATGCACACACACATGCACACTCGTCTCAGGATGGCCGTTAATTCAATTCCTCCTTTACCAAACATTGTGAAAGACCTTTTCATTCTTTCCCTCTCTCGCCAGCCTCTCTCCCCGGCCTCTCCCTCTTAACAACTCCCTGTTTCATTAGTATCATTATTCTCCTAAGTGGCACATGGAGTACCACTTCCTGCTCCGTCAGGCCCCGCCAAAAGCGACGGAAGCGCGCTCTCCTCGCCGTGACATCTGTCTCGGTGGCAGCCTCCTCAGGCGGTTCTCTTGGCAGCCTCCGCACTGCCACCAGGCCTGTCGGGTGGCTCCGCGGCTGACGGGCTGTCACCACCGCCTCGTCTTGTGGGCTGCCATTTTCTTTTGATTTACCTTTTGATTCAGAGGCATTTGCATACTTTCATCACTCGGTGGACAAAGTCCTCGGCAAGTCCCCCATGGCTGCCTTCTGTGTAGACTGCGTGCAGAGAGGAAGCTCTCTCTGTGACTTTGCTTTGAGGTGTAAATGGGGGCCCGGTGGCCTACGCCGGGCGGAGCCCAGAAGCTGGTATAGACTGTCACTTCTCTGCTGCCCAAGAAAGGCTGTTTTGTTGGTTCTCTCTTATGCTCGGAAGCCACTTCATCAATGACAAGTGTCCCTCCGCGTCAATTAGTTCATTAATCATCCAGCGAGACAACTTGGTAACGTGGTAATTTCAGGGTTAGGATCCACTGAGTTCTTCCTTCCCTGGCTGGGCATAAGAGCTCATTAAAGGACCTCCCCGCCCCTCCGGAAAACTCTTTCTTTGCCTTTGTGCACATCCCAATGAAACAATTCAAAACTGCAGCTCCTCTTCCCCGGCGGGCGGACAGAAGCGCCGACAGGGTTAAATTGCTAATCGAGGTTTCGTGAGGTCTGCCAGAGCCGGGTCTCCAACACTTACATCTGTTCAACAATTATTACAGCATTTTTGTCATAAAAAATTCAACACCCTGAGTGTCGTGCTAGCAAAACCTGAAAATTTATGCAGTGAATAGAATAGCTAATTTCTCTGAGGAAATGCAGGGGGAAAATTACAGATTTTACTTAAATTCCAAACACCAGAGTGCACACATCTGACGCCCTCCTCGGGTTCTGTCACACCGCCGGACCGAAGGAGGACTTTCCATCCATCAAGGGGCAAGGATGGCTGTCAACGCGTGTGCCCACCTTTGAAGAGACCACACTGTGCAACTCCAAACATATCTGTGCCCCTGTCTCTGGGTGTCTTTTAAAGACCTCTCCCCCAACTAAATTCGCGCGTGGAGAAGAATCACACGTCGGTTGCAGAGTGAGGTTGGCATGACTGGTTTGCATTCTTACCACTCCCTTTTTCCAATTTGCCCTCTGGCTTTAAAACAGCTCCTTGGAGAAAACAGAGGGATGGAGAAGGACTCCAAGGGCTCTGAGAGTCTTTAATCTCCTTAATTCATTCTAATGCTGTTTGATGCTTGCAACGGCAGCACTGGAGTTTGCCTCTCTGCTCCATAAAGGGCTGGAATATGGATTTTATGCTAAAACTAAAGCTGTCTAGTTAGGATGCCAGTGGAGTGGAACAATATGCTACAGGCGATCGTCGACTAGTCTCCAGGGTCGGAGCCTAACTTCCTCGACTGGGTGTTTGCTGCCGTAATAATCATTGCACCCGGGATGAACAGGAATTTCTTGCAGTGTCACCACGTGGCACCATCAACATTATCCAGATTCTTGGAAATTTGACTGCAGTGAGAGAATACATGCTACGCTCTTTTAGGCTGTTCCAGGGTCTCAGATTTATTTGCCCTGGAATGTGATGGTCCAAGTGCCCCTCTGCCCGTTGCCTAAGCACTCTGCCTCATAAACGCTCCAGTTTAGGCGTGCTCAGTATTTTCGATGCGGTAGTGTACATCTCTTCCTTACCTGGCCCCCCACGGCTGGGGAGCCCTGGCCAGGGGGATCATACAGCTTCCTGGAGAAGCCAAGAGAAGAATCCACCACTGCCATTTACGTCTTAACGAAAAGGATGTGCCATCTTCAAATAAAATAAACCCCGCACCTCTCCCTTTTTGGTGTTTTTTCTCTTCTTCCCCGGCTTCATTCCCTCTCTGAAGGTGCAATGTCCCCTCAGTCCAGGGAGGGTCCCTGATTGGTTCTCAGGTGGATGTGCAGACACGGCTGACCAGGCCCATGCGACAGGCGGTGACAGCATGCAGAGCCCTGTTCACTGCAGCCTGGCTGTGCCTCGGGCACAAAGCGCCCACTGGGAGGAGGGCTGGCCCCATCCGGCTCCCCTCCGAAACCTCCTTGGCTGTGTCCCCAGGCACCGGTGACAGCCCAGGCACTGCCTCTGGCTCTGTCACACAGCGAGGCCTCCCAGTGGGTTCTCCTACCTGACATCCCCCTGCCCTTAGTCTGTCCCGGGGCTGGACATGTGGGCTGAGCGCCAGCTCCGAGGTGGGAGCCTGGGAGTGCAGCGTCCATCAGCCAGAGGAGGACCAGAATGACTCCACACGTGCCTGCCTGGGGCCCTCCATGGAAACCATCATATAAAAATGATACGGGTAATAGAGGCAACCACACCGTTAACGATACCCAACAATTACTGTGTCCCGGGCTCTTGTGCTCAGATCTGGATCTTGTTTAATTTTCAGAACCACCCAATGAAGTGTGTATTCTCTCCTCCATTTTCCACTTTCAGATCCTCAGGCACAAAAGATTAAGCGAATTCCTCAAGACTGCCCGGGACATAACTATGAGGGCTAGGATCAGATCCCAGGCCGGTCAGACTCCAAGACCACGCTCTCTCCACCATGCCACAGGCTTCTGAGGTCGCTTCCATTTGAGAAGCAAGTTTAGCACGTGATGCTCAACAAAAATGGTAGAGGGCACATTGGTGGAATCAGGCATGTCTCCATGTGGAGCCGGTGACACCTGGACAGTCTGTCATTCAGAAGACAGAGGCAACTGACAAACCAGAAAAGTGGAAGGAGATGAGGGATTAGCCGGACTTGAAAGAATTACGCTCTCAGAGGCATAATTTCCAAAATGAGATTCTACTGTCCTCTTCTCCCCCAGAGCTGTGTTTTTCTAGCTGTGTGTCCCAGAGGGGCATAGTCTCAGGGTCCATCATGGTGGAAATGGGGTTACAAACTCCTGGGTCGCCACACCGGTCAGCATTGATCTGTTCTCATTTACTTTATTTGCCAGATCTTGAAATCCAGGTCTGAGGAAGATCCATTCAGTGAGTCTCCTTTTCCAGCCACCACCAGCTGTTTGCCAGACCGGTCTCTGCCGATGGGAAGGTCTCAAAGCCACTCTGTACCCTTACTGCCTTGACACAAGGCACTCCAGACCTCAATATCACACAGAAGGATCTTTATTTTTCCCATGGATGCTTTGGATTTGTTATCTGTAGCTGCATAACAAATTATCCCAAAGCACAATGACTTGAAACCACGTTTACTATCTCACAGTTTCTGTAGGTCAGGGATCTGGATATGTCTTCATCGGGTTCTCTGCTTCAGGGTCTTTCACAGGAGGCAACGAATGCAGTCATCAGAGGCTCAAAGGGAGAGGAGTCTGCTTCCAAGCCCACTCACACAGTTGGACCCAGTTCATTGGGGGCTGTTGGACTAAAGGCCTCAGCTCTGCCCTGGGTGTTGGGTGGAAGTCGTCCCCAGATCCTTGCCCTGTGGGCTTCTCCACAGGGTAGCTCCCAGCATGGCAGCTTGGCTCAGCCAAGTAAGGAAGTAAGAAGACAAGAGAGGGAGAGTGCAAACGGAACAGAAGTCAGTCTTTCATAATCTCATCTGAGAGGTGACGTCCCATCACTTTCGTCATATTCTATCTGCTAGAAGTGGGTCAGCAGGTCCAGCCCACACTCAAGAGGAGGATCTTGCACAAGGACGTGAATACCAGGAGGTGCTGATCATTGGCAATCACCTTAAAAGCTATCTACCTCACATCTTAACCCTGCTGTCATAGGATGCACCATTGTCAAAATGTCGTGACCTCTTCTACCACTCCGATGCCTGGACCTCTTGTTTGTTTCCCGAGTGCTGAGCATCAATTTTTTTTCTCACTTTGTGAGTGGTTTCCAACACTAAAATGCCTCCTCCTCTTTCTCTACCAAGCCCCTGTCCTTACAAACAACAAAACCCGTTTCACTAGAGCATCATTGCCATATACTGAGCTCCTGCTACAGACCTGCACTGACCCAGAACTCTAAATGTCTTCTCTCAGTCAGCCCTTGGTGTAAGCCAAAGAGGTACCCTTTAGTGAATGAGTGAGGACTAAGAAGCTAGCGCTGTGAAGGAACCACCCAGCATCCCCCGGTCCCTTAAGTAGTGAATTCTAAATTCAAATGCAAGTTTTGTTTTGTCCGTTCAGTCACAGACTCCAAGAGATATGTCTGCAGCTTCATTTCAGAAGAATTAGGCATTCACCCTGGGCTTCATAGTTTCCGAACTCATCCTCACTGTCAATTCCAAAAGCAAATTCTTCTCCATGCTACTTATATGGCAGTCTAAGGTCCAGCAAAACCCTGTGTTCCAGATTTTCAAGTGAATCATGTCATTTTATTCATTTAATAAAACAATTCTATAAACACACAAATAAATATGACTGACATGTTAGTTTGAACACTACCATTTTTAGCGGTCAAAATATCAAACATCAGCAATTCTATATAGTTTGGTCTAATATATTTTTGTGGATATTCTTATCTAAACAAATGATTCTTACATATGAACAAATGATGTTTCTATATTATAAGTGATCTTTTTCTGCATCACAACTTCTACAGATTAAAAAAAGAAAGAAAGAAAAGCCCAAAATATCCTTCTTTCTGTAGATGCTAGCAAATGACCAAAGGAGTAGCAATACGGGCAATATTTAATGAGCATCTCTGCTTGGGCCCTTCCACGCGTAGTATTTTATTAAATCTTTACAATAACTCGAGTGTAAATACTCTCATCCCAACTTTCATACTTAAGAAGAATCAATCTCAGAGAGGTGAAATGACTTGATCAAAGCAACACAGCTACGTGCCAGAATCAGCATTCTAATCTAGATATGTTTGATACCATAGTGCATGCTCTTTCCATTAGACTTTGTGTCTTATCAAAAATGACATTCTAGGGGCTGGCCCTGTGGCTGAGTAGTTAAGTTCCCACACTCCACTTCAGTGGCCCAGGGTTCTCCAGTTCAGATACTGTGCACGGACCTACACACCACTCATCAAGCCATGCTACAGTGGCATCTCACACAGCAGAACTAGAATGACCTACAGCTAGGACATACAACTATGTTGGGAAAGTTGGGATGAGAGTATTTACACTCGAGTTATTGTAAAGATTTAATAAAATACTATGCGTGGAAGGGCCCAAGCAGAGATGCTCATTAAATATTGCCCGTATTGCTACTCCTTTTGTCATTTGCTAGCATCTATAGATGGAAGGATATTTTGGGCTTTTCTTTCTTTCTTTCTTTCTTTTTTTAATCTGTAGAAGTTGTGATGCAGATAAAGATCACTTATAATATGAAAACACCATTTGTTCATATGTAAGAATCATTTGTTTAGATAATAATATTCACAAAAATACATTAGATCAAAGTATATAGAATTGCTGATGTTTGATATTTTGACTGCTAAAAATGGTAATGTTCCAACTAACATAAGTAAGTCATGTTTATTTGTGTGTTTATAGAATTGCTTTATTAAATGAGTAGAATGAAAACTATGTACTAGGGCTTTGGGGAGGAAAAAAATAAGGAAGATTGGCAACAGATGTTAGCTCATGGCTGTTCTTCCTTAAAAACAAAAGTCACATTCAAGAAATTTCCTGGTGGTCATGGAGCTCTGTCTAAGGAAGCCTGGCCCCACTGCCATTGAAATATGCATAAGTAAAAACCAAAACACCCTAAGCCACAATAGCCCTGACAACCAACTTACCTCAAAGACAAATTTCTCACTCTCTGCTTTAAAGGTGAACAAAAGATTGGTCAGTGGCTGTCTTAACTCTGAATAAAGCAACATGGCCAGCAAGAAGGAGGCAGGAAAAAGTTCCCAAGTATATCATCTGTTGATCCCTTCTCTAGCATCTTGGAGACTCCACCACTGAATACAACACCTGCTGATGACCCCTGCTCTGCTGAGTACTTTGTGAGACACTGAGAACCACCATTCACTCTCATTTCTGCTCATCAGTACCCTCCTCTTTTGCAGCCATATGGAAGACTAGAACTCCCTATGACCAGCTACTGCGCAGGAATAGAACTCAAACGTAAGAGGATAGTGCATGCTAAGATATGAAGTAAGCAGAAGCTCAAAGAAATCCAGGACCAGCACCAGGAGCAATGAATTTTAAAGAATATAATTCTGTATATGTCAAAATAAGAAGAGTCATAGTTTTCTCAAATAATCCCAGAACAAAAAAAACTGGGACAGGGTGGGGGAAAATCCTAATGAGACCAAGCAGAGGCTGGGTCCATCATTTTCCACCTCTTCACCTGAAATTTGGCAACAGGCTTTGCATGGCAATGTGGCCTTAGAACTAAGATCCAAGAGGATTATTTTGGAAATGGCAGGAATAACAGTGAGGAAAAGCTCAATTCTTACTCAAATAACACTGAACATAAAACAAACCAAACCATGCCCAAGTAAAGTATAAAAAATGAGAATCAGTGTTATAAAAACGCAGATGAAAAGCATACCTGAGAAAAGAATTCATTACAGCAAACTTAAGAAATTTTAGAATGCATCTACTTTACGTTCTCTTTAAAATACAATATAGAAAATGTGAAGCGTACTAAGAAATAAACCATTTTAACATAGCAGGTTCAAATGTAGTCTGAGATCTAAAAAGAGATCTGAAAGAAATTATAAAAGAATAATAGCTAACATTTGCCACAGGTTTACAATGTCCCAGACATTGTTCTAAGCGCCTTACATCTCTTAGCTCAGTTAATTCTTGTCACAGCTCTCCAAGTAGCCTCTTTCATCATGCTCACCTGACAGACAAGGGGACTGAGGCACACGGCTGTTGAATATCTTGCCCAACTCAAAACACTAGTAAGTGGGAGAGCTGAGACTTAAATTCAGCCATCCAAAGCCTGTGGTCGATCATCAGATGGCACTTGACTGGAGGAGCCAAAGAACAGACTCTACATAGCAGGACGTTAAATTAGAACATAGAAAGCAAACTAAAGAAGCCGTCCAGGAACTTAGAGCAGAGGGCAGCAAACTACAGCCCAGACGTCAGATCTGGCCTGTGGCTTGTTTTTTTAAATAAAGTTTTATTGGAACATGGCTAGACTTGCTTGTCTATGGATTGACTGTGGTGGGTTTGTGTGCTTCAGAGGCAGAGTTGAGTAGTTGCCCCAAAGAGTGCAAGGCCCACAGAGCTGAAGATACTTAGCCATTTAGCCTTATTTAGCCTTTTACAGAAAAAGTTTGCTGACCCCAGATTTAGGCAAAGAAGACAGAGAGATACAAATTATGTGAGAGATGAAGATGTGAAGAGAGAGAGCAAAGACCCACTGTGCAGAAAGCTGGCATCTCAGAGGACATGACCAGGGCCAACAGAGCTGAAAAGCTAGTCAAATATATACAGAAGAATTCAGATTGGAAATATCTGAGTTTTTTCCTCAAACGGGCTCACATTATTAGAAAGAGGCATTGTCTAAAGAAACTCATTTCTTAAAGGAACTTTGAATCTCTGGATAAAATTTTTTCCTACAAACTTGGGGAGCTGATGGTAGAATTAAGAATTAAGAATTAAGAATTAAGAATTAAGTTGCCTACTAAAAAAAATTCAAATGTGGCAAATCTCAGATTTCAAAATTTCTCAAGAGGCAAGTGAAACAGAGTCTAATGAGTTTTGAGAAGAAAATGGCATGACTCAAGAATTTTATACCCAGCCAAGGGATCGTGTGTGAAGGAAAAAGAACCATTTGGCTATGCAAGAAAGTATACTACCACCATCCTCATCCCAGAAAATATGATCTGAAGATAGACTGGCAATGACTGAGTAATTAATCAGAACCAATAATTCAAGGATAGAGAAACTATGGTTCGGGACAAATAATGCGTTACATGTAGATCACAGCTGCTAAACTATTAAACAGCTACTCAACACATGGAGTGAAGTCCAAATCATTTCAATAAGTATAGTAAGAAAAATTAGAATTCGAAACATAAAAAGTCACATTGCACAAAGTATGTAACTTAAAAACAAGAAACCATCTCGAGAAGAGCAAGACAGATCGAAGGACGAAAGAAGCTAAGAAATACACACAGTGAAGTCAGACAGTAACCAGCTACACACTGATATAACAGCATTAGTAAATAATCATAAGAGCTGGTATTTAGAAAGAAAAATATTAAGCCACTATTAAAAACCATCCAAGTTAAAAACAAACAACTGTACAAAATTGAACATGAGAAATTAGATACAGTCTCAAATGAGACAAAAATTATAAAAATATAGCATGTACAGCCCTATATAAAAACATTTGAAAACATAATACAATGGATAATTTTCTGGGAAATTGAAAATAGCAAAAACCAATCCAAGAAGAATTAGGAAATTTTAGAAAACCTATAGCCATGGGGAAAACATGAAAAAAGAATTTTCAACATAATTATCTCCCCAAAAGACCCCTAGGCCAAGTAATTTTGCTAGTTCTTTATAACTTCAAGAAATGGGTAATTATTATTATGCATAATTTGATCAGAGCATACATAATAATGCAAAAATCTTCCATTCATGCTATAAAGATACTTCACATCCAGATCAAAAGCTGACAATGAATAGCGGGACAAAGAACCCCAGATATCTAAACTAGTCATGAGAACACAGACAGTACCCTCAATCAAATACTAGCTAAATTAAGTCAAACATAGAGTAAGAGAATTCTAGATGTTTTACTAGGGCTGTGAGGAGTGCTTAATATTAACAATCCATTAAATTAATTTATCAAACCACATTAAGACGACAAAGTTGGAAAAATTATATGCATAATATGATCTTTATAGGAACCAAAATAAATTTCCTAAGTTCAACACCTATTCCTTTAAAAAAAATCTTTCAAAGCATTCAAAGACTAGAAGGATATTGAATATCCTAAAGAGTTTTCTTCTTAAACAACAGTCAATATAATATGTAATGCTTGTATCCCAGACATAGCCTCATTCACGTCAAGGCTGGGGCAGAGACACCAGCCCCAACCATTCATACTTAGCATTGTTCTGATATTCCAGACAATGTTATGAGAAGGGAAAGTAAACACAAGTTGCACATATCATAAAGAAGAAACATATTCATTAATCATTCATAATCATTAATTTTATAAATCACTAGATAATATATCTGGAATCTTACATAATTAACTGAAAGAAAAATACATAGCTTTAAGCCAATTCAATAAATTAACCAGATACAAGATAAGCATCCTGCAAAAAGGTAGGATATAGGATGAGCCATCTTAGCACAAATCACATTCAGAGGAAACACAAATACAACAATCAAAAAGAATTGGAAAAAAATCTGTATCTTTACTGGTGTGCCTTTAAAAATGCCAAAGCCGTTTTATATTATATTACACAAAGAAAAAGTCTTAAAAATTCTCTTTAGGCATCTTTTGCTCCAATTTTCCATTTATCTATCCCACATGGCTGCCATCTTTAATCCCTCATTGAAATTCCTCAACACTATGCCAAAGGTCACTCAAGAATTCCAGCCCACACTGATTTTAGATCAAAAAGATAATGCAGCCAATTTTTTCCAAATTAATATCTATACTGAACACAATTCTAATCAAAATCTCCATTTGTTTATATTTTAGGGGCAAGAGGGTACATGGATGGTTTTAAATTTCACTTGAAAGATTTAGATGAAAATACCAAAAAATTTTTTGAAAAAGTAAAGAGAAGATGCCCTACTTTAAACTGACTCTATTATAAAACCATCATAATGACAATTGAAATAATGTGAGGCTAGAATCTTGCTTGCAATAGATTAGAATAATGAGTTCTGAAGCAGACTAGTGTATGTGAGAGCATGTGTATAAACTTAATATATAAGAAAAGAGTAATCAGAATCCAATTATAAAGAGATCGATGACCCAATAAGTGACAGATTTACAAGGAAAAACCCCAAATCATCTCAGGTAGATTATATTTAAAGTTTAAAAAAAAATTCAATAAAAAGAAGGACTTCTGGAAAATACAGACAGATACTGAAATTCAGGATGAATAAAAACACTCCCCAAGCATAAAATTCATGACAAAGCCCGTAACAAAAGTTCTCAGTACACCTGACCGTATAAAATTTTAAAGGTTTCTCTATCAAATACCATCATACACAAAATTAAAATGCAATGCAAAAGAAATAATGTTTGCTAGAAATATGTCAGAAACAATACTAACAGCCTTCAGAGATAAAGATATCAAACAAATTAATTAACACACACAAATATCTCAAAAGAAAGAATGGGCAAAGTGCATAACCAACTCAAAGCAAAAACCATACGTAAATAGCCAAATACATGAAATCAATTCATCGAGGCTGGCAATTTAAAACGGAAAGTTAAAGCAATGAGGAGCTGGCCTTTTGTCCTTGGTTACTTTGGAGAAGTGTGGGGAGGCAGGGACCTTTATTAAGGGAAGCCCTCCAGAGTCTGTGCTCCAGGAGGGAACGCCTGCTGTCTGTCTAGCCCAGTCCCGCGCATTCTAGCCATCAATAACGATATTTCCTGAATAAAAGGAGAGTAACTAAACTTCCAGAGGTAACATGTTTAAGAAGCTTAAACTCTTTGTCCACTTTTTACTCAATAACTTCAGACCTACAAAACTATCTCTAGGAATAATCAAATCTTCAGATAAAGATATATTTACAGGAATGTTTACTGCAGCATTAACTATAATTTAAACAAATGGAGATGGTGAAAATGTTTAATAGTTAGAGTAAGCTTACATTCATATAATTACATTTTAGGTGATTTTTAAAAAATAATATTGCCCCCAAAATATGTAATGCTGTAAGAAAAATGTTAATAATGTGCTGTTATTGGAAAAAAAGGATGATGCATGTAGACACATGTATATGCGTGTGCATGCACACATATACACACAAGAGCCAACACTCATAAAATAAACATACGTGACTATATATATACACACACACACGTATATAAGAATAAAGAAATGTGTTGGTTTGCTCCCCTTCCAGCCCAGTCCAGCCAAGCCCTCCAGAGGACATTCTGACTTTTATAGCTCAATTTCTTTATACCTGGACCTCATTGTAGCAATATAAGCCAAAAGAAGTCAAAGTCAGCTTGTTCGATTTACCTGCAGATTTAGCAAAGAAAAATACAGAACACCCAGTTGAACTTGAATTTCGGATACACAGTGAATAAGTTTTTAGTGTAAGTATATCCCAAAGGTTCAATGAGACACACTAAGAAATTATTCATTGTGTAACTGAGACTCAAATTTAACTGGGCATCTTATATTTCATCCGGCAACTCTAACAGAGAGTGACTACTTGAAAAGAAAAAAAAAAAGCTGCAAGAAAGAAGAGAATGGGGAGAAAATGAAGAGAATCAAATGACCTTGGTTTGCAATCCAGTTTTGGGGAGGTTGGAAGGGGAGAGGGCAGGGGTGGGAGAGAGCAAGGGGCAGCAGAGGGGGACCCTGGGGAGACAGATGGAAGCTGAACGTTTGAAAGTCTCTACCATTTGTTTTTCAAATGTCAGACAGATGTTTCTTCTAACAGCGACGTCATGTTGAACCAGGCCACAAAATGGTCCATCTAAACATAAATGACCCGGAAATGCAAGAAAACATTGGCAGGGTCACGATGCACATGCTAAGGGGAAGGCGAGAGGTGACTTTTGTGTTCTTCTCTGCCTTTGTCCATGTTTTCCAGATTTGCTGCAATGGGCACGATTTATTTTGTAAATAAAACAAACAGGGAACTTGTTTTTAAAACCTAACTTTACACATGCCAAATGTTTGTCAGCATGATGCCAACTGAAGTGAGAGGCCACCCTGGGCATCCAGGATCACAACGCCAACGCCAAACCGCCCCTGCTGGACTGGTGGGCATCTCCCCAGAGACTTGCCTTCCTGTCACATCAGAATCTGAAACCCAAGTCTCCGAGGCTTGTAGGTGTGTGAAGAAACGAGGCCGCCCTGGAATGGGTCCCAGCGGATCACCCACTCCCCACCCTGCCAAGACCCTAAAGCTATTCTTTATAGACTGGCCACACCCCATTTCAGACCCTTGCTGAGGAGGAGCCCTCAAAGTCTCCCCTAGTCAGACCCAAGGTCACCCCATGTGAACAGTGTAGATTGTTCTCTCGTCCAAACTGCTATTGGCTCTCACACACCTGGCCACACCTCGGCTCCCTCTTACTCACTCTCCTACTGTCCAGGAAAGGGAAAGCTTTGTGAGACACACACAGCGCACCAGACCCATACCAGGAGCTTCACCTGCACCCCCTCATTGAAGCTTCATAACAGCATTCAAGGCACGTACTAAAATCATCATTTTATACTTGAGGCTGAGTAATCACCCCAAGTCAGCCAGCTAATTAGGTTCTGGAGCTAGCATTCAAATCCCACCGTGATCAGCACCAACCAGGGTACCATTTACTGAGTTCATTGCTGATAGGTCCCTGGCAAGTAATTTTGGGAATGAAAAAATGAAATCTATATGTCCAGACAAGAAATAGACCTTTGCCAGGCCACAACCCTTGTGTGGCCTGCAGATATATTTGGTTTATCTTGCACACTGTCTTTAGTTTTTTTTAAATAGATGCCTCCCCTTAAACATTTGGAGATTTTGCATCATAAAGCAGATTTCTGGCTACTTTTGAAAGAAGGAGATTTAGCAACAATGGGCAAGTACCCTCCAGTCCTTAAAATTTCATTGCTTCCCTGGTGGCCCGTCTGTGATCTTCCTGTGTAGAATCCACCTGGTCCCTTCGGGTATTTGTGGCAATGTTTTCATGACTTTTCAGATGGGTTTATTTGTATTTGCATTTCATTTCATTCTCTCCCCATGAAATACACTCTACCCAGGGTCTTCCATAGTCCGGTTGTCCGCTGCACCTGGTCAACCATCTCACGCCCCTGTGAAACCTTCCCCGACTCCCTCGTGTGAAGGGGTCACATTTCCCCAGGCCTCTCTAGTATATACTTCTGAGACACTCTTGTAATAATAGTGCTCAGTTATTGAGGGCCTACTGTGTGACACTCACTCCTTCACAATTTAATTAAGGGTTCCAAAGGTCAAGGAGAGAGAAAGAGGTCACAGCCAGGCCAGCCTCATTCCTAGCCTGAGGCATTTCCCACTGGGCACACTGCCCACCAACCACGTTGTCATGCCCTGCTGTTGTCTCCATCCCCGGGCTGGTCTGGGCAACCCAGGAGACCAACACCGGTTGAGCACCGTGAAACCAGATCCATCTGGGTGTTCCAGTGTTGGCCGTGAACTTGGTGCATGCTCCATAAATGCTTATGAATTGAAAGCAAGAACCAAGAAAGGAAAGAAGGAAGGAAAAGGAGGGAGATAGGGAAACAGGGCGAATGGAATTTTTGTATTAACCCCCGGAGTATTTGAAGTAAGCACGCAGAGCACACAGCCCTGCCCTTGTAGTCACACCAGGCAGGAAGTAGCACCTGTGCTGCTGCAGGGTGCTTATGTCTGGTCTCCTCCTGAGCCAGCGTCACCACGCAGCATGGAGGTGCCAACATGGTGATCAAGTCCACTCAGACGTGCTTGTCCCCGAGCCAAATCCTTTGACAAAGAGATGAAATAAGTCATCGCTGCATGGAATATTTCCCATGACGGATTAGATGCTCGAGTCTTGGAAAGTCATTCAAGGAAAGATAGCTCTTTCCCTTCCCTAAAAGAGTAAGATTAGCCTTAATCTAAGTCAAGGAGCGGGTGGAAGGGCCAGTCGTCTGAGGGAACCTGAGGGACGACTGTTTAATCCCATTTAGGGACACTTTGAGCAATGACTTATAGATAATGAGAGATTTAAAATTCTTTGGTCACTCTCTAGCTAAAGGCTTTTTACAGGATAAAGAATGAGTAATTCAACGCAGACGATCTAGCCTTTCATAAGCTTTTATTCTTGATTTGTTGGACATGGACAACATAAATTTTGCGACCAATCTATTAACAACTTAAATTGGAACTTGGTTTCCCTGTTCTCCACGTAGCATTTCAGAAACAAGTGTAATAAAGGGAGGATCAATAATTCCTATTTGGTATAGTATCTGAGGTAAGTGAAAAGGATTGCAGTATTTCTATTTATTGAATATCATGTCAACAAATTCCCATTTCAAGGATAATAAAACAAGTTACAGTCAATGTCAAGGTCATTTATCCATACGAAGGTACACAATATATTTCATTTTTTAAAAAATTGTGCTAAGGTTCTTTATTTAAAATAATCCATGTTTTGATCCACTCTGCCAAGTAGAAATAATTTTGCATTGAATCTGTCAACTGCCAAATCACATTACATCCCATAAAATGGACAGCAGCTTCCAGAAGAAAAGCACGATGGTTGTTGAGTTGTTTCCCCCTGTTTATTGAGTGAAGCATGAGGTTAGTTTACTCAAGGTATTAATGTAAACAAGGATATTTAAAAAAATGATATGGAAAGGAAAGAAATGGCTAAATTTACCAGATGAGGAAGAAACTTAGCTGCAGAATTATTTCTAACCTATAGTTCTCAAACAACATGAAAAGCCTGAAAAATGAAATTTTAGTCATTAGAACCTGACAGCTTCCAGTCATAATATGCTGACATGTGTAACAGGAATTAAGAGCTTCTACCGGCGGAATGAATGTTAATTCTTTTTTTTAGGCAAATCGTTTATTTCAGCTCCGTGAGTCAGAGCACAGCAGTGGATCACTGGACACTTATAAATGGCATAATACAACCTTGTAAGGCTTTGTGTTCCTTCTTAAGCACATTCCACTTACGAACACCAATTATTGGCTGAATGGAAGGACTTTCTGTGAGTCAAAGCAAAGGAGGGATCACAGCCTCCCTGCTTTCACTCATCATCAATAAATATTTGTTGAGTGTATCATGTGCCAGACATTGTCTGAGCTACGAGAATGTAGATTGGAGCAAGACAACGATTTCTCTTTCATCTAACTCCTTCTGGGGGCGTGGAACAAACAAGTAAACCAACAAACACTTGGTGCTGACGCTGCAGGTCAGAGATGATTGAAGGCTCGTGAGCAGGAGCCTCACCTGGATGCTGAGGTCGGATGAGCAAGGGCTCTGGGGTTGGATTGTCTGGGTTCAGATCCCAGCACCTCCGCTGAAAGCTATGTGCCCTGGCCAAGGAACGTGACCTCTCTGCGTCTTCCTTTCTTCCTCTGACAAAGGGAGGCTCCCCGCCATTTGGTCACAGAGCTTCCCTCTAGGGGTGCGGTGAGAATTTAATGTCATGTACACATGTGAAGTGTTTCTGCCACACGGCGAGTTCTCAGGAAATCCGTAGGCCTCTGCCAGGACAATGGTGGGAGGCGATGCGACACCGTCACAGAAGTTCCCGGGTGGGCCCCAGGCTGTCCTGGTGAGCCCAGCAGACAGAGAGCCTGGAGCCAGAAGGGATTACTCTCCAGCCTTAAAATCTAACGGAATTTGCCTGCTAGATGTTGGACGTGCTTGGACCCCGTGACCCCTTTCTCCTTTCTGATTTCTCTCTTTTGCAATGGGAATGTCTATCCAATGCCTGCCTCCCTATTGTATTTTGGAAACAGATAACCGGTCTGGGTTCATGCATTCACAGCTAGAGAGGAATTTTGCCTCAGAATAAGTTATAATTTGAGTCTCAACTATAAATGATTTACGTAGTATTTAAGAAAATTTTGGACTTCCGGTTGATGCTGGAACGGGTTACTACCTTGAGGGCCGGGAAGGGATGAATGCATTGTGCATGCGGGAGGACATGAATTGGTGGGGGGAGCAGAGGGTGAAGTGCTATGGACGACTCGCATCCTCCCAAAATTCCTATGGTCAAGTCCCAATTCCCAGTGCCTCAGAATGTGACAGTGTTTGGGGACACAGTCTTTAAAACAGTAATTAAGGTGAAACACGGGCATCAGGGTGGGCCCCATTCCAATCTGACTGGTGTTATTATAGGAAGAGATCAGGACATGGACAGCACAGAGGGGCATTATGGGAAGACAAGGGAGAAAACCCTCACCTACAAGCCAAAGAGAGCGGCCCCAGAATGAAACCAACGCTGCTGACACCTTGCTCTTGGACTTCCTGCCTCTTTATGAGGAAATTTCCTCCTCGTAAGGAAATAAATGGCTCTAGTTTAAGGCACTCCGGTCTGCGGTACTTTGTTAGGGCAGCCCCAGCAAGCTAATATAAGTTTTCTTAAAGATTCTTCAGATACGTCTCAACAAGTCGAGAATCTCCATTTCCTATCATTAATGCAAGAATCCTGGGAAGGCAGAGGAGAGCAGAGAGATGGGTTCCCACTTTGGCCCTCTGGGTCTCAACTTCCTCACTCGAAAAAGACGGTGATGCACAAGATCACCCACCACTACCGGGTTTTCCCACAGTGGCTTTCTTTGAAATAGATCAAAGAAAGTCCTGTATCTTAGCCTTTCCCTAGCAGTGAGGCTGCAGGAGAAAGAAGACAACAGATTAGCAAGAAAAGTGTGGTTTCTGTGAGTCAAGGATCCCCGGTCTAGATTCTGCAGTGGCGGAAGAGAGGAAGATAAAGATTAAACCAGCAATCACCAACTCACATCCTGAAGTTGCCATGGGGATGGCCAAGACAGTATTGTACACATCTGCAAATTCTCATAAACCTACCCATTCTAGTTTAAAAAAAAAAAAACAACCAAAAGCTGAAGACTCAGCCACGTGGACCCACATTCTATGAGGCGCCAATCTGAGACTACCTACAGTGAGAGGAATACGTTCCCGGCATGCCCTGTGTCTGCACCCCACTTGATGAGAAAATGGAGGCAGAACCAGGAGCACGCTGCCCTGCATCGTGGGGTGAATTCAGTTTTGGGGGATTCTTGAAGTGGCATTTGACAAAAGGCCCCAGAAAGAGTTTGGAAACCAGCAAGTAGCAGGAAGGGTGAAGCAGGGAGCGAGGAGGCCAGTTTAGGAGAAGGAGAGTCATTAGAACAGAAGGGCAGCGGAGGGAGCTCAGGCATTGTGGATGCCGATATGAGTCATTTAATTTGCATTCTTGCTTTCAGTCTCCACCACCAAGCCCTGAGAGGCGGGTTAAGTCATTTATAGGGTGATTAATTTTCTTGCCAGGGATGTAGGCCTATTCCCGAAGGCCTCACGTAATTCAAAACTAGCACAATTCAAGATTAATTCTCTGGAGGAGGAAATGTAAAGTAGGGTTTGCATTATTTCAAAATCTGTGCATAAACTAAGACTATTCCTACATTATCTATCACAATTTCAGATTTGCGCTTTTCAGATTCTCGAAAAACACAACCACACCCTGTACCTATTCTGGGGCCAGGGGAGCTGATTAGCAGGTGCAAAGAGAAACTATTGTTAAGACAACCTGGAGCCAGCATGCTCAAAGCCAGACCACCTCTAGTGGGAACTTCCCATGCCCCAGAGCCCGGCTAGGCCCTCACCAGGAGATCCTGAGATGCCCATCTTCCCTGGGATGAGTGAGTGTTGCTGGAGATTGTTTACCTGTGAAGAGAGAAGACAACTTAACGGCCAAAAGTTTCATCTTTAACTTCGGATAGACAGGAGGTTCAGCTATAGTGTCATGGGCAAATAATTCCTCCTTCTTAGCTCTCAGTCTCCCAGCCTGTAAAATAGAGACAACAGTGATCCCTGATTCAGAGGGGTGTCCTCAGGTAATGCATATCAAACACATACTTTCGTGCCTGCGACATGTAAGTGCTCAATAAATATTAGCTTGTATCATTATTAGTTTAGATATCTTGTGACCTCTTCTAGTCCTTCTGGTTGACCCTAGTACCATTCCCACCTGAAAAGCAAGGAACTGGGATATCAGAGAAGTAAGAGGCTAGCTCAGTTTCTGTAACTAGTCAGATGACAAGAAGGAGACAGGAACCCAAGTCTTCCTGGACGCACAGTCTACAGCACACTTTCCACCCCCACTTGCTCCCATTAGAGAACTCCAGGAGCAGCGGTGCCATCTGATAATTCTTTTTTTCTTAAAGATTGGCACCCGAGCTAACATCTGTTGCTAATCTTCCTTTTTTCTTCTTCTTCTTCTCCCCAAAGTCCTCTGGTACATAGTTGTACATTCTAGCTGTGAGTGCCTCTGGTTGTGCCATGTGGGACGCTGCCAAAGCATGGCTTGATGAGCCGTGCCATGTCCACGCCCAGGATCCGAACCAGCAAAACCCCCGGCTGCCGAAGCAGGAGTGTGCAAACTTAACCACTGGGCCACCGGGCCAGCCCGCCATCTGATAATTCTAAACTTTGGAGCAGATTGGGCCTCTCCAGGCACCATACTTTCTCACAGAGTTACTACCTGTGTAACTAGTTAGCACAGACGTGCTTCGTGGATGCTGCCAGCATCCCAATAAAGCCAGGACATTATGCGCTGTAAAAACAGAACATCATTGCTTACCAGGGGCTTATAAAAATAATTGCGATCCAGTCTGGCCTCTGTCACTAGTAATTTATCGCATCGCTCCTCTTTTTGTTAATGCAGTTTACATGAGTCAAAAGAATTATATGTAAATTAGGAAGCATGTTAGACTTCAAGTCGAGAAGTGACATGCATAGGTGTGAATAAGATAGTTTCAAATTTTTCAAATCCCAAATGAAGGCAGGTGATCCATTCACGATGGGAGAGGAGGGTGCTTGGGTTGGGAAGGCAGGAGGCCGTGCAGTGGGAGAGACCAAGGCTTAGGGTCTCCCTCTCCATGCTTCCTGCCTGCTGCTGTTGTTACAGAGTCATGGCCCCTGGGTTGCCCCTGATTCCATCACCACACCCCTCAAGATGTGTTTTCTGCCCCTCCTTCTGCCAGATTAACACCAAATGCATTTTATAATTTTATAATTATTGTTAGTTTCCTGGACAATATTGTAAGTTTATTTAGATTGGAAACTGCCATGGAATTTTAATCATTTATTCAGTCAAGTATTCAACAAATGTGTAATATGTTTAATACACACTGGATGTTTTGAGGAGATGGTGATAAAAGATGGAGTATATCTGGACCTCAAGGAGCTGGGGAATGAGCATCTGCATTTAGGTAGGAGTCTCCTTGCTCCAGGTGTGCCTGTTGGCAAACTTAGGTGTGACCTCAGTATTTTGCTGTACTTGAATCCCAAAAATGCTCTGGAGCTACCTGAAACTTTTGGAAAAGTAGAAGTCAGATATGAGAAGAATTTCAGTTTCAAACTCACTGAACTGGTCCATAATCAGGGATGTGGGGGCCTGCAGTTAAATGTGCCAAATCCTAACAAGAAGATCTGGTGTATAGCCTTTGGCCAATATTGTTCAGTAGTTGTTCATCCCACACCTTTTGTACATTGCACCTCTCATGTGGGTGGCTGACTTTCTCCCCATTAAGGCCACAATAGGTATATGCACTTCCATTATTTATTCACTCATTGCAAAATCCTTACAGGACTTTTATTAGATAACATTTGTGTGTGTGTGTGAGGAAGATTGTCACTGAGCTAATATCTGTGGCAATCTTCCTCTGTTTTATGTGGGACGCCACCACAGCATGGCTTGACGAGCAGTGCTAGATCCCAACCTGTGAACCCTGGGCCAACGAAGCGGAGCGCGTGAACTTAATCACTATGCCACTGGGCCAGCCCCTAGATGACATTTTTGCATGCCTTCTAATTGCCAGCCACCACTCAACCAATACTAACCTGTTTAATTTCCTCATAACATCCCCATGAAGAACACCATTGTTATCCCTGTTTCGAAGGTAAGGAAGCTGAAGACAGACAGGTATAATAATCTGCTATATGATAATTAACCACAAAGGGCAGTGAGATTGTTCATTCATTAAAGAAATATTTAGTGAGCACCTGCTGTTTACCAGATAGATCTTCTCCACAGAGATACAGAGGACTATGGATACAGAGAAGCATCTATAAGGCTACAGAGATGACTTCGTCACACTCCCTACCTTCAAGGATGTCCCAGTCTAGGGTAGAGAGACCTGAGACAAAGTTGGGTCCTTCATTCACACAGATATTGATTTCATTTGTCAGACCCTGAGGACACTGCCTCTTAGCTCTTATCCCTGGTGGGGAGAGTTCCTCTGTACAAGCAGCAGTTATCAGATGCAATGAATTCTAACAGTTGGGGAAAGGAAAGGAGGTGTAGACAGTGATGGCAAGGGGAAAATGCAGGAAATATGACTAGGAATGAACAAATTCTCTCACTGTGTGGCTGACTCCATTGGCTTAAAAATAATGACATAAATAACAGAGTCAGTGTCATATTCACCTTCCAGAAGAACAGAATAACAGAGAACTTCCTCATGCACAGGAAGCAATTCAAAATCAGATAAGTTTGAAACTATGATATCGTTCTCAATCGAAGACATAGGGTCCACAGGGAGCTTGTGTTCCTAAGGACGTGGGCTTGAGAATCAAAAGCCCCCAGCATTCACCAATATTAATTATAATATTAATTAACTACCTATTATCAAGCACCTATTATGTGTGTTTCACAAATATTATTTCCATCTATCAACCACGTCTAAAGTGGACATCATTTGATTGATGGGGAATTTGATCCTCAGAAGTTAAGTAATTTCTTTCAAGACCTACAGAGATTGAAAGAAAGAGCCAGGATCTGGACCCAGGCATGTTGTGGTAGACAGCCTCTGAGATGCCGCCAATGATCCCCACCTCGTAGTGTTCACATTCTGTGAAATGTCCAACCCTTGAGTGTGGGCTGGACTTATTGACTCACGGCTCATGAATGGAATACAGCTGAAGCAATGGGATATCCCTTCTGGTACCAGTTACAGAAAGACTCGGGTTTCCATCTTGGGTTCTCTCTCTGGGCCCTCACACTGAAGGAAACAAGCTGCCATATTGTGAGTAGCCCTGTGGAGAGGATCATGTGGCAAGGAACTTCTATACCTCTGGCCAACACCAGAGAGAATCTGATGCTCTCAGTCCACCAGCCCTTGGGGAACTGCATCTTGCCAACAGCCACGTGAATGAGCTTGGAAAAAGACTCTCCCTGATCCAACCTTGAAGTGACTGCTACCACCTTGATTTCAGCTCTGTAAGAGACCCTAAATCAGAGGCAACCAGTTAAGCCATGGCCAGATTCCTGATCCATAAGCACTATTAGATAATAATGTGTGTTGTTTCAAGCCGCAAAGCTTGGGGATAATTTGTTATGCAGCAATAGATAACTAATATATATCTCTAACCAAAGGCCATACTCCCAACCACCATAATGTGATTGCAGCCATTAAAATACCCACCTTCAACCTAAAAGGTAAATGAACTTACTGCAGGTGCATCTGAGTTTGGGATGAGGAAAAAATCTCAGCATGTGCATCTTGAGCTGCCTTCTGTAAATGAAATCATTAGTACAGTTTATTACCTGCCCAGGTTTTTTTTTTTTAATTCTTCTTCTTCTTCTTTTTTTGTTTTTTGCTGGGAAAGATTCACCCTGAGCTAACATGAGTTGCCAATCTTCCTCTCTTTTTTTCTTTTTTTTCCCTCCCCAAAGCCCCAGTACGTAGTTGTGTATTCCAGTTGTAAGTCCTTCCAGTTCTTCTGTGTGAGCCACTGCCACAGCATGGCTACTGACAGACGGGTGGTGTGGTTCCACGCCCAGGAACGAAAGCCGGGCCCCCGAAGCAGAGCACACCGAACTTTCATCACCAGGCCATCAGGGCTGGCTCACCTGCCCAAGTTTGACATTCAGTGTTTTAATGAAATTATTGCCATTTAAAAGGCTTGTTACAAGAAAGCGAATGCTGCCCCAGTCTGGAAGTTCCCTGAGGTGCCCACCTTATTAGAAAAACCCTGGTGAAGACACATGCGTCAAGAAGACGTTCATTCACTTATTCACTTTATACTGGAGCAAGCACTGGGAGAGATCACTTGTGATTTTTTTAAATCATACATTGGAATAAGCACCCGAACAGATAAAGACAGAGTGGAATTGGGTAACCTGGGAGACCTACAGAAGTACAGAAGGTCTCCTGCAGAAACGGCCTCACTACCTGGCCCACAAGGAGGAGAAGCTTTCGAACTGGCCAAAGTAGGGGAGAAAGAGGAGGATCCTTTCCTTTCCAGTTAATTCACTTGCCCATTAATTCAACAAATATTTATTGAGCCCCCTCTGCTCCTATTGGGGAGGTCACGAAGGATAAGGAACAAAAGATACTATCAGTATAAAGAAATGTAAGTGCAACATTCAGAGAAGAGTTAATTGACCATTGTGAGGAAATGATCAAAACAGTAACAGGAGATTGAGAAATCTCTAAGATTATTAGGGTGGATTCTCACTGAAAGTCTTGCTGAGTAGCCAAGGCTAGATTTGGCCCCTGCATAGGGTGACCAGATATATTATCATTCAAACTACAACATTTATGAGGGGGAAGATAGAACCATTGATGATTAAGCTCAGACAATAGGCTATGGACTGGAACCCTCCTAGGCAAACCAGGACAATAGTTTCTTAGCTTTAAAGAGTTAGATGGGTCCTTATAAGCAGAAAGAATGACATGAGTGACAGCTCTGAAGTAGAAATTATTAATTGCAAATTATTGCAGATATTAGCACAATTACTTAAGTGTGAAGATAAGAGGGCTCATTATAGTGCATGCTCAACAGATATTTGTTGAAGGCAGAAAAAGAGGGAGCTTGGTTTCCAAACCAACTTTTGGAAAATTAAATGCCATCAAAACCACTGGAGTCAGTAAAGTCCCTTAAAAGTTTTTAATCTTGATTTTGTGTCTTGGTTGACCTTTGAGATTAGCACAAGCTTCTCAAAGATTTTTGAGGATGGGGTATAGTAGAGTGCAAAGGCTTGGATGCTGGTCTTGAACTGCAATTCCGCCATTTTGATATAGAACCTCAGTTTCCTCAATTATAAAAGAAGGATGAGAGTTCCTACCTCAGAACACTATCGTGCAAGGGGGTCAGCCCTGTGGCCCAGTGGTTAAGTTCACACTCCACTTCACTGGCCCAGGGTTTCACCGGTTTGGATCCGGGGCACAGACCCAGCACCACTCATCAAGCCATGCTGAGGGGCGTCCCACATAGCACATCTAGAAGGATCTACAACTAGAATATACAGCTATGTACTCAGGGGCTTTGAGGAGAAGAAGAAAAGACAAGACTGGTAACAGATGTTAGCTCAGAATCAATCTTTAAAAAAAGAAAGACTATTGTGTACTTTAAATGAGAGAATATTTTATTACATGCATAGGTCCTGCCCACCAGTCACACTTAGCACATCTTTGCTTTTTCTCTCTCTTCAAAAGTCTAAATGCAAGGATGCTGAAAATGCCCTAATCCACCTTAATTCCCACCTAAGTATAACAGCAGCCTCCTTATAAACACAAGGAACTTTTACAGAGAAAACTCAAAATGACCAAAATAACACTCAGTTTAGGAGGGGAAAATGTCAGCTTGTTAGTCTTGGAAACATGGCAAGGGTTCTGAAACCAAGACTCTACAACAATGTGCATATTTTCACCAATGCATAAAGAGCCGAATAGATTTTTTTTTTTTTAAGAAATTTGGATAATTTGACCATTTGAACAACCAAGTCAAACAGATTTTTAATGGCATTTTAAGCCTTAGAAAATAAGCCTCAGTAATGTAAATGCTGACAGACCCTTAGCAGCAGCAAGACATCCAGCGACACAATAATAGCTTTAAGAGGGAGAGTAAAACACCTATTTACATTTTGAGTACAAGCCTATTCCCCAAACACATTCACATGTGAATCAGATAACAGACCAAGAGGCAGCCTTGACCTGACTGACAGATGTCACAGTGGCAGGAGGATGAACTGGGATCAATCCTTAAAACCACTATTAGTGATTGCTCCCATTTAAAAATCCAATGTTGTTATGACTGAATTATACTTACTGACTGGTAAGACCATTTTCTACTGTATACTTGCTGGCATTGCGCTGGAATGGGGATCTTAAATATTGGCCAATGGTTCCCCACCAGGGATCCATAGGGATCCACAACCAGCAATCCACAAACTAGCTGTGTGTCCATTCGTTGGCTCTGCAAAAAGTCCAGGCTAACACAAAGGAGATGGGAATAAATACTGCTTGAAACACAAAATGGAAAGAAGGCAGGAAGACGATGAGATGGGGGAAAGCAGGAAGGGAGGAGAGAGGAGAGAAGATGCAGTCCAAAACCTTGTTCAGGATTTCAGAGACAACCCATAAGATGGGTCTAGGTTACATTCCTACAGTGCCCCGAGCCACTCACTGGTGACAGGTGGACACGTCCCTGTAGCCTGGATTATAACACATCAATCTCATCAAATATCTAGACTCAAATAGTCCTTGACCGCTTCTTTCCCGTTAAGCTTTGCTGCTTCCGGGAGTCTGCGTGCAATGCAGGATGTCATTAATGGGGAAGGGGTCCTCATCCTTTGGGTGAGGGCCGTGGTCGTCTCCAGCCCCTCCTTCACAGCCACTCTCCTAGTCTACTCCCGTCATCTTCTGCCAGGGGTATGGCAAAGCTTCCCTATTGATCTCCAGTCTCCTCCTTTGACTCTTTCTTCACCCCAATTCCAATGTCATTTCTCTAGAACAGAAATATGATACTGACACCGCCTACGAAAAGTCCTGTTTTCTGCTTCTTTTGTATTATTTTGTGGCTACGGAAAGACCAAGCCTCCAGTTATCTGAGGGCTGATGGACAGCTGAGCAGGCTCTGTCTGCTACAGTTTGGGAAACTGAGTTCCTGAGAAGTGGAGTGATGAGCACAAAGTCACCAGACAGAACAGAGCGAGCTATGCGGGCCAGGGGCGCCAGGCTCCCATCCCAGGCTTGCACTCTTCTAGCCAGACCGCGCTCTCAGGCACCCAGCCCTTCCCAGATCCTGAGCCGTATCCTGGCATTGCCGCGCCAGCCCGAGTCTGCCTCTGTCTTGAGAAGTGTCAATCTGAATCCCAAATGTGCCAGCCTTATTACCATCATCAACAGACTTCTTAATGAAGCTGCCAATACTGTCAATGGCATCTTTTAATGACACTTCGTCAAGAAAAAGAATTCTGCAACTCCCTCTTACATTGCCATTTGGTTCCTTTGCTTCATGGCAGATTCAAAATGTTCTTCGAATAAAGACATAACAATAATAATAATAGCAGCTAATATTTATTGATTCTAATCCTGTGTCAGGTACTGTTCTAAGTACTTTAAATCTAAGTAGAATAAATGGTCCAAAAAATATGGATTTAAGGGCCTTCCCGCCAGGCACACTTCCTGGACTTACCAGCCGAGTCCTCTTCCACTCAGTGTTAGATTCTGATTTGGTTCCCCCATCCTGGTGCCTACACTGTGCCAGGCACCATACACACCACTTCTCTCATCCCTGGTACAGATATACAAGGGCTTAGGTGCTAGTACTCCCAGCTCTGGAGGGACAAATAATGATAATAAGGAACAGGGAGCTGAAGGCACAGCTCAAGGCCGGCCGGCTAGTGAGCGACTGACAGAGTCAGAACTGGAACTCACATCCATCAATTTCTAAAGCCCTATTGATCGCTCCCCCTGACTACCCCCAGTTTTCGTCTGCCGCACTGAAATTTCTAGTACTGAATGGATGGGCCAGGAGCATCTCACAGGGCGAGATAGCTGGAAAAGCAGAGCAAGTATTTTGCTCCTGACTCCGAAAGAAACAATAACAACACAGTCACATTTGGAATTCGATATGCGTTTCATGGAGAAACCACGCCACGAATGAACTTTTCTGTGCCGGCTGCTCTTTTTAATTCCTTAGGATCAAGCAGACTCTTATGGGCTAGTCATCTTTATCAAACTTACTCTTCTGAGAAGAAAAGCTATTTCAAAGTACAAACAGTAACACGATTAATTACTGAACGGTGGATAGCTTTAGATTCGTAACATTTCAGAATTAGCTACGACCGTGGACTGTCGTCAACATTTTCACTGAAGGAAGCAGACGTTTAGCAGGTCTTCAGCCTGGGGGCATCCATGAGGGGAGCACAGACTTGGAAGAGCGGTGCTCAGCTGCCCAGCAGCCGCGTGAGCCGAGGAGAATCGCCCCAGCCCTCTGAACAAAACCCAGGCTCCACATATGTAAAATGGGAACAACCTATTTATTAGGAGGCCTAAACGAGATGTATGTGTCCACGATTCCAGACAGCCTAGGAGTGGCAAGTCACTGAGGGTAAGCAGGTGGGCTCTGGGGCAGACAGACTGGGTTCCACTATGTGTGGCTAAGGGGCCTTGGAAAGTTACTGGATCTCCCTTGGTTTCCTTATCTACACAATAAAGAAAGGAGTAGGCTACCTCAGGCTTGTTGTGATGAACATGAAGGAACATATTTAAGGAGCTTAAAACAGAGCCATAAGGTGATCGCTAAGAGGAGCTTCTCAGTTGCATACCATCGGCCATTACTCCGGATCATGTATTTGGTTCAATCCGTACCTCTGCTGTCTGATTCTAATGCAAAGAAGTTCTGTTTGCATATGTGTATGCATATATATGTGTGATTTTATATATATACACATATATATATATATATATATATTTTTTTTGTAATGAGAAATATACTAAGACTCAGAATTGGCCACTGCATTTGAAATCCAATTTGGAGAATCTTCTCTCCCAGCTCACCAACAAACTCCACCACTGAACCTGAAACGGATTGATTAATGGATGGAGTGAATGATGTCTAGAAGGACCTGATGTCATTGCCCTTTCTCAACAGATCTCATGTAAAAACGCCTTTAAAAATTACCTTTTCTTCCAATCTCATTGTGTAAGCTTCAATGGCCCTCGTGTTATTTAGTGGTGGAAACACAGTTTTTAAAACCACAGAGCATAGCTCTAAAAATAAAAGCTTCACAGGTTTTTCTTCTGGCCAAATAAATCTCTACATAGGTTCCTCTCAAATTAGAACGTTAAAAGGAAAAAAGAAATTGGTACAAGAAGCTTTTAACAAAAGGAAAGATGAAGAAGAAAAAAATAATGAACAGAAAGAGAGTGAAGAGAAAAGTTTGGGGGCCATTGTTCACCCATAGATGCACCTCTTAATTGGAATTTTTCTCTTCCTACGCCCTGAAGTTCACGTTTATTTTGCTCTTTTCCTCTCACTCATCTTTTTAAAGATCTCTGAGAGGAGCGCCGTGGCCTTTAGGGAGCCCATCACCATTTGTGTCTCTCCCACTGGGGCCACGCACCTGTGCAGAGCCACAAGAAGAACAAGGATGGTTCACCTTGGCTGTTTTACAGACGCCCGAATTGAGGCGCAGAGAGGGAAATGACTCATTCAGGGTCACATGGTTGCAGCACCAAAAGCTGGCAGTCAAACCCCTCATGCTTCTGTTAAATCTCACTGTCTAGGTCAAAGACATCACTGCACAAATCTAAACCACAAGACCATACCATTAAGCGTAACACACAGACACCAAGGCACATGGCGCAGCAGCAGTGTATAACAGCAAGCACATGGGCAGAAAGAGGATAAGAAAATACACGGAAGAGCCAATAGCATCCTTGTCACAGTTGGGGCATTACAGGTGGTCTTTCTTTTCTTACCTCTGTTTACAAAATGTTAAATAATGCGGTTATATTAGTATAATAAAACAAACTTATTTGAAAAATTCATTCTCTCTATTGCTCTATAGTTTCCCCAGATATTTCTTTTAGAATTAACTAAGAAGTTAAAGAAAGTTAAACAAAGCCTCCGAGTTTTCCAAATCAATTCATTCAGTACTTTTCAAGGACCTGCTATGTTCCCGGACCAAGGCCAGGCACGGTGAGAGGCTGCAGAAGTAGGACAGAACTTACCCCATTATAGCAGGGCTGGGGAGACAACAGTTGCACAAAGCAATCCATTAGAGAAAGATCAGACATGATACATAATCGAATGTTCAAGTAAATCTTACGGTTTGTTGCCAAACCTTCTGGTTCAGGCAACACAGGGCAGCATTTCCCGCCAGCAACCTGCACTTCTTCAGTGAATAGTCAGGCCAACAGGGTCGAGTGCTTCATGAAGAACTCTCTATTTACCATATGCATTGCCTCAGACTGTTACTTCTTAATGCAGTGTTTTTTTCCAACACCACTTCCAAGCTCTCTGAGTTGTATTGTACTAATAAGTAGTGATTTTGGAGTCTCTAAATGTTAGACTGTATAATGAAAAAGGGCAGGGAAGTGTTTTTAAATACCAATGAATTCCAGCATCTTGGATTGCCAGAAGTCTGGTCTCTACCTCCGGTTTCCAGCCCAAGTGTTTGGGATTTGCACATGTCGGAAGCGGATGGATGGAAGTTGGGCCCTGCCATGCTTCCTCTTAGGGTCCTGAGGAGTCCAGGCTGCTGGGAAGTCTGCTCACTGCAGTGAGAGCCCACCTGGCTGTGGGTCCCTGCATGGCACCTCCCTGAGGGGTGCTGACTGGATTTCTCTACCAACCCTGCCCTCCTCTCTCTGTGGCTGAATTCTAGGGGAACAGAGTGGCCCTTGGGTGCATTGCAAAGAGATATTCTGTTGCAGGACACTTAGGAACATTTACAGAAGGAACTTTAAACCCTATCAAACCAGGAATGGCAGGAGAAACCAGAAATCTTAATTCTGGCAACAACCTACAGCCATTGACTTCACGGCTCTGGAGCATCACCATGGAGAACATTGCTTCTGCCAGTTTACGGTGGCCTTTGTCCAGGCATTGCATGATTAGCTTAATCCTCACAGCGTCCTTCAGTAGACATTGTTATTAACCTCTTTTCTCCTATGAGGAAACTGAGGCCTCGATGGAGTAACTCAGATGCCCAAAGTCATCCATCTCCTAAGTGGGGGAGTTAACAAGTGACCCAGCTTATCTGGTTCCACAGCCTTTGCCTTGATCACCAGGTTGCCCTACCACTCATGCAAATAACACACATGTCCTGGGTGGCCCCAGAAGGCAAACAAATGCCAGCTCGGTACAATGTTGTCCTGTGAGGCACAAACCTTGGCCAAACGGTCATCTTAGGAAGCAAGGAAGTCTACACAGGCGTTCTTTCGGTCCTTCATTCAGTATACATTTATTGAGCACCTACTATGTGCCAGGCCCTGTGCTGGGTGCTGTGTTTGGGCACCCTCTGTCCTAGCCGAGAAGACTGCCTTGCAAACCAATCATTACTGAGAAATGAAATGAGTTCTGGTGAAAGTCAATGGGGGCCAGGTGGCTGACGCTCTAAGACAGCTCTGCCTGTGAACAACACAAGGGATGGGGGGTTGGGGATTGGGACCAACAGGCATGACTGCAGAAGGGAAGCAATATTTCTGGAAAGCCATGTGAGAGGGGCAAGAGCCCTCCAACAAATGAGAGATGATTGGGTATCCAGGCACAGGGAACAGAGGGTGCGAAGGCACTGCAAGAGGCAGAACAATAACCCAAAGGTGTTGAAGCCCTCCATGCTGGACCCCGTGAGCATGCTACATCACATGGCAAAGGAACTTCACATACATAATTAAGGATACGGACTTTAAAGAGAGAGATTACCCTGGACGATCTGGGTGGGCCCAATGTAATCACAGGAACCCTTGAAAGTGGCAGAGGAGGGCAGAAGGGTCGGTCCGGGAGATGCGTTAAGGGAAGAAGAGACAGGAGAGACCTGAAGGGTAAGATGGACGTGACCCAGCACTGCTGACATTGAAAATGGAGGAATGAAGGGTCTTTAATAGAGGTGAGGGGCATGACCAGACGCTCATTTTAAGTAGAGGGAAGTGCCTATGGAAGGGCAGGAGGTAGACAGCAGGAGCCAGAGGAGAAGCTGCTCCTGTGGTCCAGCCAAGATGGTAAGATCCAAACCAAAGCAGTGATGGGGCAATGAGGAAGGAGCAGACTTGAGGATGTTCACAAAATACAGTCACAGGACTTAGATCTGGGGTGAGGGAGACATGAAGACACACTCGGGGGTTTCCACCTAGGGTACCTGGATGGTCGGGGATGTCCCTGTCTGAGGGAGGAAGCAGGAGGAGTACAATAAACAGAGACGGTTCTGTGGGAGTCCACTCACATCTCAGCCACCTTCTCAACTGCCTTTGAGGGATGGTTGTGCCACTTGTGTGCATTAAACGCAGTGCAAAGAGATGAAATGACTTGACCAAACCATAACTGTCAGACATTCCTGGAACATCCACTGAGGGGTCACAGCCTGTGCTAGGGGTCAGGGGAGGGGACATGCTGAAGAAATGAGGGGCATGGTACCAACCCTCAGGGGCCAGTCCTCCAATGAGCGAGGTCAAATGTGAGCCCTGCAGGCATCTAGAGAACTCCGTGAGGAGGCACGATGGAGAAGAGCAGGACGTATAAGCACAGCGGCTCCCAGCTTTTTCAGACATGAGGGTCCCAGGGGTGTTTTCCACAAGCCCCACCATTAGACCTTATTCTTCAGGGCAGCCCTGTGACCCTGTGTGGATCCAACGCTACACAAACGCATCTGAGCGCAGCCAGCTGGGTGAGATTCTTTGCCAATATTTCCTCTTCCGTCACATAGGACTAAGAACACCCAGCTCATTGAGCTGCTATGGGGTGGGCAGGAGTACGCCTTACGTAGGATCTGGCCCTACTGCAGCCACACAGCAGGCACTGTTATCTCACCCATTCTTCAGACAATCGCTGCATGTCTGCTGTGTGCCGAGCACTGTTCTAAGTCCCGGGGATTCCGCAGGGCACCAGAGAGAAGATGCCCTCCCCTGGGAAGCCTGCCTTCTGGCGGGGGAGAGAGGCAGATAATACCATGCAATTCCAACCCAGAACCAAGAAGACCGGTCACTAGGAAAATGGATGGCGCTGTAGACTTAGATGGAGAACTCATCAGAGGAGAATCATTTGGAGAGGAGGACTGGGGAGTAAAGGGAATGCTGACTTCATTTCTAGACCCTAATGAGGCCAGCAGGAGGAGGTGTCCAAGGGTGTATTAGCCAGGGTTCTCCAGAGACCCGGCACCAACAGGATGTGTATGTGTGCACGCGTGTGTGTACGGAGACTTATTATAAGGAACTGGCTCAGGTGACTATGGTGGCTGGCAAGTCCCAAAATCTGTGGGGTGAGTGGGCCAGCTGGAGACCCAGGAGAGCCCGTAGTGTAAGTTCCAGTCTGAAAGCCGGCAGGCTCAAGACCCAAGAAGAGCCCAGGTTTCAGTTTGAGCCTGAAGGCAAGAAAAAAACAATGTCTCAGCTCAAGCAATGAGGCAGGAGGCATTCCCTTCTACTCAGTCTTTCTGTTCTTCAACTGATTGGATGAGGCCCACCCACACTAGGGAGGGCCAACTGCTTTACTCAGTCTGCTAATTCAAATGTTAATCTCATCCAGAACCACCCTCAAAGACACACCCAGAGTCATGTTTGACCAAATATCTGGGCACCCCTGACCCAGTTAAGTTGACACATAAAATTAACCATCACAACTGGGCACTTAGATAGTCGCATCCAGAATTTATGAACTAGCTCCTCAATTCAGTTCTCAATGAGAGATCGTCAGCACAGGTGGTAATGAAGCACAGGAATCAAGGAGATCTCGCAGGGAGAGCAGGGTGGTAGAAAGGTCAGAAAAGCAGGGGTGAAGCCTTGAAGACACAACATTTAATGATAAGCAGGGGAAGTGGGACGGTAGAGGTGATTGAGGAGGACCAGGCACAATTCTTACCAATAGAGGTAAGAGCCACATATCAGTGAGTGTGTTTGTACTCAGGTACAGCTGGTGCCATCAAGAATGATTTTTTTAATGCTGTTGGGTTGAGAGAAGAGAAAAATGATACACATAAGCAATTAGAGGCAGGCACATCTGTGTTTAGGTGGAATAGATGAGACTTGGAGAGAATTTTGAAAAAAAAAAAGTAGCATTAAGTCTAGAGAAATAAAAAGTACCTCTCTGGACAAGGAAATTAACTTATTGTATTTCAATTTCTGGTAGTGAGTGAGAAAAAAATAGATATAAGATGAAAATAGAGAAAGTGTGGGCTCAAGTAATGGAAATATGCAGGGACATTGTGGCTTCAGGCATAGCTGAATCCAGGAGCTGGAAAATGGCCTCATGCCTTAGTCTCTCTCTCTGACTTTTGGTTTCACTCTCCACATTTTGGCTTTGTCCTCAGGCAGGCCCTCCTCTTGTAGCAACCCCTGGAAAGTCCAAACTTATGTTCTCTCAATTCTGACAAATGTCCCCAAACTGAGTGTCACTGGTTTGATTAGTTGCATGACTGTGGCCTTGGAAATTTGCAGCTCTGATTAGCCAGGCCTACGTCATGTGACTAGCCATGAATGCCAGGACAGAGTCAGTTCCACCCAACTATGCAGACAGAGAGTTAGGGAGGGAAGAGCGTGTCCCTGTTTTGGTCATCAATTGCTACACAACAAACCACCACAAACAGTGGCCTAAAAAATCAACATTTGTTCTGCTCGCACTTGGGGCCTGGCTGGTTGGGACGGCTCGTCTCTGTCCCATGAGGCTCCAGCTGGGGTGGCCCAACTGGGACTGGAAGGCCCACTCCTAAGTTAGCAAGAACGTAGCGGAGCTGGGGCTGTGGGCCAGGGCCCTCTGCTCCTCTCCACACGAGCCTTTCCCGATCGTCTTTGGCTCCCTCATGGCTGGCGCCTGGGTTCCAAGAAGCAGGGAGGAAGCAGGAAGACTCCTTATGACCCAGCCTCACAGATTCCAGGACAGCACTTCCACTGGACTCCAGCGGTGGACCGAGTCCCTGAGGGCAGCCAGCGTCCGGGGCAGGAGAGCTACATTCCATCTGTCAACGGGAGTACCCAGGCCTTCGCAGCCTTTTTTGTTCTGTCCCAGTCCCCTGAAGTTATATTGCGGTACAGTTATCAGAAGGGGGAATGGATACTGGACAGGCAAAACATACCCTATTTGGGGTTTTCCCCAGGCTTCTCCATCCCCAGTGTCATTCCATCTTGTTACTGAGCCTCTCTGAGACTTCCTTTCCCCACTTGTCGCTCATGCCTAACAGCACAGAGCAGATTCATTGTGATCATGTACATCCAGCCCCACTCAGTAGCTGAGGTTTTCTTGCTGTCCCCTCCCATCAGCCTGGCCTGAAGGCAGCGAGAGCGTCATGACTTGCGCGGAGCCACGCTGCAGTCCAGGCAGAACCAAGAAGGCCGCGAGCGGACGCGGGGTGCTCGGTCTGCGGTGTGTTCTGCAGTGTAACAGGACATGAATTAGCTGCTTTATGAGAAACTCAATTTCCTATTACGGGGCAAACAGCCACTGCTCTATTCTAACTAACTAGACTGATTCAATTAACGGTGCTAAATACAGTTCCTACTTGAAAATAACTTCAGTTTACTGCTTCCACAAACCTCATTACATTTGATTAAACAAAATACATAGTAATAGACAAAAGATGTTGCAAACTTTGGCCATGGCCCATTGACTAGGGGGCCTGCAGCGCTCGGCAGGGAGGTGGAGTGACAGCAGTGGGCCTTGAAGTCAGACCCAGTGAGGTGGGGAGCTCAGCTCTGCCTGCTAGCAGGTCTGGGACCCTGAGCTTACACTCCTGGATCTCAGTTAAGGAGAGAGGGAGAGCATCCACTTCCAAGAGTCGTCATGAGGAGAAAAGAAGAGAAACACATTGTCATGGGTTGAACTGTGTGCCCCCTCTCCATTCCTGTGCTGCAGCCCTACCCCACAGTGTGACTGTATTTGGAGATGGGGTCTATACGGAGTTGATAAAGGTCAAATGAGGTCATAAGGGTGGGGCCTTAATCCAATAGGGCTGGTGGCCTTATAAAAAGAGGAAGAGACACCTGAGACTGGCCCTCTCTCTCTCTCTCTCTCCAGGCACACAAAGGAAAGGCCTTGTAAGGACAGGATGAGAAGGTGCTATCTACAAGCCAGCAATTTACCGGCACCTTTCACGGACTTCTAGTCTCCAGGACTGGGAGAAAATAAATGCCCATTGCTTAAATGCCACCCAGCCTGTGGTGTTTATTACGGCAGCCTGGGCTGAATGAGACACACATCGAGGGCATGGGACAGTTCACAGCACAGAACAAGAGCTCGAGAAACTCTTTAGGAGCTGCTGCTTTATCTTCTAAGTCCCCTCTTGGTGGCATATCTAGAACTAGGATATGTCTAGAATACCTTCTCCATAAGAGACGAGTATTAAAGAAAAGAAAAAGAACGCCATCACTATCACCACCAACGACAAAAAAACCAACGTGAACATTTTCATTGGCGTCTAGATGGGAAGCTTGTTGAGGTCAGGGACTGTTATATTCCATTTTGTTGTCTCCCTTTGCACAGCACAGAGCCCAGCACATGCTTAGCCAACATGTGTTAATGAATGACTAACCGTTGAAGGAAGGTGCCCATCAGAATTCTACTGGGCAAGCAGGAAACCACAGCTTCCTGTTGGCTGGATTCAATTCTACTCAATTAAACAAATACTTCTCAAAGGTTTCTTGCTCTCCAAGAGCTCAGGATAAATAAAAAGTCTCTGTCTTCAAGCAGAGAAAGATGAAAACCAGCCATTTATCAGAAAACCAGACGTGGGGTGATACAGGGGGCTTTTCTGGTGCTCCAAGAACCCAGACGAGGGAATCGTCAAGGTCTCCTTAAAAAGAATAGAAAAACCAAGTTTAAGGTCATTCTGATTTCAGCCTAAAAAATTGGGTCACTGAAATCAACTAGCATTTACGAAAATGCCCCATAAATGCTGGCGATCAACACAATTCTGCAATTAGTTAACAAGGGCTGGGCCCACTGCAAATGAAAAAGAAACAGATCCACAGATCTTGCCCTGATTTTGTCTTCTTAAGAAATAACTGTAGAGAAAAAGTTCCCGAGGGAGACGTAGCAGGTGGGAATCCACTGCCAACCCAGGTGGTCAACGTACAAACGCGCAGAGAACACAGCACGCTCTGCCCAGGTCTGGGAAAGAGGCCCAGGGCATCCCACTGGTCCACTGTTCCCATTCCATGTAAAGGCCCACACGCTGATGCAAAACCAAGCGGAAGAGGGAAACACAAGAAGGAATCATGGGCAGTGGGGCATTTACTCACTTCCCCAGTACTTAAGGCCCACGGTAGCCTTGGAGTTGATGAATAGAACCGAGTCAACCTGCAAAAAGAATCAGGGTCCTTATTTCCACACCTCCTCCAACAGGACACCTGTCTTTTACTACTTGCCTTCTATGGGTCACCTGCCACTCCTCCCATGAGTCTGACTTCAGCGTAGGAGCCTCCCAATCACCCCGTCCCCCACAGGTATGCTCCCAATTTATCTGCCTCCCTCATTACCCTCAACCACTCACTCCGCCACGTCCTGTTCTGTCCACTCCACAGCCTGAATCTCTCCTTTCTGTCTGGGCCAAACCTCATCCCTCACCCGCACGGCTACAGCAGGCTCTTACCTGGTCTCCAGGTGCCCTGCATGGACCCCTGCTTCAGTCTGTTAGGGCTGCCGTAACAAAGGACCAGACTGGGGCCCTTAAACAACAGAAACTTATCGTCCCACAGTTTGAGAGGCTAGAAGTCCCAGGGCAAGTTATGGGCAGGCTCGATTTCTTCTGAGGCCTCTGTCACTGGTTTGCCCGTGGCTGGCTTTTCCTCCCGGTGTCCCCACACACCTACCCCTGTCTGTGTCCTAATCTCTTCCTCTAAGGACGCCAGCCATATTGGATTAAGACCCATCCCGACTACTTCATTTTAATGTAATCGCCTCTTTAAAAATTTGACCTCCAAATGCAGTCACATTCTGAGATCCGGAGGGTCAGGACTTCAACACAGGAATTTGGGGAGGAGATAATTCAGCCAGTAATAACCCACCTCTAACTCATTTCATTTTAACCCTCTATGCAAAGATAGGTTTAAGAAGCCCCACTGACCAGGGCCCTCCCCAGACCAAATAGCTTCCCGGGGCCACGGAGGCTACAGGATGGAGTTGGAACATCAGGGCGTATGATGGATGCTGCCTCCGGCTTCCTCCTACCGCTTCCACCTCAAAATACCTACGCTCAGCTCTCCCATCCACTCCAAGCCATCTCTCTCCTGCCTGCCGTTATAGTTACTTATCTCATCTGACTACTTCCTGGGCACCTCTTCCAGGAAGTCTTCCTTTTACCACCCAATCCTTCCAGGCTGGCCAGGTGGACCATCACTGAACTCCCATAACTCTCTTTCTTCCTCACTCTCAAGGCCCAGGTTATGCTTATTAATCATATCCTACTGACCTGGCTGTTTTCTTCATTTGTCTTTAAACATGACCATGGCCAGCCACCACCGTGTTCTCACCACGTAGCAACAGTGTTGGGTATTCAGTAAACACCTGATGAATCAATGAAGAAATGAATGAATGCGTCTGCCTCCCATCGCAAGAGTTCCTCTTGAGGAAAGGGACCGTTCTTGTTCCTCTCTGTTCCCCAGTCCCTTTTTGGAACCTGGTGTAGAGCTCATCACGTGGCACGTGCTTTCCTGACCTTTAGGGGCTCAGTGGACTAGAAATGGATGGAACTCACTGTCAAGGGAAGCTGGAACACTAACGGGGTGACAATACCCCTGCTATGCATTCGATCCCATTTATGTCTGCTAGGTTTCTGCTGTTTAATTCATTTTGAATTGCTTTTCATCATTTCCTTCACTTAGCTAAATATGGAATTAGCCACAATTGTTTTAAAAATGAACCTTCATCTTCAAGGAAAGCAGATGCTTTAGTGGAAAGAGCATTGGTTTGGAGCCAAGACAGTTTGGGTCCTGCTCCAGAAACCCCACTTACCAGCTATGGAACCTTGAACACATCCCTCAACACTCCCATCTTCTATTTGTGATCTGGAAAACAGAAAGCTTGCAAATTACTCTCCATTTTGCTGTGAGCATCAGATGGAAGCATGCAAATGAAGAGTCCAGCACATAGTAGGAGCTTAAAAGATGTTAACTCCCTTTCTCTTTCCCTATGGCCACATTCCACCCTTGCTTCAACAGATTTCAAGGGGTTTTTCAGTACAGAATATTTATTAAAAAACATTCTTGTGGATTTATAAAGAAGGACATGACACACTGTTCATCGGGAAAATTGGAACTTGTGTAGAATTGATTGCCATTTTCAACTAAAAATTACTCAGGAAGTTCAGGTGGTAGAAGTTCCCAAAAAAGATTCTGGCTGTCAGTGACAACTGGCAGCATGTTTGTGCCACTTTCATATTTCTGATGAAAATTTCCCAATCTCGCCGCTTAGAATAAAAATATTAGCACCTGTCCACGTGGAAGTATGGACTGACAGAAACAGACCTCCTTCCATATCTGATTGCGTCACTTGTGTATAGATATTCTCTCCATTTTCCAAAATATTTATCGCTACCCTGTACACAATCAAAACCGACTCATTCTCATGCTGAATCGCAGCAGAAGGCATTCTCCTCGCCCGTTCCTGGACCAAGGCACATGAGAGCTCCGTTATGAGGAGCACAGCAAGAGACAAACTGGCTTCTGTTAAAATTCACACATAATCAAAACAAATTGAATATCCCCCCTTATTTCCATAGGGAGCAGCGCTATAATGATTAATGCTTGACAATGATATTTAATTAAAGCTTATTTACTTTATAAATACTTTCCGAGTATTTTTCCTGTGGTATACCAAGCATGAACATTCCAAGATAATCTAACATATCACAGATGAAGACAAGGGTTATAATCACAAGAAGAAACTTCACATCGACATCAGGCACAGCCTGGAAACATTTTTTACAATAAAGAATATTCGCAGTGCACAAATTTGAAAACAATTTGATTCTCAAGGTCTAGAGTGTTGTCTCTCTCTTTCTCTCTCTCTCTCAAAACATACATCACATACACAACAACATATCCTCCCCAGTGTGTGTCTACAATTTTGTTTCACCTATTTTTGTCGTAAAAGCCTTCACCTCTTGCAACCCAGCCTCAGGCTTCTGACATAATTAACCCTGAAGTTTTTAGCTTCAATATGTTTCTGCCTAGGACTCTAGACGGAATCAGCACATATCGATCCGTCTCAAGTTTCAGACCAGAATTCTCAGCATTGTTTTCAAGTATTGGAATAAGAAGATGAAAGTCACATTATAAAATTCAATTCTGGAAATTTATCTTAGGTCTTTAATATTTTCCCCCCAAATTCCAGTAGATTGGGTGTAATCTCATAGTACCAATTAATTTTCTTTCATATAATTGAAATGATTATCCTTTGCAATAGGACAAAACTTGATTTTATTTGTGCAATTTCTGTGAAAGACACGACAAACCATTCATTCATTTTAAAAAGAAGTTAGAAGCCAGACTTTGGAAAACACTCATTTTGGCATTTTTCTAATGAGGCACTAAGGTCAAGTAGTTATAGAAATGACTAGTATAATGAAATAGAGAGTAATCATTCATTCTGGATCACTACAGAGAGCATAAAGTTCTTTGCACTCTGCTTCTAGACCCATAAACAGCTGGATTCTTGTCCTTTGAAATGAAACGGAATTTACGTGCTTGCCTGATTTGGAGAGAAACCCCATGTCCCCAACAGGGAAGCCAATGCTCAGATCCCCAAGGGTGCTGCTCAGCTGACCCACAGGAAATGCCAGCTGCATGTGGTCCTGCAGCATGCCAGGCACCATGCAAATGATTTCACAGGCATTCTTGCCAATACAAGAAGTTCCCACTTTCCCCCAAGGAATTTCCAAAGTTCCCCATTCCTGATGAACTGACCCAATTCAAAACTCACATCATGTGGATAATTCTGATAAAAGATGGCAGATCTGTCCTCTTTCCAGATTAAGAAGGGGGCGTGATGCAGCCATGGCGTCTGTACAGTGTACAGTTCTCTTGACGGGACGAATTCGGAATCTTCTACTACTTTACATTTCAAACTACATATTTTTTTCTCATTGACATGATCTCAAATCAAGACATAGTGAACTTTATTCACATTTTATATAAAACTATCTAAATTTACATAATTCAAATTGGCACACCAGTCTTTGACCCACTGCATTATCAGTCACATTTTACAGTGAAGAGAGTATTAAATGAGTTGTCTTCTCCTTAAGAGAAAATTAAAGATAGTTGACTACATAAACCCATGGCCAAATCGGGGATTCTGTTCCATGTGATGGAGGTAAAATCAGATAAGCTTTAGGTTTGTCAACACATGGGGTCAAAGACATACAGAGGATACTGTCAACTGTCCTTTTTGAACCTCATGTGACCCACAAGAGGAGTTCTTTCTACAGTTATCAATGACACTTGGCTTTCAAATCTAGAAGGTATCTGGAAATAAGTTGAATTTACTTGACTTGGTTTTCAATTCATAAAAAATATATCACTCTCTGTTCTACATGAGTTAATATTCCAAATGGGGAACATTGCTTTTATTTCTAATCATAACGACAAAAGTGTATTTAATAACAAGGTGTTCTGTTGCTTTCTAACTATTCATTCCACATGTGTACATAAATGTTAAATGAGTTGGAGAGGCATTAAAGCCAATTTTAATGCTTTTAAAACCAAAGGTGACATCCATTTAGGCTGGCTTACTAACAAATTCAGATTTTTTTTCGTTCGAGGAAAAATGTATAATTGCTAAGTTTATGCAATTTAACAAGGTATTTTTAGCCTCAGAATAATAAATCCCTTTAAAATCGATGGTCTTTGTACTTGTTACAGAGTTAATAATATAAGGTAAGTGACAAATAAGTGCAGTTAATAAATACTGTATTGATAAGTTGAGCCCAAGAGTTATCCCAACAGAGAAACTGTGAAGGAGAAGAATGGTGAGGAAGTTAAAATATAAACAAATATAGAATGCCACTTTGCAGGATTAAGTGCACTGTCTAAAAGAAAAATTTAAGGAAATAATTTAAATAAATGGTATAATAAGATCCTTTTAAGAGACAGCTGTTCGGATCCATATTTAGATTCATGTTCTTTCATCCATTCTATGAATAACAACCAGCCTTTGTTATTTCCTTACGTGAAACCATTTTTAAAATAAATTTCAAGTGTTATAAATCACTCAGAATGTACGGACCCCTAATTCACACAGTATTATTGCCACTAAGGAAATCATCATTCTTTTCCCCTTTGGATCTCTGTCTTTTCCTCCCAGTGTACTTCTTTATCGCAGGAGCCTGGAGAGTTAAAGGTGTTTTTAAATTTCATGATTGGGAACCTATCTTTTCAAACCAAAACGTTTTAACATTTTTTAAAAGGGGAGAAATTTAACACCCTTGGTAAATATTCTTCACAAAGCCTGTAACAAGTCAGTGGATAGACATGTAAACATCTATATATTTCAAATGCCTATTTATATGAATTTATGAAGCCTCAAAGGACATTCATTTTGCAAAAAGCAATTTTGCAAGCTATTAGTCCATAATACAGACTAGCCTTTTTGGTATATTTTTTAAAAAAAGAGAAAAAGTGTTAAACAGCCCAAGTATCAAGACTTAAAGTGTGTTGTCAACAACGCACAGTGATTCCTTCGCACACGATGCCTTGCTCATGCATTCGATGACGTTTCCATAACGCAGGAATGGCACATCACACGCAAACGTGCACTATTGTACAAGCACATTACAACGTGTAGGCTCTATTATGCACGTAGCAAATATGCCCAAAGAATAATACACAACACAAGCAAACACATTCCTTCTGTCAAATCAATAACACAAAGTCCATCCAGTCATTCATAGATCAGAGCCGTACTGGCACAAGTTGTGACTACACAGTAGAAATAATGTGGTGTGCTCATACCCAATTTAACCAGTCCACTGACATATTAGTAAGACCTGCGTGCCAGTGAATCTTGGCGTAATAATTCACACGTTTAAGTATGGAGAAGAGGAGTGACGGAGGAGAGAGGCCAACTGTTCTGGTTTTCCTGGGACGTAGGAAGTTCCCAGTCATGGGACTTTCAGTACCAAAGCTGGGACTGTCCCAGGCAAGCTGGGACAAGTTAGTAGCTCTAGAAGGAAGAAAGTTGGGAATTCATTCTGGTTGGGGCAATGGACACAGAGGAGATGAACCGGAAAAAATAATAATAACCTTGAAAACAAAACAAACTTGAGGAAAGAATGATTTGAATTTGTCGTATAGCACAAGGGTTATCTAAATTGAAGGACATTTACCTTTAACAGAGGCTTTCAGTCTCAAAAATCTGAAAACTCCTCAGAACCCAAGTGGAATGGCAACTTCAAGTGATCCACAATTTTCAATACCACTTCGTGTAAAAATGGGTTATTTAACTTTACTCTCTAAAAAGAATGGATTTGGTTAACCCAATAGATTTTAATAGCAATTCTGAGCGTTTGAGGTGAACAGTGAAAAAAATTTTCCCTTGGCTAATACAGATTTAAAAATGCTGAAAATAGCAATTTTATAAAATTCTGAATTGAAAAAGAGTCAATCACTTTCACAAAAGACTACAATAAAACTTTTAAAAATTAGACCAAATTTCTGCCTTGAATCAGTGAATGATTAAGAAAAAGGTGCCAATGAAATCTGATGAAACTGATCCAGAAGCAGGCTTTGAAATGTTACCCCCATAAAAAGAGCCCATAAAATTAATCTACCTGGACGCTTTCCATGTTAAATCAGCACAGAAATAACTTTTAAGCACTTAGGACATTAGTTGGAAAAAGCATAGTCTCTAGTTATCCATACACACGGACTCACGATGCTGAGAACTGGATCTGTCCTGCCCAACACACAGAAAACAGACAAGAACAGAACAATGGATAGTTTTCAGAAACACCTGGGATTTGTGTTCATCGGAAACACGAGTAGCCTTAGGAATCCACAAGAAGAGAGGAAAAAAGTTGAAAATCTCACAAATCATTTCAGGTCACCAGTATTCACATGTCCCTTCCACCACCAAAAACAAATGACATCAATTTGGTCTTTCTATAGCACTTATTTAAAACATGGCACATGCCACTCAAGTCTGTATATAATAATTCCACCCTATTGGTACGGGGACCTGTACCCTCCAAGATGGAAGCTTGGAGAGGGGGCTGGTGGCTTGCCTGAATGGAACTAGAAATGCCCAGGGGAGCATGATTGCTGGTCCACCGATGTGGCTGTCCCAGAATGACTGCCTCGGAGGTGAACTTCCACCTTGCAATTGGTGGGAGTCCTCCTGGAGTGAAGGAACCCTTTCCCTTTGAGGAGGAAATATGACAGAGAAAGAATCTGAGCTTACTTTTTTTTTTTTTTGAGGAAGATTAGCCCTGAGCTAACTGCTGCCAATCCTCCTCTTTTTGCTGAGGAAGACTGGCCCTGAGTTAACATCCATGCCCATCTTCCTCTACTTTATAGGTGGGACGCCTACCACAGCATGGCTTTTGCCACGTGGTGCCATGTCTGCACCCCAGATCCGAACCGGCAAACCCCGGGCTGCTGAGGAGCAGAATGTGCGAACTTAACCACTGCACCACCGGGCTGGCCCCATATCTGAGCTTTCACATCAGACAGATCCCAGTTGAAATCCTAGCTCTGTGACTGGCCACTCATATGTAATAGACCATTACTTAACCTCTCTGAGACTCAGTTTCCTCGCATGTAAAATAGGATCACCAGGTTCCTCAAAAAGTTAAACCTAGAATTACCATATGACCCAGAAACTCTACTCCTATATATATATAACCCAAAGAATTGCAAATGGACCCAAACAGATATTTGTACACGCATTTCACAGCAGCATTGTTCACAACAGCCAAAAGGAGGAAACAACCCATGTGTCCACTGACAGATGAATGAATAAACAAAATGTGGTGTATCCACACAATGGAATATTATTCGGCCATAAAAACGAATGAAGTTCTGACACAGGCAGCAACATGGATGAACCTTGAAAACATTATGCTAAGTGAAATAAGCCAGACACAAAAGGACACATAGTGCATGCTTCTACTTATATGACATATCTAGAATGGGCAAATTCCGAGACAGAAAGTAGACTAGAGGCTGCCAGAAGCAGGCGAGAAATAAGAGTGGGAAGTTATTGCTTAATGGAGTCAGAATTGCTGTTGGGCGTGAGGAAAAATTTTAGCAATAGGTCGTGAAGATGGTTGCACAAGATTGTGAATGTGATTAATGATGCTGAATTGAACACAAAAACGATTAAGAAGGCAAATTGTATGTTAAACATATATTATCACAACAAAAAAATTTAAAACAGGGGCTGGCCTCATGGCCGAGTGGTTAAGTTTGCGCGCTCTGCTTCGGTGGCCCAGGGTTTCGCTGGTTCGGATCCGGGGTGTGGACACGGCACCGCTCATCAGGCCATGCTGGGGCTGCATTCCACATGCCACAACTAGAAGCACCCACAACTAAAATATACAACTATGTACTGGGGGATTTGGGGAGAAAAAGCAGAAAGTAAAAAAAAAAAGAAAAGATTGGCAACAGTTGTTAGCTCAGGTGCAAATCTTTAAAAAAATTTTTTAAACAAATAACAGGACCATCCATTATAGCTATTACACAGGGTTGGAGAAGATTAACCTACAGAGTTCCTGTAAAAGAGAGTGGTAAAGAGATAACACTGGGCTAAGTAAGATTGTCCTTCCCCTCATGGCACAGGATCAGAGCTGCGCTGTGATGCTAGGAACCCACCTGGCCTCATTCCCACGTGCAGTCCTGAGCTCCTGAGGTCCAGAAGCTCCGAGCTCCTCCCTGTCTGCAGGGCTTGTGCTCCTACCAACTCAGGCAGTTTTCTTTCTCTGAGGGGAGAGGAAGCAGTGGGACGTCAGTTTCTGACAAAGGCAATTAACAAGTTGTACGTGCAGGAACTTACTTTTTTCCCTAATCATGAGCTTTACAATTTACTGCATCTAGAAAGAAACTGAATTTAAAATGCAATTATTGTGCAGTAATTAACTTTGTCCAAATGAGGCCCTTTCAGAACTCACTTTCTTTAGAGATACATTACTGAGCCCAGTGTTTTTTAGTTGTTTTTTTTTTTTATGTTTTTCAATAAAGTTTTTTTATGGTCAAATTGGTAGATTGAAAAAAAAGTCTGATTCGATATATCTGGGCTCGTTCCAAGAACTCTGTCACAGTGTTCAGAGTTTCAGCTTTCTACTTGTGGAGGAGGAAACAAAAAGTCTCATTTCTGTAAATCAAATGTGTTTGTTGCCACGTGAAACAGCCTCCCGGAATTCTGCCTCCAGCCAGCCAGCCCGAGACAATGGCAGCAACAATTAGATGTCGTCCTCGCCCTTCCTCCAGAGTTAACACGGTATTGCCTTAAAATGGCTGGAGCAGCTCAGTTAGGGTAGAGATCCCTCAGACCCCTGGCTGAAATGAAGAGGAGCCTCTGAAAACGGAGAAATGCAATGAAAGGAGCTGGGGCCTTCTCTTCACCTCTATAGCGTCGGTTGAGATTTCCTTCTTTTCTTTCTTTCTTTCTGTTTGCCCCACATACAGTCACCAGGAGGGCAAGACAGCACAGCATGTACGAGTTAACAGTCATGGGCCCGAACTCGCCGGGCATGACTGGACAGACAGCGCTGAAGGTCGAAACCTGGATGAAATGAAAGTGAAACACAGCCACGCAGACTTCTCCCCCTTCTCTAGGGTTCTTTCTGGGCGAACCTTTGAAACATGGCTTATTTTAAAAGGCCCTCTCAAGTATTTCTTAAATCTTCAAAACCTCCAAGTGTTGCTAAATAACACAAGATTTACAAATACGAGGCTCCATCATCGAAGACCACCCAGAGGGGAAATTCTGAATGTGTTGAAGACTCTGAATCCAGGGCTACATTTCACATTATTAACCCCATTCTACACACAGCAGAAAGTGAGTCCAAAGGGAGACTGTCACCCTTTCTCCTTATCCCGCTAAACCCCCAGCTCCGCAAAGCCGAGGTGTTACGGGATTCTGCAGAAATTACCAGCCACCTCCACGCGTTTTGCCAAGAGGAAGAAAGAAAAAGAAAGAAGAGAAAGAAGAGGAGAGAGCGAGAACCTCGGCAGATATACGTTGGCCCTGCCAAAGGCTCTCTGTTTAACTTGTAATCAAAACAACTCAAACCCGGTTACTGTTTGCATATCTGCCAAGTTTCTCAATTTCAGCAGTCGGCAGCAGGCCCTCGGTATGACAGGCTGTCTTTCAGATTCCAGCAGAAGCTGCCAAAGCCCCAGCTCAGAGGCAACTGGTAAATTAAATGCCAGCGAGCAAGGACATTCCTATACCTTTCCTCTGTGCACACAGAACAGCATCCTCAGCCCCACATCCCGGCAGAGGTGTTGAGGCCCCGAGATGCACGTGGATCAGTTCAGGCCCATGCCCACACGCCCCTCACCGGGTCATTACACTCCGGTACCTGCTGGGCATCAGTGAGTACACGGATGGAAATCAACTACCAAGTTTTCTTATTAAAAAGAAACTGGGGTTGGGGGTGGGGAGAACCACCCTGCCAATAGATGAAAAGAAGACTCTCAAATCAAATAGACTCAGAAAACCTCACTTTCAAGTGCCCAGCGATATCATGCAATCTATAGATAACGTGAGGTATTCAGATTCGCTGCAAAGTGTAATTGAAAATAAAATAGACATTAAATGCATACAGGCGCATCTTTAAATCTTGCATCCTAAAAGCTTCTTTGAAACTATAGATAAGGCTTCTCTTTTCCTAGGAAAGTGTAAGCTTTTAAAATCCAGTTGATCCTTCGCGGGGCCGGGATTGGCCAGCACAGGTTCAGCTACCCCCATGGTGATTGGGGCCGATTAGCATAGCAGATATTAATGAATAAGCATTGTTTTGACTACAACTTTGACTATAACCTGCTGATTTAATGACTCACACTAAGTTTAGGGAGTGCGGGCTGCAATCTTAATTACGCAAACAGGTCCGCACTCCTGATATTAATAACAGCTAGCATAAATATCAGGACTTGACAGAAACGCGTAATTAAGGCAGGAGAGACGCTCAAGTTGGTGGGCCCAAAGGACACTATAAATAGGAAGATGATCTCCTGATTTCACCACTTCGCCAAAATCTGCTTCTGCAGTAAACAATATGTTTTAAAAAAAAAAAATCTCTTAGAGGTGGGGCTGGGGTGCTGGTACTCAAAATGACAAGGCATTAAAATTTAGCTTAGTGTTTTCAGGTGATGGGAAAAAATGTCCTGGCGGGAGGAGACTCTGCAGGGCTGCTGCGACAGTGGGTTAATTTGCCTTCCTACCTGGACTGGCATGCAGGTGAGGGCTGCCAAAGAGAGGGGCCAGCGCTCCTGAGAGCCAGCCTGGGTTGTGTGTGTCATGAGTCCGTGCGTGATTACGTGGTTCCGGGGGATGTTCACAGTGTTGTGTCTTGCGCACGTTTGCAAGTACATCCACGTGTGTCTGCACCATGACTCAGGTGTGCACGCAAGGGAGAGGTTGTGCCACAGACCTCCCGCCCCCTCCGAGTCACCTCCTTAGTCCAGGGGGTGAGAAAGGCCCGTTGTGCTTGTCATCCCTTTCATTTGCCATTATTTGGCAGGTTCCACTGTGCAAGGCTACAGAACCGAGCTGAACCACTTTGATGCCGTCTCTGATGAGCATCGGGTGCCGCGTACCATCAGGGTAATTCTAGTCTGGAAGCTCAGAGACGCTTACTTTTCCAAGCTTGGGGGCTTCGTTCGAGAGGGACAATTTTTTTTAAGTGTAACTCACCAATCTGCAGGTTTTCTTTCCCTAAACTAGCAATGTTTCCAAAAGAAAATAGAATTCTAAATGGCCCCAAGTTTTCACAGCAAGGCCAATTACCTGGTGGACGTTTCTGGAGACACAGTCAGCATGGGAAAGCTGCTAAGAAATTCTAGTCGCCAAATTTTAATTAGGTAACAGGCAGATTCCTGTTAAGTTTCTGTTTTTTCAATCGGAGAAGCTATGAACGGGTCTGCTCGCTTTTGGGGGAACTCGTAATTGTGTGCGTGCATATGTGTGTGTGTGTGTTTGCAAACAGGAGGCCTTTCAGTCTGGCTTCCGGTTTTGGTATTCGGGCAGGCCCAGCCTCGACTTTGAGCAGGAATGTCCCAATGTCCCATCACCGCACTCCCCAGGTGCCCGGCGTTTTGGTCCCTCCTGCTGCCACAGCCCCCAGCCCACAAGCCCTCCCTACGAACCCAGTCCTTCCCAGCACCTTATTGGTATGCTAATGACCAGAGATGCCTCAATTTGCAATTCCTCCCTGGAAATAGTATTCAGATTTCTGTGTCCTGTAGTGGAAGGAGGATGCCGGGAGATTTTTTTTTTTTTCCTGCGCCTGGTCAGACAGGTAAAATAAACTTAGCTCTGTGTGACAGAAGACACACATCCCCTCCCTGAGGCCTTCTTTGGTCTGAACAGAAAAAGCAGGAGTGTGGGCAAGTTAAAATACTGATAGCGCCGTTTGCAGAAGATCAGGATGCCGGGCAAAGGCCAGGTTCCTTTCACAAACTGTTGTTCTCAGTTATTAATTTTCAGCCCTTTGTGCACACTCAAGGAGGTGCGGTCTCCACACCTTTCCTTACCACTTGGGAAGAGGTCCTCCTTTGCTTAAGATAACCCCCTTTCTTTGCATTTGAAAATCAAGGTAAAGTTTACTTCGGGAACAAATGATTAATGAAGTGTTTTCAATGTACCGCAGCTGTTCACTATAATAGAAGAATAATTTGATGTTTGGGGTCCTTAAGCCATTTGATGGCAACTGATTTTTTTTTTTTTTGGAGGGGGTTAGGGGGGAACGGGTGATTAAAGGGTTAATATTCAAATCAGAAATTTGCAAGGCCTGCATAATGGGAGCGCCACCCTCATAACAATAGGAATTTTTAACAATATCCAGCCTTGTTAGCAAGAGAGTTACATGCATTGAGGGCAATCAGTGCGTCTTGTCAGTTTCTTTTTATCTACCATCTCCAACCGCCGAGGAGCCGAAATGAAGCACTTTGGAATTATCAATTTCAGCCACATTTGCATAACAAAGCCCCCGAGGAAGAGGCATGATAAATGTGAAGGACCCCTCTTGGAAAAGGAACTGTCAACCGCGCCCCGAAAGATTCTCCGACCGAGCGCATTCTCCGGGACTGCAGTCAGCGAAAATAAAATGAAAGCATTAAAGAAAGTCATTCTCTCAGAGAGAAAAATCTCCCCCTCTGCACAGAGAGAACTGGATGAAATGACATTATGCATATGAAAATGTCCAGAAAGATGTTTGATTTATGTATGCATTAGATGCAAATTCCATTACGGGGCGCGCGCTGTTGTGTGATTCGGCGCTGAACACATCAGCGCCCTGATCAGATCTGATCTCATTAATTCCGACAAGGAGAGAGAGAGGGAATTGAGAAGAATTTATGGCCTGGACACTTGAAAGAAGTAAATTGTAATTCTGTTTAAAGCTGTAGCGAACCTTTTAAACACCTTTTATTATAGGAAAGAAGCGCTCACTTTTATAACACTGTAGGACTGACTTAATCTTGGACGGGGGGCTTCTGGTCCTCATTTAGGGGGGAAAAAATCTATGACCTTGTTTAGCTGAAAGAAAAAGGAAAGGAAAATGCCTGCCTTAGACCAAAATTCAGGGAAAACATCACAATAGCAGGATCAAAGGAGACATGATGCCTCTGTGAATAATTGGGTGAACGCTCGGTTTTAAGGATCCTGTGTTTTGTTTTGGTTTTTTAAGATTTTTTGAGTGGCTTAATATTTTCAAATGAAATACCAAACAGTGAATGAATATTTTTATGGAACTGGGCGGCAGATTTACATTTTAAAATGCCTTTAATTATGCTACAAATAAAGGTACTACCAAAAATAATCAGAGATGCTACGGAAAAGTGTCTTTTGAAACCTCCACTTACTAGAACTGCTTGGGAAACAATTTCAGACCAAAATTAATACTAGTGATGATAATAATAATAATAATAACCCAACTGGCAAAACAGTTTTAAGAGGAAATATATTTCTATAGAGAAAAATCCCAGATTGTTTGTTTCTATCACTAATGATTCTTGTCTTTCTTTTGCTCCGGAACAAGACTTTAATAAGTAGTTTCCTGCTTTCAGGAGCCATAATCACCCTTCATGGGTGAGATGTCCTGTATTTACTCGATAGCGAGTGTAAAGCTGGAAGTGTCTCAATATGTTATTGCATCGAGGAATCATGGTTCCTCCCCCGGCATCCACGACCCCCTGGGGTACAGCTTTGCCAGCAAGAGTTGCGTTTCCCTGCGCATCTTTCATCTTCGTGAGCTATGATTAACTGTCTTCCCAGGGCCAGAGGTGGGGGCAGAGACTGGATTTGGAAAACCTTAGTTACCGATCATGTTTGATTTGAGATGGAAATGAAGATAGCGAGGCGGCACTCTCCCCCAGCGCTGCCTCCAGCTTCCGGGGGTAATCCACTCGAGTCGAAGTCATTGTTGAGTTTAGCAACTGTTTATCCAAACTGATGCAGCAACTTACACGGGAACGCGGATAAACAGCGACTCGGAGGGCAAAGTGTTTCAGAATCAGGTGAACCTGTTTAAATGGCACATTTTGTCAAAGGCTAAGCCGCGTGTTGTTCCTCATTTCCACCCAAAACACAAAAGTATGTCCCGTGTGCTGTAGATATAATTATAGGTGGAATGCGCACCTTATTTACATTATGCATCTGTGTTCCTATCCTCCGCTGCCGCATGGTTTTAAGGACACGGGGAACGCGTGGCGTCTATTGGTTTGCCCACATTCCAACGTGTAACACCGGCAAATCAGGAAAATAATTGGGTTTTCCTTTGAGAAGAGAGAGGGGGAAAAAAATTCTTCTTCCTGTGATGTTTTAAAAATTCAAAATTTCCTCATTTATCTCCATGATAGCTCTAACCACACAGTTGAAAGGTATATTTAGGCTGCAAAGATTGTATTTTAGAATGTGGAATTTCAAGTCCTCTCACTTAGGGGGCTTGAAAGAATGTGCACATTTTGAATAGGATTGTCTGCAAGTAAGGGGGAAAAAAACATACCTTGGCATTATACGAGTGAGATTTTTTCCCCAAAGCGTTTTAATGTGTCTGGGTATGTGTGAAGGCATGCATTGAAAAACGAATCCAGTTTGCTTGCTCGCCTTCAATTAAATCATCCCTCACATATACACGGAAGGGAATGTATGCATTTCACAAATGATAAGGGAGGGGGTGGCTTTCTTATATTGTCCCACAGTCGGCCAGACCCTTACACATCAAACACACATGCATACTCACACACACACAGAATGAATGGGTACGGCTTGGTGATTAAGGTCATGCTGTTTGTTCATTTCTGCCCTGGCTAATGTGATTGAATTGGAACAATACCTTTGAACTCCCTGGCTCTGATCTGCATACTAATTGACCCCACGTCCTTGACAATGACCTTTACCAACCATCCACCCATTCTCGGCCCTGCTCAAAAGTTGCTATCAAAATCCAGCAAAGACCAAAAAAAAAAAGTCTCTTTATAAAGAGCTCCTTTGAGCAGTTGCTACTCCCTAGCTCCCCCTGCAAGATGCTTTAAGAAATAAAAAGTATTTGTCCAAGACTGAAAACAGATTCAGCTAGAAATGCTCGAGCTTCTGATCCAATAACCTCAAGGCCAAGGAGGAGGGAATCCGATTTTCAGAACGTACCCCTGTGCTTGTCACATTTTATCCTAAAATAAAAATCTGTGATAATGGCTTCCCTGCCAGGTGTTGCCCCAAATCGTCCCTGAGATATCAGAAACCGGCACATCAATTTCATTCTTCTAATATTGGTAGACAGAACCAGGTTCTGTCTTTATTTAAAATTGAGGTATTTTGTTCATCGTGAATTTCTGGGAGTTAACTTTTTTTAAAATTGCATTAAATGCTTATTTCTCTTGATTACTCAATTTGGGGTGCTTCCTTAAATTTTTGAAATTTCTACATAGTTACCTAAGCATTTAAATGGGCATGACAATAACTCAAAACTATGGTATTCTATGAGTACCCTCGCATATCTCGTTAAAATGAAGTGCTCGCATGGACACAGACACACAAACATACATGCAAAGATATTAATGCCAAAGAGCTAGGCTGTGAGCGTCTTTTAAAATTGTGCTGTGCGATAATGAATTAACCAGTAGCTAGAAGACACCAGTTTCCAATAATAAGCCGAAGTTATATTCTTGGTGTGGCCTTGAAAAGAAAAAGACATCTCTTCAGAGGAGAGAATTTATCAAAGGAATGTATTAAAAGCAACGCTAATATCAGCCCTAAAGCAAACACTTGAACAAAATAAAAACACAACACCTTTTCCGAGATATTAAATCATGGGTTATAGCGGACTGCAGGATTTCCTTGATATTTGCCTGGGGGGGTAAATGAGAAGAGGCCACCACATTTGGCCCCGAACGGAACGCATCGTAGTGCTGGAATAAGTAACCACCTGACACCAACGAGACCCCTTCAGCCACGCTCACTCACGCCAGCTCTGCCGGGGCCCACCTTTGCCGACAGCACAAGAACGCAGGCGCAAAACAAAAGGGCCACCTGTTTTCTGTTACAGCCACACCACAGCCTGGCATCCGAAGCTTGTCTTCCCATGACTTAGAGGCCAGACACTGGTCCTTTTCAGCCCAGGGCAGCCACAGTCTCGACACTTTGGGCGGCTCACATCCACAGGCAGACTCAGCTTCCACATTTTCCCATTTCAGTAAGTAGACACTTCTCTAAGAACACGTTGTTCTAAAAAAGAAAGGAGGAAGGAAAAAAACCTGTCTGTAATTTGTCGTGAATTTCAATACTGAAAACTTTTGATTTTTTTTTTTGCAAAAAAAAAAAATTGGCATAGCTCCAAGTTTTAAGAATGTGGTTAACGCAGAGAATAACAGAAAGATAAAGATGTGTGTGTGTGGAGGAAAAGCTCACAACATACGGGTTCATATCGGCCTGGCTGGGTTTTAAGCCCCAAATAAAGGTTCCTAATGACATGGGTAAGAAAGAGCATTTTGTATTTATGTGTCGTGGAATGTTCTGACAGGTTCCATGGCGTTTCTCAGAGCTGACATGTCACAAAAGTGACTCTCGGCGTCCCAGAGTTGCGCACACATAGCAGGAAGCTGGTCTACACTCTCGAACTCCCTGCACATAAAAGGTTTTGGAGAGGAAATAAAGAATCATTTTGCGATTGGAAACTATGAGGGGATTTTTTTTTTCTCCTTTAAAATACACAGAATACTTACCAAACGGGAGCAGAACTTTTTTTTGAAATGTGCAACTGTGTGAAACTTGTCTGGTTTCAGATTTACACAGAAATTTGGAACCATCTTGTTTTCACCCAAACAAATTCAAACTGCAGAACCTCTTAACTAAGCTGGGAGCATATTTGTACCAAGAAACTGGTGTTCCTAATTCATTAACCTACAAGCATTTGGTACCAGTTGAGCTGACGAAATGTGCATAACCCAGTGACTTGTTTTTGTCGTTGTTCCCTTTTGTGAAAGGCTGACTCTCAACCCGCGCTGTCCCAGGCATGAGGTGGGAGAGATTAGAAAGCTGGGGTGAGATCAACATGATTCTCTATTCTCTGCTCTTAAGGAACAATTTTGAATTTTTGAGGCGCTTGGTACATAGTTGGTTCTGAATAAATGTTTATCAAATAAGTAAATAAATCAAATGAGAACACTTCAAGTTGTGACGCAAGATACTGTATAATTAAAATGCCAAATGGAACGATCCGGATCATTCCACCAGGAGTTGGCGGTCAGAGGAAGCTGGGTCTCCTCTCTTATTAGCACAGCATCAGATCATTTCAAAGCGGTTTTGCATCAATTATCACATCTGACCCTCTGCATGGTCCTGTGACAGCAGGAAACACACAAAAATGTCCGCATCCTCATGGGTCCTCTGTTCTGGTTGGGGGGAGGTTATGTGCACCGTGCCACATAAGGATACATGCTCTGGAGAAAAATATATTATGAAGGGCCCGTGGAATCCTACAGAGTTCCAGAGTAGAGTTTTAGAAATCCATGTACAGTGTAAAGAAAGCTCTCATACAATAGGTGACATTTTAGCAAGGACAAAAAGAAGCAAGAGGAGAAGCCACATGTCCCTTTAGAGGACAAGAAACCCAAGTAGAAGGAAGAACAAATTCAAAGGCCTAGAGGGCAGAGCCGCTCGGCAGACTCAGGAAGAACAGGGGGCTGCATTTGGAGCGGAGCGATCACGTAAGAGGTGGGCAGGGATAGGGGAAGATGGAAGGCCCGCAGAAAGGATAAGAAAGCTGGAGGAGGGCTCCGAGCACGGAGTGTCATGATCTGAGGGCAATGAGGAAGCCCCTTCTCCAGGCATTTGGGAAGCTTAAATGCCAAAGTGCGGGCAAAGGCCTCGGCTCGGGGGTGCGCACGGACAACCCCAATTTTAAACTCACACCTGGACATATCTGGCACAGGTTGGATGGAGAACTCCAGCTTCAGAGACTCAAGTTTCTTCACTTTAAAAAAGGAAGGCAAGTAAAAATGCAGCAAAGGGAAGAAAAATAAATGGGTGCGTTCTCCAATTTCTCATTACTCTTAGATGTCACCCATCCATCCACTTTCTGATCCATGATCTTGTTTCTTAAAAATACAGTGGTGAAGTGGAGCAGGGAGAGGAAAAAGGAGTAGGGGTCCTTCATTTGTCCTGTGAGTGTCACTTTAAAGATCGCCTCCATGTACTCCCCTAATGGCAGGGCTCTGTCGTGGGCCCACGTCCCTGGAAGGCCAGGAGGTCAGGCTCCAGAGTCAGGAGAGCCCCTGCCGCTTCCTGGAGCCTGTCCAAAGAGGAGAGTCCAACATGCAGGCCGGTCAAGAATGCCTGGTTCTCCCTCTCTCCCACTCACTAACCGGGACTGGCCCTCAGTTTTCTCATCTGTAAAATGGGGGCTCTAATGCAGATTCTGGCTACTTCCAGACTGGTGAGGGCATCCAGAGGAAATAACGAATGTCAAAGTGTGTCTTGCCAGATATCAATGTCGTTGTATTTATATTATTATATATAAGTGTATTATTAGGTTTTTAAAAACAGGTAGAGATAAGAAAAGAAAATTAAACAATGAGAAAACTAAACAAACAGCCTAGAAATCTGTGCTGATTATAAATATATGTAAATATATATATTTCTATAATGCAAATTTAAAAAAATAGATGCATTGGAGAATAAAAATTACTTATAGTTTTACCACCCAGGCCCAGGGAAAACCAAAATTAACATTTCAGTATATTTCCTTCCAGTTTTTGTCTACATTTAGAATAGAATATAAATATTTGCATAAGTATTTATATGTATTTATAGCACTATTAATGTATTTTATATATAATATGACATAACTATTATAGGTAATATTATAGCCATATCCTATAATATAACATAGCCATAGTCCTAAGTCATATTATGGATATAATATGTAATATAGTTTTAAATTATCTTATATGGTTATAGAAATACACTTATGTATATACATATAAATACAATGCAGATTTACATCAATAAATATATTGTTAAGAATAAATACCAATTTTAATTTTTTTTAAATAAGTAAACCACATGTATTGTTAAAAAATCAATGGTACAAAAACAGTCTTCCACTATGTCTACTATTTTTCCTTGGAAAAGCCACAGCTCTTCCCATGCATACTGGGCACACTGTTCTGCACTTTCCTTTTTTCACTTAAAATATATCTTGGAGGGATCCACCCTATGGGCTAGTGGTTAAGATCAGTACACTCTGCTTTGGTAGCCCAGGTTTGGTTCCTGGGCACAGACCTACACCACTCGTCAGTGGCCATGCTGTGGCAGCAACCCACATACAAAATAAAGGAAGATGGTCACAGATGGTAGCTCAGGGTGAATCTTCCTCAGCAAAAAATAAATAAATAAATAAATCTATGTATGTATGTATGTATGCATGTATGTATCTATCTATCTTGGAGGTCATTCCATATCAACAGATATTTAGATCTGCTTCTTTCTTTCTAATGGCTGCCTGGTACTGCATTGCAAGGATATTTGATAGTTTATTTACTCTACAAATCTAAGTTAGGTGGTTTCCAATCAATCACTATTCCAAGCAAAGCCACAAAGAGCACATTTTTGTGAGTATGTGTCAGTGCCTCAGAAAGCTAAATTGCTAAAGTCGAACCACCAGGTTAAAGAGTCTGAGTCGTGTTAAGTTTAATACATTTGGCCAACTTGTCCTGCAAAGAGGATATACTGGTTTACCACTCACATGCATCATGTGTACTGAGTCCTTTTCCTCTTTTCATTTTCATTTTGCATTTTCCTTATTATGCACAAATTGAGAAAATATTTTTAATAGTCATTTGTGTTTTCTTTTTTTGTGAATTGTATGCTAACATTCTTTCTCTAATTTTCCAGTGGATTGTTTTTCTATATCAATGATTTGCAGGAACTCTTTATATATTAAGGAAATTAGTCTAAGAAATATCACATGTTTTGCAAAATGGGAGTTTTAAATTTATAAAAAGTATAATATACCAATCTTTGCTTTTATGGCTTCTGGATTTCATGTCATGCTTAAAAAGGCTTTCCTAATTCCAAGATTATTGCCAAAGAGGAATGACACTGAAGAGCAAGAAGAGTAGCATAGGGTTGAGAGGCCAGCTCGTGAAGAAATGAGGCACACTCAGAAAATGGAGAGAGGACCAGAGCGGCTGGCAGCATTAGCAGGTTGAAGTGGGACGTGGGGCAAGGTCGGAATGGGAGAAGATCAAGAAGAGTGATCTGTGGGGAGAATGAGAAACCTCTGAATGGTTTTATTTGATCAAGGCAAGGACTTAACCTGATGTGTGCTCTGAAAACATCACTGCCGTATGAGTCAGGGACTGGCAGGTGGCAAGAGAGGAAGCTAGGAGACCTGGAGCCCAGGTGAGCAGTGCTGGTGGCCTGGGTGAGGGTGGAGGCTGCTCAGGTGGGGAGAAGTGGGTGGACTTGTGGCACCTGTAATGGGGACCAGAAGATGAGGAACTTGCCACGAAAGAATGCCACGTGGGTGGAGTCCCCATCAAAGGTAGCAGGAAAAGCTGGAGGTAATGGGCAGCGGAGAGAAACTGGTCACCTTTGGACAAGGTGATCTTAAGGTGCCCTTGAGGAATCCACATGGCGATGTCAAGAAGGCAGCTTTCTTTAGGAGGGATGCTCAGAAGAGAGCTACCTGGTACTCAGAAGTACCTGGAGAAGATACTTAGTCTTTCTCAGTCAGTTTCCTCCTCTGTAAAACGAATGAAATAACTTAGAAGGAGATAATGATGTAGAGCTCCTAGCATAAGACCAAGTGCATAGTAGGTGCTTCACGGTCCTATGGACTACCCCTTACCTACCTACATGGCCCCACCTCTTCCTCCTCCCCCTCCCACAGCAAATACACACATGTACACAGGTGGTTCTTTTATATCAAAAATGCACATGTATTAATCTGCTAGGCCTTCCATAAAGTACCATAAAGTATGGAATGGCTTAAACAACAAAAATTTATTTTCTCACAATTGTAGAATCCAGAAGTCCAAGATGCAGGTGTCGGCAGGATTGGTTTCTCCTGAGGCCTTTCTCCTTGGCTTGCAGATGGCCGTCTTCTCCACGTGTCTTCACATCGTCTTCTCTCTACATATGTCTGTGTCCAAATGTCCTCTTCTTATAAGGCCATCAGCCATATTGGATTAGGGTCCACCCTAATGATTTTATTCTACCTTAATTACCTTTGTAAAGACCTATCTCCAAATCCAGTCACCTTCTGAGATGCTGGGGGTTAGGATGTCAATGTATGAAGCTGGGGGGACACAATCCTGCCCATCACAGTGCACATGGTCAGTTTCAGGCCTTCTGCTGGGCCCTTGGGATACAGGAGTGAGTGAGGCTCGGTCCTCGCCCCATGGGAGCACAAGATCCAGTGAGGGTGCATAGGCAAGGACGTGATCAAGTAGTCGATTGAGTGTAACCGATCAGAGAGAGCTAGGTGTGCAATCTGTAGGAGTCTGTGTGTAAAACTGCCGGGAAAGTAGAAAAGGGCAGGTAATTGTGCTCCACTGGGGGGATAAGTGCAAACATACAGGCCAGTCTTGTCTACAAAGAGCAGAGGCTTTTTTTTTAACCTTCATCAGAAGTAAACCCACAATGTCCTAGTTCATGGTTTGCAAAGCATTTGCACACCAATGATATCACTCAGTCGTCTGAAGGGCCCACGGGAAGGCAGGCTAGGCATCAATATCCTGCTTTCCTAGCTAGAGAAACTGAGGTGCAGACAGGTGTGGTGATGTGTGTCCCCCATTCTGCCCTCCTTCCAGATGCCATCCTGCCACCCACAAAAGCAACGTACAAAGAAAAGACTGAAAGATACAATGTAAGGTGGAAATCCTGAAAGGGGGCCCTCAAAAAGGCCATTCTGGAAACCAACAAAACAACACAAATGCAAGCTTTTCCGCCAAATTGCAAAAGGGATTTAGGCCCCACTGGCTCTTTGGGGTCACTCCACGTCCTACACTTCTGCCCATCGCAGAGACTGTCGCATCAGGTGTGGTGCCCGATGGCCACAGAGCGGGACTCTCCATCACCGTCGAGTTCCTGAAGGCTCCTCTTATGGCCTCATCAAGGCACTGGGAGAGGGTCTAATTAAGCAGTAATGACCGGGCAGAAGTCTTTCCGGGACACGTAATGGGACGTTAAATGCTCAAGTCTTGACCCTCCAGTTGCCTATTAGGAGGCTGGTAAAGACAGATAAACAGATTGTTATGGCTCCTATAAACCTCGGAAGTTAATTTAGAACACTCCTGTTCCTCTGGCCTCTGTCCTGCCCTTCCCACTCCCAGCAACTGTGAAGGCTGGCGCTCGACACCGGTCTCATTTCTATCTTCTTCAGGTTATCATTAGTGTCAGGAAACTAAAGGGGTTGACTCTGGTGTGTGTCTCAGGACCTGACCCGTTAGCTCTGCAGGAAAGACAGCTTCCCCACCCCGCCACCCACCGCCTTCTCAAATCACGTCCTCATGGGGAAGGCGCTCTTGACACAACTTCTGACTGAAGGGGTGAAGGTTTCCTCCTCTGGATGAGTGAGTGAGTGTGTGTTTGTGTTTATGCGTGTGTTCGTGTGTGGTGCGTATTTGTGTGTGTTGTGTGCGTGTGTGTGTGAGTGTATCCACCCATTTGTATGTGGGGTTGTTAAGAAGCAGAGAGGTGAGTGCTGAGAAATTAAATGAGAAAATCCCAAGGCTGGTCTGGGGCCTCTGAGCCCCAGAAAGCAAACCAGAAAACTCCCCATTTTTTTCCCAGTTAGTAATTATTGAGCGTCTCTTCTGGGCCCTGGTGCTGCAGGATGAGCTTATGTTCCATTTGGAAGAAGAGAGAAAATAAAGAAGCAAATAAATAAGAGAACAAGATGGTTTCAGCTTGTCGGAAGTGCTGAGCAGGGAGTGACGCTGGCTGTTGGGTAGAGTCGTTGGGCGGTCTGGGTAAATTTAGCTCCAGGGACCAGGGGAGCAGTGGCATTGGAGGAGAGACCCTGGCAACAAGAAGGGTCCTGGCACGTGGAGACCAGGGGTCAGAGCTCCCTGCTTGGAACAACGAGCACACAGGCCTTCAGGCAAGAACGAGCTTGGAAGGTCAGATTTTAGAATTGCTCCTGCTTATTTCACTGTCGCCTTCCCCAGCCTTGATCCATTCCTGACTGTTGTTGTTTATTATTAGCCTAATCTCTTCTGTGCGGTGGAGAATAAAAGTCCTATGGCCACATTTGGGCCATTTGGTGGAGGGGAGCAAAGATGACTCCGGAACAGACTTGAGTTAGCGATGTAATCCAGGAAACAACTCTCGTACCTTTTATGGAGCCCAGCCAGTACCAGGCCTACTGTCAGGATTCTTCAGAGACCTGTTAAATTCCTGCCTCACACTGCAGAAGTTCTGGGTTCATTTCGGGCTCTTCTCTCCTGCTTGGCAGAAACTGAGCAATCAGCAGTCAGACAGGGAGAGAGAAACTAAGACAAGTTAAGAGAAAAGTAATCGCAGGATACAAATAAAGGTGCCTTTGACTGACAGGATGGTGCACTCCCCTGAGCTAGTGCTTGGAGAGGCAACCTCATGTCCCTCAGGAGGTGACACCGAATCAGCCTCCCTCACATCTCACTGCTGACGTGCCTGGGCCGAGGGACTCGGGAGCGAACCCTGCCTCACCCTTGGGGCCCCTGAGAATACGTGGCACTTGAGCCAGTCTCACAGGTGTGAGCAGCTTCCAGCCAATCAGGAGACGGTAGAATGCTCTTCTCGGGGCACTGTGGTCTGCCCAGGCTCTGCCCAGGACTCCCAAGGCCAACAAGAAGAATGCAGAAGAAATGGAAACTCCAAGCACACATCCAAAGAGACCACTCTTGCTGACAGTTTGAGAAATGCTCTGAAATAGTAGACAAACATCTGTGTTCATAGACTTTTAAGCATCCTGAGTCCCGAGAGAAGATCTATAGTTTTCAACAGATTCTCCAAGGTCTGTGATCTCCAAAACATTAAGAACATCTGTAGACATTGCTCCCTTTGCTACAGTCCCACCGCCTCCCCTAGAGACTGCTTCTCGTCTTTCAAGAAAGATGAAGCGTGTCTGTCCATGAAACTCTTCCTGGCAACGCCTCCCTTCCTTCTCTGAGTCATCCTGGGACCTAGCACACAGCTCTCTGGTACCTACCACCCTGTAGCATAATTGACTATTTTCAAAGACTAGCTTCCTCCTTAGAGGATGATCCCTCAAGGACCCCAATGATGTCTTGCTTGCACCTCCATCCCGGGGGTCCAGTACACTACCTGACATTTGCTATGTCCTCAGGACATATTTTCATGAATGAACGAATGCAATCCTGCTTCAACAAAGATGCCATCTGGATGAAGCACCCTGAACCTGCCTGTCCTCATCCTAAGACATCAGAATAGAGGCTGAGAGGGGGTCCTTCATCTGCAGCCTCCTAGAATCTGGATTGCAGCCAAAGCCTTGTCCCTGGATGAAGCATCCTTCCCGGACTTCCAGCGCGATGAACCCTAAGTGCCAATCAAGAAAACGACTTGGCAATCATGCATTTTAAGAGTCAAACTCCCACATTCGATTATAAACTAGAATTAGATTATTGAGGAGGTGGAGGGAAGTCATCTGGGTGAGTTGGACTAGTGTTAACTGAATCCTGTCCTAGCAAAATGCAGTCTCTCATCATCCTTAGAGTTTAAGTGGACAAGTCCAGGGGTCGTTGCTCCTGTTTATCACCACCAATAAATATGTCTGTCACCATTGCCATTTCTTTGCTGTGCTAGATTGCATTGTGGGCTGCACTTCTTTAACCCTCCCTGCTTCCATGGCCTCAAGGGTGGGTGGACTTCTCCGCCCTTTGGCTTGGTCTCGGCCATCAGATTTGCTTTGGGCAATAGTGTATGGGCAGGAATGACAGAGTGTCAGTTCTGAGCCTGGGCCCCAGAGACCTCATGTGTTTCTGCTTGTCCTTTGGTTCTTTTGCCACTACCAAGGAAGACCACACATGTCCTGGAGGAAAAGAGCAGGGCTGACCCAGCCAACAGATGCATGAGCAGTGAATGCTTATTGTTGTAACCCGTAAGTTTTCCCAGTTGCTCGTTACTCAGCATTATTGTATCAACAACTAGCTGATACATCCCTGAGTCACTTTTTTATCCCTGTGTAACAAATTTCCATAAACTTAGAGGATTAAAACAACACAAATTAATTACCCACAGTTTCTCTGGGTCAGGATTTGGGTACCAGCTAGCTGGGTCCTTTTTTCAGAGTCTCACCATGCTGAAATAAAGGTGTCGGCCAGAACCACTATCTCATCACAGGCTCAGCATCCTCTTCCAAGATGACTGGTTGTTGGCAAGACTCAGTTCATTGAGTTTGTGGGGCTTCCATCAGATCCTCGTCACATGCCCTCATCCACAGCTCTATCACCACATGGCAATAGACAAGCGGAGACTCTCTCTGCTCAGGAAACCTCACCTGATCAGATCAGGCCCACACTGGGTAATCTCCTTTGACCAACTCAAAGTCAACTGATTGGGAACCATAATTACATCTGCAGAATCCCTTCACCTTTGCCATGTAACCTAACCATGCGAATGACATCCATCATAGTCACAGGCTCTGTCCTATTCAAGAGGAGGGGATGAGGTAAGGTGTGCACCCCAGGGGCAGGCATCTTGGGAGGCATCTTAGAATTCTGCCTACTACAATCCTCAGTATGTAGAGTGATGAAGACCCTGTTTCCACTTAGCCAAAAGTGGCTTTTTAAGAACGTTATATTGGTGGCCAAACGGTATTTCCATCTCCAAATATGAATAATTTTTTGAGATTTTTTTTCCCCCCCATCTCTTCCCATGGGAGCTTGACAGGAATTCAACAGAGTGAATGTCTAGGCTGAAGGAAAGCTCAGTCTGCCCCCGAGCCCCAAACCCCAGACCGTGATGGATCTTAGCAGTTTAGGGGAAAACGTCAAAGGAAGAGATAACACGGGACCCTGAGAAACAGCATCAGGAAATGCGGTTCCTGGAGCCACATCACAAAGGTCTCTGCACTGAAGGATCCTGGATGTGGCCAGTACCAGCCCTGATGTCTGTCCACTGCAGCTGGCCACAGAGAAAGCGAGCAGTTACATGACAGAACCGGCTTTGGAGTCAGAGAGACACAAGTTCAAATCCTGGCTTTATAACTTTCAAGTTATGACCAATTGTCTTAGACACACACATACACACACAATGGATTCCTAACATTTCTATAATGAGCACTGACTACTTTTCCTGGGTTTGAGTCCTGGCTTCACCTCTTATTGACCTTGGGAAAGTCACTTAACTTCTCTGCACTTCAGTTTCCTTATCTAGAAAATAACAATAGTAACAGTAACAATAATAGTGACCAGAAGAATGCCAGCGACACTGAGTTGCGAGGATTCAATGAAATCACAGAGTAAGACTAGCACAGGGCTTGGCTTGTACAGACGTTTTGTCGGTGGCCAAAGTCAGATTTCCATCATTCACTCATTCTTTCCTTCTTTTGTTGATCACAGTCACGCTATGTCAGACACACCAGGAACGTGAAAGAGGGGAGACACGGTCCACACCCTCCGAGAGGCGAAGGCCAGCAGGAGAGACAGAATACAAGAAGTATTTCAATGCAGCACTTTAAATTTTATTTTTCCCCCAAAGAGAAAAAGAATTTAGAAGCTTAGAAAGGTGCAAGGAAGATAAATGAACAAGGATGAAAATGGGGCTGGGGGGTAAATACAAAGAGAAACAGGAGGGGTGAGAGCTCGTTAATTCTGTATTTGCATCTCACGAAGTGCTGGTCCTGTCCCTCGCTCTCATTTTAAATGAAATACTGACAGAGGGAATGTTGGCCTCAGAAGCACAAGAGATGGGTCACCTCAGAGCTGTGAGGTCAGCGAGGAAGGCGCCCCTCGAGAAACGGGGGGGATCGGCTTCTGCAGTCCCACCGCTCTTTCTGGAACCTCTTTGTTTATAACCGGCAGTACATAAACTCGAAATTTTAACGCAGGTTCAATTCAGATGCAAATGGCTCTGTCCAAGTGGTAAATGCGAAAGAAAGACCAGGGTGACAGCAGGGACATTATTTCTTCCCGCACCATTTCGGTGTTCTCTGAATCACAACGATGTAAGTTTGGGTATCGAGCTATCCCCTCCGGTATGAATAATGAGGGACCATCCTCCATACGTTTTCCCTGCGAGCTGGATGGCAAATCCAATTAGTTATCTCTGAGGACAACCTGTAAATACTATCAGGACATAAAATATTGTGGGCATTTGGAAAGAAAATACAGTCATCTAAATATTGATGTTTTTCAACTGAGAACCGGAATTGGAATTTTAGAGCAAGAAGCAGCTTAAGACGTAACTCGCTCAGCTTCCTTGGTTCAGAGACAGGCGATGGAGGGTCCAGTAGGTTCAGCTTTTGTTTCTAGTCATCCGTTCATTGATCCATTCCTGAGATAAATAAGCCCAGAGGCTGCCTCTCTACCAGGCCCTGTGTAAGGGCTGGGAATTCAAAGATCAATCAGACTCAGTCACTGTGATTGAGGACTGCACAGTAGTCTATTGTGAGAAATAGACAAGTCAACTGACTATTTTCATTTGGGTGATGACTATAAAGACAGGTAAAACCCAAGTTGTGGGGAGAACCTGGCCTGGGCCTCCAATGCAGTCAGGCATATCAAGGAAGGCTTCCTGGAAGAGGTCACATCCAAAACAAGTCTGAAGGTTGAGCTTATTTGTTTCAGTATCCCTGGCGTCTAGACCAGACCTGGCATCAGACAGGTGTGCTCAACATACACAGTGTATATGAAGAAATGATCGCTTAGGGGATTTAAGTAACTATTTGCAAGGGTTGTAAACTCACACACCTCCAGGGGCCAAACTGGTATCTTTAACAAGTAAAAGACCAGCTGTGAAGCACCAGGGAGCGGTGGGGTCTGTGGCAACCTGCAGAGTGCGTGCCCCATATTAACAGGGCCAATGAGATGGTTTCCGTGTGAGGATGTGAGCTCAGGGTGGCCTTATTAAATAGTAATTAGAAATCTACATTTGTCTTATGAAATCTCCTAATTTGTATATGTCAGCAGCTGATTCAAATTTTTAAGTGCCCTATGAGGACTCGACAATACGCATCTGTGGTCACTTCGTCTCGGGGACTGCTAATTCATGACTTCTGATTTCTTAAGTCCTAGGCCCCTTAACAGAAGTTTTACCTACATTATTGAATTTAATCTCCCACAAGAGTTAATTGTAGAGATGGAGACATTGAGGTGGACAGAGTTTAATAAACATGTCCCTTTCTTCAACATCATCCTCAGTGAAAGAGATGAACAGATGAATGAATGAATGAGCCAGACAGCAGAGCCAAGGAAGGGGTTCCAGGCAGAAGAAATTGCCATGTGAAAACAAGGCAGATGGGAAGGCGGACACTCAGGAAACTGCTCCCATCATAGGTGCTAAGGGAGAGTGGTGGATTTGAGATCAGAAAGAAATAGGATCGGGCCATATGCCTTGGGCGCCAGAGCAGGGAGAGTGAACTTTATTCTGAAATTGATGCACAAGAACTAAGGCAAGTTTCTCCACTGCTCCGTGACTTTGTTTCCCCACCTGTGGAATGGGGACAACAGGAGCACCAACTTCACAGAGCTGCTGTGAGCATCCCGCGAGCTGACACACTGAGGCACACTAAACACTCATTACTGAGTGGCCACTGTCACAATGAACTCAGCACTAACCTGCCTCTGTCCCAGAGGGCGCCTGGGCCAGACCAGCTGGTCCCGGGACACAGACAGTAGCCAGGCCAGTGACAGCACTCCAGTTGCTGAGACAGTCCCCTTGTCAGAGGTGCCAGCTCCTTGGCACGGGTCTCCTCCTTCACTCTGTGCTCTCCTCTCCGTGAACAGCTGATAGAAGAGGAAGCTGCCCTGCCTGTGACGAGCTCTGGCTGGGATGACGAACTGGAGGCCTGTGGAGCACCTCCTTCCTGCTCCAGTCTCATTGATGCTTAATTTGGGGATTTGAATTCATGGATCACAGATGTCGGTGGATCCCGACGGCTTGGACTTTAAAGAAGTAAACACCTACAGAGTTTTGAACGGGGCTAAGTCATCACGACAGTACCAGGTACCATTCACCTGAAGGCCCACTGTGTTCAGGACCCCTGACAAACAGCACTGACCTTCAGGCCAACGTCAAAGGGCAGCCTTGATGATCCCCATGGCCCAGAGGAAGAGACAGAGGTTCCTAAAGTTCAGATTGCTTCCCTGAGGCCACACAGCAAATGGGAGGTGGAGCCAACCCAGGCAGCTCGGCCCTGCTCTTCCAAGGTGGCCCGAGGACCAGGGTCCTGGCACCACCTTTAGCCGTCCCAGCCTGGAAAGGGCTTAGGTGCAGAAGGGCTCCCGTTCAGTGCAGGAGCTGGGTGGGGACACACTGCTCCAGAGGAGAGAGCAGACGGGTGGCGCGTCGCTGCACTGCAGTCCCGCCCTCCCTCCATAAATAAATAAATAAACCCAGAACAAGAACCAGAAAAAAAAAGTTTCTGACTTTCTGTAACCTTTTCTTAGAGTTCAGGTTATTTCTTTAATGCATTTGTGTCTGCTTTAAAATCGTCTCCTTAGCCTCTCAAGGGAAACCAATATAATACACCATCACATTTGTCACCGGAGAAAAAAGAACACTTACTCTTAATAGGTGGCAATTTTGCCAGATGTTATTGACATAGTAAGTGCGAAATTTCCGCGATACTCAATGCAGAGTGCAGCAGATTAAAGAACAATGAGGCACGGTGCAAAATGAAGTTTCAAAAGCCGCAGTGTCAAAGTCAGGGGAGGTGTGAAAAAATTACATCTTCGCAGCACTATTAAGAGCAAGTTTACTAATTACTCTATCCGGCACAAATTTGAAAGTAAATTCCCCAAGACTAGGGAAAGTTTTACCAGTGTTATTTTTTCCCTCGCTGCTTGTCAGCATTTCTTTCTCAGTGGCAGAGAGAAAGAGAGGATGGAGGAGCCGCGCTGGGTTGTGGACGGCTTCCCTTCTGGCGCAGAATGAGAAGGGAGCTGCGGGCTAACTTTGAAAGACGGGCTGAGACGCCCATTGACCCGTATCCTGGACCCCTCAGGCAAAGAGCAAAGCTTTGTCCGGAGCCAGAGAGTCAACAGGCCGGGCCCTCCTGTGTGGGAGGCAGGATGGGCCCTGAATCCACATGGCACCCCTGTGAGCAGGAACCATGACCCCCTGCCCTCCAAAACCCATTTGGAGACGAGGGAACCCAAGCTCAGGGATGAAAACGACACAGACCCTGGGTCTCCAAGGCGGGTCCTCTGTTCCCCAAAGCTCATCCTCTGCTCTTTCTTTCTAATACATCAGTGGATCTTAAATTGTCTTCGAAGCAGTGAAAATCCTCTTCCCAATGAAATCTTAAACAAAGATCCTAAAATATAAAACAGACAAAAGAAGGGTGACTCTGCCTGCCTTAAGATTGTTCAGGGCTCCAAACCATCCCTAGCCTCTATTTTTCTCTGTTCTATGGGGATCGTTGAGTGGACTCCATCCATGACCCGTATCTGAGATGTGCACACACGCTCAGACACACATATGTATACATAAGGGGAAAGGGCTCATGGAATTTAACAGATTCTCAAAGAGATTTATGGTTTTCCTCAAATTTAAAAAATCAAACCTTCAATAAATACATGATATTTATTCTGCTGTGGAAGGATAAACTTATTCTTCAAACAAATGTGCTCATCCAACGATATTGTGACTTAATCAAAACCACAATTCCTGGGAACATATGGTCAATATCAACTTATTTTTTAATCAGAAGTTTTATTTTGAGGTAATTGCGGGTTCACATGCGGTTGTAAGGAGTCACGCAGAGAAATGTGGTGTGCCCTTTACCTGGCTTTTCCCCCAACGGCAGGATCTCGAATAACTACAGGATCCGGCCACAACCAGGGAATTGATACAACCCACCAAATATTCAGACTTCCCCAGTTTTACTCATTTGTATGTGTGTGTCCAACATTTTTTTTAATGAAATGCTTCTCAAAGGAGCCCTCTCAAGAATGCCTGTGTAAAGCGACTTCCATCTCTGGGGAGATCCAAGATCAAAGGCGACTGACCCATTTCGTTGTGAACACAGAGGATCTAAAACGCGCCTTGACCCCAGCGTCAACTGTCGGGAGCAGGTGCAAAGCCAGGAGCGCGTCCATGGGGGCAGCTTCAAGGTCCAGCCCTGGGGTGGCCGCCGCTCCAAGCAGGTGAGCGGGCGGGGACGCAGCCCGTCCTTCCTCGCAGAGAGCTCAGATCCCCCGCTGGCCGGCTTTATAGATGAGAATTATTGCCCCGAGTGTTGCTGGGAGACAAACGGCGAGGAAGAGCCCATGGCGACAGCAGAGAGAGTGGCCCGCATTTGTCAAGCCCGTGGCTCTATAAATGGGTTTTGCTGTGATTCCAGAGACTTCACTCAATCAAATGACTCTGGGTGGTGCTGCCTTTTTGGGGAGATTCTGCAGCTGGAATCCTGGCCCCGAAGTCCAGCAACCCAGCAGTGGTCTTTCTCTCTCTGCGCCATCCCCCGCCCTTCTGACACACAGACCCAGAGCCCCCCAGCAGCCGAATCCACTCAGCACTGGCTGCGACATTAGATGGTCAAGTCCAACCCCTTATCACTGGTGGGGAAACTGAGGCTGCAAGAACAGATGGGGAACCCTGCATCTACCTGAGAGAAGCAGAATGAAGCCAACTGTAGATGCAACTCCCAGGAGGGACCACAGGGACCCCCAGCCGCAGAGTGGGTCGACAATGATTTGCAACTTCTCTCAGCCTCCGTTTTGCCATCTCTACCAGAGGTTAGCAAACCACTTTTTTCAAAAGCCGGGGAGTAAACATTTTAGCCTTTGTGGCCATAAGGTCTCTGGCCCAACTACTCAACTCAGTGTTGTGGCTTGAAAGCAGCCGCAAATACTACGGGCATGGCTGTGCTCCAATAAAATCTGACTTACACAAGCAGGTGGCAACCAGGATTCAGCTGAGGAGCCATGGTTTGGAGGTCCTTGATCTATGTAATCACTAAATTAATAGTTCCTTCATAGGGCGATCAGGATGCGTAACAGAGGCGGTGTACGTGGAATTCTCTAGAACGCCTGGCTCATAATTGGTGCTGAAGACATGTTGGATGGTATGCCTTTTCCCATAATGTATAGTATGCAAGCACGTCTGCTGTGGGTCTAATCCCAGAGGGAAGCCCTGCTTGAAGGATGCTCGGAGGCTGGCAAAATTCCCGTCCAGAAGCTCCCAACAAAGACCTGGCTGCAGGGAACAGAAAGGCAGATCTTTAGACAGATCTTGGGTTTACATTTCAAAGGGGCTCTTGACCCGGCAAAGGTAAGAAGACATTTAGTTATTGCCTGTGATTTAACAAGACCTCATCTGGAGGTCCAGCGACAGCACCAACCTACTGGGACCAAGCTCAACGACTTGTGAAGCTGCCTCTCGCCCTCTGCAAATCCAGACTCAGACAGCCAAGCCAGGTCTCAGGAGGGCACAGAGAGAACTCCCAGAAGATGCGACTTCTTAGTTCAGATCACCGGCATAGTCAGAAGTATTCAGACAGAGCAGATAACAAAGAGCAGAGGGAATGGCATGTGCAAAGGGCCTGAGGCAGGAAATCAGCATATTTGAGACAAAGAGAGAAGGTCAAATGGGACTGAAACATAGTGTGCAGTCAGTCCTTACTCCAGTTGCATACTAGCCCAAGAGATGGATACCTAGAATGCAGGGAAGGCTTCATAGAGGAGGTGACCTGGGTGTTGACTGAATAAGAGTTTGTGAGGAGGAAAGGAAGAAAAACATTTCGGGAGAGGAATAGAGAATTCAAAAATGTGGACATCCGAGAGAGTGTGGAGGAATATAGAATTTCAAGTATAAGAAAAAGTTTAAGTGGTCCAAAGTATGTTTGGAGAAGAACTCCCAGACAGGCCAGCACCTCGTCTTCCTCTACAGAACGCGAGAGGATCAACCACACAACAGACCTGCAGGTACCAGAAAGAAAGGAAAACGAGCCTCATGACTTTGTGATTATTCATGGGCCCTTGGCTTCCTCAGGGCAAAGACGGGGTGCCATTTGTGTCTCTATTCCTGTGCCTTTGTGCCTCGTTGTAGCATAGTGGGGACACAGTAACTGTTTGTTGAGTGAATAAATACATGAACAAGTTAAGCTAAAGATTCTACCCTGGAATTTCATTTTTGTATCTCCAGATGTAAAAACAGCTTCCTTTGGTTTAATGATAACACACAAACTTTCCAGCCTTCCTTAGGAGAAAAAAAAACCCTCTACACTCTCCCATCTGTGTTTGCAGCGTGATGTCCTGAGGGATTGGAAGCACCCACACAGGTTAGGGTCCTGTTCACGGGAATCTTCTAATCGGAACTCACCAGTGGCTGCTCCCTGTGCAGAGAACATGTGATGTAGCTGAAGCTGTCTCCTCGGCCTTCTCCTTCAAAGTGTGCTTGTCCTACTCAGCTACTTCCACATTTCTTCATCGTCACTGGGCTTGCCTCCACCAGATCTTTTTTCAACTGGAAGTCACATTAGTTCAAGGTCACAACGCTGAGACATTGGGGCTCAGCCTCTACCCTGGAAAGAGAGGTGGGAGATGAAGAGGTGACAGTCTAGCCCCATACCTCTCCACAGAGACGAACCAGGCCAGATTTGGGTGGGAGACCGTCAGGACCATCAGATGTGGAATTCGCCTCTTATCTGAAACCAGATTCTTTCTCAGGAACTTCTGACAACCCGTCAACTGCTAGGAGCAGAGCAGCGAGAGTCAGTGATGGCCCAGCTGTGTGCAGGAGATGGATCAAGAATTGTCAGTTAAAGGGCCAGCCCCATGGTGTAGTGGTTAAGTTCGCACACTCTGCTTCAGCGGCCTGGGGCTCGCAGGTTTGGATCCCAGGCGTGGACCTGCATCACTTGTCAGCCATGCTGAGGTGGCAATCCACATACAAAGTGGAAGAAGACTGACACAGATGTCAGCTCGGGGCAAATCTTCCTCAGCAAAAAAAATATTTTTTTTAATTTTAAAAGTTGTCAGTTAAAGGAACTGATCACTCATTTTCCTTGCCCGAATCTCTGCCTGATCGCCTTCAGAGCTACCCAGTACTGCATGTGAAAAGCCAAACCTGGAATAGAGTTTTGTTGTCATGGATCCAAGGAGCTCCCATCAGGGGGCGCTATTATAGCGCAGCGGCTTTGCCATCATGACGTTTCCTGTTATGGGTGCTGAGCGGTCAAAAATCATCTCCTTCACCCTAACGTCCACACCTTGCCCTCAAGAGGGCAAGTCCAGCAGGTGTGTGTTAAGTGGCCACGCAATCCCTGACGTTCTTATAAGTGCGGACACTATGGGGGGCAGGCGGCAAGATCCCCATCCTCATGGAGCTCGCCGTCGAGTGGGGAGACAGATACAGAAAAATAACTACTCTTGTGCATGTTGAATGAGGCTTCATTGACTTAGTCCTCCATCGTTGCGTCAACACATATTTAGTGAGCATCTCTTCTACGCAGGGAGTCTGGAAATTCTGGTGCGTGGGTCAAAAGAAAACCCCATTTTGGCGTAGACAGACTTTGTTCAGTAGAACACCATCTCACGGGGACTGGCCAGTGGTGCAGGGGTGGGTTTGAGCCCAACTGAGTGAGGACTGGTCCCGTTCTGACCCAGCCCCGGGTGAGTCCCTGTGTCTCCTTAGGTGTCAGTGTCCTCACCCAGAAAATGCACGGGAGGAGCCTTGCTCCCACGTGGATCTTGTGAAGGTCACAGGAAGGTCATGGAATAAGACCCAGGATGACTCTGGGTGGCCTAAAGATGCGATAAAGAGAACAGCTTCACGTGACGGCATTGTGGCTTTGTTACTGGAGTCAGGAGATTGGTCTAGAACTCTCCCAGTTTTAGCCCCAAACATCCCGAATCCGGGGACTCTGTCCTGGGTAAACCAGGATTGCTGGTCATACTGCTGGAGTCACCTGAGGTCGCCAGATGTGTCTTCAAGGATGTCACTCTGCTTTGGATCTCTGCCTCAGTGCCTTGCAGACTGGCTGTGGCGGAAAAGCTTGAGAAGTGGGAGAAGTTGTCAAGATGCTGGTTCCGGCAGGCGTTCCGCAGACGGGGCGGGAGGCCCAGGCTCCGTACCGAGAAGGGCTGCTCCTGCTTCACCTTCTCCTGCAGAATCTGTTCTTCAAGAAACACCAGGTTGCCGTTTTGGAGGGCCTTGTCTGCTTTTACAGCAACAGCTGTTTTTACCCTTAATCCTTGCCAAAATAACCTTGTTCCTTGCCCCCTTTTACAAACGAGAAGGGCAGAGAGAGGCAGCAGCGTGGGTGAAGGGGGGGGGCGGAGACAGGAGGAATAAGGGGTTGGGAGCACATCTGTTCTCTCCCTCACCCTTGACCTCACTTCCTGTTTTACGTATTTTGTTTTCATGTGTGTGGTGAACAGGTCTTAACGTCTTGGGCTGGGTTTGAACATAGTGGAGACAGGGAGTGGAACGAAAGTGGCAGGAGTCATCCATGAACACACACTGCAACCTGGGGGCTCCCTCCTGCCAGGGGTGCCCTCTGCCCTCCTGCGACTTCAGCTTTCTCTGAATTCCTGTCACTGCTCCCTCCTCTGCCCCTTTGGTCCTGGTGGGACAGCAGCTCCCCATGGTTACTACGCCTGGGGCATCACCTTCTCCTCCTGATACTCTCGGCTCTGTCCAGAACATGGTAAGCAGTCCCTTCATTGGCCTCTCCAATTGCTTGCTGGACGTGACATTGTCTCCAGAGGGTCCCCCTGCCCCGGTCCATATTGAGGGGACTGCATAGAAGCAGTGTGACAGGTAAATGCGGAGGCGAGGAGGGAGAAAAGAAACAGCATAAAATGTTCATCTCTGCCGGAATGTGCCACTGATTATGTCACACCTTCTAGAGGGGCTTCTCAGCAGTCAAAAGCCGTGCAGGAAGCGTTTGCAATAGCTTGGACCAGATACACACGTGATACAACGTTAACACGAAGTACACAGGATGCAAAATACACACCGCATGGTTCCATGGGCATGAAGCAGCTCAGCTAACAACACATCACTGTGTGTGGAAGATGAGAATAAACTACACCAATGTGTGGTGGGTGTTTGCACAGAACTTTTTTCTTCTTCTTCTTTCCACTTTCTAATTTATTGTAAACTTTCAAGTTGGAATATCTATACATTTTAGCAATGAAGAAAAAAACACGAAAATAAATCTTTGCATAACAATGTTCTTATAAAGAGGGCTTTCTTAAGGCCCGTGAAAGTAAAAGTAATAGAATATAGGAATGTCTGCAAAGTTAACCTAACCTAACCCTATAGTTTTACCGATAAGGAAAGGGGGCCACGGGGGGAGGGATTTGCGTGGCCTAACCCACATGGCTGCCACATACAAACCACAGAGCCGAGAAGGAGCAGAAGTCATCCTGGAAACTGTCCAAGGTCTCCAGACTCACTGAGGGCTTTCTCTAGCCAGGCGGGGTGCAGCTGCCAATAATCTGAGAATTCCTGCTTTTCATCCCATATCCCCCGGTTGCTAAGTCTCTTTCCTAAAACCTTATTTTAAAGTTTCCCCTGTGTTTTGGGATGCTGAAACTCAGTGGATTGCCCAATTCCGGTCTATTTTGCTATTTTTTTATTCACCCAATGATTTTACATTCAGCCTACTTACAAGTTCTCTTCCTTTCACTCGATAGCTTCCATTTCCTGTCATCCCAGGACATGCCATCGCCATCGCCTGCCTGGCATTGCTCAGAGTTTAACTCAGACAGCTTGGGTGGGAGTTCGCAGGCTCCTGCTGCCACGGGAGGCGATGAGGTTTCAAAAATGGAGATGAGCAGAAGCTGAGCTGGGGGGAGCGCCCAGGGTCAAAGGCACATTTTAATATAAGAAGGCAAGCGCGTCTGATGGTTGATGCATTCCCAGTCCTGGGGTTGAGAGGGGCCTGGGGCGTAAAGAGGCCGGAATAGAAGGAGAGACAGAGATGAGCTAGAGAATGAAAGGGGATGGCAGAGGGCAGAGTACGCCCACACAGTGACAAATCCCCAGCCTTCTCAGGTGGAAAATGTCAACCCATTTTAGAGGCCCACCTCCCCATTCCCCAAAATAAAAGCTGCCCAGGTAATTTGCAATATTAATGTGGATGTGATAATGTGTATTTTGCATTGCAAGGAGCCTGGAACTGCGAAAGAGAATGAGGATCATTCTGGTTCCATCAGGAGCCATGCATTGGCTCCAAAGGCATGACCAGGGGCTGGTTTCATCAAAAGTGGCTGAGCTTAGTTTCTTAGTCTGTAAAACAGAGGTAAAGTGTGGGATTGGAGCATCTCTCTGCAGCAGTGCACAGGGGATCGGAGCCTGGCTCTGAATTCGGAAGCTTGGGTTCAAATCCTAGCCCCCTCACTTACTGTGTGAATTTGGGCAAGCAATCCGACCCCTTCTACCTCAGTTTTCTCATCTGTAAAATGGGAATATCAGTGATGCCCATCTCATAGAGCTGCAGAGAAGACTAATTGAGTAATACAAGCCCTGGAGTAGAGTGTTGCTTAGTAAGTCATAAAAGCTGCATAATTGTTTATTGTCATTATTATTATTCTTAGTGCTTGTACTTAGCACCGTAAAAATAGAATGGAATCCCTTGTATTTGGGAAGTGGCTAGCAAGATTCAAGGGAGTTAAGCCTCCACATTGGCATGTAGTTTGTATTCTAATTGACTGATTTCTTTGAGATAGGAACATGTTTCTAGAGTTGTATGATCAAAAAAGGAGAGAATAAACCAGCTTACCTGTGGGCATAAATCGCTGAATCTTGCCACCCTTCCATCGAGGCCCCACTCCACCCACAGATGTAAGCCTGTGGCCAGAGATAAGCATTCTGTGCACCGAGGACAGTCATTAGGGCTCTTCTCTGACAATGTGAGTTTTTGTACTGGACACATACCAATAATAACAATGATGGTGATGATAACAATAATAGTACTGTAATGGTGATAATTAAAAACATACACAGCTAGCTAAATATTTGGAGATCCGTGTCTGGGATGTCTTTGTATTCCCTCTAAAGTCTCTTTCTGACTTTTCAGCATGTTGTGATACTGTCTTGAAACTTTTTCTAAAATGTCACACTCAGAATTCCCAGCCTTTCCCTCATGTTCACTCCAGCTGGCCCCTCTCTCCCTGGGTTACTCCCCCAAGTCCAGCCATTCTTCACTCTCCTTGACCTGCTTATTCCGCCATATTGGAATCACCTCTTTGCTTGTCTGTGAGCTTTCACTAAACTGTGAGCTCTTCTGAAGGGATGAATGGGATCTTATTCATCTCTCTGTCCCCCACCTGGGACATTACATATAAGACAGATGGGTGGACAATGGTCAGATGGGTAATTGAGTGAAGAAATTGGTTGCCAAGAATCAGTGGTACTCTTAAGCCAGAAGAAGATGAATCAGGCCACCCGTGGGTTTAAGCAGACATATAGTTACAGGCTGAGACAAGAGGTCAACAGCTAAGAGGAGTGAGAGAACGGAGTGCCAAGCAATTGAAGATCAGTAGTCCAGGTTTTGATCTAATAATTGTAGGAACCTAGTAGAGTTTTCTCCTCTGTGGGTGCAATGGGATTGGCTTAAGCTGGGATCCTTAGAGGAGCCAGACTTTCATCACTCACAGAAATAAACTCTGTCCAAAGCTATGACAAAGGTATTTTTGGAAGCTCAAGATGTCAGGGGAAAAAAATGCTACAATCTACAGAGACTCTAAGATTCCATAGCTTGGTAGATTGGAGTGACCTGGTGGAGTACCTGGTGCCTTGGATATGCAGATTATGCCACATATACACGTCCCACAGCATAAAGTATGCTCCCAGTGGATGTACAAGACCGTATATTTCACGGAGTCAAAACCCCACTGCTACGCTAATTGTAATATTTGTGCGTAACTTCCCATGTATATCTTCACGCCTCCCAAACTGCCCATTTATGACCCTTAATGCAAGTGCCATTTTTAAAATCAATTCTTTTCTCTGTTAATTTAAAGACTCCAACATATGTCAAGACAATACAGGCAATTTCAACCGAACAGCAGTTAGCAAGAGCCAAGATTTATGCTCTGTTTATATCATATACAACAATACCAGAAAAAGAGAAAAAGAGAGAGAGGGAGAAAGACAAATCCATGGGATTTTAACGAATCATTTTGTCATCAAAAATACATAGTAATGTGGGGTCGGGCCAAAATTGCAAGTGTGGGCTTGTGCAGTCATTCCTCAGTTCCAGGACCCCTATGGATAGCAAAATCTGTGGCCCTTCAAGTCTCTTTTATTAAATGGTGTGGTATTTACACATAACCTCCACACATCCTCCCATATACTTTAAATCATCTCTAGATTACTTATAATACCTAATACAATGTAAATGCTATGTGTGTAGTTGTTATACTGCATTGTTTAGGAAATAATGGAAAGAAGAAAAGTCTATACATGTTCAGTATGGACACACCGTAGCATAGGTCTTTTGATCCAAGGTTGGTTGAATCTGTGGATTTAGAACCCATGGATATGGATAATCAACTGTATTTCCTCACCGAGGACACCCAGGGCACATTGTGGTACAGTACAACTGCTCTCCAGCTTTTCCTACTCACCTCTCCATGGTGTCGTTCATCCACTGGGTTCTTACAAAACTTTATCGAGCACCTTCTGAATGTCAGAATATGCTGGGTGCTTGCGATTCTTAAGTGAATGGCATAGTCGTTCACTGAAGGCGCAGAGTCTAGCAGTGTATACTCAGACAACTCGATTCTAGCTGTGATGCCATCATGCTTGGAATGGGTTGTCCTAGATAACCCATCAGCACACTGCTTGGAGCCTAGTGAGCCCTTCTAGTAGTTACTCCAGTAGTTTAAGATTGAACGCGGATGTAAGTGATAAGACTCCAAATTACAGTGGCCTAATAGATGGAGCTTTATTCCTCCCTTGTATGGGGCAGTGGCCAGATGTCTGAGACCCATGGAGTCAGGAACTCCTTCTATTGTTGCTTCTCTCAGCATGCCGCCATTTCCAAAATGGCTGCCCCTATTCTAGCAGGAAAAAAGGAATGGGGTGTGTCCCAGGAATTTCACAAGTCACTTTTGCTTACGTCTCATGGCTGCATGGGATTAGGGGAAATGTGCTCTTTATTTAAGATGCCCTTGTGCTAGCCAGCACTCTGCAACTACGGAAGATACACTTCTCTTCCGGCCTTCCGCATGGAAGGACAGGCCTGAGTTTTCCCCATTCTGAACCTGCCTTTGCTCACTCATAAAATAACAGGTCAAACTAGATGGTTTCTAGGGACTCTCCCAGCTCCCAATAAACACGAAGTGAAAAAATGCGTGAAGAAAAATAAACGAATATCGTCTTTTGATTTTATGAAGTATACGAAATGAGCACCACTTTACGGCTTCTTAAAAACACAGGCCTCTCGTCCACGCCTGTGCATATTAGTTCTTGTACATTTGAATCAAAATTTCCCTGACCCCACAGTCGGCAGCATTTTGACTGAAAGTTTCCTGGCTCACTCATTTTCGATACCGACATCAGCCTGTGCGACAGAGGCATTTTTGTGCTTCTCCGTGCCTTTCTTGAATTTCAAAACTATTCCCATCAAAAGTTGGCATTGCCTTTTCCAGCGCAGCCCAGCTGACCCAGAGAATGACATAATAATCAGCAGGATTCAGAGGAAAGTAAAGTCGGATCTCTGCCTGCTGCCCCCATCTAGCTGCCATGAGACCTGCCTTACCAATGCTTCCATGTCTACTGTTCAGACCTGGTTAAGTTAAGCCAGCTTGTCCAAGGAAGGGATTTACTGATTCGTTCCTGATTTGGTCCATAATCGACATCGGCAATGACTTCTGCGATGTTAGCTAAATTCAAAAAAAAAGAAAGCTTACAGGTAAATTCGTTGCAAGACGCTTGATAAAGATATAGGTCCCATCACATAGAATCAGAGTTAAACGTAATCAGTGATGACTTCATGGGGAGTTTTTATTTATAGCCAGTGCAAACGTGGAAAAAAAGGACAGCCATTAATTATTAGCGGTCTTTTTTTTTAAGCCGAAAGTACAAGTTGAATAAACGTACTTTAAGACTCTTAAAGCTGAGGCATTCTTTATAAAATGACTAGCTAAAGAGTCCCTTCGGCTGCCTTTTAACTGCTTTCAAAGCTCTAATAGCACTTTTTCCACCAAAGACACACCCCTTGAATCCTCCGAGAGATACAATAGCATAATTGTTCTTTTAGGTTTCAAGGCCTTGACATATCTGTCACGGAAAGAATAGTGAATAATAATACCAGAACTATTTTATGCAAATTCCACTTAGAGGTTTCAAGATTTCCCTGAGCCGATCTTGCCCCCTTGTTGACACTTGCATTGTCACATTAGCTTTACATAAGAAAGTGGTTAGAGTTTTCCTTTTGTTAAATAATTCTCATTTAAAAAAAATCTTTAGATAAAGTTAAAAAACAAATACAAAAACAATGAGATGGAAACATCAATTTGGAGCTGTATCAAAGGGAAAAACAGTATTCACTGGAATCATTTTTGCCCCCTGCAGCTAATCACTTTGCCAATGGAATTCTCCTCTAACTTAAACCATGATGGCCTAAAATGGATGTTTACAAAAAGACAACATATGCAAATGCACACGTTACACCACTCAGCACACAGGCCACATGGACGTATGTTCCGAAGACCTGACTTCTGAATTCGTACGTCCTCCGGATGAAATGCTCACAACGATCGTGTCTTTGGAGCACGTCGATAAATACAGTTAAGCCAGAAAGCAACCCGTTGGTCTCAGAAGTAGATCACAGGATCAATTTTTTTTTTTTTTAATTACATAGTGTTAGTAGTAAAAGACGTCTGTGAGTTCACCAACCCTCCAGCAACTCAGAAAATCCCGATTAGATATCAAAATAGAAATCAGAAGTAAAGTTCATTTACTCTGAAACAAAGGACAAAAATGGGGAAAAAGAAGAGTCATTCATGTAGAGAGGAATCCGAATTATTAAGAACTTGGCTGCCCATAGAGAGAGAGAGACCACCCCAACCCATCTGTCCATTCACCCACCCATCCATCCATTCATCCAGGCATGCATTCATTCATTCATTTACTCATCACATTTTTACTGGCCACCCTCTAGATGCTAGATCCAAACCTCCTCGGTTCTGTAAATTCAGGCATCCAGTGGACATGTTCCCTGCCCTCTGGGACTCATAATCTAGTGAGAGAGATAGACGGATAAATGAACAGAGAAAAGCTAATGGAAAAAACTGAATATCAAAAATGTCTTTGCACATGACAGGTTTTTAATCTCCTTTGAGCGAATGGATGCTGGCTTCCCCTAGGCTTCTGTACTGCCCTGTGAGTCACTGTTATTGCCTATATTTAACAGATGAAGAAACTGAGGCTCAGAGAGTGTGATGGACTTATGCAAGGACCCCAGGCAGCAGGGCCGGGATAGGTCAGTAGGGAGCTCCACCCTGGTGAGCTCCCCCTTCTGGATGACCAAGGGCTCCTTGCACATTCAATGTTTGTTGGCCTGCTCAGGACTTGGCTACTCAAAAAGGGAAGATGTTCTTTAGGTTTCTCAGCCCAGATCTGGCACTCCCTGGATGTGTGACTTTGGCAAGCCATGCCCGTTGTCTGGGCCTCAGTTTCCCCAGCAGTAAAACCGTCCACACCACGAGGCTCTTTTGAGAAGCAAAAGAAATTGTGCATGTGAAAGGGCTTTGCACAGCTTCTGTCTTCGTGAGCTCAGGCTGCCATAAAACATACAGACTGGGCAGCTTAAGCAACAGACATTTATTTTTTCACAGTTCCGGACACTGGAAGTCTGAGATCAGGGTGCCAGCGTAGTGTAGTTCCAGCGAGAACGCTCTTCCTGGCTTGCAGACAGCTGCCTTCTCCCTGTGTCCTCACACAGCAGAGGGAGAGGAACAGTAAACTCTTTGGGTCTCTTCTTATAAGGGCACTAATCCGCTAATCCCATGGTGAGGACCCCATCCTCATGACCTCATCCAATCCTAATTACCTCCCAACTGCTCCATCGCCAAAGAGCCTTACACTGGGGATTAGGACTCAGCATGTGAATTTGGGGGGGATGCAGTTCAGTCTCTAGTGGCCTTCCCAATGCAAACATGGCAGCTATAAACACAACAGTCAGCAGAGGCCGGAGGATGTGGAGACGAACAGAGATTCTGAGGAAATTTACTTCTGTAAGAACACAAATGACTCCGCAGGTGAAACTAATGCTAATAATTATCATGGCCCATTGACAATTATTATATACCAGATGTTATACACATTATTGCATTTAATCTTCCCCAAAGACCCATAAGGTTTCCCCATTTTGCAGATGAGAAAACTGAGGCTCAGAAAGGTGACCTGCCCAAGTTACACAGCTAGGAAGTGCCTGGGCTGGGACTGGAAGCCCTGAACCCGTACAGGAACGTGGGGTCCAAGCCCTCAGCCCTGGCATGGCTCTCTCTCTGATGAGGAAAGATCGCAAACAGGCCTTTGGCTGCATGAAAACATGTCCTTAAGTTCTCTGGCACTCCTCCCATTGAGATGTGGGGGTCTATGTCCACCCAGAACCTCAGAATGTTCGGAATAAGGGTCTTTGCAGATGTAATTAAGGTAAGGAATTTGAGATGAGAACATCCCACATCAGGGTGGGCCCTAGATCCAAAGATGGGTGTCTTTATAAGAGACAGAACAGGAGAAGACATACAGTTCCCCAGGGGAGGCTGTGTGCAGATGCAGGCGGAGACTGGTGTCACACAGCCGAAAGCCAAGGAACGCCTGGAACCGCCAGGCGCTGGAAGAGGCCTTCAGAGGGATCACAGCCCCGCTGACACCCACACACTAATTTCTACCGGCCTTAGCAACCCATTTGTAGCCAATAGTAGACAACAGATGTGATCATGTGTGACTTCCAGCACTTGGTCAATAAAGAAACAAGTAGCTTCCACTTTGTTCTCTAGAACATTCACACTTGGAGCCCAGAGCAGCCCTGTAAGAGTCTGACTTCCCTGAGGCTGCCATGCTGTAAAGGAAGCGGAGGCCACAGGCAGAGGCCATAAGTACTGACTCACAACGAAAGCCCCAGGCACCAGACATGAGAGCAAAGATGCTTCCAGATGCTTCCAGCCCCCAGCCTTTGAGTCACCCCTGATGTTCAAGTCTTCCTGGCTGTGGCCCCAGAGATCACGGGCTTGGGGAAAACTGCCCAACTGTAATTTTACCAAATTCCTTTGGTAAGGAATTTGTGATTGCAATAAAACAGTTGTTCTAAACTGCTCCATTTGGGGTGACTTCTATGCAGGAATACAATAGTCCCTGGAACAGTGACAACAGTGGCAGAGCTGAGGGTTGGGTGTGGCCGGGGTCAAGGAGGCAGGGGGCCCCTCTGTCTGGGTCAGCACAGACCTCCTCCCCACCTCCTCTTGGACAGTTCACCGGCTCCCACTCCACTCGGCTGAATCTCAAGGCCAAGGTGGTAGGAATGCAGTCAGACTCTGCAAGGGCGAAAAAAGGACATGGACCCAAAGCAAGCAGGGCCCTGGAGGGCAGCTGAGTTCAGTGCAAAGAATGGCAATTTGGGCCTTAGAGAGACCTACAGAACTGCGTCCAAATCCCACCTACCAGTCCACCTATGTCTACCTGGCTCTGTGAACTTGGGCAGGCACCTCTCTGAGCTGAGGTTTCCTTATCTGTAAAGAATGTGTGGGGCAGGGGGTGATTACTGCTGTGATCTGACCTAACGCAGGTCCAGGGTCTGGTCGACTCTCTGTAAATGGCAGCTATTCCCTCTCTCAATCTCTTTCCCCTTGGCCCATAGCGCGCATACCCCTAAACCCATGACATCAAACACCGCATGACAGCGGATGCTGAGAATCTCTTTCGTCCTCACCTGGATGGGAGCAAACCCCTTTCAAGCCGGGAAGAGGAGAGATCTGCGAGCTCCGGCAACAATTTAAGGTCTCCCCTGGGGGACCAGGAGGCTTAATGTTTATAAAGGACTTTGAGATCCTGAAAGCAAAGACTTTATACCAATGCGAGATAATCATGATAATTAAATCCGCATTATTGAATATAGCGAGGTCACATTGTTCCTCCATCCTGCAGTGAGCAAACTCCTGGAGCACACTTTAGCACACTGAAGAGATAATTTACTAAATCATACACCACTGCCCTGAAAGTCTTACACACCTACACCCGGGACAGGTTCATACTCAACAACAATGCTAATAGCAGGCCTCTGTCAGCACAGCACTTCACAGTTTACAAAGCACCTTCAGACAGCTTCTCCCACTGTGTCAGGAGGGATGGAGGAAAGTTGTGCCTGGTTGACACACGGGGAATTTGCAAGGCAGGTATGTCTAAGGCCTCACAGAGAGTTACTCTACTGTGAGAGAACTCAAATCTGGAAAACAAGGTCCATACTTAGCCCAATGCCCAGATTTTACCAATGAGAACACTGAGGCTCAGAGAGCTGGAATGACTTGACACGGGGCTACTGCTAGCCCACAGGGAGCCGCTGTGCAAATTGGAAGCACCCACCACGCTCTACAGGGACGTGGTTAAGCCAAAGGCTGGATTTTGGCCCCACTCCCTTGACCAGGAGTCCTGCCGGCACTCTCCGTTCAAGAATATTGCTGTATTTTAAACTATAGGTTTTAGTATTATTCAGGTGTCATAGGCCAACAGATCAGGAAACAATTGTCATTGAAAAATAGCTTGTTGTCCTCACAGCTCCCAGGAGGCTGGGGCACACCACTCCTGAGTTGGAATAATCTCAGTGGGCTCTGGGGCACAGGGGCTGCCCCGGGTTGTCTGGTACCAGGCCCCGGGGTGATTAGGGCACAGGAACAGCGGCCTGGAGCAAAAGAGACCAATTAAGGAGGGGGTGGGGTGCGGGCACTGAATTGGCTGGTTTGCATATGAAAGGCCAGCTCTGTAAGCCAGTTGTTTGCTATCCCTAGAAATTAGCTTGGGAGGGGCCGTCCCCACAGGGTCAGCAAGTCTCCAAGATATCAAAGCATCAAAAATAATGAAGAAAAAGACACGGTGAATGCGCGCTGAAAAGGACCTTGGAGACCGTGGTATTAAACACACCCGCTTCACAGATATGAAATCTGAAGTTAGATGAGTGGAATAACTAGACTACTGGGGGGGACCAAGGTGATCTTCCAGAGATAACACTGATTAGGATTTATTGCTTAAACCCCATTAGCGCATTCCCATTGTTTAGAAAATAATCTCCAGCACCCTCATTTAGGGACCATGGTCCTTGAGGCACTGGCTCACCAGCATCACCTCCATCCACAGTCTGGCTCAGACTTTGTGCTCTTGTGGTTCAGAGGAATGGCAAATGCTTTTCTGTCGTGGCTGGCCAGTGTCATACTCTTGCTTACACTGTTCTCTAGACCTGCCTAGAACTCCTTCCAACACTTTCCCGCCAGGAGATCTTCTCTATATCTTTGAAGATTTAACTCAAAGCTTACCTGCTTTCAGAAGTTTAGACTGAAGCGCTGGGGCGAGGGGGACTCAGTTTCCTGACCTGGGGCTCCCAGGCACCTGTACTCACCTCTCCCACAGCCCCATCATGGCGTTCACGTTTTTGTCTGCGGGTCCCTGTCCTCCACTGGACAAAGAGCCACTTGAAGGCAGGGACCACGTTCTGTTCCTCTGCCAATCCTCAGCATCTAGCATGACGGTAGCATGTAGCAGCACTCAAAAACCCAGCTCAGCACACAGGACTCCTGGTCCAGTGCTCCATTCTCCATATGCACACTGTAAAGTCATCCCTCAATTTCGGTAAGAGCAGAAAGGATGATACATGGAGCAACGCTTTTTATAAGCTACATATTTCAGACTCATGTGACAGCTGTGATGACTTCTGCTGGATTTTATTTTACATTTTGTTCCTTTGTCAGAATCAGCTGGATTTTCCAGGTCCTCGGCTCTCACACGGGCCCCTTAACCTCCTTTGTACTTGCGTGTGTACAGCCAGGATGTGTTTGCCTCGGTGCACTTCTTTTCCCGCTGATTTAGAATCTGCAAATAGATATCTTCTTCCAAAACACACCTCTCCACAAAGCCAGCCCACTGAATCAAGCTCATTATCTTAAGACACCTCTATGGCCAAAGGTTATGCTTTTCAGAGCTATATTAATCTCTTTGTCTAAACAGCACAGGCTTAATTGGTTTAGATCAGAGTGGTACTGTTTTGAGTAAAAGGGTGTGATTAATGTGAGCTAAAGATGGTTGGACGGGTGCAGACTAATTCCCCAGCATACACAAACCTGTTATCATCAGAACCGTGGGAGCTGGGGGAAACCTGCCCCGGCGAGCAAGTCTTTTTCTCAAGACAAACACAGAAACCTGAGAAGGCTGTGGAGACCCCCAGAGCAAGCAGGTGAGCATAGCCATCTTCCCCAGCCTCTTCACGTGGTGCAGTGGCCCACAGCTAGGGAAAGAGGGCATCTGCTTCAGCAAGAAGTTGGGTTCGTTTGGTGTCCCCAGCCAGGAGAGAAAGGTGTTGCCCTAATTAGAACGTCGCTTGTTTACTCCCTGGCAAGGTGACTGGCTCTCTTCCTCTTGGCCCCCGAGTCTACTGGCCAGCACTGAGCCACATAGGCTGACCCGTGTGGATTGCCTCAGTGGGCCCCCTGGCCCTGTGGTCCTGGATCCAGTTAGAGGAGCCATAGCAAGCGATTAGAGTGAGAGGAGAGCAAGGTCAGATATTTATTCCCCAGGAAGACAGGGGTTGGCTCTGAAACCATTGTCCTTCCCCGTAGCCCTCCGTCCAGGTGTGAACGAGCACTCCCTTTCTTTGCCCAAGACACGGGAACAGCCACCATTTCCAGCCTCAGCGCCTGCACTACACCTGGTTAGTTTCTGTAGCTTATTATATGCCAGCTTTGATCGAAAGGCTTTATAGGGATTAATGTATTTAACCCCCCAAAACCTATTTGGTTGGCACTACTCTTGCCTCCTTTTACACATGAGGAAACTGAGGCACAAAGAGGTCTAGCAACTTGCCCAAGCCTATATATCTACTAAGTGGCAAGAATCAGAATGTGCACCCAGGCCGCCCGACACCAGCGCCCAGCCTCTTCCTGGCTCTGTGACAAAGGAGAAAAGGAGGGAATTCCAAGGTCAAAAGACAGTATCAGCAAAGGGCTTGAGCTGTGAGGTCACATCAACACACACTGAGAAGCCCTTGAGGCTTGGAGCGGAAGTGGGAAAGCAGGTAGGAAGAACGGGTCGCTGGACGTGACTGGGCTGGGGACAGGTGAATGACTGGGAATGCCGCCCTCTGCAGTCTGCATGTTCCAGTTCAACTGGATTCACACTTGTTGAAGACTTCTCGCTTTGTGGACACTTGGGGAGGCCCCGGGGAGATGCCAACACGAGTGAAATTATAGTCCTGTCCTCGTGGTGTAAGGGAGGTAACACTCACCTGCCATCCACTTCAGCTGGTGTCACAGGACGAAATGCACAAAGGATAGAGGGACTGCAGAGGCAAAGAGTCTAATGCCGGCAGGGCCGAGACGAGTGAAGCCAGTAAGGCACCACCCTGGACGCAGAAGTTTTAAGGGGGCGTCGAAAAACTCTGCAATTAATGCAATATTTTCTAAAAATTCGAAATCAGTGCAAAAAGTCCCTGATGATCAAAGATAAAAATCTTGCTTGATCTGACTTACAAGATCTGTCTCTTGTTTTTCCTTTTGCCTCAATAGAGCTCAGCATATCTGATTCCATATTTAGTTAAAATTTTGATCTTTGGTTCATCATGGATTTTTTTTTTGCATTAATTTTGACTTTCAAAAAAAATAATGCAGTAAATGTTGTTTACCTTGATGACTGGGGTTTTCAGCACCCTCTTAAATTTTTGCACCCAGGGACAATGCCTGACTTGCCTCACCCTAGTCCCAGCCCTGCTCTCTGGGGCCTTGAGCTTAAACTTTCTCTTGTGGACATTGGCAGTCCCAGGGGGGAAGTAGACACGATTTGAAGTCCAGAATGATTTCTCTCTCAGCACAAGGGAGAATCAGCCATGGAAGGGCAGGATGGAGGACACAAAAGATAAGTTGAGAAAAAAATGTGCAGTTATACCTAGAAAAGTCCTGTGGGCTCAGGGAGCTGCGAGGGTCTAGGAGTCTCAAAGGTCCCCTGACGTGGAGTCTTTATTTTGTGCATGAACACAGCCTGTTTCTTCAGTTCTTGGCCTATTTCCTCTTCCAAATTGTGACCAGATGCATGTTAAATTAGGATTAACGGAGCTCCTTCGTGGCGTGTTGAATTTGAGCTGGCACTGTAATAGTTTCATAACACATCATTCAACCTTTCCAAGAGGTTAAGAATTATATACTTAAAGCTTTAGTGTATTTGTCCACAGTCTGAATGATTCCAAATGGGAATGAGCCGTCTACTCCGTTCAGTGCAGGCTGGTTTAAAAAGTGAGCAATGAGCATCTAGTGCCTGTTTAGAACCCAGTGGCATTTTTAACAAAAACATCCAATTCTTGCTCGAATTAGCTGGGCTGCCCTCACTCACTGCAGCCACAGTTTTTGTACCATATATTTGGGTTGAATTCTTTGTGCATTACTTATTTCCTGGAAAATCTTTAGAGGCGTCTGGACCGCCTAGTTATAAAAATTATTGCATGTATTTTCAGTGCATATTAAATTAGCCCCCCAGACTGATAAAAGGTTTAGAAGCTATTATTCTTTATTCTTCAGTTTACTACGGTCCTGGAGTAATAGCTTTCTATTAAAGCTTATTGATTGCTCCCACTGTTAACTAGCAAGTTGGTATATAAAAATAAAACAGAGAAATCTGCCATTTCTTCCTTGTTTCTTTGTGCAGCACATGGCCCTTGAGTAGATTTCAAAGGACCCGTGTTGGCTGTACTGCGAGGAACCACTGGGGGTTGGGGAGGTTTGGGTTCAGTTGTTTATTTTTGCTTGCTGCTCAGTTCTGTATATCCGAGACCTTACAGTTTTGAGAAAGATCTGGTACAATTTTTTCTCTCTCTTTTTTTCTAAAAGAGAAAAACAAGAGGTCTAGTCTGGGAGAGTGTCCTGGATTAGTAGCCCCGTGGGTTGTATGATTCACACATCCATTCGTTTCATAAATAGTTCTTGACCACCTACTATGTGCCAGGCCCGGTTCTAGGCACAAAGGATGTAGCAGTGAGCGTACAGACGGAGGGCGGCCTCTCATGATGCTTACGTTCTAGTGCTGGGGAGACGGATGATAAATGTGTAAAGAAATAAAGGTGTACTCTAGTAGATGGTGATAAATGCTGAGAATAAAACAAGGCACGGATGAGGTAGAAAACGTGGTGGTGAATTTTACGTGTCCGCTTAACTGGGTCACAGGTATCCAGATACTTGGGTAAGCGTGATTTCAGGGTATGACTATGAGCAGTTTCTGGATGAGATGAGCATTTGATGATGCTCATTAAAGATGACCTTTCCTCAGGGTGGACTGAGTAAAGCAGAGGGCCCTCCCCAATGTGGGTGGGCATCATCCAACCCATTGAGGGCCTGAACAGAACAAAAAGGTGGAGGAGGGGAGAATTCTTTCTCTCCGCCTGACTGTTTTCCAGGCCGGGCCATTGGTCTTCTCCTGCCCCTGCACTGGGACTTAGCCTGTCAGCTCTCCTCATTCACAGGCCTTTGGACTTGGAGTGGACCTATATTCCCGGCTCTCCTGGGTCTTCAGTTTACAGACTGCAGATCTGAGGACTTCTCAGCCTCCATAACCACATGAGCTAACTTCTTATAATAATGTGTATATATATCCTATTTGTTGTTGTTAGTGCCATCGAGTTGATTCCAACTCCCAGAGACCCTGTGCACAGCACAGCAGAACCCTGCCTGGTCTTTTTGCGCCACCCTCTCACCTTCCAGTGCTGTATCAGAAGATGCTCCTCTGCTATTCATAGGGTTTTCATGGCCAAGTTTTTGCGGAGTGAGTAGCCATGTCCTTCTTCCTAGTCTGTCTCAGTCTGGAAGCTCCATTGAAACCTGGGTGACCCTGCTGGTATTTGAAATCCCAGTGGCATAGCTTTCAGCATCACAGCAACACGCAACCTGTGTATGCAACCACGCATACTGTGGAGACAGTATAACAACCAACAGATGAGTGGTGTGGTTCCCAGACCGGGAAACTAACCCAGATATGGCAGTGACAGTGCCAATCCTAACCACTAGACCACCAGGACTGGCCATATAAATCCTAGAGGAGATACATATATATATATATATATATATATATATATATATGTATATCTCCTATTGGTTCTGTTTCTCTGGAGAACGCTGACTAATATGAAGAGTGATAGGCATTTTTTAGATCAGGAAGTCAGGGAAAGCCACTCAGATGGATGATATTTCAAACGCTAAGGTGATGAGGGAGCCAAGAGAACTCAACTGGGGCTCTGGGCTTAGCAAATAGGACACCTTAGCCTGATCATAGACAACACTCACACAGGTGTTTTTGGAGCATCTACTAAAGAGCATAGCATTACATTAGATCCTGGGAATAGAATGATCAACAAAACCATAAAACACAGCCTCTGCTTCTTTGGGGAGCCCACAGTTTAGTGAGGGGATCATCCTGTAAAGACAATATTGGGCAGCCTTCAAGTCTCAGAAGGACGAATGGGCTCCGTTAGTCAAAGGGTGTTGCAGGAAGCTGGGAAACAGAGCTCCCTCTGTTTGCTGGAGTTGACCTCTGAGCTGAATCTCAAAGAGGAGTCGAAATTTTGCAAATGGCAAGCAAAGGGACCTTTCCTGCCACATTCCCTGAGTGGCACTTGAGTTCAGCAGTGGGAGAGCCCAGGAGGCAGGGAGTGCCTGAGAAGAAGCCTGTGGGGACAGGGTTGAGTTGATGGAGGAAGCAGCTTTTATTGGGTGGATGCTGGCGATTTGAAGGGTTTTAAGAAAGGAAGCAATTCTGTCAGCTATTTGCTTTGGAAAGATAGATCTGGCAGCCATGTAGAAAATAGCTGGGGGAAAGAACTGAAGAGAAAGAGAAATGGCATGGCTCTGACTCCCGGTCTCCTCATCTGTACCATGAGAGCCATGGTTGAGAGGATCCCTAAATTAGCAACCAGCTCTAAAATTTGGGAACACTAAGATATTAGTGAGTAACTTAAATGTGTTCTCTCTCTCAGACGCAGATTTTAGACTTTTCTGAACTAGCTTGTGGTTTCGTCAATGACTAGCAATGAGTCCTACCTATTGGCTGTGGAAAATAAAGCATCCCTATTTTTTAACAAAATGATGCTTTTATCTCAGCTTGCCCCAATGGGATTTGCATGTGTGTATCTTTGTTTCTAAGATTAGCATCTATTTTTTTCTTCCTTTTCCCTCTCTCTACAAATAAAAACGAGTTTTGTATTTGTTGCATTCATTCCAAGTACAGCTGTCTTATCAAAAATAATGATCCCACCTTGAAATATTTGGGCCCAAGAAATGCAGAGGTGGAGCAGATGTGGGACTTACGCACTTCATTTTTATCCTCGTGTGAGATTCTATAAAAACCCGGGCTACACAAAATAATACAGAGAAGAGAGACACAAAAGGGAGCTTCTAGGACACGCTGAAGATCATTTGTAGGAAAGGGGTTCAGCGTGCGTCTAAGGGAATGTTCTGGAAGCTTTCATGAAGAGTTCAGCTTGCTTCTAAAGGAATACTCTGGAATTTTCCATGATACCTGAAGTGAAGTTCATGTGTGGCTGGTTGCAAGTCTCTAAATAATTTGATGTAGTGCCTTACCTTTATTTCAGGGAGCAGACTAGAGGATGATTCTCTCTACCTCAAGTTTCTGTGATACACATGGATGAAACTGGGTGAGGCGTTGTCGTGGAGATAGGCAGCTGTCTACCAAAATGCGAGCACCTTCTTCCAGAGTGGAGAGTTGTCACTGGGAGGCTCATGTCCCCCCTACCCAGGACTACATTTCTCAGGCTCCTTTGCACCTAGGTGTCCCCATGTGACCAGATGCTACCGATGAAATGTAAGTGGTGGTTAGGAAGCCAGTGTGTGCTCTCCATCACCTCTTCTCATCCACCAGCTGGGCAAAGGAGAGCAGAGCCACCAGATGGAAGGACCCTGGATCCCCGAATCATCAAGAGAAGGAGGGCCACGTGCCAACACAAACGCCCACACCAATCTGTTACATGAGCACTAAATAAGGTGGCTGTTGAGATCTCTTATTTCTAATAGAAATAAACTTATGTTGTGCTAGCCATGTGAAGGTGAGGGTCTGTTAGGGCAGCTGGCATGACCCTAAATAATACAAAAGCCAACTGAGGAGACTCGTTTTTGGATGTTGGTGCTGGTGGCTGAGGGACATTGCTCCCCCTCTGGGCCTCCGTTCTCTTGCTTGTCATTTGAGAGTTTTCTCACTGGATGGTGGTGAAGTCTCCTCACTATACCTCTGTGACCTGTGAGGTGTCGTTTAGACCTTGTAGAAAGAACCAAGTTGAGCAGCTTGACCTTCAATTTATAAACTGGGCATAACATAATACTTCCTCTCTGGTTACGATGAGGATTGCAGGAACTACAACCCATGGGTCACTCTGCACAGTGCCACCACGTGTCAAGTGATGACTATGATTACTGTTGTTGTTACTGTTATATTACGATACAATTCTGCTGAACTTGCAATACTGGGAAGTGAGTGTTATGACTGTTCTTTCCGTTTCCGAGGAAGGAAACTTCACTAACATTCCAGTCGCTCAGAGATGGTGTCCGGACTCCTGGTCTTCTGCCTCCGATCTTTTCCGCCACCATGCTGACCTGCTAGATGCTGCCCTACATTCCCATTAGACACTATAGCTCAGTGTTCAGCATGACTCAGAGCAAGAGTCAAACACATCCAAATGAAAGTCGTTTGAGCTAATCGGCTTCTCCTCCAAGACAGATTTCTTTTTGATAGGCAGCGGGACACGAGGCAGGAACGGCTCGTTCTGCATCCTGTTGTATAAATAGGGATGAGACAAATGGCTTGGTTAAAATAAGCATGGGCCTGAAACTTTATCAAAACTGGAACCAAATCCAGACGGACTTTATTTCTTTTTTCCATTTCCTTCTCTCTCAATTATTATTCTTTGAGGAATTAAAAAAAAAAAGCTCATTCCAATTTTGTTCTCTGCAGTCACTCATTCTGTCCAAAAGAACAGGCAAAATGTATAGAAAATGTAAATGGAGAGGAGAAATAAAAATACTCATTGGGATTAAAAAAAGAAAGAAAACTCAAGAAATAATATGCATTCTGGTTTGTGGGAATTCCCCTGGAGTGTTGATTCTCAACTCCTCCGTATGGAGGTTATGGCTCAGGGTCAAGTTCAGGGAGCTCAGCCAAAAGGATTGAGGTTCAAGCACCACTAATAAATATCGCTCCTTGCCAGACGAGTGATAGCTCCACCTTTCCCAGGGCAGAAAGGAGTTATGGTGACTCAAACAGACTTCGCTATTTGCTATTTGCTTGAGAGCTCTCGGATGTCCCGTCAGAGGGGCTCAAAGCTCAGACTTATCTAGTCAAGTCCATTCCCCCTCTTTCTTTCCATGGACACAGAGCAATCTTTTCAACTTTCCAGAGCTTTAACTGGGAAGGCAATGAAACCAAGAAGTGAGTTCCTCATCATTAAGAGTATTCAAGTACCGAATGAGCAGCTATTTGGCAGGCTCACTGGAAGCAAGATCCAAAATCAGTTGAAGCATTAGACCAAGTCACTAATTCCCAAGCACCAGTTTCTGTACTGGCCGCAGGTCCTCTTTGAGTTGGGGATGCATCTGTAGGGAAGGTACTAGTGTAACCCATTGAGCTTCGGATCAGCCAAGGTGTTTCTTGACGTCTCCTCACTCTGAGAAGCCATGATTCTCAGACACAGTAATAGCATCGTGCTCCGGATACCTGCTCACAGAACATGTCTGGATGGGGAGATAGCATGGAAAACAGTCATGTATCAGCTTTATTAGAAATCAGATAAAAAGATAAGATTCATCTAGAAAAAGATAGATACACTTTTCTTAAGTAATATTTGAAGACGACGAGCAGCCATGACTTGCTTTGCCGTGTACTGAAATATATTGTAAGACAACACTGACTGAAATCATATGGTAAGAGTACAGACATGGCATAAACCAGTCAGTGGGACGAAGTAGGAAGCCGGGACAGCGTGCGAGGACCTCAAAGGGTCTGCCCTGCTCGGCGTACTCCTAGGATCAAGTGAGTGCCTGGCATAGAGTAACAATTAATAAATATTTATTGAGTGAATAGAAAATGGGAAATAAGAAGGAGAATGCTTGTTTAATAAAAGGGTTTAGAATAATGACTTTGTGATTTAGGAGGAAATCAATTTAGACGCACGTTGTACTTTGATGGGCAGACTTACATATGAAAAAATGTAAATATTCACTTAAAAATCAACTATTTATCAGAATTGTGGAAGACTGTGAACATTCTGAACTTGAAGCAATGGAAGAAATCACAAAGGAAAAGACTAGTATTTTACTATATATAAAAAATAAACAGCATAGGATAAAATCAGAAATAGAAACAACAGGACAACAGAATTAGAAGAAAATGCTTTATAAAATATGACATTAAAAGACTTATTTTACATGTTTACATTCAAATTTACAAATAAAAAATACCAGGACTCCAATAAGTAACAAAGGAAAGAATGACAGACTTCAAATAGAGTAAATACAAGTAGTTAATAAGTGGAGAAACAACGCCTCTGCGTTGTAATGAAAGAAATGTAAGTTAAAGCAAGCTTGAGGTTCACACTGCAGAAATGGATTAATGACGCACTGGTCATCTCCAGGGGAATCTTATCCAGGCCCTGAAAGTGATCAATGTGAGGCATATGTAAAACCTTAATGAAAAGTTTATGATAAAAACTGAAACAACGAAAAGTCAAACACAAAGGAAAGTATACAATCTGATTATGATTATGTGACATGTTGAAAGAATTATGTGAAAATGAAAATAGTTTTGTTGAGGGGGCTGGATGGGATGTTACAAATGGAGTTGTTTTTTCCAAAATTATCACTAGTGCTGTTAGAGTACTAAAAAAAACAAAGGGAAATGGTCACATAGCATCATGGATGCATGCAAAGTAGGAAAAGAATAAGTCATTCCAAGTCACCAAGGAGTACCAGGGCCGGGTACCAGCCATGCACAGGATTGTCCGGCACCCCAACCCCACCGAGGATGCTGGCGGGAGGGAGGCTGTGTGTGTGTGTGTGTGTGTGTGCGCGCATGCGTGTGTGTATAAATGTGTGTATGTGTCTTTTGCCCAGCACTGTGTCAAGACCAGCCTAAGGGCAGTGACTAATTGCCAAACCAAACTGATTGTTGTGCATGTATATGAACTAAATTTAACAACTGACTTCTTGACTTACTGGCTGGCAACTTTGGGCAGATGATTTAATCTTTCTGCATCTCAATTTCTCCATCCGTGAAAAGGGAACAATATTCTCTCTCTCTTAGGATTAGTAGAAACGTAACTTACACCATCTGGCAAATATTACCTACCTTCCCTGATCCTGATAAAATTTAAATACCAACAGTTCAATTAATAATTGAATTATTAATAACATAATAGCAGCAAATAATTTAATTATGATAATTTAATTATGATAATGCACCCATTCTTATATAGGACAGACACACAGACACACACACACCCCCCTACAGTCTTTGGACTGTACCTACTTGGGTTTGAATCTCGGCTCAGCCATTTACAGGCTGTGTGGGGGCCGGCCCTGTGGCCAAGTGGTTAAGTTCGTGCGCTCTGCTTCAGCGGCCCAGGGTTTCGCCAGTTCGAATCCTGGGAGTGGACGTGGCACTGCTCATCAGGTCATGCTGAGGCAACGTCCCACATGCCACAGCTAGAAGGACCCACAACTAAAAATACATAACTATGTAGCAGGGGGCTTTGGGAGAAAAAGGAAAATATAATCTTTAAAAAAAACAAAAAGGCTGTGTGACCTTGAGTAAGTTGCTAAACCTCTCTCAGCTTCAATTTCTTCTGTAAAATGAGGATCATAATGGTCATCTAACCCAGAAAATGCCTGGGAGGATTGATTGCCTTCCAGTGACCATAGATTTGTATCTATTTGCCTGTTGGAGAGAGACATGGCGTTAACCAAATCTCATTGGAAAGCAAGAAAGGACGTCATCTGGATGGAAACGGGGAGGCAGGTCATGGTTTTTCAAATATTATTCTTGGGTCCTGCTGACAAAGTTCTCATCAAGTCATTGCTGCGCAGCAAGGCTGCCTCGGCGTTCTGGGTCCATCCTGGCCACCGGCCGCATCCTGCTCAGAAAAGGAGAGGTATTCTGGGGCTGCTTGGGCACAGTGCTCTTCCCCAACTGGCGGTGCCCACCATCAGCAAATCAGCTTCCCTTCTCCCGGCTGAACACCCTGGTGCTCAGTGGGATCATTTTCTCACCCCAGTGCAAGTGCTGTCCATCATCCACTTCAGGAGCTTGACATCTGGGACTCACGCCGAGAAAGCAGGGAGAAAGCGCCAGGCAAGGAGGAAAACCAGCCTTGGCCTCTCCGGGAAAGACTGGAGGTTCCTGGAATTGGGGACACACCACTGAACCATGGAGCTGAGGGAACAAAATGACCTCAGCCACCCGCTGGGCGCTACTGGGTGCAGAACTGGTTTAGGGCTGCCTCCCTGGGAGCCTGGCCAGTGCTCAGTGTTCATTTGTTCAATGAATGAATGAATAAGGAGGCTGAGAACCAGAGAGGGGAAGCAGCTTGCCCAAGGCCACAGAGCTAGTCAGAGGCCAATAAGGTGGAGAACCCAGGTGGCGTTCCTCTGGTCCCGTGATGATCTTCCCCTTTGTCATGTGGAGTCACAGCCCGCATTGTGCATAAATGGCGAGGCCAGTGCTTACCAAGCCAGCTTTCTTGGGAGTCAGGAGTCCCCAGGCTGTTTGGTCCCCATTGGCTCCTGCCAGAGAGGAACCTGGGCCTGGCTCAGCAGGGCCCTAGACGGGGTGACCACACTTCCTGTAGGTTCTGTTTTCTGGACCTCTCCCCCATTTCCACTGTGTGTCATCTCCACTATTTGCGTTTTGACAGAGCGTCAGGACATGGCTGGGCTGGCACTGAGTGGGGGCCTCCCATAAGCCAGGGCCTTTCCAGACTTGTCTTGCCTGGTCCACAGAGTAGCCCCAAGTGAAACACTGGTTGGGCCAGTGCTGCCCATGTGACAGATGAGGAAACTGACCACACAGAGCAGAACGCCATCCCCAGGCTCACCCGCCGGGAAGTCACAGCCCCAGGCCTGGAACAGATGTCTGTTTTCTGACTCCAGACCTGGCGGCTCCCTGCTGCATGCTGACGTTTAAGTGCAGTACCACGAGGAAGGGGACCTGAGCAAACAGATGAAGCCCCGAGAAGCCCAGAGATGGGAACTAGGTTGAATCTGCTACACCCATTCCAACGCATTGGGTCTGTGTAGAGAAAGCTTCTGAGGCCTGGACAGAGGCTTCTGACTGGTAGCAACACCTGATCGGGAAGCAGGATTCTAAGAGAGAGAGTGCACACAGCCACTCAACAAATCCGTCCCGAGCCCGGGGGCTGCTTTGTGACGTTCGTGGACCTTAGGGAACTTTTGTCTCTGTGGGCCCCTTCCTCCATAAAAACATAGTTAAAGTTTGTATTGGTATTTGTTATATTATTAACTATATTAGTCATTATGATTTTTTCTTTTTGATTTTAAAAGAAATTACAATTAAAATATGTTTGTGGGCCCCTAAAAGTACCCTGGGCACTGCCGACTATGCCTAATTGGAGAAGTCGGCCCTGCTGAGCCTGCGCTGTGTGCACACTGCATGGAGGGCCCGAAGGACGAAGTCGCAGGCTCTGCACTTTAGAGCTCTCAGGCCGGAGGAGCGGGAGGATGTGCTCTGAGATAACTACAGTCACAGGCAATGGAGAGGGCTGTCCCCATCACACAGGGACAGGGAAAGCCCCGAGGGGGTCCCGGAGTGAGGGACTCTCAGGAGGTCTTCCTGGAGGAGGCTGGCACAGCAGCTCTGGGTTTGGGGGAGGCTCCCCACCCACATCTCCCTTCAGGGAGCAGCCCCAGATACAGAGGAAGACGACAGGCATGGAGGACAGTCCCCCAACTCCCAGAGTGATCACCATGAGAGTAGAGAAGGCTTTACTCTTCTCTCCTCTGCCCTTTTCCTTCAGGAAGAGTTTAAAGAAATGTAACAAAATAGAAAGAGAACGAAGGAAGGAGGGGAGGGAGGGAGAAAAGAGAGAGAGAGGGGAAGGGAGAGAGAAGCCCTCCCCCATGTTGGCACAGTTATCATTCATGTTGATGTCAACACCTCCGCGAAGACAGGTAGCCGGGAAATGCTGCCGCGAGAGGCTTTGAGGGCACGCAGCGGGGCCCCGGGTAATTACTGTGGCCTAGTTATTTCTCTGGGAAGGGAAGAAAAGAGTCCAGCACCCGATCTGGTTTTTTTTCTTTTTCTTAATAGGTGAAGTTGAACCTAAAGCACTGTAATTTTAATCAAATCTTTCCCATCTGCATGTAGTGTCTCCGAGAAGTTGAAGATTTAAGTGTATGTTGTAGGGTTCGTGGAATTGTCCCAGCGGGGGAGGGAAAAGGGGCAGAGCAGTGGTAATTATGCTACACTTAAAGGTATTTTGGTTGCCAGGAAAGGCTCTTTTTTTTTTTAATCTCCTCTTTCCCTCATTGAGGGCTCGGATGATGACATGGACAGGAAGGGGAAAAGAGAATGCAGCAGCCAAGAGGATGAGCAAGAGGGAGAGAGAGGAAGCTGCCATTTTCAGATTGGGGGAAGGTTGGAACCATGTGGAAAATGAGAAAGTGATGCTCTGAGGGCCCCGATCTAGGGTGAAGATGGACTAACATCTCTAACACACACACACGGGAATCCCCTCACCTACAGACACATCCAAACACACACATTTACAATACGTGACACAACCCCCCACTCACCCTACACGGACACAGGGAATATGTGCACACTTCGTGGACAGACACACACAAGACTAAGCTAGCAGCCCAGCACGCAACAGACTGTACCACACCTAGGACACCCCAGCACACCCCCAAGCATTCCTACACGCACAAACGTCGATGTGCACACGCATAGACCCACAGTGGCCCAGCACTTAAATGGCTGCAAACACACACTGTTAACATATGCACAGAATACACAGACACACCACCAACACACACACGCAGCCTGTACCCAGGGGCGTGCAGGGAGCTCACACCAAGAGCCTTCAAGGACATACAGAATTACCCAGGTAAATCTGAAATCCCCAGGCCGAGGCCCAAAGGGAGTGGGGTTTGGGTAAACGGCGGGTACAGGTGGAATGTGGAGGGGGGATAAATCTGTGTGCCATTTGGTTTTTTTATGAGCTTTTAATTTTAGAACAGATGGATTTAGAGAAGAGTTGTGAAGACAGGGCAGAGAGTTCCCAGGTACCCCACACCCAGCTCTCCAGCCGTTGACATCACACATTACTTTGGTGCATTTGTCACAATTAACGAAGCAATATTGACTCTCGATTTTAGAGTTGTGAGAATTCCTTAACCCTCACACCCCCCGACATTGCAATGATTTGAACACTTAATATTCCAAACAAGCTGCCATTTAGAGATCTCTTCAGAAACTTGTGTCCTGGAATTAAGAGCCTCAGATGTCATTGTCACTGGTGAATGTGTGTTAGTGTAGCAACAGCCTTTGTCAGCGCCAATCTCCAACAATTTCAACCAAGGTGGAATTTGCAGATGCGTACTGACAACTCTATAGATTCTGGCCCTGAAATGTGGCCACATACTCTCCCTTTTTGTTCAATAGCATGCTTTTCCAAATCAAAACCTCCCACAGGAAGGTAGAATTCGCTTTTATCATGGAGTTCCAAGAGGGAAAAGGGTCAGTTGTTATGAAGTACTGTCACCTAATTTGACAAATAAATTGAGAAGAGGGCAATTCCATCAGAAAACCAGGCAGAAAGGGCCTGTCGCAACATCCTTAGCTCTAACATCTCTCTCAGGTTCCTTCTCCTTCCCACTCAACTCCATACTTCATCTCTACAGATCTCAATATTACCTGTCTTTTGAAGCACCAGCAAAGTGCCACCTCCTCCAAGAAGCCTGCCTGGGTGCCATTTGTCCTCTCACCCACTCTTGGAACACTTGACCCCGTGTGTATTTAACACCTGCCCCCTAGCATCAGGGTTTGCTGGGCCTGTCAAATCTCCTGTGCTCGCTTCCTAGGTCTGCCATAACCAAGTACCATGAACTCAGTGGCTCAAATAACAGAAATCTGTCTCAGTTCTGGAGTGCAGGAGTCTGAGATACGGGTGTTGGCAGGGTCAGTTCCTTCTGAGGGCTGTGAGGGAGAATCTATTCCACGCCTCTCCCCTAGCTTCTGGCGGTTTGCGGCCCATTGTTGGTGTCCCCCAGTTTGTAGACACACTGCCTGGTCTCTGCCTTCCTCTCACATGTGGCCCTTCTCCCTGTGTGCATCTCTATCTCTGGGCTCAAATTTTTATAAGGACACCAGCCATATTGGATTAGGGCCCACCTTTATGATCTCATCTTAACTTGATCATCTGCAAAGACCCCTTTTCCAAATAAGGCCACATCCACAGGTACTGGGGATGAGGACTTTGACATCTTTGGGGTGAACACAATTCAACCGATAACATCTTCCCGCTAGGCTCAAGCACCACAATATGTAGCCTCCATTTTTATACCCGTTTTGTTGCATAGAAAATCCACATCACTGCTGGACGTGGAGCAGAGGAGGAGCAAAGGTTCCCTTAATTAGCTCACCATAGAGACAGCCAGTGCAGAAATGTGATTGCATCCACTTCAAAAAGGAAATTATTGGATCCAGCCAGATGGACCAGGAGACACCGGCATTCTGAGGTGTTAACTCCAAGCAAAATCCTCTTCAGAAGAGAGAAAAGTCTTTTAGATACGGTCCCGTTAAACGCCAGTATTTGGGCAAATGATATCGTCCCACATGTAACACCAACTCACCCATTGGCCTACTCTCTGCTCCCTGGCCGCTGAAACTCCAACTCCTTGATAAACTGTCATAGCAAACCCCGGCAGTGCCCAGAAAGCTCTGGCACATTAGCGAGGGCCTGTGGAGCAGAGAGTGGGCAAAGGAGATGGCAACCTTCCCTTCCTCCACCAGGACTTAGATCAACTGGGCACAGAGAAGTTGTCTAATCTACCCAAGTCACTCAGCTAGTACGTGGCAGTACAAGGTATGCAGAGTGCAAGCATTCTGCTCCAGAGTCCATGCACTTGACCACTTAGCTAGGCTGCAAGAAATTATTGAAGACTAAATCTAGGTCTTAAAAAAAAAACAAAAACAGGCTAGGTGGCAAGGAGAAGGAAGGGTGTTCCTAGAGAAGGGAAGAGCATCAGGAGAGGAGCGGCAGCTGGAAAGTAACAAGGATGCCCAGAGTCTCGGATGGCACAAAACCCAATGGAACACGGCCTTAGCTTTGTCCACATGTCTGCATGTGCAAAAGGAAAGTTCAAGTGCTGGGGGCTGTGTTCTAGCGCTATCCAGAGCCCAGCCAGCTGGGAACACCCTAGGTGAGTCTACACTTCTTTATAATCTGCAAGACCTGAGCAAGACCTCAGACCTTGCTTGACGGGATGAATCCAACAGGGGGGTCTGAAGGGCACTGCGCCTAAACCCATCCGAGATGTGGGGTCAGAGCCAAAGCAACCCCACATTCCAATAGGAAGAGTTTTTTTTTTTTTTTAAATTAAGAAAGAAAGAAAAGCCCTCCCATGGAGCAGCCAATCCAGAGCAAGGGGCCACCATGACTTCTCCAGCAAATTGGTATGAACTTTCTTACCATCGACAGTGCAGGCAGCTGGCCCCGTTGTCTGCCTCTTTACAAAATCCAATATTTCCCCTTCTGTTATTCTTGGCACAATGACAAGAAAGGAAGAAATAAAAGTTCCCCTTTTTAATGAAGCTGTTGAGGATCTTTTTTTTTTTTTTTTTATCGGAATTGACATGACCATTACCATTTTGATTCCGGTTCTGACACAAGAGTCACATAGCAACATGAACCTCTCCATGGCAACCTCCCCACTCTTCACACAAAGACAATCTTGACAGTTTAACATTCAATAAAAAGTACTTTTAATTAAAAGATGACTAAGAACTGGCAGCACAAAAAATATATTGAACACATATTTTCAACTGTTGTTAACATTCCTTTATAAAGGAAACTACCACCCTAAGCCTGTCTTCTGAAAAGAATGGTCATCTGCCTTGAAGGAGGCATGGAAAGATTCATCCACACAAAGAGATTAAATCCTGTCCGACAAACCTTATAATTAAGTGCCTGCTAAAGGCCCGGTCTTATCCCACATCCTGAGGGCAAATACTGGAATGAACCCTTGACAGTGTACTGTGTGACAATTGCAACAACAATGACAGCATCATAATAATTACCGCCAACTATGGAGGGTTGGCTGTGGGCTAGACCCTGTGCTAAGTGTGGTGCCTGCATTTGATTTCAGATAATCCTCAGGAGAACGGTTGTTACTTCATTTTACACCCGGGAAACTAAGACTCAGAGAAGATAAATAACTTGCCCAAGGTCACACACATGAGCTGTGGCCGAGTCAAGACCCAAATGTGGAGACTGGAACTCTGGTCATGCTGTCGTTCTGTTTCGTGCTTTAGGAGGAGGGAGAAGCAAAACGTCCAGGGCACTGAAGAAGGCGTTCCAGAGGCAAGCGCGTCACATGTGTGGGTGTGCACGTGTGTGCGTGTGTATGTGTGATGTCAGGTCTTCAATGAGAAAGTAAAGCCTAGTGGCTCAGAACACAGATGCCACCCGGCTGAAACCCTGGCTGTGTGGTTAATTATTATTACAAATAATAACGGTATCTCTCTGTTACAAGAAGCATATAAGTTAATATATCTAAAGAACTTAGAATAGTGCCTAACCCCTAGCAATCATTATTAATGTTAATATTATTATCATTATTGTCTAGGATATCAACTCCAAGTGGTGGAAGAGAAGCATTAATAAATTCTGCCCAAATTAGGAAATGAGTTGAATCCATCATCAGAACTTTCCTTCTGACTCAAGTCCTTTTGGAAATATCATGGCCACACTCAGCTTGGGGCCAGGGCATTTTGAAGTGAGTTTTTTGGCTTTGAACAAGATAAACTATTCCAGGTGATAAGAGCAGGGAATTCTTTTTTTTAATACATGATGGCTGCAGGGTTGGTCCCTGGAATATAAAAAGTTAAATGACCATACAAAGTAAGCCCAAGATAGGGCACCATGGGGGTGCCTCATCCCTAAGTGTTTAATGAAAACCTGCTATTGTTATTAGTGAGGAAATAGCTATTTAGAATTTCCAGAGTGCATTCAAATACCTTATTAACCCCACTTTAGGGTGACCTGATAACCATTAGTGTTACTACCCCATTTTCTGAGATTGGAAACCCATAAGGGGTTTGGTGAAGAAGAAAGCAGGTCAGTTTTGGAGGTGCAAGTTTGAGGCACCCATGGGACATCCAAGGAGAGAGCTTGTCAAGCAAGAGAAAGAAAAACGTTCGTTTACTGTGAGCAACGTGGATTGTCATTTGATACCAATGAAGTGGTGGGAGCAGACACGCTATTGGGGTGGCAGGAAGGGAAAGGGGAAGGGGTAACTGGAGATAGCATCTGAGAACAAGGTCAGGATCCAGAGCAGGGCAGTCCGAGGGAGACATTGAGAAATGAAGTCAAGGCCGGCAGGACCTCGCGGGTCTCTTGCTCAAACCAGTCCTGAAGGCAGCTTCGCATGCAGGCTGCTCACTCACTGGGGCCCATAGGTCCCCTTGATGCTTAAGCACTCTGGATGTTCTGAGCTCAAAAATCAAGAGCCTGACCTAAGGCACTATTTGGGTGTCCACCAAGAAATGGGGAAATAAAGAGAATTTCCCCTCCACCCTGTGGAAAACTGCAGACTGACAAAGATCTCCATGGGCCACACTCCAAGCAACAGAGGTGCCATGCTTAGCAGAATTTTAGTAAGATTCAGGGGTAATAGAAAATGGTCACTCCTCTAAGACCAGGAACAAGACAAGGATGCCCATTCTTGCCACTGTTATTCAACATAGTATTGGAAGTCCTAGTTGGAGCAATTGGGGGAGAAAAAGAAATAAAAGGCATCCAAATTGGAAAGGAAGAAGTAAAACTGGCACTATTTGCAGATGACATGGTGTAATATACAGAAAACCCTAAAGACGCCACCGAAAAACTATTAGAACTAATAAACGAACTCAATAAAGTCTCAGGATACAAAATCAATACATGTAAATGAACATATCACAGGTCAGCACAGCAAAGCACGGGACCTAAAATTGAATATTTGACCTCCCATTTGTATAAGCCCCTCGGCCACTCCGAGGGTGGGGAGTGAGCCACCTCTCAGCTCTCCCACTCGCCGTCTTGACTTGCATCTCTGATCTCCCAGAGCACTTCCCTCTCCCGCCTCCTCCTTTCCCTCCTCCTCCCCAAGCCACCGTGTCACCCCCAGCTAGACAATCGGGATGAACAGCCTCCCTGGCAAGTCGTCTCACTTACTAGGCAGAGCTCCCCCTTTCTCCTGGACTGTTCTGGGGGCTCCCCTTTTCAGGCCTGAGGGTTGGGGGCCCTCATGGTGTCAGCTGCAGCCGTGTTTTCTTTGGCACTAAATGTCATCAGTCAGCGTGAAAGTTAATTTTAGGTGTCTACTTGACTGGGCCAAGAGGTTCCCAGACTTTTGGTCAAATATGATTCCGGGTGTGTCTGTGAGGGTGTTCCTGGATGAGATGAACGTTTGGATCACAGACTGTCCTCCATAATGCGGGTGGGCTTCATCTAATCCGTTAAGGACCTGAAAAGAACAAAAAGCTCATTAAGAAGGAATTCTCTTTCTCTGATTGACTGTCTTCAAGCTGGGACTTTGGTCTCCTGCCTTCGGACTCGAACCAGAACGATACCATCCACTCTCCAAGGTCTCCAGCTTGCTGACTGCAGATCTTGGGTTTCTCAGCCTCCAGAACTGTGTCAGCCAATTCCTTATAGTAAATATATATACAGAGAGAGATGGATTAGATAGACAGATTATACCTCTATCTGCTATCTATATCCATATCCATATCTATATCTACATCCATATCTATTCTCTCTCTCCTCTTGGTTCTGTCACTCTGGAGAGCCCTGACTAGTAAACTAATACAGTCAGTGTCACCAAATATGCACATACAGCCTTATATACAGTTGGGTTTGCTATAAAACTATCTACTTTGCAAAATCACACAATAAAACCACCAGGATTGTGAAGAAAAGGAGATTAGGGCCGCACACCCAAACCCCTGGTCAGTAAGGCATTATAAGAAAAGACGCTTTTGGGGTGATAAAAATGTTTTGGAACTTAATATAGGTGATGGCTGCACAACTTTGTGAATGTACTAAATGCCACTGAATTTTACATTTTAAAATGGTTAACCGTTATGTTATGGGAAATTCGCCTTTCTTTTTTTAAAAAAGATAAGAATTTTTTAAAATCTTAGCACAGCTTTACACATGTGAAATCTTTGAGAACTGCCTGCATACTGCAATAAATATGGCACTTTTCCTAGAAAAAGGCCTGAAGTTCGCTTCTGGAGTAGGCATCAGCAGAGACGCGGCTTATGAGTTACTGTGAGCTGGTGGGAGGGGGTTATCTGGAATTGGTTGGGAAGTTCCACGTGGATAGGTGTGACTCCTAGTGCACACCAGGCTTGAGGGAGCAGGCAGATGTGTGAGGGGTGTGCGTGCGTGCTGTGTGTTCCTATGCAGCTCCATCCAGCTGGGTGCTGAATTTTTTCTGCTTCCACCTAGTACTCACCGAGTGCTTCTCAGGGATGAAATCGTGCACATGCAAACACAAAACCCAAGCTGTGCTCAAGGGTTCCCTATTGGCTAGATTGTGTTGGGGCAAATTGGTGTTTTCAAAACAAGCATTAAAGCAGGACTGATTACTCAACAACAAAAAAATCAAACAACCCGATCAAAAAATGGGCAGGGGATATGAACAGACATTTCTCCAAAGAAGACACAGGGATGGCCAATAGGCACATGAAAAGATGCTCATCATTGCTGATCATCAGGGAAATGCAAATAAAACTGCTCTAAGATGTCACCTTACACCCATTAGAATGGCTATAATTACCAAGACAAAAAACAACAAATGTTGGAGAGTTGTGGAGAAAAAGGAGCCCTTATACACCGCTGGTGGGAATGCAAACCGGTGCAGCCACTATGGAAAACAGTAAGGAGATTTCTCAAAAAATTAAAAATAGAAACACCATATGACCCAGCCATCCCACTACTGGAGATCTATCCAAAGAACTTGAAATCAGCAATTCAAAGAGACCACGCACTCCTATGTTCATTGCAGCATTATTCACAATAGCCAAGACGTGGAAGCAACATAAGTGCCCATCAACTGATCAGTGGATAAAGAAGATGTGGTATATATATATATATATATACAGCCATAAAAAAGGATAAAATCGTCCCATTCACAACAACATGAAGGGACCTTGAGGGTATTATGTTAAGCGAAATAAGGCAGACAGAGAAAGACAATCCCTGTATGACTCCACTCATAGGTGGAAGATAAACAAACACATGGACGAAGAGAACAGATTAGTGGTTACCAGGGGGAAGGGGGGTGGGGGGTGGGCACCAAGGGTGAAGGGGTGCACCTATAATATGACTGACAAATAATAATGTAAAACTGAAATTTCACAAGGTTGTAAACTATCATAACCTCAGTAAAAAATAAAATAGAAAAAAAAAGTAGGACTGATTATATGGTCTTATTGAATTCTCACTGCAACTCCTTCTATAGAGGAGAAAACAGAGGGTCAGAGAAGTCCTCCTGCTTGTCCAGTCTCACACATAGGAACAGACTCAAGGAACAGAGTCCAGGCTTCTAGTTCCCCAGCTGTTGCATCTCCCCTTCCCACTACTGCCTCCCTCAACACGCAGAATAAGCAGATAACTCCTAGAACTGTGGGGAAGAGGGACCCAGGCCTCTATCCTAGAACGAGTGCGAGGAGATAGAAACAGTGCTGGGCCCATTGTCAGAGCGGAAGTCCTCACCCAGCTCTGCCCCTCACCAGAGGAAAATAACATTCACTGAGCCCCCACTCAGCCAGGCACCCAGCAGAAGTCGTGTCAAAATTATCAAAGCATCATGAATACCCAGTTCCCATTACGCTTACTGGGGAGACGAGGAGCCTGAGGGTCAGAGAGGGGACCACCCCAGCCCTGAGTTGCCCAGCAAGCCGGGAGCAGAGTAGAAGTTTCAACACAGGCTTCCTGACTCCAGGCCCACGGGCACCCTGCCTGCCTCGCAGCCCGTTTGGAGGGTTTGTCTGGCCCCCACCATTCCCCCAGGATCCCTGACTCCACTCCACTACCCCTGAAGTCACTTGGCCTTTAACATTGCTCCAAAGGGCAGTGTCCCCAGGGGCACATCAGCTCCCCCCCGTGCCTGTCTCAATTAGAGCAACAGCCTCGAGGTGAGGTTTGAACCCGTGCCTTCTGGCTGGGCGGCAGCCCTCCACGCCGCCTTGCCAATCAAAAGCAGCTGTCCCCTCTCCTCGGTGTCACGGCGTAATTGACTGTGGTTTGAGAGCATCGCCTTTATTACCTTTAACAGCCTCAGAGCCACTGATTGCCAGAGCTGATGGCTAATTTAATTTCTGTCAATACAGCACTGAGTGGCTTTAAAAGAACCATTATCTACAAGGGCGGTGCTTGAGGGGGATGTTAGTGGGTTCCCAAACTGAGTGCTGGCTTTCATATTTAGGTCATGGCGCGCTCGAAGCTGCAGGGACCTCAGCCATGTCTGGTCCACCTCTCAGTCTGCAGATGGGAGAGCTGAGGCCTGGATTGGTTAGGACTGCACCCCAGGTCTCACAGTAAGGGAAAACCTCTCCCACTGTGGTGCCCTACTCTGTACCCAGAAGGACCCACAGAAAAGGCCCAGCTGATGCTTTCACTGTCCTGTTTAAAAGCCTTTGCTGACACCATCTTCCCTGAGGGATGCCTGGCCTCCCAAGGGTGGGCCCTGCCTGTGCACCCGCCTCACTCCTTCTCCTCCCATGGTGCCCTTGTCCCGCAGAGCTGCCTGGCTTCCCTCTGGGCCGCCCACTCTCCCTCTGACCTTCGTACCTGGTTCTCCCTCTATGGGGAAAGTCCATTCTGACCTTGTCAACCCGAACAACCTCTCTTCATCCGCAAGAACACAGCTCCTCTTCTCCGAGAAGCTTCCCATTTATTTTATTCATTCAATCAACCAAACAATCATTGTTTATTTGTTGAAAACCTACCATACGTCAGGCACTGTGATTAGTGCTGACAATAAGATGGTGAGCAAAGCAGACGTGGTCTCTGCCCTTGTGGAGCTTAACACACACAAGGTGAGACCGATTCGAAACCAAATAACAGCACAAGGCCAGCTGTGGTAAGACCCCTGAAAGAGGTGACGCTGTGCCAAGAGAGGCTCTCTCAGGGGGAGCAGATCTGGTTGGGGGAGTCAGAGACCCGCTGTTTCTCTTCTCTCGTGACTGCCCAGACCCATGGCCTTTGTCACTCTGTGCTCTCACAGTTCTACTCATAGGTGAGCTGCTTGAGGATCTTAGCAACCAGCCCAGGGCTCAGGACCCAAAACATGCTTATGGAATAATAGAACGTTTCTCTTTCTTTTCTTTATTGAAATATTGACCAAATTAATATAAATGATGTTCAGTGCCCAGAGTAATGAGGACTTGTCTACCATAAGAGCTGGAAAAGTATTTTCCAAAGAGCAATATCCTCCACTGGAAACTGTCAAGGCTAGTCATCTATCCATCATCCATGCATCCTCCCATCCTTCCATGCATCCATTCATTTTTTCTATCCATCTGCCTATCCATTCATTTAGTTTATCCAACCATCCTTTCATTTAGTTTCCTCATCCATCCTCCCATGCATCCATCATTTATCAACTCATCCATCCATCCATCTATTCACTCGCCCATCCACCCATCCATCTATTTAATAAGCATTTATTGATTTCCTACTATTTACTAAGCACATGATAGATGCTAGGGAGTATAGAGAGCAATCATGCATGGCTTTTCACTGGCTAACTCTTTCTTGTCCCTCAAATCTCCTTAGAGCACTCCCTCTAGGAGTCTTCTCTCAATCCCACGGCAGTTAGGTCTCCTTGTCCCTTCCCTCTCCTGCTCGCCTTACCATCACACCAAGGACCCCATTTCCCACACTCTCTGCTACCAGTTAGCATAATATTTAGCCCAGTATTGTATTTGCTTAACTATGTTTGTGCCTCCCACAGAAATGTGAGCTCTTGCATTTTATTATCATTCCTTCGTCATAGTGAGGACTCCATTTGTATTCGTGAAGGATGAAAGGATAAATAAATGATAAATGTGAATAAATTAACATGGCCTTTACCTTAAGGGGTGAGCTTAACAGGTAGAAGCAACACCTGTACAAGTAATAACAGTGATAACGCCACGTTAGAGATGGACACAGCTTTGACCCTGAGGTCGAAGAGGGGCTGAAGAGGGCTGGGGCCATTCCAGTCCCACAGAACAGAAAGGACAAAGGCATGGAGTATGGAAAACACAGATTTGGAAGGAAAAAGCAACACTATCCACATGAGCTCAGCTCTGGCTATATGAGAAAACGCAGGGAAATGAGACTTCGAAAGTTTGATAGACTTCATCTCACCAGCCAACGGTGTTATCCTTTTTAAACAGCCAACTGGTGTCCTTTCCTAAAATCTTAGACCTGACCCCAATTACCTAAGTGATGAAGTGGGATTGTCACTTCATTAAATTGTCGCAATTTTAACGGCATATGTAATATAACGGGAAGCCAACAGATGTAAACAATGAGGTTATTTTGACAGACCCGAAATAGGAAAGTAGGGATTATGAATCCATCAACGTCTTACATCTGCCCAGGTCTACACAGTAGAGAAAAATCCCGATTGACTCTGATGAGTAGTTGCAAACGGTAATGGGTTCTTAGTTGTTTCGACAACCTGCCTTGCACACTTAGGATATTTTTAATTATATGGACTCTGAAGCTTGAAAGAGGAGAAGGGAGAAATTTTAGTTTCAAATTTGAATCACCAAGAATACTAACACCCAAAGATTTGGTAGTTGCTAAAATGCTATAATAGAAGGTGTTGTCACAATGGCATCTTGGCGACCCACAGCTGACTCTTTAAACAAGGCAGGCACTGAACCCCACTCTAGAGAGTGCAGACCTGGAGGAGGGAGCAATCCAACAAAGATGCTGAAAGTGGAATTGGAAAGAATTTGGTGGCAGGCTGGATATCAGGCAGGAAGGAGTTTCCCAGGCACCAAGAAGAGGTGTTTCAAAGTTTTGTGACACACACATCCTTTCCAATTGTAGGCAAAGACAGTTTCAAGACAAGTGTCAGAGGCCAACTTATATAGAAATGTTTGGTGCTTCCTCCAGATAAGGTGGAGGTGAACACATTGATGGGTGCTTAGGCAACAGGGTGGATGAAACAGAAATAGGACTGGTTTCAGGAATGAAGGTTGGGTTAGTTCCAGACATGCTGAGTTTGGGGGGCCTGTAAGACCTTCGAGTGGAGTCTCTGGGAGCCAGACATGAATGAAGGTGGGTCTGGAGCTCAGGTGACAAGTAGATGCTGGAGGCAGGGATTTGAGGGTCTCTGGCTTGAAGGTGAAAGTTGAGGTCGTGGAAGTGGATGAGGTTGTTCTGGGAGAGTTTACTGTGAAACACAATAGCCAGAGACAGAATAGACACCATTCATTGTCTGTCCACCAGCCACTCCTCATCTACTCTGTCTTCGCTGCTCACACAACTCCAATTTTGGGTTCAGCCAGCGGAATGGTATGTTAGTTTCCTAGGATTGCCACAACAAATTACCGCAAACTCTGTACCTTAAGACAACAGGAATTTATTGTCTTAGTTCTGGAGCCCGGATATGAAAATCAAGGTGTCAGTAGGGCTGTGCTCTCTCAAAAGACTCTAGGGGAAGACTCTATCCCTCTTTGCCCCTTCCAGCTTTTGGGGGCTCGTGACAATCCTTGGCTTGCAGCTGTATCTCTGCCTCTGTCTTCACCTGACCTTCTCCCCTATGTCTCTCCTCTGTGTCTCAAATCTTGATCTCTTTTCTCTTATAATGACACCAGGCATTGGATTTAGGGCCCACACTAAATTCAAGATGATCTCATGTTGAGATCCTTAACTTAACTACATCTGCTAAGACCTTATTTCTAAATAAGGTCACGTTCACAGGTAAGGGAGGTTAGGACACGGACATACCATTTTGAGGACACAATTCAACCCACTACAAAAGGTGACTCCTTGGTCTCTGAGAAGATACACCCTTCTCTCAGCCCCAGGGGAAGGATCTTGATTGGTTCATCATGACAATCATGACAATCCCATTTCCATTTGCCACATGCCCTCTTTCCAGCTTCTCTTACCTCTGGAAGTAAGCAGATTGGACTGTAACACAGTTCTGTTTCACAAGACACAAGGGAAATTTTGCTCAGACTACTGGGAAAGATAAAAAAAAAAAAAAACATGGTTTTTGTACCCATACTTCCTTCCTGCCTTGGATGCTGATATGAGGACATGAAGCCTTAGGTGGCAGCCATATTTCAAGCATGACAATGAAAACCAGCTCACTAAGGGTCTAGGATGGCATCACTGATGAGCAAAGCAATGCCAGCCACTGCTTGCCTTCAGATGCCTCTTACTCTTCTTCGTTTAAATCACTGTTGATCGGGCATTCTCTTATTTGCATGTGAATGCATTCTCAGCTGATACAAAACCCAGACTTAAGGGGCAGACAGGAGCCAGCAAAATAAACAAAGAACATGCGCCAAGAAACAGGAGAAGGTGACCTCCCAGAAGCCAAGAAAAGAGAGAATGTGAAGAAGGAGGATGTCATACGAATTGAGAGGTCAAGTAAGACGATGAGTAAAAAAGGCGAGTGAGCAGGGATTGATTATTGAGAAGGGAAGGGTAGGGAGGTGAGGGGGTGATGCTTTAGTTAGGTATTGTTCATTGGAGTTGTCGGTTAGAACCCATCGATGACCAAGTGGGAGAAGTCACACGTGCTGGAGAAAATGGCCTTAACCAAATGAAGCAAGTTACTAAGGAAGAATGAAGAGACTGGATCAGGAACACAAGGGCAAGACTTGGCATGAAAAGGAGGAAAGGGATCTCTTTCTCAGGGACAAGGGGGAGAAGATAGGGAGGGCTGTAGAAAGACAATATAGATGATCAAGGAGAAGTCAGGGGGAGGGGGTGACAGAGCAGAGCTGAGAGCTAGAGGGGAAGACTGAGAGAGGACTTGAGGAGTGGGGATAGCTCAGGACAGCTTCTT